>NC_092518.1:26079733-26763483 GCF_047511675.1 Marmota flaviventris | reverse complement strand
GATAAAGTCAAAATTTCTGTCCCAGAAAATTTTTGGTCTTACAGATCTTGATCTGACCTCTTCTATGCAGAGATGCTTGGTAACCACAGGACACTATTAGGTCTATTTGTCACAAGTAGTGTCTATCCAGGGAAGTCAGTTTAACCTTAGGAACCAGAGAATTTTTGCTCTCCCTCCTGGAGACATACAATCAGTTTAAGAGTACAAGTTCTGACACAACAATAATCCCATCCCAAGCAGTTTTGCATCCATAGGTCTGGGATACTTCTTTTCACCTAGAGGTACTCCATCCTGGGGAACTCCTTCTACACCCTCAGGCAATGTCATCAGAAATTGTTGAGAATGCCATTTTTTACCAGCTGAAACAGCATAGGCCACAATACCACCACAAATGTTCTAAAATAAACATTTTACAGAACAGGTACATGTCATTACTTTCTAAATGATGAGGCATAAAAAAACAATTTACATAGCATTTACATTTTATTAGGTATTATAAGTAATTTAGAGATGATTTAAATTGTACAGGAGAATTACAAAGGATATATGCAGATACTACATCATTTTATATAAGGAACTTGAACATCTGTATATTTTGGTATCCATGGAATATCTAGGAACCAATACCAGACGATGCCAAAGGAGGAGTATAAGTGAATTTAGTAAAGTCTAATTGTACAAGATCAATATGCAAGGATCAATGCATTTTTATAGAGTGACAAGGAACAAGTATAAACCAAGCTTTTAAAATTCAATGTTATTTATAATTTATCAAAATAAAATTAAATACTTATGTACAAAACTAACAAAATATGCATATGTCTGTATGATGAAAGTTTCTAAGTGCTATTGAAATAAATTGAGACCTAAATACATGAAGGGACATTGTGTTTATGAATTGGAAAAAATCACCATTTTAAAGATGTAAATTCTCCCTTAACTGATTAATATTTTAGCATAAATTTTATCAAAATCCTGGCAATGTTTTAAAATATACAATCTTGTTTGAAAGTTTATGAATGGCCAAAGACCTACAATAGTCAAAATTTTGAAAAAAAATCAGTAAGTCAGAACCATCACTCTCACTGATATTAGGGTTCATTATGTAGTCACAGTAATCAAGACAGTGTGATACTGATGGTGTACAAACACATATGTCATGGAATGAAATAGAGAACCCAAATTAGATCCATAAAAGTGTCACATTTATTTATTACAACTTTATTAAAGTATAATTTATAAAAACCTGCACGTTTAATATATATAAATTGATGGGTGTGGGCACACGAAACCATTATCACAATCAAAGTAATAAATATAACAGTTGCCTCCACAAGTTTCTCTGTGTTACTATTGTTTTCAATAAAGACAAAATATAGTGGACAAAGGATAGCCTTTCTTAGTCTTTTTAATTATATATAACACCAGGATACACCCTGAAGTAATCACAAAAGCATGGAATAATTAATTCCAATTCAGTTCCTGGCCCTTCCTTCCTTCTCCACTCCCTTCCCTCTATTTCACATATCCCCTTTCAATCTATTTGCAGGTTTTTTTTAATTAGTGTCTTGTGAATACATCTGACAAATAAATGGGATTGTAGTAATTAGACATTCATAGGAAATAAATGAACACTTATTAAACATCATAGATTCAAAAATGTAAACATAAAAATACAACAAATAGAAGACGTTTTTTGATCTAAAACTAGGCAGTATTCTTAGACTTACAGCCAAAACATCTGTAAAATAAAACATTGATTAACTGGACCTCATAAAAATTTCACGTTGTTGCTCCACAAAAGATGAAAGGGAAGGAGCAGGGCATTAGCAAGGATGGTGGAATGTGATGGACATCATTATCCAAAGTACATGTATGAAGACACGAATTGGTATCAAAATACTTTATATACAACCAGAGATATGAAAAGTTGTGCTGTATATGTGTAATAAGAATTGTAATGTATTCCGCTCTCATTCATTTTTTAAAAAATCAATAAAAAATAAAATTAAAAAAGATGAAGTATAGTATATAGACAAGAATAAAAAATGTGTAAACCACATATATGACCAAGGACCAGTATCTAGAATATATAAAGAACTTTCAAAACTTGATATTAAGAGAACATTCTATCCACAGAATACAAAAAGGACTCACACAGGTATTTCACTAATAAAGATATACAAATGACATATAAGTGCTTTGAAAGATATTAAACATTAATAATTATCAGTGAAATTTAAATTAAAGCCAAAATAAAATATTACACACCAGTCAAAATGGCCAAAGTAATTATAAAAATATCTGCCAAGTGCTGGTGAGATAGCAAAGAGACTGGATCTCACATGTTTCTTGTGTGAACATAAAATGGTATGTCCACTCTGAAAAACAGTTTGGCTCTTCATTTTAAAACTAAGACTAGACTTATAACATGAATCTTCAGTTGCAACTTTAGTTACCCTAAATGAATGAAAACTTATTTTCATGGCAGCCTTATTCAAAATAGCCAAATGTGGGAAACTATCCACACGTACTTGAATAGGTGAATAGTTGAAAAAAAAAAAAATACAGGTGCATTCATGCCATGAATTACTATCCAGCAACAGAAAGGGATGAAGGATAGATGCCTGCCACACCTCATATAGACTTTGTGAAATTTATGCTAAGTGAAAACAAAACAAAATCTCAAACATATGTATACTACATGTTTTCATTTATATAACATTTGTTTGAAGTAGCATAATTATAGAGATGGCAAATAAATGAGTTTACCAGCTTGTGAAACCCTTCATCTTGAGGGCCCAGAAGTTGAATTCACAGATGCAACAATGAGTGTGTCCTGTGCTGGGGTGAGGCTGAACATGGAAAAATGCCCTGGAAGCCAAATAAACTTAAGTAAGACTGGTTTCTCTCATGACTGTTCAGCTTGAAATGCCCAACACATATAAACACATCATGAAAGAGAATTTGTAGAGAATGCATTTCTCACAGTGGTGTATGCTTGTATGTTCTTATTAGAACAGATAACCTCAAGTTCCTAGGAAACTGCTGAAACTGCTTTGCATCTGGTCTCTCCCAATAATAGGGCAGGGACCTTGCAAATGGAATTTTTTAGGTTGAGTTGAGATTCACATAACCTAAAATTAACCTTTTTTTTTAAGATGCTTTTTTTTTGTAACTTCAATTATTTATTTTTATGTGATGCTGAGGATTGAACCCAGTGCCTCACACATGCTAGGAGAGTGCTCTACCACTGAGCCACAAGTCCAGGCCCCTAAGATTAACCTTTTTGAAGTGTACATTTTAGTGGCATTTATTACATTCATGATATTGTGCAACCACACCAGTATTTTGATCCAAAATATTTTCATCATCCAAGAGGAAACCCTGTACTCATTAAGCAGTCATTAAACAGTCAGTCCATTTGGAAAAGCCAAAGTTCTAAGGGCTTAAAGTGTGCAGATAACTAGTCAATGGTAAATCTGGAATTTAAATCCAGTCTGATTCTAAAATATGGCATACTATTAAACATTCCTAATTTTTAATATTTCATATGAGCAAAGATTTTAGAAGTGTTTATTCTTTAGTATGCATATAAAAATAACACTAGACTGTACCATAAGGTGATTCAACTGGATAACTTGCACACAATCTTAAGTATAATATATATAGCCTGAATTTTATATTCAACACAGAATAGGAAACTGTCCATTGCTCAGAAAACAAAGCAAAACACAACAAAAACAAATAACAAAACCTGTTCCAAGGCTATCATGTAGAAGAGTACAAATCTGTGGTGAGTCAAGGCTATGTAAATTGGGCTCTGTGGTTAATCTAATTCATTTCCCTGTGAGGAGCCAGCATGCTGCCTAAGTCTCTGGCTCAGTGCTGGCTTCCTTGCTAAGAAAGCAATAGTCATAGAATTCTTGTTATGGATATTTTAATTTTTTTCAAAAGCCCTTAAGTCTTTCTGGAGGAGGGAGGTGTATGCATGTCACGGGATCTTCAATGGCAGATTTCATTAATGGTATTTTATGCACACAGTTTCAATCTAGTAAGTCCTAAGTTTTGTTATTGTTGTTTTATTTTGTTTTTGTTTTTCTATACTATAGATTGAACCCAGGTGTGTTGTACCATGGAGCTACACCCCTAGCACTTTTATTCTTTTTTTTTTTTTTTTGGGGGGGGGACAGAGTCTCCTTAAGTTACTAAAGCTAGCCTTGAATTTGTGATCTTCCTGCTTCAGCCTCCTGATGAGCTAGGAATATAGATATGTACCACCGTACCTATCTATAAGCCATAAGTTTTGATGATTAACACTAAAAATTCCTTGTAAAGGTTGATTTCAATATTTAGATAATTATGAAGAAATAATTTATTTTAAAAATCTCAAATCCTGAAACCTTATTTGAACTAGAATTTGAACATGAAGCTCTCCATTTTTATCTCCCTGAAGGAATAGTTTTCTGTACTTCATCTTATCCTAAAAATTAATAACAAATTAAACTTACTAAAATCCTATTTTTCTCACCTCATATTTTCTCATAAATTTCCAAAATATATCTTATATGCATATACTCTAGATCAGACTTAGACTACCTGAACTTTCAAGTGACCTTGGACCTCATTTCATTTCTCAGTTTTCTACGTTTTCAGCATAGCCCTTTTAAAGCTATCAAGTTAGTGCTGGTACTTAATATTAGTATAATATATAAAGTACAATGAAAAGAATATTTAGTTAAGAAATATTAGCTGGGTGTAATAGTGCATGCCTATAATCCCAGCAACTCAGGAGGCTCAGGAAAGAGAATTATAAGTTTGAGGCCACCCTCTGAAACTTAGGGAAGCCATAAGCAACTTTCTAAGAACCTGTCTCAAAATTTTAAACACTGATGGGGATGTGCCTTAGTATAAAGTGCCCCTGGGTTCAATCCTCTATACCAAAAAAATAAAAAGAAAAAAGAAAAAAAAGAAATATGAATAGCAGAATTTGCTAGGATTTACCAACGAACTATCCATGTGACTTTGAAGTAATTAAATAAACCCAGAGCTTCCCTTTTTCTTACAGTTTTATTGTGGTAAAATTGAAGAATAAAATTCACCTATTAGCAGTATGCAGTTTGATCAGTTTTGACATGTATGTAGCAAATACAATCAATATAAAAAGCATTTCCATTATTTTTTAATTTGAAATTATGCAGACTATGCTTCCTGCATGACTTATTATATTAGAAATCAATCACCTTAAGATATAAAGAACCCCACTACCACATGTCAACTGCTTCAAAATTAAATGGTACACTAATATGTATCTCACAGGTCAAGGAAGAAAGCACAAGAAAAGCAAAAAGTGCTTTGAACCAAATGACAATAAAAGCTTAAAATATCAGAATCTCTGCAATTAAACAGTAGTCAGATGAACATTTATAACTCAAAGTACTTGTATCAGAAAGAAGCTAGAATAACAAATTATTTTTAAATTAGGTAGTAGGAAGGAAAAAATAAGAGTAGGAGCGGAAATATATGAAATAGAGAAAAAGTAATACAGCTGAAAGTTAATAAAATCAAACAAGCCTAATCAAGAAAAAAGCAAGAACATAAAAATCATTATCAATGGAAAGTGAGCTATCAAAATAATTCTACAGATGCTAAAAATATATTAAGGTAATATTACAATTGTATACACACATATGTGATAGCTTACATAATATGGTCTATATTAGAGAAGGATCTGTGTGCTGCTGAACAGAAAGTGTATTCAGTCATTGATGGATGAGATATTCTATATATGTCTGTACAGCCTAAGTTATCAATTGTACTTTTTACTTCTAGAGCTTTTTTATTTAGTTTTTTTTTAATTTTTATTTTTTTTGGTAAGATCTATCCAGTGGTGAGATAGATGTGTTAATGTCAACCAACCAGTATTACTGTGTTTTGGTCTGTTTGATCCTTGAAACTGAGAAGATTTTGTTTGATATACAGACATGCTCCATTGTTTGGGACATAAATATTTATGATTGTCATGTATTATTGATGTATAGTGTCCTTAAGGAGTATAAAATGTCCTTCTGTCCCTTCTGATTAACTTTGGCTTGAAGTCCACTTATCTGATAAGAGGATAGAAACCCCTGCTTGTTTACAACATCCATGTGAATGATATGTTTTCCCCCCCTCCTTTTACCTTCAGTCTATGGGGGTCTTTACCTATGAGGTGAATCTCTTTAACACAGCATATTGTTGGGACTTCTTTTAATCCAATCTGCCAGTCAGTTTCTTTTGATTGATGGGTTTAGTCCATTTACATTCCAAGCTATTATTGAGATATGATTTTTATTTCCTCTCATTTTGATTTATTTCTGCTTTTTAAATATTTAACATTTTTATTTTAGCCTGCAAAAACAAAAACAAGCAAGTGAACAAACAACAAAAACTTGAAATAGGCTCATTAAATGATGTAAATTCATCCTTTATAGGAAAGAAGAATGTAGACCAGTGCAGGTTATTTCTGGGTTTTGCTTTGAATTAGTTTCTCCTTTGATTGACTGTCCTTCTAGTATGGTTCCTCCCTTTGCTTTTTTTCACTTTTATTTTTCATTTGTTCTTCATGGAATATTTTACTGAAAATGTTTTGTAGTGCAGACTTTCTAGATGTGAATTCTTTTGACACTTGTTTATCATGGAAGGTTTTTATTTCATCTTCAATTCTGGAGCTTAATTTTGCTGGATATAGTATTCTTATCTGATATATATTTTCTTTCAGGGCTTGGTGCATATTATTCCAAAACCTCCTAGCTTTGAGGGTCTGGGTTGAGAAATCAGCTGAGATGTGGATTGATTTCCCTTTAAATATTATGTATTGTTTTTCTCAATTCAATCCTTATTCTGTATGTTAGGCAGTTTAATAATAATTTGCCTTGGTGTGGGTCTGTTGTAATTTTGTATATTTGGGGTCCTATAAGCCTTCTGTATATAATTTTTCATTTCATTCTTTAGGTTTGGGAAATTTTCTGATATTATTTCATTGAAAAAATTGTGCATTCTTTGATTTGTTTCTCTGAGCATCCATCTATCTCGATAAATCTTCAATTTGGTCTTTGCTTTTTTTTTTTTTTTCAATTTTTGGTCTTTTCAAGTTCTCCCGTATCTCTTGGAAGTTCTGTTCATGTGGTCTCTTAACATCTTTTCTTCATGGTCAACTTTGTTTTCAATATTATATATTTTGTCTTCATTGACTAAAATTCTGTCTTCCAAGTGACTGTTGGCATTGCTTTCCATTGAATTCTTAATTTGGTTTATTAATTCCTTCATTTCCAGGATTTCTGCTTCATTTTTTTTCAGGATCTCTAGATCTTTATTGAAGTGATCTTTCACTTCTTGTATTTTCTTTCTGATTTCACTCCTTATGTTGTCCTTTATTTTGCATATCAATCTGACTATGTACATTCTAAATTCCTTCTCTGGCATTTCTTCCACTGTGGTGTTATTAGATTCTGTTATTGAAGTATCTTGGTTTGTTTAGTGCAGTTTGTTCCTTTGCTTTATTATGTTGTTTGTGTGTCTATCCATCTAGCAATATGGATCTGAGGTAGTAGAGTTTCTACCCTGTGGACTTGTAGTTTTCTTGAAGGTTTACAGTACCTCGCCATTTAGGTGGAGAAAAATAATAACAGTCAATGCAAACAATATACAACATTAAACCAAATAGTTCCTACTATAACATCTACAGTGTTAATTATCACAGTAAATGGAAAGGATGTGATCAGTTATTGCTTACAATAAAAATACCAAGTTTGTAAAAGGGTTTACAGTTTCAAATGGTGGACAGGGAGAAAACAGAAGTGATACAGGATGTGATGATTATGAGGGAGGAAGAGAGAAGGTAGAAATAAAACAATTAAAGGAAGAGTGAAAGAGAACAATAGAGATTGATGGTTAATGGAAGAAAAGAAAGAGAATCAAGGGAAACAAGTAAGAGAAATTATATATATATATATATATATATATATATGTGTGTGTGTGTGTGTGTGTGTGTGTGTGTGTGTGTGTGTAAAAACTTAAAAATAAAAGAATACAAAACAAAACTAAAATATACTAATCAAACATCCTACTCCTCAAAACTCTGATCTATGAAAAACAACTGGCTTCAAAAATGCTAGAAATGAGAAAAAAACAAATATGATATATATGAATGTCCATGTATCATTAAGGTCACAATTGAACATAGAAAAGAAAAAAAGAAGGAGAAAAAGAGGAAAAAATCTTGATGAAAAGTTATTTTTTTTCTGTTGAAGTTCAAAGATTCTCAGCTTCTCTTCTCAGCAGTTTTAGGTAGGGTTGTCTGGAATGTGATGCTCCACCCTCTGGATTGCTGGAATGAGAGAGGTAATCTCATAGGTGGAATTCATGTAGACAGGGTTTAGGCTTAGGTGGGCTCTAGGCTCTTTGCTGAATGCCAGTTGATCTGGAGATTTTAAATCAGCATACCTTCTGGGCCCAGTATTTTCCAGTACATACTGGAAGACTGTATCCAAGGGCTCTCCCCTGTGTTCCACTCTGTGGTGGAGGAGCCAAGTTTTAGTCCCCTACATCACCTGTGACCCTCACATTTCTTACTCTTGGGTTCAGTGTCCAAACTCAATCTCTCCCACCCTCTTCCCTTCTGATTTCCCAGCCAGATATGTCTCTCCCAGCTGGTCCTTCAGGCAGTCAAGTTGAGAGGGAAGGATAGAGCCATGTGGGTTTCCACAACCAGTTGTCACCTGGATAAACCTCTCTCCATGTTTGGTTTTCTTCTGGTCACTTAAGCACACTCTATGTTTTGCAATGTGTGTTTACTGGGCCTGTATTTCAGGCCAAACTTGAATTTGCCAGGAATTGGCTCCTTCAGCTGCTGGCCCTCATGCTGAGGCTATAAAATGGTTCCTTCTTTTGTAATCCACCCACTGCCTGGAGATAGGGTGGCTTCTTTCCTGCACAAGGATATTATGCAGCATGTTTTTAAGTGTAGTTAGGCAATGTCCTTGATCTCTAAATGCTCTGTACCCAGATATGCCTCAGGTCTCCTAAAAAATGTGGGTTCCTTTAATTCCCTTATCCCTCCACTTTACTTGTGGAGGGACCATTCTGGCTGGTGCTTCTTGCATGTCCATGGCAATGACTGTGCTGGTGCTCCTGGGGATTTCCTCCTTATTTTATTCTATCCAACCTACTGGGTCCCTGATGTGCTTTGAATATCCAGTTTTAAATTCCAGTAAAGCCCCCCCCCACCTTTTTTTTGGTTTCACCCACCTTGTTGAGAAGCTGCCTGTCTACTTTCTTGGTTTCACTCTAAGAAGTAGCCAAGAAAGTAACCTTTTCTATTCTGCCATCTTGAAAACCCCCTTCCTTTTTATTTGATTAATGAGAAAACATTTGATGATTTCTAACATATTCTTTATTATCTTTGAAAAAAACTTTAGTTATCTGATTGCTTATCTAACTTGTTTTGTTTAATGTGAATCCATATACAATCACTGAATTACCATGAGATTCATCTTCTGGCACTGGTGTTAAGACTGAGAATTTTTGCTATTGATGGACAGAGCTGTGGATTGTGAGGCAATATTTTTTTTATTTTATTGCTTTTGTTGAAGTTAGTAGTGTAATCTTGAAAGCAAAATAAAATGTGGAGCAAAACAAATTGCCTCTCATATTTACAGTGGGCAGGCATGCATATTACTTCACATTATGCATAACTGAAGATGTAAAATACTGCTGTAGGGCTTGATGATTCAACAGTTAAGGTGAGTCATTGATCAAAGAGCTAATGTTAACAGAGCATGTCACAATATAGCATGTGGTAATTGCATATGGTTTCATATGGGATCTTACAAATATGAAAATGTGAAACTTTTAGGATACACTGAATATTAGAAATTTGGAATTCTAGGTGGCAAAAGGGGATATAATTTGATATTTGAACTCAAGAACTGGATCAGATTAGTTAGATATCCAGCAATATTTGCAAGGTCTGTATGACCTTTACATAGTGTGATCTATTGAAACCTGTTTTTCCAAATGTTTATATGTACGGACTTTGACATTTAAACTGAAAACAATGGGCTACAAATCCTCTCATTTAGAATGGTATAACCCACTGCTTATTATTTCTGAAACAATGTTGTCCTTTTTTGCATGGTAAATGCTTCTTTTTAAGAAAATCTATTACAGTTTATAAAATGTACCCTTCATAACCAAGATTAGAGGTATGATATTTGATCTTTAGCAAATATAGACAAATTCAAAATGTGTCAGAGCAGTGTCTCTGCTTGATGTTCCATTGTTGTTCAGAGCTCTATTGTATGTTAGGCCTTGTCTGAAGTGGTGATTCTAACCAATAATCTTTATTGTTTTATTACACATTTATCATCTCTAGGTGATGCATAGTATAAAAGGAGATACTGATGTAGTAGTTAGAATGTGCAAACAATAATTCAATGTCTACTAGTATGAGATACCATATTATATGTTGGGAATGCATGGGTGAACATGACCATTTTTTACCTCATGGTACTTAAAATACATTGTTTTTCAATTATTTCTGGCTTTTCCAGTTTTCCATGGGTCCACAATAAGCAAGACAAAGTCACTGAAGCTTATCACTACTCTTATTTTTGCCTGTTTTTTTATATTCCTAAAAACTAATATCCACCTTTTCTAGGAATCTAAACTACTACACTCACCCTTAATATAATTCTTCTAGAATTCAGACCAACTTTAATTACTACCACATATTCCTAAGTATGTCCTAGGACCTTTGTAAAACTTCAAATTTACAAATACCACTAAACTATGTGATTCCACTCATAAAATGCTAAAAAGTATAACTGAACAATTGCAGAGAACACATCAAGATTATATAAATACTCATATTTATGAAACTATTAAAATAAGAGTCTACCACCAATAAATAATCATGTCTGTGTAATTTTTAACAAGAGACTCACCTGAATTGTGAATAATGCTGTGTAATACATGCCTGGAATGCTTTCGGTAAAATAGAACACTTTGTCTCTTCTTAACAAGTTGTTTCTTCTTAACTCCTTTTTACTTGATGTGATGTTTCTTCTCAAGTAAAATGCTTAAGTGACAATCTTGCCAGTCATACTTCTTGTTACAGAAATGAAAATGAAAATTCTGTGTTACAATTTGTCCTGTTGCTGACCCAGAACCTCTGTCACCTGTCACTTGATGAAAATGTTAACCTAAGATCTTTGTTTCCTCCTAAAATATGCAAACATCAGGTTTCATAATTTTTGTTGCCTCTGATTATCTTCTATCAAGTTAACTATCCTTCAACTTACAATAATCCTCTGACTCATACTTGATGAAGTATTGTACATTATATCCAGTGAAACATTTTCATAGCTTGTCTTTTTGTTATTTATTTAATTTTGCTTGGTTTTTTACTTCCTTTGTAAAGAACATAATAGGATTGAATAGCTTCAAAAATTCAAGTCTTTCCTGATTTCAATATTGCACATTTAATTAACCCAGTCTTCTTTACTGAGCCAAAAACCATCTATTTTATATGTTTTTTTTTTTTTTTTACATTCTCTGCTTTTCTATTGCCAGCATTATTATCTATCTTTAGAGTAGCAGAGGTTGGAGATATGGCACAGATGAATGGGGGTGTATTTTTCTCAAAGTAGTGAGGTTTGCTTTAGATCAGAGAAATCATTACCTATATAAGAATAACGGGAAACCAAGGCTGCTTTAAGAAAAAAAAAAATGCTAGAGGATCATTTTGAATCCCACACCAACATAAATGATTTATAAATGTACCCCAGTTAAATCTCAATATTCGAGATAGAGTGGAGCTTTCATGTTTCTCAAGAATAGACAGACATACCAGAATTAAATTCATAATACCAAAGATCTTCTTTTCTGAATAAAAAAGCTGACTAAATGATTGTTGCTTATAAAACCCTCATATTTAGTACCAAAAAAACCTGCCAATGTTATGTATATTTATTTTATGTTAACTGAAAGCTATGTTGCAAATTAAGCTTATATTAAATTCAAGAGTTTTATCTGAGAATTCTGTTAATATGAAATGTTAGGACTTGAAGTCCTAAGCCTTCTATCATATTCTAAAAGGTATTAGATAAAAATCAAGAGGTTTAACTTCATACATTTTGTTGGACCTGTATTGGTATTTTCAGATAATTTTATGCCATGAATATACATTTTGGTAAGACAAACTTGGAATGAGATATTAGAATTTAATAAATCTCTATTAATGCAGAATCATTTTTTAAAAAATTAACAATAACTGGATCATCTATTGCTAAAGTTTTTTGGGATTTCAACTAAAATGTAAAATGAAGAAATAAGAGACACTAACATAAATTCTGGGTAGTTTCATATAAATAAATCTACATGGGACCTATAGAACAATATATAATGGTTTTATTTTCAATTGTAGCAACAAATAATAGCTTTCCAACCTCTAGTAAATATCATAATGTATTTTTCCATAATGGTATTTTTTTGAGTTTTGGAGTATTCTTAGAAATCATTCAAAGTTCTCAACAGGAGCCCCAGGGTGAACTGAATTCATGTGCACCTGTATTAGCCAAAAAACAGGCAAAAATCAGAAAAGCAGCAGGCACACTAAGATGGACTTTCCCAGTCTAAGACGGATTGTTTGAAGAAAATGGAAAATCCTTGGTCTTGGTTGAGAGGTTTTATAAGCTTCAGAGGTCAGAGATATTCTAAGTGACCAGATAATATTATTTAGGTACACTTTCCTGGTTGTCACACTTAAAATGTGTTGTCCTCACCAGGCATCAATTTCCTTCCTACTGTCTCTATAATTTTTTCTTATTTCCTGATTGTCTTTCTTGTCCTAGGCCTCTGTAGCCAAAAGTCCCTGTTTCCATAATTTAGGCATGAAAGTTAATTGAATGCATAATGCAAATGCTTTTTAAAGTAATCATAATTACTTTTCTGTATTAGAATACCAAGGCCAGCATCTCTGGGTTTAGAATACAACAGCTGTCTCATGACCTACAATGATGATACACAAAATATGACTTGCTACTAATTTCCTTCAATGTCAATTTATTTAAAAAAAATATAACTTTACAGATGCATTCTTATCAAGCTATAGTACACAGATAAATTTCCTTTATCTTTACTAAAATTCATATCCTCCAGCTTCAAAATGAAGAAGACAATTTTGTGGGAAAAGCAGTGGAGACCCATCACCTTCTATTATGATTCTCCTGATTTTATCATGCCTTTAGAAATATTTTCCTGTTTGATGATTTAACACTCTTAAACTAAAACCTTCTTACCCTTAAATGTTGTGTATAATCCCAATTATATCAGACTGTTTTTTAAACAAGGCTTTACTATAGGCAGTGAAAAATAAAAGAGACATAATCAAGGAAAGACAATAAGCTAGATAGCTTTTGCTGATGAACTACCAGTTGACATGAAGTAACTAATATCCTGCACTTCATATCTAATGACATGCTACCTGCAGTAACATTCTGGCACAACTGTCAACACTTAATCCCACATATTATAACTTATGACATCATATATGATAAATATATAATGTTTTATTTCCTGTCAGAATTTCATTTCTAAAATTTGGTTCCTATTTTTAGAATCATACACTGGAAGGGATGGTTACCTTATCCTTGGATTTAATTATGCATTTCTATCCAGAAAATCCTGTATATTTAGATATTTATTATAGCAGAAAAAGTTTCAAAATTTATATATAAGCCAAAGACTATAATATGCTCATGTTTAATTCATGTATCCTGGTAAAGATTGGTATTAGTATTTCACCTAACCTTCAGCAGTGGTGTATGCATCCCCTGTTTTTAACATCCTTGACAACTGAATGTTGACACTTCAAATTTTTCTCAATTTAATAAGTGTGAAATTATATTTTGTTTGTTATTAATATTATATTTTTATAATATTTATAATTATATTTTATATTCATTGGTCCCTCCTTTAATTTGGTCTTCTATGAATTGTCTATTTATGTCCTTTGCCATTTTTCATTTGAGGTGCAGTTCTATTTCTTATTTCTACCAATATTTTCTTTAATTGTTTTTGTACTAGGGATTGAACCCAGGGGTGTGTTACCATTGAGCTATATCCCCAGTGTTTTTTTTTTTTTTAATTTATTTAGACAGAATCTTGGTCAGTTGATGAGGCTGATCTTAAACTTGTTGTCCTACTGCCTCAGCCTCCCAAGTCTCTGGGATTACAGACATGTGACACTGTACTCAGCTCTTTTAAAATATTGAAAATTTCCCCTTTCACTTGTTAGTCTCTAAAAATAATTTTACATATTTTTATAAATAGTGTTCTTAATGAATATGCAATTGTCCTGACATCATTTGAAAATGCCTGCCTTTTTCCTACTAGTGTATAGTGCCAGAACTGTCTTATTTCAAGAATAATGTATAATTTGTATTTTCAGGAATTCTTACATGGGTTTATTCTTCATTTGCAAATTCCTGTGTCAATACCACACCTCAATTACTATAGATTTGTAATAGCCTTGATGCATAAGGCAGAGAGCCCAAACTTGTTCTTCAATTTTTTCTTACATAAACCTAGTCCTTTGTCTATTTTCAGTTCTGTCAAATTATCAGCTACTCTTTTTATATCTTATTTATCTGCAATTTCATCAATTAGTTGTTCCATGTTGTCTAATTTTCATGGCTTTTATTTTTAAAATTTATTTACTTTCCTGTGTTGTATTCTACCTGAGCTCTTCATTAGTATCTTCTAATTCACTAATGTTATCTTCTTATTCAATTGAGATATTCAGCCTGTTCATTTTAAAAAAATTATTCATTTAGTACTTGTCATTTCTAATATTTATAGATTATTCTTCTCAAAATCGAATTATGTTTTTCAATTTCCATCTGATTTTTTAAATTAACTCCTTGATCTTTTTTAGAATTCGATTTTTAATTTTGTTAAGTACCATAAACATGTTGTAAATTGTTTTCCAGAGATGTCTATCATATTTATTAAATTGACATTGAATATATGTTCAAATCATTGTTGTGGTGCTGATTTTCTACTTTTTTTGGCCTGTATCTATTCATAGGTTTCTGAGTCATTTGGAGTGAAAGTGTTTGCATTTATTGTCATGGTTTTTATTATTTCTTTTCCTCTCTTTATTCCTCCCTATCTACCACTTTACTGTTTTCCCCATCTGTCCCCTGGAATAGCAGACTAGATGTAGACAGAATTCAATTTCATTTGGGCTCTTTCTTCCTTCATCGTGCACATGTATGTGTAAGTGTGTGCGTGTGTGTGTATGTGTGTGTCTTTCTGTGTGTGTTTTCCAGATATGTTGTTTAACAGTTCTTTTCAAAAGATAGACCCCAGGCAGCTGGTCAGCAAAATGTTTCATTAATTTCTCCTTTTAAGACTGATTATTGGGTGAACCTTTATCATATCCTTTTGCTTAGAGTAATGATTATGTCTCTATTTCCTCCCTCACATGTAGACTCTTACTGAAGTAGTCTAAATGTGGAGTTAGTGTCATTCTGGGGTAAAGAAACTACCAGGATTGTAGCTACGATGTCTGTGTGTGGAGGTGCCAAACTTTTGTTTAAGTCTGCTCTGTTAGTGTGCTTTCTCTTATTTTTTATATATTCTCTGTCACTGCTGTTTATTTTAAACAGGTAAGATATGTCAAGATATGAACTGTTTGTGACTTTTTGACTGGAGAATTTTCATTGTTTTATAATTTCCTGTTATTTTTAACTATAAAAATTCAATTAAATTAGAATCCATATTTATATGTATTACTGATGTATTAATAGATCAACCAAGATGATCATGGTATCTTAGTTATATGTACTTATGATATATATATATATATATATATATATATATATATATATATATATATATATATATATGTATGTATGTATTTCCCCAAAACATTTTGACAAACTAAAGAAGTTAACACAAAAACCAAAAACTGGTAGTATCTCCTGTTAAAGTTGAATTTTAATTGTTGTTTTTATGTGTCTGTATCCCCTTCTAGAATATTAGGTCTTGAAGACTACAATCCTATTGTATATACATATGGATTGTTGTAGTTTTCTATTATACCCAAACTCGCATGATACCTACAATTAGGCACATAAATATTAATTGAATCAATAAGCATTTGGGGCCTTCCAGGCATGGATACAACTTCTGTGGTTGAGTCTTGAAGGTTATCATCTACAAAATAGGCAAGCACTAAGTATTTGCTAAACAAATTAGGGTATGAGGTAAGGAGGAAATAAAAACAGAATGGATTCTCTAAGAATATCTGAGAATAAATTAATCCTGTCTTGTTTTGATAAACTTTCATATGAAGCTAATATAAAAAGTTTTCTACCTTCTCACAAAGTCATTTGGTGAATTCCCTAATAATATTTATATAATACAAAATGTGGTTATATATAATCTTCTACATTTCAAACAAAAATTATTATCTTTTAAGGAGCCACCTTATTTGCCATGTCAATTCAGGAATTGTTATTTATCTCTAGTATTTTCTATGTATTTAATTCTCTGATAATGTTTTGAAAAAACAAATCTGAAAGACTTTAAGTAGGACAGTGCTATTATTTATGTTATGGAATGATAAGTGAATGGAAGAATGTGAAAGTGCACTCTAGTTCAGTTTTTGCATTTTAGGAGTGGATCACTCTTTTTCTTTTGAAGAACAAGAGAAAATTTCTTTGTTTGTCTTGAAAGCAACATTGTTGCTGCATAAAAGTATTTATCTACTACACTTTTATTACCATGACTAAAATCTGATCCAGCTGTGGTACCATATACTAGCAGGAATATGGAGCAAAACATATTTTGACAAACTAAAGAAGTTAACACAAAAACCAAAAACTGGTAGTATCTCCTGTTAAAGTTGAATTTTAATTGTTGTTTTTATGTATCTCTCACTCATGGGAAGGCATACTGGTATACTCACTTTGGAAGACAATTTGATAGTTTCTTACAAAATTCAGGACACTAAAACCATATGATTCAACGATTACATTCCTTGGTGTTTATCCAAATGAGTTGAACACATGATATAGAAAAGACTGCATGCAAATATTTATTTGCCAGAACATGGAAACAATCAAGTTGTCTTTTGTATATGAATGGATAAATAAACTGGTAGAGCTGAAAAATGGTTATTATTCAGGACTAATGTGAACTATCAAGCCATGAAAAATAAAATAAAATAAGTTGAAATGCATATTGCTATGGGAAAGAAACTAAGCTGAGAAGGCTACATACTGTTATATTACAACTATCTCACATTTTGCAAAAGGCAATACTGTGGAGACAGTAAAAGGATTAGTGGTTTCAGTGGTCCCTAGAAGTCAGGGGAAAAGAAGGATATAGAGGAATTTTTGGACTATGAAAATACTCTTTATGACCCTATAGTGGTGGGTACATAGCATTGTATATTTACCCCGACTTATAGAATGAACATCAAGAATGAACCCAAATGTAACCTATGAACTTTGGGTGATGATGCTATATATCAGTGTAGGGTCATTGAGTGTAATGAATGTACCACCATGGTACACCATTTTGATAGTTGGGGAAGTTGGGTATATGGAATGTGGGTAATAGACTTGTGGGTAGATGAGAAATCTTTATCTGCCATTCAATTCTGCTGTGAACTAACAAATTCTCTAAAAATATATAGTTTATTTTAATAGAAGTATGTACTTAGGACAAAAGATGATTTATGCACAATTTTTAACACATGCTTAGTATAGTACCATATGCTCATGAGTATACAATAATTCCTTTGGAAGTACTTATCTTCAAACATGTACATTTAAATAAGTTTTGTCTGTGTAATACCAAGTATTTTACTTTCCACTTCTGCATATATTTAACATGGTAATTAATTTAGCCTGGCATTATTCTGGCTGTAATTCAAAGCCTCATACATGTTTGTTAATTTGTCACTAGTTTCTTATACAACATTTTGGTTATTTAATAAGCAGTTGCAAAAGTCAGATACTCCTGCCCTGGTATGAGTCTTAATTGAATATGTACTACATAAAATAATTAATTCAGAAAAAACCATCAAAGGCAGAAGATCTTTCACTTATGAGCAAAGCTTTGGTGCAAGTGACCATGTAAAGATGATGAAATGATGACAGCAAAGGGCCTTGGTATATCATCTGATGGACTTACAGGAGGGCTCTAAGGACATTCTAGGCTAAAATGGAGCAAGGTATCTCTACAGCCATCAGCTGTCATTTGTTTGCCAATAACTTCACTATAAAAACAATATTTTTAGATAAATATTTCTGTTATATACCTCCAATATTTAGGGGATATTTGAAATTCTTTCTCTAAGAACAATTAGGAACATTGTAATTATGTTGAAATATGATTCCAAAATATATTATGGATTTGTCTTGTGTATGATCAAAACTATAAATAGGAGTGAACTTCCATTGATGTTGTGGTAATTAAGGATTACTTTTCAGGCAAGTATTCCTCAGGTGACTGTGTGAAAATATTTTTAAACATTTACAATATGCTTCCAAACTGGAACACTTTGGTGTAGTTATATCTGTGAAATAAATGACATTGTGTAAAACATTATAGCAGATCTTTTAAAGCAAGTTGACAGGATGACAGTACAGTTACTCATAGTTCAGACTACCACAATATAGAATGTAATGAGCCATAATGCTATTATTTTTCACTTTAGAATTTTAATGTTGTGTTTTGTACAGTTCTTAAAATATCATGCATAAAACATTGTGCTGAAACAATAGTGAGTTGTATATTCATAATGTCGTTAAGAGGCAACAGTCTAATAACCATAGGCAACAAAGGAATTTCTTCCTCAGACTTTTTTGGAAACTGGTAACAGAAAGAAATGCTGCATGAAGGAGTTCATGTTTGAAAGGCATTCTGGCTGGATCCATAGATAAAATAGTTTGTGCAACTAGGAATCTCTCTAAATGCAACTTCAGTGAGAAGGGCATTTGAGCCATTGCATCTTCAGTGATGAGGTGATACCATTTTACTCATTCTCAGTGCCCACCAGAAAAATAAATGCATTATTCTGACAGTAAATTGAGCCTTAACTGAGTTATTTGAAGGAAGGCAAGGTGCTTGGAAGAATAATAACTGTGAAAAATGGGGTATTGAACTAAGAATTTTATAAGGAAAGTTGAACATAGCTCTCTAATACCTTGGATGTGCTTCTAATATGATATGACATAATTTCATCTTCATAATTATAGGTGGTGATATATTTTCTTTCCAAATATTAATAAAAATCACTATAAGAATTGAATGAGAATTATGCTATATTACATACTTAATAGCATATATATGGTACAAGATAATTAATCTCTTAGAATGAACTACCATTGAAAATAACAGTTGTGTCAAGTAATGCCATTTACTCTCCTTATTAACATACAGAGCAATTCTGTTGGATCACTTAGCATGGTGAGCTTATTAGGAAAATCACATTGGTTTCAGCAAAGAACTCATCTGACCTTTCTAAATGAAAATAGCATGATGCTAAAAATAATTGGTGGAAGGACCATTGCTACACAGAGAATGTTCTTTTGCAGTAAACCACTATATTAAGAAAAAGATATTTTTATATTGAGAATACAAAAAGGTTTTCTGTTTCTTTTTTTAATTAAAGAGAATGAAAGTAGCATTTACATTAAATGGAAATAGCACCTTCATTCCTGCAATGAGCAGCTCTCAGAAACAGATACATTTTCCCAACTCAGTCTCCTGAATCCCTTGATCACACCAGTTGAATAGGTATAGCTTTTTAAAAAATAGGAAAACTACAGGTAAGTTATATTTTAAAATCTGAATTTTACACATATTATAAGGTGGTCACTAAAATTGTTCAAGATGTGTTATTGTTTTACATTAATATAAATGTGCTGAAGTCATCCTGATGTAGCATTTCATTAGTGACAAGGAAGAAACTAGTTTGCAAGAAGTAACAAGAAAAAATGATCTGCATAGTCACAAATTCATAACACTATATCCTTTACTTAACAAAATGGAACACTGAATTTCTCATTTAATGACTAGGGAAATTTTGAATAAATTGTTTTGAGTAAAGAAGACTTACTATTAATTCACTTTCTCAAATGTATTTCTCAGATCATGTGTTAGTTTAAATGAAACAAAACTCAGAGAATTAAATATATTTATACATAAAATATTAAATTATTATTATCTTTCTTTTAAGACATGATAGATGCATGTTCTCAGTTGAAAAGTCAGTTTCTATTTAAATCAGGATTAATATATAGTTTATGGTTGATTTAAAATATGTTAAATCTCCTTTCATCCTAGGACAGAATGAAAAGATTTTGAAGGATTTTTTACTAATCAAATAAGTTAGAAGCCATAGTTTTACAGAAAAAAAAAATATTTAGAGAAACATAACCATGCTTGAGGTTTGAGTTATTTGTTTTTAACTAATTCTTAAACATTGCATACTTCCCACTATATTATATTATGACTACTCAATGTGTTGTCCTTCAATTGAACCTAATATAGTTGGTCATATTTTAAACTAGTCTAAAATTTTCTGGCAATAAATCTGTGGCTATATCTGTATGATACAGCACATTGGCTGTGCATGCACAAGAAAATATTAGAAAATTTAGGAAACAGTATTATTTTAGTTTAATATATAATTGTACAAAATGAAAATTCTTCAATTGCTAATATAATTATACTAGCAAACAACCAAGTTTGTGAGATTGACATGAAACTGTAATGTCTACAACTGTTAATGTAAAAAGAAAAACTTCACAACTTAAGAAGGGCACATATAACTATTAAGAAATTATTCTTGGGCGGGGCTGGGGCCTGGCAGTAGTACACTTACATGGAATGTGTGAGGCACTGGGTTCGATTCTCAGCACCACATATAAATAAATAAATGTCTATCAACAACTTAAAAATATTAAAAAAAGAAATCATTCTTTAGCCAGAATCCATTTTGAATTGGAAGACATAGTATTAAATTTCATGAAGGTTCTTAAAGAATGAAGGATACAGGATTGGAGGAAATCAGTGACAGTCTGTTGGAGAAAGAACAAACAGGATTGAGATTATTAGAGGTTTCTAATATCATTCATATTTTACCGAAATCACTGCCACTAGAAACTTTACATCATGACCTTATAGGAAGGAAGGTATCTATGGTCTGTTTAGTAGAATTAACCTAACCAATTTTGAATACATCAGATAATAAAAATCATTAATAGGGAATGTGATAATTTCTTAAAAACTGTTATATTTTTCAATTGGAGCATTGCATAACATCAAGAAAATAACAAATTACATATTTCCATTAAATGAAGAATTATTTAGGGTAGGCTGCAGGAAAAAAAGAATGTTTGAGTTCTAATTTTTGAAGAAATCATCCAGGATGGTTACAAATGATAAAACTTGGGTGCCAGAGAGATTACGTGAAATTGCCTAAAGCTTTGAGGTTATTGGAGCATCAGTACCAGACATATAATCTACTTTCTTAAATTTTTTATCCGTTTTTTTTTAAGATAATCAAGTCATGTTTGCTATGCAATCAAAGTTTTAAGTAAGTGATTATGTAACATATTAATGTGATTGTTACAGCAATAAGTTCTTATGGATTACCTTTTCTATAAAATATTAATCATAAACTCAATTTATCATAGTTATTCTGGGACAAAATAAAATTCACCCATTTGTCTAGAAATTCAATAGATATGTTCATTTAACTCAAATGATATAATAATTCTCTATTGGTTTTGTTCTGTATAGTAATGATATTTATTTAGAATTCTCCCTGGGTACTCACTTAGCTTTGTTAAATATGAGGTGATTTGAATGACTTGACTAGTGGCATTTGCCCACTGTAATATTTTATTAACAGTAAATGCCTGCTCATTATCATATGTGTAATATCAAGAAGTTACTTGAAATATAATGCCAAAGATATTGTCATACAGTCTCCCTGATTATTCATGAATGTCTAAGAGACATTCAAAATTAATTAAATCTCTCCATACCATGAAATAAAGCATACCTATATAGGAGGGCAATATGTAAAAATAATTAAATTATATTATTCAGACAAATTTATAAAGATCTGGTTTTTAAATCATTCTAATATTCTTAAGAAAATTATTGAAATAATATTTATTACTGGAGCTCATGTCATGTAAAAATTACAAATATGTCAATTGATTTTCTAGTTTAGTAAAAGGAAGAAAGAAAAGATATAAAAAATTTTCATGAAATACACAGTTATCCAAAACCAAATTTTTCCCATAACTTTGTCAAAATTTTGGATTTTTCCAACCAAAGTTCAATAATCTGCACTATTTAAACTATCCACCAAAATATCCAATCTTTATAACATTTGCATTTTAGCATGCTGACAACTGTTTGTTTCTCTTATTTATCTTTTCTATGCAGGATCACATCAAATAATGAGAATTAAAATTGTTGAAAATTAACACTGATTTCAAATGGTTTTTAATATGTATCCATAGAAATAAGAGCTGTCTTTTAAAATCTATATCAAATATTGAGAGGTAAACGCTAAGAGAATGATTAAAATTGCACTTTCCTAAGACAAATAAAAAACTTTGATAACTATCTGCATGTGTCTAATCTTTCCTAGTCCCCAAAACTTAGTATATAAACGTTTTTAGAATGTGTTAATATATTTTTTACTTTAAAATACAGTATGTTTTTCAAGTTTACGATGTTCTTATATTTTTAAGAAAATATTTAAAATTCATTTTGAAATCTTCTTAGCCAAAAAAAGTATGCATTGCAAAAATAACATAAGGTTTAGACAAAACCCTCTAATAGGAAATAAAGCAAATGCATACATAATTTGCATTATCAGTATCACTGAAATTATATATGGTTAAGAATAGGGGACATATCCTTAGAGTCAAAATAAAACTGAAACTTTTATTTTTAACATTGAAATTTTATGTTTGCTATTTACAGAATAGTGTGTACTTATGTAGAAAGGACTATAAGTTGTTTTTTTTAATTAGCTAGTTTTTCATTAAAGAGAAAATTCTATTAAGTATATTAAGAAGTTGGCTTAAAGACTATTAAAATACTAATCAGGAGCCATTACTAATTAATGATGGAATTTTCCAGTAGTCTCTGTGAAAAAAGTACTATTAAAGTGATAAAAAGCAATAAATATCAATGAGAATTTGAATAGTATTTGAAGAAATGTTGTTAGTACTTGATGGATTTATTGGTTTCCCTCAGATGAGAACCACTGGAGAAGCTGATATTTTTACTTTGTGACTGTTGACATCTGTTGTGAAATATCAACATTCCTTTGGAATTTTGGCACTTAGATCATGGGTTTGGCTTAAAATCCTTCCAGCTATTATTTTTGCCAAGCATATTTGCAGTTTTATGGTTGAAAAGTGAAGCTAAACATACATTCTTCAGTTAACCATTCCACACCTTCCTAGTTCTCAGTAGTTTGAAAACCACTCATTGCAATTTTCTTTGACTCTGAAATGACAAATATATTAATTTTGAGTATTAATGAAATGAGTGAAGTTTTAACTTCATAGTGATTTTTTCTAATTCACTTTCTATGTAACTTGTATTTCAGTAATTCACAAGTTTTTAAAATTATCAGAAGTTGTTCATGTTTTCATTATTAAGTAAATGTTATCAAGACCTGATGTGCCTAAATATTTTAAATAATGGACAATGGTCACTTCAACTCCTTAGTCTTGAACCATATCAAACCTCCAATTAATTATTGTTTGAAGTATGTACTTGACATGTGCATACTAAAATGTGTATGACTTCTCCATAAGGGATGGATCCTCTCTTGATGTTCAATATTTTTAGTTTTAATTTTATTTTATTTTTATCTTGTCCTCATTTCAAACTGACTCATAATTCAGAATTATCCAACTAAATCATAACAGAGAATCTATTATTGGCTATAATGAATCATGAAGAAATTTAGCATTGTTCTGTCTAAACACAAACATGCAAGGAGTTTCTTTCATATTTTATATATAAATTTGAATGACCAATCATGCATTGTTTTCCTTATGAGGAAATACTTAAATAATATTGGGCAAAGCAAATGCTTTTTTGTATGAGGCATTTAAGTGTGTGTTTGTATGTGAGTGTGCATGATAACAAAAATTCCAGATGTTGAATAATTCCTTTTTTTATTTAATAACTAAATTTTCTCAGTGAACTTGTGAATATCTAAGTACATCCTGATATGCAATCAAATATCTCTTCTGTAGCCCATCCTCAATGAACTTCTGCCTCTCACTCAGCCCTAAATTCCTAAAATTCTCAAGGAGAATCTGTTCTTCCTATACCCAATATGGATGTTCCTATTTTTTTAAGGAGAGAGAGAGAGAGAGAGAGAGAGAGAGAGAATTTTAATATTTATTTATTTATTTTTTAGTTTTCAGGGGACACAACATCTTTGTTTGTATGTGGTGCTGAGGATCAAATCCAGGCCACAAGCATGCCAGGCGAGCACGCTACCATTTGAGCCACATCCCCAGCCCCTTATTTTTTTAAATTGATTCTTCTTAGTTATATGTGACAATGCAATCCATTTTATAAAATTATACAAGCATGGAATATATCTTATTCTAATTAGGACCCCATTCTACTGGGTGGGCATGATGGTGGAATTCACTTAGTATTTTCATATGTGTACATAGGAAAATTATGTTAGATTTATTCTACTGTCTTTCCTATTTTTATCTCCCTCCCTTCCTTTTGTTCTCCTTTGTCTAACTTACTGAAATTCTATTCCTACCCCCTCTACTTTAGCTCCACATATCAAAGAAAACATTTGACCTTTGGTTGTTTGGTATTGGTTTATTTTACTTAGCATGATAATATCCAGATCCATTCATTTATGGGAGAAAATAATAAAAACATTTATCTTTATGGCTGAGTAATACTCCATTGTATGTGTATCTCACATTTTCTTTATCCATTCATCTGTTGATGGGCACCTAGGTTGGTTCCCGTAGCTTAGCTATTGTGAATTGAGCTGGTATAAACATTGACATGTCTGTGTCACTGTAGTATTTTGATTTTAAGTCCTTTAGATATATGCCAAGGAGTGGGATAATTGGGTCAAATTGTTGATTCTTTCTTAGCTTTTTGAGGAATCTCCATACTGCTTTCCAGAGTGATTGCACCAATGTGTACTCCAACCAGCAATATATGAGCATTCCCTTTTTCCCACATCCTCACCAAAATTTGTTGTTAGGAGTATTCTTGATAGTTGCCATTCTGACTGGATAAGAT
Organism: Marmota flaviventris; assembly: GCF_047511675.1. Taxonomy (NCBI): domain Eukaryota; kingdom Metazoa; phylum Chordata; class Mammalia; order Rodentia; family Sciuridae; genus Marmota; species Marmota flaviventris. The sequence continues at coordinate 26,738,091 of NC_092518.1, read as the reverse complement.
GAAATATCAGTGTAGTTTTCATTTGCATTTCTCTAATTGTTGAGATATTGAACATTTTTTCATTCTATTTTAATTTAATTAAATTTTATTTTTTATACAAATGGAGCACAACTTTTCATTTCTCTGGTTGTACATGATGTAGAGTCACACCATTCATGCAATAATACCTGTACATAGGGTAATAACGTCTGCCTCATTCTGCCATCCCCCTCCCACATACACCTTCCCCTCCCTTCCCTCCCCTGCTCAATCTAAAGTTTTTTCATTCTTTCCTCCCCCCCACCCCATTTTGGATCAGCATCCACTTATCAGAGAAAACATTTGGCCTTTGGTTTTGGGGATTGGCCTACTTCGCTTAGCATGATATTCTCCAGCTCTAACCATTTACCTGTAAAAGCCATAATTTCATTCTTCTTTAGGCTAATATTCCATTCTGTGTATATACCACAGTTTCAATATTCATTCATTTATTGAAGCATTTTTCACATGTTTGTTGATCACTTCTTTTGAGAAGTGTCTGTTCAGTCCTTTGCCCATTTATTGATTGGGTTATTTGGTGCTAAGTTTTTTGAGTTCTTTATATATCCTGGAGATTAACACTGTATTTGAAGTGCAGGTGGCAAAGATTTTCTCCCATTCTGTCGGCTCTCTATTCATGTTTTTGATTGTTTCCTTTGCTATGAAAAAGGTTTTTAGTTTGATGCCACCCCATTTATTGATTTTTTAATTTTATTTCTTGGGATTTGGGGATCTTGTTAGGGAACTCAGTTACTGAGACAATATGTTGGAATATTGGGCCTACACTTTTTTCTTGTATGTTCAGGGTTTCTGATCTAATTCCTAGGTCTTTGATTCACATAGAGTTGATTTTCTTGCAGAGTGAGAGATAGGAGTTAAATTTCATTTACTACATATGGATTTCCAGTTTTCCCAGCACCATTTGTTGAAGAGGCTATCTTTTCTTCAGTGTGTGTTTTTGGTGACTGTCTATTATGAGGTAACTATTTATGTGGGTTGGTCTCTGTGTCTTCTATTCTGTTCCATTGGTCTTCTTGCCTATTTTGGTGCTAACGCCTTGCTGTTTTCTGTTACTATAGCTTTGTAGTATGATTTCAGGTCTGGTATCGTGATGCCTACTGCTTCACTTTTCTTCCTGAGGACTGTGTTGACTATTCTGGGCCTCCTATTTTTTTCCAAATAAATTTACTATAGAAATCCTTCACCTCTTTTGTTAGTTTCAAAGCTAAGAACACTACTTTTGAAATGGTACTTTTGAAGTGGTACTTCCATTAATGTTTAGTTAATTTTCCCTTTATAAGAAATAGCAGTAAGAATTCTGGAGCGTAGAAGCAAAACCAATTTGTGACTGTCAATAATGGGAGGGTTATAAACAAATGTGGTGGCCAAGAGAAGGCAACTGAAGCTAAAAAGGCAAATGAGTTGTGTAGAAGTAATAAAACTATAAAGGAAATATTTGAGAAAAGAAATGTCAACATTTCTCTTTGGTAGCCACCTTGATATTTCTTGGTCTTGCTTATTTGTTTTGTTTTACTATAAATAATCTCAAAATGGCTATCTGCATTTTTCTCCTTGATTCATTTCCTCTCGTAAGTCATTTCTCCATACCAGGCCTTTTGTATACTAGAAAATGCTGTGTCTATGATCAGCATCAAAATATTTGTTTCCATTGACAGAAATAAAGTTGAAATGTTTTACAGACTATTTCAGAAATTATAAATAAGCATTTCTCTCACACTTTCCAAATGCTTGAGTAGTTTAACCATTGACATTGTATTTATTATTTTTATTCTTATTCTTATTATTACAGTTGTATTTATTTGAGTCATTAGTAAATTCAAGCTATTCTACCTATGAGGGTATTCCCCAATTAGAAATCTCATGTTTCACACATTAATTCTTTTTCTTCTCAAGTTAAAATATTAAATTGTATTAATTCTATTTATTTTTCTCTGCAATTCTTGTAAGACATTTTTTTAAAAGACATGGCCCACAAACCATTTGTACTGCTAACCCTAGATTTTTTCAAAATATCTGGGGAAAAGAATTCTTTGATAATATCGTAAGTATCTAGTAATATACAATTATATAAAAACTGGAGTGACCATATATCTATTGTGTATTATGTCATATACCTGAGTAACAAGTGAATGTAGTTTGGGAAAAGAGGTATTTTAGTTAATGTATCAAGGAGTCCCAAGTTAGCTTGCCTTTGATTTGCTTTAGATATTTCTGTGTGATTCTTTTCTGGCCAGTCATTGGCATCAACATACTGTACCTGGGCCAGTATTGGTTTGCTCTTGGAGATGTATACCTTCCCTGAGTATAGTGTTCTTTAATATCTAAGAAGAACTGGAGTTCTGTTGATAAAGAATGTTAAAAAACTGGATGGGCAGATCTAAAAATCATTTTTCATTTGAATTATATATTGTTATATGTAGCCATAAATAAGAGTTGTTATACTGTGCCCTAAATTAAATATTTTTTTGTGAATTTCTTTATCTTATGTCAATTATTATATTAATTGCTTAATATTTTTTCTGAGCAAATGAATTCAAGCATGCATGTAGCCAAATATATTATTACATAATTCTGAAGCGCAAGTTCAGTTGGCCAGTAGAAAGTAAACTTAAACACTGTTTCTAGAGCATTTACGTGAAACTTAATGCTTAATGGTAAACTTCTTTACCCTTGCTAATTAATTGATTGTTCAGTGTTGTGCTTAGCATCCAGTATGTGTCAAATATGATGTTAAGTTGTTACCAATTATTTAATCCTCCCATGACCCTAGAACAAATTATATATGATAATAGAATTATATATTATTGTCTATCATACACTAGGGGATTATTCATAGTTCTTTTCACATTGTGGATTAATTTTAAAAGGTAGAAATATATTTTGGAATAGTTTAATTCTACATTTATCTGGTACTATTTTTTATATATCATGGCATGATACATTTTCTGTACAATTTCAAACTATAAGTTTATTTTCCTATAATTCCATCCTGTGTACATAAAAAACTAAATTTAGAACACAGAGAGGTTTTACAATTGCATTTATAACTGAAATGTTTTCTTATGTAATTGACTATTTTCTTTTCATCACTATTTAACAAACTTGATATTTGGAGACAAATGTATATTTTAATTATGTTAATAACACATTATACTATTTTTCTGCCTGTCATTAATGTATTTATTCATTATTAACAACATAACAAGTGTCTACATATATTCCCTCACCCTTGCAAACATGTATGGAACTTTAAAATAAACTACATTCAGTCACATTGCCCTTTGGCAAACATTCCCCACATTTCCCCACAGAAGGCAGCATCATTTTGATTTTATATAAGTTTATCAAATATATAGACATATTCCTAAAGATGAATTTTTGTTTTAAATGTGTTTAAAGATATGAATTCTATCAGCATAATGTCATATTTTTGTGATATAAAAGCAATAATGATATATATAGGTACAATGCCTACATTATTTGGATTTGTGTTAAAGCAATGATAAAGGGTGGTTACTCATGCTTTGATACTGTCTCATTTTCATGCAACTTTTCATACATTTAATATTTTTTCATGACTTTATTTTATTTATTTATTTTGTAATTGATTTTATTATTTTTTTTAAATACACAACAACAGTGAAATGTATTACAATCCTTATTACACATATAGAGCACAATTTTTCGTATCTCTGTATAGAAAGTATGTTCATGTCAATTTATGCCATTATACATATACTTTCTTTTGCATTATAATTCTTAATATACATATATACCACAATTTTCCATATCTCTATTTGTATACAAGGTACGTTGACACCAAATTCAAATCTTCATACATGTATTTTGTATAATGATGACCATCACATTGCACCATCCTTACTAATCCCCTTCCCCCACCCTTTCCCTCCCACCCCTCTTCCCTATATAGAATTAATCTAATCCTCCCATGCTCTCCCTCCCAAACCCACTATGAGTCACCCCCCTTATATCAGAGAAAACATTTGGCATTTGTTTTTTTGGGGATTGGCTGACTTCACTTAGCATTATCTTCTCCAATGCCATCTATTTACCTGCAAATGCCATGATTTTATTCTCTTTTAATGCTGACAAGTATTCCATTGTGTATATATACCACATCTTCTTTATCCATTCATCCACTGAAGGACATCTAGGTTGGCTCTGCTGTTTAGCTATTGTGAATTGTGCTACTATAAACATTGATGTGGCTGTGTCCCTATACTGTGCTGTTATTAAGTCCTTTGGGTATAGTCCGAGAAGAGGAATAGCTGGGTCAAATGGTGTTTCCATTCTCAGATTTCCAAGGAATCTCCATACTGCTTTCCAAATTGGCTGCACCAATTTGCAGTCCCACCAGCAATGGATGAGTGTACCTTTTTCCCTACATCCTCACCAACATTTGTTGTTGTTTGTCTTCATAATAGCTGCCATTCTGACTGGAGAGGGATGAAATCTTAGAGTTGTTTTGACTTGCATTTCTCTGATTGTTAGAGATGATGAACATTTTTTCATATATTTATGGATTGATTGTATATCTTCTTCTGAGAAGTGTCTGTTCAGGTCCTTGGCCCATTTATTGGTTGGATTATTTGGTTTTTTTGGTGTTTAGCTTGTTGAGTTATTTATATACCCTAGAGATTAGTGCTCTATCTGATGTGTGATGGGTAAAAATTTGCTCCCAGGATGTAGGCTCTCTGTTCACCTCACAGATTGTTTCTTTTGCTGAGAAGAAACTTTTTAGTTTGAATCCATCCCATTTATTGATTCTTGTTTTTAATTCTTATGCTATAGGAGTCTTATTAAGGAAGTTGGGGCCTAATACCACGTGATGAAGATTAGGGCCTACTTTTTCTTCTATTAGACGCAGAGTCTCTGGTTTTATTCCAAGGTCCTTGATCCATTTTGAGTTAACTTTTGTGCATGGTGAATGATAGGGGTTCAATTTCATTTTGTTGCATATTGATTTCTAGTTTTCCCAGCACCATTTGTTGAAGATGCTATCTTTTCTCCAGTGCAGGTTTTTGGCACCTTTGTCTAACATAATATAATAGTAATTTTGTGGGTTAGTCTCTGTGTTCTCTATTCTGTATTATTGGTCTACCGGCCTGTTTTGGTGCCAATACCATGCTGTTTTTGTTACTATTGCTCTGTAGTATAGTTTAAGGTCTGGTATAGCTATACCACCTGCTTCGTTCTTCTTGTTTAGAATGGCTTTAGCTATTCTGGGGTCTTTATTTTGCCAGATGAATTTCATGATTGCTTTTTCTGTTTCTATGAGGAATGCCATTGAAATATTGATCAGAATTGCATTGAACCTGTATAGTGCTTTTGATAATATGGTCATTTAATAATATTAATTCTGCTTATCCATGAACAAGGTAGATCTTTCCATCTTCTAAGGTCTTCTTTGATTTCTCTCTTTAGGGTTCTGAAGTTTTCATTGTATAGATCTTTCACCTCTTTTGTTAAGTTGATTCCAAGTATCTTATTTTTTTTGAGGATACTGTGAATGGGGTAGTTTTCCTCATTTCCATTTCAGAGGATTTGTCACTGATATACAGAAATGCCTTTGATTTATGGGTGTTGATTTTATATCCTGCCACTTTGCTGAATTCATTTACTAGTTCTAGAAGTTTCTTGGTAGAGTTTTTTGGGTCTTCTAGGTGTAGAATCATATCATCAGCAAATAGTGCTAGTTTAAGTTCTTGTTTTACTATAGTTATTCCTTTAATTTATTTTCGTCTTTTTTGTAGTTGTAGATAAACTGAATGCCTTTACTTTTATGTGGTACTGAGGATCGAACCCAGTGCTTCACACATGCTAGGCAAGCGCTCTGCCACTGAGCTACAGCTCCACCCTAAACAAAATATCTTTTTAGAATTAAAATTCATACAAAAATTTAGCTACATTAAATTAACAAGTTTGGATTAAATAATATCATTAACAATAATAATTTATTCCTTAATTAATATTAAATAGATTTTATGATAGAAAACTATAAATTATAATGTTTGATATATTCATGGTTCTTCTGAAAATATATGGAATACAAGAGTTGAATATATTTCAGGGATATATAAGCAGAGCATTTCATTTTGTATTTCATCTCACAAAGTTAAAAACATTTACCCAAAGCTAAATGTGCAAATATTTGTCATAAACTCTAAACCTAAAAGAAAATTCAGGTATATGTTACCATATAGTACACAGATGTTTTTATTTAGGAGAAACAGGTTTTTTGGTATTGCTACCATGCTTGGAATTTTGATACAGAATGATTTTCTGTGACTCTTTTCTTGTCTTAAATATTACAGATCAGATTTTGGTTAGCTTATCAACATCTTATTTTCTTACTTCCAGGGTTTCTTCTGAATGTAGAAGTTTAGCTAGATATTATATGAGTCAAATATTGCTCCCAACTACCTTTAATTAGGTTGAGGTAGAAATAAAAGCATGTTGAACTAAAATTGATAAAATATGATTTTCTATGTGGAATAATTCCCTTAGCACTCCATGTTCAGGACATAGTTTAAGGCTTTGTTTATGTTTTATACAATGTTAAAGATTAGGATAATTTCCCTAATTTTATTTAGTTTTGGAGAGAATGATTCCAATGGCTGAATTTTTAAAAATAACTACTTCTAGATGTAATTATACTCTCTTCTTTTTTTTGGGGGGTGCCCCTATTTTGTATTTAGAGACAGGGTCTCACTGGTTGCTGAGACAGTGTTCTTAATTGTAAATTACAGAATCTACCATCTCTGGTGTGATCAGTGAGGGACACATGAAAGATATTGTATATCTCAAAGGTATCTCTGGGAGACCAGGAGAATTTGGTGGCCAAGAACCAGGAACAATATTGGGAATCCAACACAGCCAGCAAAGAAATAATATTAGTTCACAATTTTAACTAAATACCTCTGTTGCCGCTGCTAGCTTGTTGACCCCAATAATGCTCATCAATGGGTGGCAGAATGTCCCCCATCACGACTCCATGAGACCCAACCCAGGTATGCTCTATGCTCACTAGAGGATTATTCTAAATGTTCATCGCCTCAGGCTGTTCAGTGCTGCATCCTAGTATCTACTCAGTATTGTATCCACGAAACCAATTTCCAGAATATTCTACCCTAAAAAAAGCAGGATTCAAAATTGAGGATTTAGGAAGAGACAGGGTGACAAAAATGGTGTCTATGTACTTTATTTAATTAGCAACTTGAATGCTTGTTTTAATACTTTAATATCAGTTCCTATAATAATAAAATAACTTATTACTATAGGAAAAAACCTACATAAACCTTGAAATCAGAATGTCTTCATTTTCAGTTTTACAGTGTAACTAGTTGCAGAAACTAGGCTTGAATTTTTTTTTCTCTTTTTTTAAACAGAAGTAAAGCATATTTTATTTTATATTTTGATCTACACAATATAAATGCAGGCCACATTTTCATTCAGAATCTTTACTGTGTTCTTCATTTTTTAAAAAACTGGTAGGTTTTGTGAATTTTCCTGAAAATTTTAGAATCACTCAAAACTCACTGTAAAAGCTACAAAATTATATTACCTCTATGATACAATGTAGTTTCTATACTCATATAAACTGACATAATAGTGATAGTGCACAATTCTTTTAAGGTTCTTAGCTGTTTTGGCCAGTCAACTCTCTTATACATATGCCCAAACTTGGACCTCATCACAAAACATTTATAATTTGAGAAATCAGGAAGACAAAGAGAGTTCTAATATAAAATATCACAGATTAGGTCTGCTTTACCTTGTAAATTTTTTTCATCTTATGATAAAAGAAAACTCTTTATGGAATAATGATACTTTTAGTAAATGATCACCATCAAAGAAAATAAATAAATGCAGTGCACGCTGTTTTATTAATTTAATTGTTTTTATATATGTGGTGAATATTTCCATTTGCTTTCAAATTCACTCATTTTTCCCATAAGTATCAGTACAATGCCCAATAAGTTAGCACCATTAACATGTATTAATTTAAAACAATGATCAAGAAACAAAAAGTTTTAAACTATACCCAGAAAATGTATGATAAAATACAAGCTAGTTTCTTTTATGATAAACATTTTTTCATTAATTAAATCATACATGAATAGTTCCCATATCTAAGAACAAAATGTACAAATTATGTGCTTTCTTGTATGAGGAAGAATAGGCCAAAAAGTTGGATATCCCCATCTTTTATGATACATTTTGAAAAGTGATTTGACTCATAAGAACATCTTGATGGATTGTTTTGTAAAGTGTTTTTATATTGCTTGAAGACTGGAGGGCTTGCCTAAATACTTTAATTGTGTAGCAAGTTATAAAATGAAACTTCATTTGAATTCTGTCAGGTCACATCAAAAACATTCAAGTGTGTTATATTCTTTCATTTCATTTTGTCTCTATAGCATTTCATAAGCTCAGTTGTGCTCTGGAAACTGTTCCTAGGAACAAGATGGGTACTAATGTTCTCTGTATTATTCTTTGAAGGAAATAAATTTTGAGATTTTTGCCCACTTACTTACAAAAAGTCCTAACCAAATCAAATGAATTTGGAGGAAAATTGTTACAATTGACCATTTCATGGAAAAATAAAACCAAGATAATGTATCATTTTAAATCAAATACCATACTTGTAAACTCAGAATAGGAATACTTTAAGCTCACCTCAAAGTCTTAAAAATATTTATTTTTCTCTGTTATTTACTTTGTGTTGGACCAAACTTACCTGACTCCATGTTTATACAGTTCTGAGTAAAGTGGTATTTATCTCAAAGTACTTATTTCAGATTTTGTGATGATCATATTGGTTTCAGAATGCTTAAAAATTTTACTAGAAGTTCAAGATTTTATTTTGTTGAATTTATCACTCATTCATAAGAACTATGTAATGTAATCAAAAACTAACTATCCAGGTGTTACCTTAGAAGTATGGCAATTTTTTAAAAAGAGTGATAATTTTTTTAAAAAATGATTTTGATTCTGGAATTTTTTTAAACTTAGACTTTGATCTGATCAGAGTTATCAGAAATTAGCAGATTTTTATAAAATCTCTTTTCAAGCAATAAAGAAATAAGTTAAAGTATTTACATACATTTTATTTCCTTATGAAATGTTCAGATTGATTCTTATTTCTCTATCTCTTGCTACATCTGGAGAATAATAATTGCATATTTAAGTGCATCTCAAATTTTAACATGAATTCAACTCAACATGTGTCGTTGAAAATTTCATATTCTGATTCTGTAACTTTGGGGTATACCTTAGATTTGGCATATATATATATATATATATATATATATATATATATATATATATAGAGAGAGAGAGAGAGAGAGAGAGAGAGAGAGAGAGAGAGAATTTTTTAATATTTATTTATTTTATTTTTTTAGTTTTCAGTGGACACAACATCTTTATTTTATTTTTATGTGGTGCTGAGGATCGAACCCAGTGCTCCGCGCATGCCAGGCAAGCGCACTACCACTTGAACCACATCCCCAGCCCAAGGGCATTTTTTTTCTTTTGAACCTTGGATTAAACCCAGAGACATTTAACCACTAAGCCACATCCCCAACCCTTGTTATTTTTTGAGACAGGGTCTCACTCAGTTGCCTAGGGCCTCACTAAATTGCTGAGGCTGACTTTGAACTTGTGGTCCTCCTGCCTCAGTGTCTGGAGTCACTGGGATTACAGGTGTGTGCCACCCACACTGGGCAATATTGGACATAATTAACAATCCTCCATATGATGGTGAAGTTGGTATTCAGTGAGAAGCAAGGGTTCATATAAACAAAGATTTCTCACTATTGATGAAAGCCTCATTTAACCTAAAAAAACATTTAATAAATGGGTCATTGTTGCCCAAGCTTTAATTCAGCAGATTCTTTAAATGTCATTTGCTAACCCTCACAAATATTATGATAAGAAGCATAGGGTTTAGAGTTTAACATAACAGGATTCAATGCTCTCAGTTCTGACATTGGGCAGATTACTTAACTCACTGAGTCAGTTTTCTTATCTGAAAACTTCAGCTAATAGTACTTGTTTAATAATAGTTGATGATTAATTAAAGCACAAGAAGCATCTACCATACCTCAAACTACCATGCAAATTTTAAAACACAAGATTTCTTCTACATATCTTATGGGTACTCTTTCTCTTTCTGTACACATGCAAGGATGTGGTGTCTACATACACATATACATTTATTCTGATCTATAGCATTTTCAGTATTAGTGTATGTGTATGAACTAGAATGAAACAAAGAAAGGACAGTCATCAAAGTTGCAAAATACATGACCATCAAGTGAATACAGGTCTTGAAGTGAATTCAGTACCCTTTTAAATCTATCTTATATACCTGGTTACAGCTTTAGGGATAAATTCTAATTTAGATTCCCTTTCAGGTGACACACTGTAGTGCTTTGTAAGTGATAAACACAAGAAAAGAATAAATCCCTTCCTTCCAAAAGTTTTGTCATGGGACAGTTTTCATATTATAGAAATGGAAATTCATTTGGAACTGACTGGCAGGTTAATATTAAATCAATTCAAGAACTACAAATTCCTTTGGGTAACTATTATGTTTGGCTTAAAAGAGCTCTGTAGCCTAATTATATTTTATTTATTTATATAGATTTATTTATTTATTTTGCAGTAATAGAGGTTGAACCCAAGGCTTTTCACATGCTCTTGTAGGCTAATTTTATATGCCATACTTTACTTGTATGTGAGTGTGTGTGGGGGGGTCATATGCTGGGTGTCTTCATTACTGATTTTTAAGTCAATAAATTAAGTCATTTTGACAATTAAAAGTACAAAATATATATCAAGATAAAGCAACATGTATTTTCATTTCATACAAATCATGACCCAAATCATAAAATATTAAAAATGAAATCAATAGGACTGGGGATGTAGCTCAATGGTAGAGTGCTTGTTTCCATCCCCAGAATTGCTGTCCCCCAAAAAAGATAGTCGTCTTGTTTTAAATAACTATGCATACTTCATTTCAAGAACAAAATGTCATAATTCTAATATTAGTGAAATATTGAGTTTATTCATATATTTGGTTGTTATTGTACAATGATGTAAAAGTCCTATTCCAAAATGATCTGTGTAGCAGAAGGAAGAAAACTAATGACACATTTTATAGTATTTGAAAATCTCATATTCAGCTGTTCCAAAACTCACAAATTATTTCACAATGTACAACTGTTGCCCTCAAATATTTGGTAATGAGGCTCACATGGTCTATCCCACTTGGAAGTAGTCTGGCATTTTGTTCACTTGATGCATATTAAGACACATTTAATCACTGCTTCTTGTGTCAAACTTCCTTCTTTCTATCATAGATAGATGGAGAATGAGTTGGCAAAACATCCATATTTAATAAATAATGTACATTGAATGATATGTTAAAGGTACATAACGGGAATAACAATAACATCCACACTCTGTCCTTCCTTCTAGCCTCACTAATCCAGGTTTTTTTGCTAGGACTGAAAAATGGACATAAAAATAATATCCCCTCTTAGAGATTGCAGGAAATCATTCTGCCTTAGTATTTGATCAGCCTTCCAAAATAAAGAAACAAAAAGCTTCTGCCAGTTTTTTTTTAATGAATGCAAAGGATTGCCATCCATGTGGTAGGTGGCTCTATAAAGAGTGTACTTTTTATGCCTCTAAACTTCCTATACCCTCCCCCTACTCCCAAGGCGATATCTGAAAGCCAAAGGGGAAAAAATACTGGCATTCTCTGTTTAATTGTGCAAGTTGGCCAGCTGGGGAGGTTTTTCAAACTTTAAAGATGTTTCTTTTTCTCACTATGAGTAAAATGAGACTATCCTGGGTAATAAATGGGGGCCTAGAAAAGATGTACCAACCTAGGAGGAACAGATCATATCCTAAGGGTAAGACTCTTGAGTTAGGTTACTTAGTTCAAATCAACCATTTACTAGCAGTGTGACCTTGAGCAACCTTGAGGTTATTAGCTGTGTAACATCTCTGAGCCGTATTAATGTCATGTTTAAAACACTGATAAAATAAATCCCTGGTGTTCTATTGCACAGTAGTATGACTATAGATAATGATAATGTATATTTATATAAAAGCTAGAATACAGGATTTCAAATGTTTTTGCTACAAAGAAATGATAAATATTTGAGAAAATATGCTTACCTTGTTTTGAATTTACATGATGAATATAAACATGTATCAAAACATCACATGGTTCCCTGTAAATATGTATAATTTCTATATGTCAAAGAAATAAGTAAGTCCTTATATTATGGAGTTGTTGTAAGAGTTAAATAGCCATATTTCACTGACTCTAAGAAGTAATCACCTGTATTATCAGTATTAACTCATTTGTCACTCTATGTAAAATGGGCCATTTTGTGTGTGTGTGTGTGTACTACTAAAAAGAAGTTACTCTTCAAGCTCTCCATACTAAGGATTTTAAGAAACAAACTAATTTCCAAAAGTTAGAATGTAAAATTTCATCTCAGAATTAAGTAATATAGTTAATACTGATAAGGGGCTAGAATCAATACTTGACATATAGTAAGTGTTCAGTGTTTCCTATTATGAGTAAAACAACTGAAAAATGAAGGTAGTAATTAGCAGCTTGAAAAATTGAGGCCTTTTTGAAGGGAATGCCATAAATTTCACTAGGTAAGAGCAAGGCCAAGACTGGAGAGTGTCCATAAAAGACCAAGTTAGAGAGTTTGACACTTTCCTGCTTTTTGGTGGAATAACATGAAACCAAAAGCCATTTATAGTGTATATTTTTGCATTCCTTCCTCCCTCGTTGTAATTTTCTTAATAACCACCACTCAAACCAGAAGGTTAATAATAATAATAAATGCTAATGTTCCTACAGAACTTTGTGTGGTAGAATTTTGGTGACTACAAATTTGAACTTAAATGGGAGTAAGTCCTGTTCCACATTCAGCTTGCAGTTGAGGTCCAGGCAAAGGAGCTGCAGCACTCCAGGGATGGCATTGTCCAGAGCACCATGTGTCCTAAGCTTGGCAGTGAACAGGAGCCAATGGAGAGGAATCACCAGGAGTGGCCAGGAGTCCTTTAAACCCAGCAAAATGACTACCCAATGGATTTTTGTATTAGGTGTAAATATGAGGGACAAAACTTCTTTTCCCAGGATTTTAGAAAAAGGTAAATTGGGAGACACATTGACAGGACTAATATTCATTGAATCGTGTGAATGTTTCTACCATATTTCTTCACATATAAAAATCACATTTTTTCTGGTTTTATCTTTTCTGAAATCAGCATATACAATAATATTAACATCTACTGCATACAGCTTACTCTGTTTCATGTGTTGTTTTAAGTGTATTATCAGTATTAACTCATTTGTCACTCTATGTACTGTTTAGTTGTTATCCCTCATTTAACAGTTGAGGAAATTGAGGCGAGAAAATGTTAATTCATCAAGGTATCATATGGTAACAAATACTTAAATACACATTTCTGTTATGTGACAGAGGTGCACAGCATGATCCTAATGAGTACATTTTCATAATATTGAATGAAAGTGGGACCTATGTTTCTTCCCAAAAACTGTTTCTAAAACAATAGTGCCTTAAAAACCTGATGGTAGCTTAGAGTTCAGGATATTCCTAAAGAGGTTAAGTATTCCTGCAGTCCAATTCCAATCTACTTCCCAGTATTCAGTGTTTTGTGAGGGCCAATACAGAGCAATATCAAGAAGCAAGAACATTGACCTTGTGCCTGCTTCTCAGTCTAATCTGCAACAAAAGCTGAATAAACTTGAGCAATTTTTTTAAACTAATCTTATTTTGAGATAATTGTGGAATTAAGAACAGTTATATATACAATATTAAAAGGCCTGAATCACCTTTACCCAATTATCCCAATGGTAATATCTTACAAATTATAGGATCATAACAAGGATATTGATACAAGCAACCCATCTAATTTAGATTTTTCCTAGTTTTACTTATACAGTTGTTGGTTAGTGCATCTATCACTACGGTGAAAATCAAATCATTTGCATGATCACAAGGATACCTCCAGTTGCCTTGTATAACAACCTCTGACTCCCTTGGGCCGCCTTATCCTCTCCCTAACTCATGGGAACCATTAATCAATTGCTTCTTCATTTCTATAATTTTCTCATTTTAAGAAAATTATATAAAAGTAGTCATAGAGCATTTAATCCATTGAAATTGGCTTTTTCATTCAGCATAATTCCCTTGAGATCCATCTATGATGTTGCATGTAGCAAGTTTGTTACTTTTTATTGCAAATATATATTTTTTATTATTATGGGCATTCCACAGTTTTCTTAACCATTTCCTGCTTGAGAGACATCTTGGTTTATTGCAATTTGGGACTATTATAAATAAAATTGCTATGAACAATCCTTTACAGGTTTTTGTGTGGACATAGGTTTTCATTTTTCTGGAATAAATGCCCAGGATTGCAGTATATGGGTTGTACAGTTGTTGCATATTTCACTTTTAAAAATAGTTTTTAGTTATACATGGACACAATATCTTTATTTTATTTTTATGTGGTGCTGAGGATCAAGCCCGGTGCCTCATATGTATGAGGCAAGTGCTGTGCCACTGAGCTACAACCCCAGCCCTTCATTTTGTTTTTGTTTGTTATTTTTAAGAAAATGCCAGACTGTATTCCTGAGTGGCTAGGGTCTATTACATTCTTTCCAGCAACATTTCTGTGACCCCTTTTCTCCACATCCTTGCCAGCATTTTTCCTTGTCACTAATTTTTTTTTTTATTTTAGCCCTTCTGATTGATGTATAGTTTTATCTCACTGTAGTTTTAATTTGCATCACAATAATTGCTAATGATGAGTTCATTATCTGTATGTACTCTGTGTCAAAATGTTTCTTCTTGCCCTTTGCCCATTTTGAATTGATTTTTTGGTGGTTTTGTTTTTACAGATTCTATATATGAGACTATGTTTTCACAAGTGATATGCATTTGTCCTTACAAGTGATGTTTTCTTTCAAACTATACCTTTTATTTCATCTTCTTAATAGGGTCCTTTCCACAGCAAAACTTTTTAATTTTGATAAAGTTCATTCATTGTTCTTTTTGGGGGGATTGTGCTTTTTTGTTAAGTACATGTCTTTTCCTAGATCACAGAGGTTTTATAATTTTCCCTGAATGATTTAAGTTTTATGTTTAGCAGTTGAGAATGTCTTGTATAAGGTTAAGTGGAAACTTGCTTTATTTATTTATTTTTGCCTTTGCATAGCCACTTGCTCAAGTTCCATTTGTTAAAATATCTAGTCTTCCTTTATAGAATTACTTTTATAGCTTTTTCTTAAAAAAACAGATATATTATTGTGGTCCTATATGTGGGTTCTCTATACTGTGGCATTGAGATTAAATCTATCCCTCCACTGATTCCACACTATCTTTATTACTGAAATCTTGAGATTGGGCTTAGTGATTACTTACAGTTTATTCTTCTTTGTCAGAATTGCTTTAACTATTATAGAGCTTAAACCTTTCCATATACATTTTATAGGCCTATCTGTGCCTACAAAAAAAATTGTTTGCATTTTATTATGAATTGCATTAAATCTATAGATCAATTTGGAGAAAATTAGTTTCTTTACCATGTTGACCATTGCAACCCATTTACATACTCTATCTCCTTACCTATAAGGTATTATTTTTATTTCTTTCATTATGCTGTGTTTTATAATAGTGCTTGAACTTGGGATTAGATTATGTTTCATATTTCTAAAATGCATAAATGATATTACAGTCATCTGTTATGTGATTACAAAAGCAAACAAAATATAACAAAAGGCCCAAAGTTGAAGTTTTGAAAGAGAAGCACATTTTTAAAAAGTAAATGACTATTGCTAAATATGCACCATGTGTATGATGTTGGAATAATTTTAAATGATGTGGTTATAATTGTTTATAGAGGGACTGATAGAAACCTATAATTTTTCATGAATGCAAAACATATTTTAATTACATTAAAGTCATGCATCAGTGTGCCTTTTAACTATTCTTTTTTAGCCTACAATTTTATGATACATGTTATAAAATGAAGACTGGGTCCTGGCTTATATTCCAATATTAACCAGGAATCCCTCTATCATAAAACAGGCAACAAATTAATTAGGAAAGAACAAAGTGTGCTAAATTTAAAAATAAATGAGAAATCAATTCTTAAGTAATTTAAAACCCAAAATGCATTATTTTAGATAAATTGGGAAGGGTTTTAGTTGTTTCACCCACTAATTTAATTAATATAATCTAAAACATTAATATTAGTACAGCTTCATGGATAATAAGCTGGTAAAAAACAGGCCAACAAAGATATTCATATATTTTTTTTTTAATTTTATTATAGTGTGAGAAAAAAATTTTGACTATCCCTACTTTCCTTCCCCACAGTGATCTATATTTATTGGAATAGTGTACTATTTATAAGCGTATGCATTTCTGAAGATTTTCTAAAAGGATTATTTACCTAATGGGAAAATGTGCTCATTTGTGGACTAGTATAGGGATATAGCAGCCAGAAAACATAAGACAGTTGAAATCAAGCAACTTTGTACATTATGCAAAATTTGCAGCATTGCAATAAGGCCTTTCTGTCACCATGTGCTTGCATAGAAAAACATGAAAGTTCCACAATTTTGATCTATTAATAGTAACTAAATTTAGTTTAGTTTTGTGAATCAGAATTTAAGAGTGGAGTGTGTATCTGTGAAGTAATTTACATATGCATACAGAAACATTCATATGCACCTTTTTAGGGATTTTATCCTTAAGTAGAGTATATTGTTACCAGCTTCATTATTACATGTTTCCTGATCTACATAAGACATTGCATATTACTTCAGCTATTACTTCTTGAGTGAAAATTCTACATGAAAATATGTATGGAGGTACCAAAGTTAATCTCATGCTCTAGTTGGTACATAAAATACAAACCACCATATATACCCATGAAAATATTGTTTATACATGCACATACATTAAAGTAACTCTGCATCTCATTTGTTTTCCTCTTATACTTTATGACCTTAAAAGGAGAAGCTATTCATTTTTCTTATCTTCTTTTAACAGTCATGACCCTGCTAAGAAATAGAATACAACATGTGTGGTTCAATAAAACACAATAATGGAACTATCTACATAATTATGAGTGGGTTTAGAGGAAACAAAAGAAGCTACTGAGGCACTCTGAGACTACCTACAGTAGGCAGTTTGTGACATGTCCCCTCAAACCAAGCCTGAAGAATCAGGTGAATAAAATAATATTTCCTAAATCCAATTTGAAACTGAACAATGGAGGGGACTCTTAAAGGATAGGTAGGGATGTAAGCTTCCTCAGTGAGAAATAAGGAATAAAGAAGGTAGGAGTAAATGGGGAAGAAATGCTCTAGACCTCTCTGTTTCTTTGTCTTCTGATTATGCCTCCCATTGGCAAAAGCCAAAGGATACGCATTAGCAAGGGTGAGTTAGCAAGGGTGTTAAGGAGAAGTACTTTATTGGAGTCAACCTCACAGTCACAGAGCAGAACAAAGGAGGACATAAAATGGAGTGGGCCATGCTACAAAGAAAGTGCAATGAAATATTTAACGTTTTGACAGAAAAAAATCTCCACCAACATAGAATTCTGTATCAGTGAAATTATCCTTCAAAAGTGAAAAAGAAATAAATACTTTATCAGACAAACAAATCCTGAGGGGATAAGTTGTCAGTAGACCTGCATTGCAAGAAATGTCAAAAGTACTTCAGAGAGAAAGAAAATGATAGAGGTCAGAGACTTGGATCTACATAAAAAAAATGGAAGTACATTAGAGAAGGAGTAAATGAAAGTAAAATAAAAATCACTTGTTCTTCCTATTCCTAGTTGATCTGAAAATTAACTGTGTACGATATAATAATAGTAACAACAAATATTAAATGGTTAGACCTATGGATAAGAGAAATGAATGACATCAAAGTTAAGGATCAAGAAGGAGGGAATAAGAATACTCTATTGCAAGATACCTGTTCTACCAGTGAGGAAGAAAGAACTGGACTGAAAGCAAGGAGAAAATGTCGCAATGCCCTACTTCATTCAGCATCAGGGGATACCCTAACTAGTAGCTTACATTCAGCATTACCTCATTGTAACTATAAGTTATTACATTGCTCTTCTTAAATGCTGAAAGACATTTGAAAAAAAAGATAGTATATAGGTATAACTGGAAGCCTAATGTAGTTTATCTTTTGTAATGGATTTAACTGCTGTTCTTAACCTTTTCTCAACACCAGGATCTATCATTTTTGTAAAAACTATCCTTCAGGATCTATTATCAGACTTCCTTGTTTTCAAATTGCTGATTTATTGAGGTAACCCTTCTATAAATTCCACTTTTTTTCCTTTTAAAAATGTGGATTCATTTGTATCTCTAGTATTATTTTCTTCTCTAGGTTATTTGAAGTATTACCTCAGAATATTAAAGTATCCAAAGTATCTCATTTATGAATATGAATAAAAATATGTAGTTTTTGAAGGCAAAAATTACTGACAATGAAAAATGTTTTAAATCTAAAATCAGTAACTGAACTGAGTTCTCAATATCTCAAATAAATTTAGAAAAGAAAGTCACCTCTGAAGATTCACCATAAGATTTTCAGTTAAAAAAAATGTTTACAGAAATGTGAATGCTTTCATGTTTTGAGACATCCTTGAATGTAATTTATTTTGGAATAGTTTAATGTTTAATATAAGTTAAAGGCTATTTTTCAAGTAACCAGAACAGAATTTTTAGATTTTTTTTTTTTTCAAACTCAAATGGAACTTTGGGATGTAAACCCACATAAATTCTTTTCCTTTATCCTTCTCTAAATTCAGTCTATTTCTGAAACCTCATTGAAAGTTAAATAAAATACTTTCATGGTCTCCATAACAGGCTCTCACTTTCAGGCTTCAGTGAATAAGTATATTGTTCATGGGGCCCAGGAAAAATTTTGAATAGAATTATAAATGGTCATTATTTATACATGTTTTTATTTATTTTAAAATTTATTTAATAAGATATTCAAAATAGAATGCCACTCAATAAGACTCTCTCTCTCTCTCTCTCTCTCTCTCTCTCTCTCACACACACACACACACACACACACACACACACACACACACACTAGAAATGGCACATGGAATTATCTGCTACAAAAAGCTTCTCTGACCTATCCTTTCCACATGGAAATTTGTCAGGAAAAGAATAAAGCTTAAGGTTTAGACTCCTCCATTTCACAGAACTCTTCAAACACACTTGTAAAGCTTACACATGATCATATGCTTGAAAATATGCAAAAATAAGAAGGTCCTCAAATTTTAGGCTTTAAAATATTTGCATCTTCTATTCTTAGTGCCTGTTTCATAGGACTTACTTTAATCTTTATAAAAATATTATCAGGATAAAAACCTGACCTTGCCATTAGATAAATCTGGTGGTATTTAAAGCAAAATAACTGAAATATACTAACAGGTGGGGTTTATTTTATTATTTTTACTTTTTTAAAGAAAGAAATTAGGAAAGGATTTTGACTTGAGCTCACAAGTTTGATGAAGTTGCAATCTAAATGTCATCTACATGGATTTAAATTGTTTCCTTATTCTTTCTTGTATAATAATAACTTGGTCTGGGTTTTCAATAAATATACTTGTGAAATGTTTTTGAATATTGAGAGATAGAAAGGTGGCATTTAGAGTCAGTTTTTCTTAGATTCCAAATATTTTGTTTAAAAAGATACTCAAAATTCTTATTTGCAGATTTAAAACTTCCTGAACTGGAGAATTATAACTTTTATCTATGTTAAAGAACCTTGTCAGAATAGCCTTTTAACAAAATGGAGTAAAAGTAAAGAATTTAAACATGACATTGGTGCCAATTAATCCTCACTAGGCTCTACAGCGTGGTTTTACCATTACATTTCTTTGTATGTACATAGACTAATGTCCTATATAAGAGGGCAAACTTTGATTCATGACCTAAATCCATCATGTTGTCCTATTTTTAAAGTAAACATATTTTAGATTACTATAGAATCATATTCAATTGTAAAAAGTAATTCAAAATGATTATATGCACCATTTTCCCAATCCCTCCCATTGGTAATATATCACAGGGAGCCATAGTACAATATCATAACCAGGATACTGATGTAAGTACAATCAATATATAGGATATCTCTGTCACCGTTAGGATTCCTTATATTGTCTTTTAATAGCCAGATCCACCTCCTTCCTGCCTTTACCTACTCCCTAATCCTGGGCAGTCAAAAACCTGATTTCTGATTCTTACCAGTGTACAGTTTGTGTTTCAACATATTAGCAGAGGTTTTTCCAGATCAAATATTAAAATTTAGTTGAAATCCAGTTTATAATTTTTTCATTCTAGGAAACATGCTTTTATCATCATACTCTAAAACTCTGCTTAATTATATACTCTGAAGTTTTTATCATATGTTTTTCTAAAATATTTATATTTTTCTGTTTCATATTAAAATTCTTCATTCATTTTAGTCAGTTTTTATAAGGTATGAGATTTATGTCAAGGACATTTTACTTTATCTATTTATTTACTTAATTTTATTTTCTACTTGTTCTATCACCATTTGTAAAAAACTATTTTGCTTCACTAATTATTTTTGAACCTTTGTGTCAATCAGTTGGGCATATTTGTGTGGATTTATATCTGTTCTCAGTATTTTCCATTGATCTGTGTATATATCCCACCACCAGTACACATTAACTTGACTACTGTAACTATACAATAAGGGTTCAATCTATTTTTCAACATTGCTTTGACTACTGTAGTTCTATTGCCTTTCAATGTAAATTTTAGAGTGATCTGGCATATACCAACCCACATTTTGCTAGGATCTTAATAGCACTTGTGCTAAACTGTATATCAATTTGGGTAAAGTTGACATTATTTATGTTGAGTCTTCTAATCCACAAAAACAATATGTTTTTCCAGTTAGTTATATAGTCTTTGATTATGTTTATAGCATTTTGTTCCTTCCATCATATAAGTCCAGAAGATATTTTGCTACCTCATTTTTTGTGAGAGTAAAGGGTACTATATTTTTAATTTTAGTGTCCACATGCTTATTGCTAGTGTACAGAAATACACGTGGTTTGTGAAATGCTTTTATTAGTACATTAAAGTTATACATAAACATGTGGGAAAAGGGGGGGAAAGTTAAGCATAATATTGAGGTGCATTTCAACATAATCATACATGAGTGGAATATAATTTGCTCCAATTCAGTTCCAAGTACTTCCCCTTTTACTCCTCTCCTCCCTCTCCCTGTTTGCTTTCTTCTACTCTACTGGTCTTCTTCTATTCATTTATAGATTTTTTAAATGGTTGCTTTATATATATATATATATATATATATATATATATATATATATATATATATATATATATATATATATATAAAGGTGAAATTTACTGTGATATGTGTGTGTGTGTGTATAGCATAATTTGATCAATTTCTTTCTATTGGTCATCCTTTTCCCATCTGTCCTACCTCCCCATCTTTCCCCTTCCTCTACTGATCTTTCTTTTGTTTTCATGAGATAACTCATCTCTCTTTTCCTTATTTTGCTCTAGCTTCTGCATATGAGAGAAACTATTCCACCCTTGACTTTCTGGGTCTGTCTTCTTTCACTTAGCATGATGTTCTCCAGTTCTATCCATTTACCAGCAAATGCTATAGTTTCATTCTTCTTTATGGCTGAATAAAACCCAATTGTGTATATATAACACATATTCTTTATCCCTTCATCTATTCATGGGCACCTGGGCTGATTCTATAACTTGTAGTTATAGCACTTTTGGGTTCACAGCAAAATTGAGAAAGTACAGAGATTTCTCATATAACTCATGCCTACACACATACATAGCCTCCATCATTATCAACATCCCACACCAGAGTTGTGTTACAATTATTACAATTTATGACAGCTGATGGACTTATATTAACACTCATCCATATTTTGCATTAGGGTTCACTCTTGGTATACTTTCTGTGAATTTGAAATAATTTATAGTCACATGTATCCACCATTATAGTTATCATAGTTTCACTGACTTAAATATCTTTCCATGGTCTTCCTGTTCATCTCTTCCTAACCTCTAACCCTTGGCAACCACTTATCTTTTTAATTACTCCATAGTTTTTTCTCCTTCGTGTTGTCATATAGTAAGAATCCTATGGTATGAAGCATTTTTAAATTGACTTCTTTCATTTGGTAATATGCAATTAACTTTCCTTACTATCTTTTCATGGCTTGATAGATCACTTATTTTTAGCATCAATTTTCTGGATGTGTTACAGTTTATTTATTCATTTACTTACTAAGGAACATCATAGGTATGTGGTTGGCAACATGTTATTTTAGTTTCAAGTTTCATAATGACATATGATAGCAATATTTCATATGCTCATGTTTCCATCTCTATATCTTCTTTCTGAGATACCTGTTTAGATGTTTTACCTACTTTAAAAAATCAAATTGTTTGTTGTTAACTTTAGTAGTTCTTTGTATATTTTGTATAATAGTTCTTTATTGGATATGAATTCTGCAAACTCCTTTTTATTTTCTTGACAATGTTTTTTCTAGAATTGAAATTTTTAATTTTCATGAAGTTCAGCTTAATTTTTTCCTTCTTAGTTCATGCCTTTGGTATTATATCTAAAAATTTATCAAGAAACACACAATCATCAAAGTTCTCTGCTATGTTATATAGTTTTATAATTTACATTTAGGTCTGTAATCTAACATGAAAACTGACAAGGCAAAATGTATCCCCTTCCATCCTCCTCCAGAACAGTGTCAGAGAAAGCCAGTTACAATAATATCCATAGTATAATAAGATAATATCTAAAATGCCAAAAGGGAAAAATCTCAACTTGAATGAAAAAATGCAATCAATAATCACCTGTACCAACATAACACAGAAGATAGTGTTATCTGGCAGTGATATTAAAGTAACCATCATAAAAATGAATAGTTCAACAAGTAATTACAAACTTATTTGCAAAAATATCAAGCAGAAAAATCTCAGAGAAGACATAGAACATTAAATTTTATAGCTGAATAAATATAGAAATCAAAATATAATTCAATACATGGGCTCAACAGGGAACAGAAGGGAAAACCTGTACACAGGAAAGGAGATAGGAAAACAGAAATTACCCACATTGAACAGGAAAGAAAATAGTAAAGTGAACAGATCTTCAATGACCTGTGGGATTATAATGAAAGATGTATGATCCATGATATCAGAGGCCTTAAAGGAGAAAAAACAGATGCTGCTGCTGAACAAGTACATAAAGAAATAATGGCTGAAAAATTTGGTAAAAGATAAAACCCTAAAGATGCAAGGAACTCTGTGAACAAACAGAATAAACCCCAAGAAGCCCATGCTTATACTCACCATCAAATTCTGAAAAGACCCCAAAAAAAAAAAAAAAAAACCACTTAAAAGTAATGAAAGAGAAAGGACATTTTATCTATAAGCAAAAAAAAAAAAATAGTTCAAATAACACAAGACTTCTTATGTGAAACCATGGAAGCCAGCAGGAAGTGTTATGACATTTTTCATGTGATGAAAGAAAAGAACTGTCAAGTTCCAAAACAGAAAAGGAGGCAAAACTTCCAAATACACTTTTACGAGGCAAGAAGTATGGATACCAGAACCAAACAAGCATAGTACGAAAGCAAACAAACAAAAACTGCAGACAGATATTGCTTATGGGTATAGAGACCAAAGTCCTTAACAAAATTTGCCACATCATATTAAGCAGCTCAAGAATAATCACTAGATCATATCAATTGATGCAAGAAAAAATATATCACAAAATTTGACATTCATTAAAAAATACATATCAGAAAACTAGGAATCCCAAAGAATTTCCTTGATAAAGAACTTGATAAAGAACATTTTAGTTTTTTTTCGGCAGACACAACATCTTTGTTTGTATGTGGTGCTGAGGATCGAACCTGGGCCGCACGCATGCCAGGCGGGCGTGCTACCGCTTGAGCCACATCCCCAGCCCCAATTATGGTGGTTTATGTAGAAAATCCCAGGTATTGTATAAAATTTCTCACAAATAGTGAGCTCAGCAAAATCTCAGAATATAAGCTCAACATAAAAAAAAATCAATTGTTAATCAATGGATATAAAGTTTCAGTTATGCATAAAGAATGAGTTCCAGATATCTACTGTAAAACAATGTATTTAGAGATAATGACTATTTCACATTTAAAAATCTATTTGAGGCTAGGCCTCATATTAAGTTTACTTACCACAATATAATAATTTAAAAAATAATTATGGGAGCTGGTTACATAGCTCAGTGGTAGAATATTTGCGTAGAATACAAAAGGCCTGGGTTGGATCAGCAGCACTGCATAAAGAAATAAATAAACATTTTAAAATATATTTTTATTGATAAGCAATGAACTCTGGAAACCAAAATTTTAAATGTAGAAACTTACATACCCCCCAAGTCTAAATACTTATGAATCTAACAAAATATGTACTGTATCTATACAACTACCAACTAAAAATCCAAATAAAAATGTGAGTAAATAGAGATACACAATGTGCTCATAGGACTGGGAGACATAACATAGTGAATAGGTCATTTCCCCCAAATTGGTCTACATTTTAATGCAGTTCCTATCAAAATATCAACAGGTTTTTTGTTATTATGGGTAATCACTATATTTCCTTAATTCTATTTCTCTTATTTCTGTTTATCTGGCTTTAGTACCTATAAACTAGCTCCCAAAATACCATATTTTCCCATTGGATTTACCTAAAGAGAGATTTTTAAAATCCATCTAAGACATTTATGTCTTTATAGAATGTGTAACATTTCAACCAATATGAATTAATGTGAAAAAAAGAAGTAAAAATGGCCCAGAATGATTTTTCCTAAATCAATAAACTTTTTAGCTTTATTTAAATATCTTAGCTAACAAGCCTGTTTTTCCCAGTTTATTTATTCTCTGAAGCTGTATTAATCATAGTATTTGAATTTATGTTAAATAATTTAATAAGTTTGGAAAATGACCCTGTCCTTCCAAATTAGCATGAAATAATGCCTTTAGGATTTTCCATTACTTAAGCATTCACTCCTTATTCTTTTTGAAGTTTATTATACTCAGTTCTTTCTAATTAATGTGCAATCCATTTTAGGATACAAGGATTACTATTAAACTGAAACATAAGCAAGGGCCAGCCTTCATTTTACAGTATGTATCATAAAATTATAAGCAAAAAGAACACTTTTTAAAAACATATAACCAGGCATGGTGGCATACCCTATAATCTGAGTGACTTGGGAGGCTGAGGCAGGAGGATTGCAAGTTCAAAACCAGTCTCAGCAACTTAAAGTGGCCCAAAGCAACTTAGTAAGACCCTGTCTCAAAATTAAAAAAAAAAAAAAAATTAAAAAGGGCTAGGGATGTGACTCAGTGGTAAAGTGCCCCTGGGTTCAATCCCTGGTACAAAAAACAAACAAACAAGAGAAGATTCCATACATATGACTTAAATGTAGTAAAAATATGCTTTTAATTTTTGAAAACTTATGTCTAGTTAATTCATGTGTATAAATAATTATAATCTTATTTAAAATCAACAACATACACATCAGGTATATATATATTATAGAATTTTTTATATACTTCTTTTTCATAATTCTGGTTATAGAACCTCTAGTGTTTTCTTTTTCTTTGGGCAATCATGTAAGTAACAGACAGTGCAGACAGAGAATCCCCAGTCCTAAAATCTGAAATCTGAAATGCTCAAAACTCCCAAGCTTTTTGAGTACCAACATAATACCACAAGTTAAAGATTACACACTTGACCTCATACAATGGGTCAGTAAAAACTTGAATACACTAAAAATATTGTAGTGTGAAATTACCTTTAAACTACAGGTATAAGACATAAATCAGTTTTGTATTTAGACTTGGGTATCACCTCCAACATATTGCGTTATATATGTGAAAGTATTCTAAAATCTGAAAAAAAATCTGAAATCCAGACCACTTCTGGTCTAATCAACCTAATTGGATACTGATAAGGGATACTGAACCTGTAATACCATTATAGGTATATTAGAAGTATGAAAATATAATATATTCACAATATAAAATACTGTTTAAAAGTACAGTATAATACAATAAAATTAAATGACCTAAATATTAGAAATATGTTTTGTGCTAGTGGATTAGAAGACTCAGTATAGTAAAATTGTCAGTTCTCCAGAAATTTATCTGTAAGCTTAATGTTATTCCTATCAAAATATCAGAAATATATTTTATTAACAGATCTGTAGGCTTATTTTTAAATCTTCTGAAATTAATATCTTGAAACATAGTACCTAGAATTTCTTAAATAATTTTGTGAAAGAATAATAATGTCAGAATGATATTTCTACCCAATGCTTAATTAAACTGACACAATATCAATAGTAATTAAGGTGGTATGGCATTGGCAGAGGGATGAGCACATAATCTATACGGCAGAACTGCTGTTCCAGAAACAGACCCACACAGATTGCCCAACTGATTTTGACAAAGGTGCAATTCTCAGTCAATGAGAAGAACAATAGTCTTTTCAGCAAGTGTTGCTGGAGCAAATAAACACCTATAAGAAAAAGTATATATCTTCAAACTAAACCCATGCCTTATACAAAAATCAATTCAAAATGAATCACAGATTAAATGTAAAGATAAAATGATAAAAATTTTGGAAGAAAAAATCAGAGCCTTCGTGGCTTAAATCTTTAGTTAAGAGTTCTTAGACCTAATCCAAAAATACTATCAAGGGAAGACAATCAACAAACTAAACTTTATTAAAAGGTAAAATTTTGCTTCAAATATCATATTAAGAGCATAAAAGAACAAGCTCTAGATGTGGATAAAATATTTGTGAACTATATATCAAACAAAGATTCATATCCAGAATGTATAAAAAGCTCTCAAAACTCAGCAGTAAAAAAAAGAAAGATATATAATTAGAGAATGAATGAAAGATATTAACAGACACTTCACTGGAGGCTATATTTCTAAGGAAGGAGGAAATGGGGAGTTTCTAATCAATGGACATAAAATTTCAGTTTTGCAAAATGAATAAGTTCTAGAGATCTGGTAACTGTACAACACTATACCTATAGTCAATAATACTGGATTCTACAGTTTAAAAAATAAGAATGTAAAACTCATGTTAAGTGTTCTTATCACAATAAAATAAAATTTATGGGCTGGGGCTGGGGCTTAGTGTCAGAATGCTTGCCTAGCACATGTGAGGCACTTGGTTAGATCCTTAGCACCACGTAAAATTAAACAAATAAAATAAAGACATGCTGTCCATCTACAACTACAAAAAAATAAAAAAAATAAAGCTTTGGAAAAGTGCATTCACATGGCAAACACATAGAAAGATGTTAAATGACATTAACCATTAGGGAATTTCAAATTAAAACCATCTTACGTATCTCTAGATACGTAAGAACAAAGAATATAATATAAAACTAAGAACACCAAATATAGGTGAGAATTTGGAAAAACTGGATCACTTGCACATTGCTGGTAGATATGTAAAATGTCACAGTACCTGTGGAAAATGTTTTGTCAATGTCTTTAAAAAATTAAACATATATTTGCCATAATGAGGCCCAATAATTTCATTCTTCAACATTAGTCCAGAGAAATCAAAGGAAAATTATATGTGACATTTTTTTGCAGCTATATTTTCACTAGCAAAAACTTGGAAATACCTGCAATCTCCTATAGAAGATGAATGGTTAAACAAACCATAGAACATCTATACCATGACATACTATTTAATGGAAAGTGTAAACAAGCCATTGGTAACAACTTTAATGAAACTTGAGAATACAATGCTGAGTGGGAAAAACAGCCAATCTCAGAAAGTCACAACTGATTCAATTATTTAACATTCTTGAAATGACATGATGGAGAACAAATGAGTTGGTGACAAGATTGGGGATGATTGAGGAGGGTGGATGGTATGACTAAAGGGATAACATGAGGAAAGTCTTTATAAAGATGAAACAGTTCTGTGTAGTTGTGATAAAATGACATAAACTATACACATGCATTATATCAATGTCAGTTTCCTGGACTGATATTGTATCATAGTTGTGTATAGTTACAGTTTGCTCCTTTAGGAGAATCTAACTGAAGAGTATATGGAGTATCTCTATACTATCTTTGCAACTTCTTGGGAATTTATATTTATTTTGAAACAAAAAGCTAAATATTTTTTTTTAAAAAAATTCTGCTGTGCCAATTATTAACACGGGGAACCTGAGCATATTCCTTGGTTAGTGACTTTTATAATTGGGCCCCTAAGACCGTCCAGATATAGTTATTGTTAAGACTATTAAAATGAAAGCAATAAGTGAATAAGTGTCACAGGAAAATAGTGACATGATCTGAATTGGAAAATTCACTGTGTTAGTACTATATGTTATTTTACATGACTTTCACTTTTTCCAGTTATTTTAAGTATGTTTACTCACCTATGTTATAAAATCTTAAGGGAAGTGTATGTATTATACAAAATGTAGAAATTATTACAGGTAATAAATAAGTTATGATTATGACTAAACCTGAAAGATAATTAAAATTTACCTGAGGATAGTCAAAATTCAATCATTGTTTTGTACTTCAGGTATTACCTAGAACATGTTTTTGTATAAATGGAACCACAATTGTGTTTAGAATCATGTACTTCAGGTTTTCTCATAGTTGACCATACATTAGAATCACCTGTGAAACACAGACTGCTAGCTCCTGCCCCCAGAGTTTCTGATTTTCCAGAATTCACATGTACGTGTCATTTCTAAGAAGTTCATTTATGATGCTATTGCTGCTGGTTGGCAGAATAGTAAACTATATATACATTATATATAGTTTGTGTGTGTGTGTGTGTGTGTGTGTGTATATATATATATATATATATATATATATATATATATATATATATATATATATATATCTCATAGGACAAGATGTAAAGGAACTTACAGTGCAGGAAGACAATGATGTTAACATGCAAAATTGGATCATTTTCAGTCCTAAAACTTTTTTTCTCATTTTGTTTTGAAATTTTGCTTATATGCATATATAAATAACCAAACTAAGGAGAGAAAATGAGATTAAATATGGGAATGAATGCTTCAGTCCATTTTTTATAATAGTAATTTAAATACTATTATCTAAAATTAAAGTTAGGCTTCATCCGTTAGTTTACATGTGATTTGGTGGTCAGTGGCAATTTTATGATGATGACATTGAAAAATATAAAATGTATAATTAACTATTAAGGTAAAAGTCTTAGTAAGATTCAGTGTCATTTCTCCCCATATATTTTTTCTCTTTCTATGGTAAGCAATTGAATGATTGACATAGAAAATGTATCTGCCACTGTAAGAAATGATACTAAAAATAGCACTCAAATAATTTAGTGGGGATCATTATAATTACAAAATAAATATCTTTCTAAAAAGTGTTTCTGATGTTCTCTATAAATATTGAGCTCACTTGTTGCATAAAATATAATTAGAAGACAAAGAAGCCTTTTTATTGGCAAAGAATGATTTATAAACCTGATGAATGACATATTGCAACTGTGTTCATTTAAACACAGAAAGAAAAACTTTTTTGAGAACCATTTAATTGTCATTAACTCACTGTTTAAAAGAATGAATTTAATAATTGGCACCAAAGAAATTAAATAAAGAATAATTTGCTAGTGAAGAAGTTTTATCATAATCCACAAGTAAAATTTAGCATTTTAGGAGGATTTCTTCATTCCATTATAAGAGTGCTCTTTATTTGAGAAGAAAACTTGTCCCATGAGACCCACTCACATACTGCCTTCAAAACTCAGCTGTTACATTCTGCTGCTGCTTCTCTTATTCCGACTGTTGGCATCATCAATACATGACTTTTGATTGGATCCCAAGGGTAAAAATTAACTGTGGTAGACAGGAGATTCATAACAAGTGCATAGATTATTCGGGACATTTCTTTT
Source organism: Marmota flaviventris (assembly GCF_047511675.1). Classification (NCBI taxonomy): domain Eukaryota; kingdom Metazoa; phylum Chordata; class Mammalia; order Rodentia; family Sciuridae; genus Marmota; species Marmota flaviventris. Next base: position 26,707,883 of record NC_092518.1, on the reverse strand, counting down.
TGTTCAGTAGAGTGAATTTTTTTCTGTTGTTAAAAGGAGGGGAAGAAAGGCAAGGCATTTAAAAGTTAATTCTGGATCAAGATTTCTGCTCTGTTATTCTAGAAATTTACATAAAAGTTACAGAAAATTATTGTTCCTCCTCTGTACTGAAGGGTTTTGAATTTAGAGGACTTTTGGAGCAAGAATTATGTCCACTGTGCTATTTTGGCTTGGATGTTAATCAGAACACAGTTGAGCATTATTTCAATTTGCAGGACTTGCCATGCTGGAAGCACAACCTTATATGTAGTGTCCATGGGCAGTCCTATTATGGGAAACCAACTTGAGAGAAAAGGCGGGTCACTTGCTTGTGCGCAGGTCCTGGAATTTGAAATATCCAGAGGCCTCTACAAAATCCTGGCATCAGTTACTATGTTGACTCACTCAGTGTTAGGATCACTCACTTTCCCCCTACAGGACTCAGATCTTGGAGGCAATTGCTTTCAGAGAAAAACGAATAGGAAAACTGAAGTGTTATTTTTTTCAAAGCTGCTGAAGTTTATTGGTTTCTCATTCCTAAGCCTACTAGAGCAATAAAGTTGGGAGAAATTTTTACCAAGATTTCTATCGCTGCTTCGACAAATACTTCTTTTTTCCAAATGCTTTGGTGGGAAGAAGTAGAGGACTGTTGTAAGTACAAAATAATTTTAAAATATCTTTAATTGTAGCATAAGTTTAGTTTGTGACAAGCTCACTGATTAGGCAGAATGGTTTTAAATTATTACACTAGTTTGTGAATAAGCATAAATGTTATCTTCAGTATACTTTATAATATATGTTTATGTATATATTCAGGTGTAGATGTTTCTCACTGGGAAAACTTCAATAGAAATTAGGTAGAGTTGAGTTATTATCTTTGCAATAAAATAAACACATCTTTCTTATTTAAGAAACCACTGAAGGAATAGAATATGCATAACTAGCTTTGAGTGTATGTAACAGACTATTTTGATTGCTCTAAAGTAGTTTGTGAATCTGAATTATTATTTTGATTGATGCTTCTATATTTAGTAATGGTTACATGAATGGTAATGACCTGATATTCTCAGTGAACTAACTGCTGAATGGGAATGACATGGAAACCTAAAGGTTAGAAAATGATATATCAGGCATATCATGCGGGGGGGGGGGGGGACTAAAAAAATTGTGATGGATAAAAGACATGTGCAAAAAATATTGATAAAGATTTAATTTCCAAGTTACTTTCTCATATTATTTGCAAAGTTTTGAGTGCTCTTTTCTGTCATACATCATGAGAATTCTTTAAGTAATGTAAATCTGTGCTGCCAAATAACCTGAAAGTCTTTAATTTAGGAAGTAACAAAAACTTAAGAGACTTCTGATCATATTTTGCAGTAAAGTCATCATGGAATTTCATGTTTTTCATGACCTAGCATTTCACTGAAGCTTTATAGTTAGGCTTTTATATAAAAATGTGACTAATTTGCTTATTTTTAAGAAAGCTATAATGACTAATGAAGAATTTAAGTCAACTGTAATGCAACCATAATAGAAGTACATAAAAATAATACATGATGAGGACAGTGTGTCCCAAAGAGAAGGATGAAGGAGATTATATTTTTCCCCTATTTTTGACTTGTGGATTATAGTTACTCTGAAATAGACATGAGGACAATGCCTATAATTAAGAATGAAATAAATAAATCTCTCCAAATAAGTAATGCTTCTCAAATTCTAGAAAAACACTGAAAACAAACTCATAAAAAGTTTCTGTAAATAAATTAACATTGTCCATTTATTTACATTGGATAACAGATTTCATAGTATAACATTTATATCATTTTCATCTTAAATGTCTTTTCTGAGCATCAGTATTGCTTTCTAATTGAAAAACTGTTCTATGACTACCATTATAAAGCCAGATAGATAGATAGATAGATTGATAGATAGATAGATAGATAGATAGAGATATTCTTCACGGTATACCACACACACATACACACACACACATACACACACACAACATACACATGCACATTTTTATTTGGTATTTGTTTCTATCATATCATTAATTTATAAATGCTATCAAAATTAATTACTGGTGATGATTAATTCTACAAAATTAAGATCATTTATTATTACTTAGAGGAATTCTGAAAGAATTTCAAAGATGAAATTCTGTTATGAAGCAAAGCAACCGTATACTCCTCTGTCATAGATATTCAAGTAAGATTTTAAATTCTTAAAATTTGAAGAAAGATAACCTTTTTGGGACATGCCCTGTAGGACTTTTACTATAGTGCATTTTAAAACCATCAAGTAATGCTTATGTAACTTGACAATAGGTTTAAGACAAAAGGAAGATATTCTCAAGGTTATATTATACATTGAGTTTTACTGTTGAACAAGATATTATTAGTTGGGTTTTTTTGACATTTGAATACAGTTTTTAAAATTGTCTTAGTTTGAAAAATTTAAAACAGGACATTTGGCTGTTATTTAACTAAAATTGTTACCATTTAAAAGAGGTCACTATATTAACATGCATATCATTTACTTTTAGAATTTCTCAAATTATGAATTGCAAAGGATTAATCAAATGATTAACTGCAAATAGATATTTCATTGAGCTTTTTTTTTAAAGATGCAAACCATCTTTAGACCTAACAAAAACATCTAGTAGAATATCATTTGTAGAATCTTTTAAAGGCATGTTAACTATGAAAGAGAGATTGCAGTTCCAAGTCGATGATATACTTTTTAATTTAATAAGATTTTTGTGTAATATGGCATATTATAGAAAATACTTTAGAATGTATCATATGATATTAATCTTTTAAAACACTTTATGCAAATTTAAGTTATTTATGAAAAAGATAGTACTTGACTCTATTCCAGCTATACAGTACTGAAACAGAAAATTCATGGTTTGGGTAGAAATACTAGTACACCTTCCTCTTCAGTCCTGTGTTACTTGTTCAAAATCTTTATAGACAAAATCATTTACTGCATAAAACAAATTGTCAAGTACTTAGCCACTTCTGTGGTTTAATAAAAGAGATTTAAATCTTCCTTGTGTTGGAAGAGTCAGGTGATTTTAAAATTTCTGCTTTATCTTATTATGACTGTGTCTAAAGAGCAAAACAAAGTGATTTCCCAAACTCTTCTTCTCTTTTCAACTTAAATTCTAATATTTCCCTAACTCATTAAGCATGTTTTATCATATTTTCATCAAATTATTCTTTATTTCATTGCAAATACAAGAAACATAGTATTTTTGTATGGGAATATGTGTGTGTGACACACATACATACATACACATTTAAACCACAGAGTAGTTTTCTAAGATATATTAACTGAAATTGATTAGAAACTAATCTCTACTTAGAGAAGATTTTCTTTTCATCTTTTTTTTTAAATTTTCTATTTTAAACATTATTTTGTAAGGAATTGATCAATAAGACATAAATATTATCTGAGTAGTAAAATAGAACAAACCATGAAAACTCAGGATTTATGACTATACAATTGGGGGAGCTCTTTTAAGAAAAATAAAATTAAAATATGAATAAAAAATTAGATACGTCTTGGGAGGGGTCCCTACAAGTGAAGCTTTAAGAGTTTCATGGGCTATCACCTCTGTTTGGAGAAATTTGTTAGGGTTGAATCATGTCCTAGTTACATTTTAAAATAAAATTGATGCTAGTTATATTTATTTAAAGCATATATTATTTCTCAAAGACAGCCTTTTATTTAATGCAGATTAGAGAGTTAAGAGAATTTATAATGGTAGGAATTTGACATTTCTGCCTTTCATTCTGAAAAGATACATTGATTAAAGTGATGTCAAACTCAGTTAATGGAGGCGGTACATTTATTTCAGATATACAGGGTATGTAATTTGAAGGCGAGCCAAATCACAATGACAAGGAATAATGATGACCTTGGTTTATTTTTATACAGTACACTCAAGTTTTGATTGGATTCAGAGAGAGGCAATGGTTTTCTATCTCACAAAGTCCTGCTATAGTCCTAGGAGGTTTGTGTTCTTTTATCAAGGCAGTAGGCTCATATTGAAAAATTTTGTTGGGAAAGTCATAGAATGGAGTATGGGAAGTAAGACTTTTTTATTAAATGCAACCAAGTTCCATAGCAGAGTTTCATGAAAATATTTCTTTTTAGGTAGCACGTTCTGTGCAGCATGCCGATCTTCAAATCCATATAAGCAAACAAACATTTTGTGGTCTTCACTTTTTCTCTGCTTACAGCATCTGTTAGTGAAACTTCCTTGGAGTTTCACAATATAAAATATTGAAACATCTTTAGAGTTTCAAACTCTATTTTAGTGCAAATATGAAAGTTAAAATGGCAATGTCATAGTAAGTTAAAATGGTGATAGTATATTATATGTTTAGTATTTTCTCAATTTTTGAGGGTTTTGACTACTTGTATCACACATAGAATCCTTTCTAAAGACTGTGTAAAATTTCAATCTCCCTCTACTTAATATTAGAAGTTAACATGTTTTCCAGAAATTCTGATACCCCCTTTGAAATAGAAGAGTAATTGATATTTGTGAATCACTTCTGTGCAAATATTGTTTCAAGATTAACAGATAAAATAATCTGGCTTACTTTTTTCTGGAGTTTGGGAATGAAAGTTCCCTTTCCTCTTATGCTGCAGCACATTATAATATTAAATGTGATCTCATAAATCAGAGATTGTGAAACACTTTAACACACAGAGTATATATAGTCTTTCTCTTTCTACATTCATTATTAATTCCCTGAATATGGCAAAATAAACTAAAAATTACAATAAACATATTGGCTCCAGTATTTTAAGGGAACCTGAAATTTCTCTACCACAAATTCACAGAAGACAGATGAGGATAAGGAAAGGAAATGATCCCTGTGGCTCATGCTTAAAAGAATCTTCATGTCATGGCCATACAATCACCCTTGAAAAAAATCAAAGGGCAGTACTCATAGCTCTCTTCTTCCATAAAGGCTGCCATTTTAAGCATTTAGAGTCTTTATTTTAAAGTATTTTCCTGTTAATCTGGAAACTATGATTTGCATATAAGTGATTCACAAATATCAGTTACTTTTATATTCAAGAGGGGATATCAGAATTTCCAGAAGTCTACCAATTTAAGTATTTTAATCTGATATCATTCATTCAAAATATCTGGGAAGGTGAACACAACCAACCATTTTCTGGGGTCCTACAATCTTGAAATTTGGCTTTGCATAGTATTAAGCCCTGAGAAAACAGGCATTCCTAGCAGTCAGGATTGGATTTAGAAATCAATTTCTTCCTCTTCCTCCTTTATTATCTTTTGCCTTCTGCCTCAGTGCCTCACTTTCACTCTGTAATTATGCACACTATTCTTCACTAATGGAAAGTGAGGGAGAATCAACAGTTATCCTGTAGCAGGAATGAAACTGTCATTTCTTTGGTACACTGATAAAACGTTGCTGCTCTTGTTTCTATCGTTCATAAATGACTCCTCCTGAATTCTTAACTCAATATTTTGAATCCATATAATTTTAAGGAATTAATTTTTCATAAATTTAAAGTGTTGAAAAACTGATGTTTATGTGAAATTTGAGAGTTGGAATATATTATGGCTAGTTTAACATATTTACTGTCATCATGCTTCTGTTCAAGTTTTTAAAAAATCTGAAGAAGAGCTTTGCCTCTATCTTAATTATTCACTTCATTTTAGTTTATGTATTTTGTCTGTTTAAAGTGGAAGAATGTGGTGGCTCTGATGAATAGGAGGAACATTAAATTGCATTCATTATTCAAGCCAATATTTATCCATGTGATAAAAGAAGGATGTAGATAGCTAAATGGTTTCAAAGAGGGTTAAAATAATTTTCTGAGCTCCAAAAAAGCAGAGATTTGAATTTTCATTCTTTTAGTTTATATTAAGTAAATACTGAAATTACATGAGTACAACAATGAGGAATTCACATATGCTAAAGTTACACAGTCTTTTGTCAATTTAGCTTCAACTTTTAGACATATTTTCTTTCCAAATTTGCTTTTAAAAGACCATTATTAATTGAGCACAATTAGCATTATAGTGTTGTATATGGTTCCATATTATGGGCAAATAAAGGGGTCACCTTTTTAAAAGCTTTTACCCTCTCCTAAGTTTTTGTTTGAAATTGCTCTCCCCCCCTTTCCCATTCTGTTTTTTGGCTTGACTGTCACCGAATCAGGACTATAAAAGGGCATAAACATCAGTAGCTTTTTGCCCATTCTTGGCACTCATCTTTATTTGCACACAACTTGCCTCCTCCTTTATCAGATTACAGTAACAACGTTACCTTAGCCTAAGTGCTGACTTAAAGGGCAAGGGAGTCAACACACTGTTACAAGTACAGATTTTAGCCTTGGAAACTGTGTGGGGATGTATTAAAGGAATAAAATAGAAAAAAAAAATCACAGAATCAGAACTGCACAAGTATTTTCATCAAAAGAAAGTTGAGTAATTTGCTTTTATGTTGGTGCTTAAGAAGGCAGTGTTAGGATTAAATTGATGACTGATTGGACAAAATATTATCAAAATGGTTGGGAGAGTGAAAAAAATTATCAGTGAATGTGACAAATCACAGATGCTATCACATAACTGAGAAAGAAAAGGGGAAATCACACTTAAAAGAGCATAAGCAATGTTGGCTCGTAGGTGGTTAACTTAAAGAGCTTACGGGAAGCTCAGACAGCTGAGGAATCCTGATTTAGTAGAGGCTGAAGGGCAGGGCAGGAGCCATGTGAACAGCTGCTGAAGAGCTGGAGGATTCCTTTGGATTAGGTGTACACACCCTGTCTCTAATGGGCTGTGTCAGAGTGCACCAAGTGTTATCAAAAGGGTTCACTTTGCTCAAGCTTAAGGCCTTTGCAATGTTTTACTTTAAATGTCTGGAAATAGATTTGCTCTCAAAATAAATTGAGAAATAAAATATCAAAAGCAGTGGCTCCATAAAGTTTGCATTGTGTGGTTTTGGATGATCATTATTTAAAGAAGAACCAATAGCTGATGATTTGTTATCCATCCATTCATTAATATATACTAATCCATGCAATTAATATATATATCAAATTTATATACATATATATATATATATATATATATATATATATATATATATATATCAATTGCCAAGTTTGTGCTAAGGCTATGCTGTACTCTGGAGATAATCTTCTAAACAAGCAAATTCATAAAGATTTACTTTAGAGGAGGATGTGCATATTAATATGTTTGTACTATTTAAATATTTAAATTGCCTATTTGGGATAAGACCTACAGAGTAAAGAGCACATTGTTATAAGAATGTATAATATTGAGCTCTAGACTAGTCTTAGAAATTGAGGAGGTTTTCCTGAGAAAAGGATGTCAAAATAAGAAGAAAAATAGAATTAGGGAATTATTTTCCACTCAGAAAATGTTCCACTCAGAGAGGGCGACATTTGTGAGAGTGAAAACTGGTATGAGGAAAAATATAATAGAGTCAGTTTTACTAGTGAATGGCAAGTGAGGGAGAGTGTGAAACAAGCCTGTAGCTTAAAGGGCAGGCTGAGGTCCAATTGTCTGAACAGGAATCCTTAAAGGTCATGGGAATTATTTTTGTTTTTACACAAGCACTGAACAGCATTTCATGAGTTTTAGGCAGAACCCTGATGTGAATATATTCACGTTTTTAAAGAATATCAGTTTTATTAAGAAAGGATTAGGAAGTGCTAAGGGTAGATGAAGGGCTTCCAATCTGAAGCTATTTTCATAGCTCCCCCAAGTGCAGAAGAAGGTGGTTTTGACTAGAATGGTGGCACTGGAGGTGAAAGAAGTATGTCTAATAAGGATTTTTCTATGAGAGAGAATCAATAGCAATTGGTGTTCAATTGTATGCAGCATCCTCCATGACATGTAGAATTTGGTGCATAATAGTGCCATTTACAAAAAAATTGGAAGGGAAACTGGAATGATGGGAAGGATTAAGGATGGCGATGCTAAGCTTTTTGATGGAGAATGTGAGAACTGTGGTTATGGGGATCTGCAGCCTAGAAATGAAGTTATTATTGGGGATGAAAATGAGTGAGCCATAGAATGGATGAGACCAGTTAGAAAAATCTACAGCATGAAAAAAAGAAAGTCAGGAATTCAATTAGGAAGACAAAATCATTCTAAAAAAAATCAGAGAGAAAAAAACTAGATAGAGTGATAAAATTGTAAGCAAATAATATTTCTGTAAAGAGGGCTGTTGCTTTCAATCTCCAATTTAATGACTTTGTGAATGAGGAACTTACTTTCAGCACCAGGTGTCTTGGTTTCCACAGTCTCTGCCATCTATTTACCCCAATTTCCTTTTCCACATTGCTATTTCAGTGAGATATCACCAAAATATTGCCTTAGTAGAAAAGCTTCAATAAATATTTAAATTGTATAATGTATTCCGCTTTTTCCTGTACTCTGCACTTCCTAAAAATACCTTCTTCGGAAACCCCATTTCAACTGACTACTGTATAATGAAATGAGCCTTCAGTGTAAAACATTTATCATAGTCTGAATTTCAATTGCTCAGTCAGAGTTGTTAAGTAATATGAAAAATAATCCTTTAGAGAATACAGAATTGCAAAGATATGACAAGGTAACTTTGCACTTTATTTAATGCTGTTTTAGTTAATATAGATGCTTATTGGAGAAATGTCTAAAAATTCTTGAGAACCATTAGTAGAGTTGATTATTCTTAAATCGGCAAAAATGGTGAAAATACTTAGAAAACATTGACAATTCAGTTTAAATAAAACCAGAATCACACTGAAGAGGTAGAAGGCATTTGAGTAATTGAAATTTAGTTATGGATGAGTATAATGTACTTATCAGTTAGCTTTTGGGGAAGTAGGACTAGATAGAATATTAATAAGATATTGAGCAAATTTTTCACCATTACATTTTTACTTGCTTCTAACTAAGCATTTTTGAACACCTGCTGTGTTCTCTCAGCCTTTTATGAAATTACAACTCTGTAAGTCAGAGAACACACACACACACACACACGTATAAGTATACAACTGCTATAAAATGTCAAGAGAGTTATAAAGTGTGGCACAAATCAAACATAAATGATTATTTACGAATGATATGATTATGGAAGTTTTCATTGAATTATCTACCTTTATAAATAGTCCTTAGAGAATGAGCATATGGAATTGTGGATTATAGGATGAGTGGAAGGGGTAGTGATGCAAAGACAAGGATTAATAAGGCATTGATTTCTCCTACATATATAGCTATGGATATTACCTTGTATGTGCATAGCACTATTCCAGGTTTATCTAATCTTCAGTGATATATATGCCATTTATCATGCTTATATACTAAGTGTCAGGCACTTCTCTGAGTGCATCACATGTAGCTCAGTTAATTGCCATATAACTGTAGGAGGTGGGGGAATATATTCATCTATATTAAACAGATGAAAATGAGGTACTGAGAGGTTAACTAATTTGCCTAAGGTAGCTCAGCTGATATGTGGCAGAGTCAGTATTTGAAAAGTGGCACACTGTTAGTAAGATTAAAGATCCTTAACCTCTCAGTTGCCACATCCTCTCAGGTTTGGAGAGAATCTTAAAAGGATGGAATAAAACAAAATGGCAAGAATCATAATATCTTCTCGCAAGAACTAAACATGTTCCATTGAGAATGTTTTGTGAAAAAAGTTATAGTAATTTTTGGTTTGCTTACATGTTTACTATGGACCTTGATACAATAAATTTTCTTAGATAAAAACTAAGGTGTCCTGAAAAACTGTTCATTCATGCTCCAGATACTCACAGGGAGCTGTGTGTGGTGATATCTACAATAATTAACTTGTTTTGCAATTTTATTCCTTTCTCAATCTTCACACCATGTGAATATGAAAAACATCAAATGAAGTAACTAATACAGTTCTGTTTAAAAGTATCTATAGCTAGCTTCCTTATGGTCTCACTAGTTTTTCCTTCTGATTTTATTTCAGTGATGTACAGAAAATTGTGCTACATGAACAGAAAACTAAGAACTTGGCCCACATGAATACAGTTTAGTAATATTCTACAAAAATAATTTGCATAGTACTATTTTGAGTACTACTTTGCATAAATAGGATTTTATTTAAATCACTACAATTTTTGCTTTTTAACAAACTAATTTTTCTTTTTACTTTGTGTTGATTATAGACAGTGTTGTACATACTTGTATATTGTGTATGTGTATATAATGTACAATATACAATTCTAGAGTACACCAGAAACAGAGAGTGAGCATTAGGCTATGAAGCACATTAGTCCCCTGTCATTAAGTAGCGTGCATCCCACACAAAAATGTTGACAATGATTTTCCCATTTCTAAGGTCAGAAATAGTATTCAGATTTTATTTGACTTCATAAGCAATTTTATTTTCATCAAGAGACATGTATGTACATGTATCTACACATTAAATGATAATTGAAAATCACAATAGAGCAGAATGAGTCTAGATGTATAGATGAGAGTGGGAAGTAAGTGGGCATCAGAAATAATCCTCACTGATTTATTTTCCAAATAGCTTGTTGATTGTCATGTCTGGTTTTCATGATACAGTTGTTAATATTGTCCAGTAACTGGCTAGTAAAAAAAATGAATAATATAAATTTTAACTCTTATTTAAAATTTGTATTTTTTTATTTCTTAACTATGAAGTCATTAATATTTGGATAAGCTATGGAAATAAATCTCATGCTAAAAATGCATTTTCAGATGTGCATTATGTTAATTTCAAAACAATGGAATGACGATTCCACCAAATATAGTACTGTTCTACAGTATTAAATACACAAATGCTATTTTTTATAATTTATTGCCATAAGTAACACTAAGATGTATAAGTTTTTAAAAAGGGAATCATACACAAACACACACACACGCAATTTTTTTCATCTTACTTCTGTACTCTCTTTCTTTGATTTCCCTAGTGTATGAGATGAGTTAAGATTGTGTGAATATTATTTTTCTAGGAAAAAAATCTTCATGGCAGTATGGTGAATGAAACAAATTATGTTCATTTATTTCAATATTACTATGTGCATAGATCTATTTCTGTGACATATGCAAACTTACACATGTATTACTTAGAAATTAAGTGGTTTAAATATGAAAGTATTTGTCTTTACTCATATTTATAAAATCATTTAAATTGTGACTAGAACAATGCTAAATCAGTTCTTCCATTTGGAAAATATTTTAAAAAATTATAACACAGGAAAATAAAACAGAAAACAATTTATTATGTCCATATGCCATTCTCCAATTATAATGGATAATGTTAATTTAATGTTATGTTATTTATTCTTTAAGATTATATTAGTCATATTATTTTAATATTAAACTCTATTAGTGGTTCTTTTTTTCATAATGTTTTAAGAAAATAAAATTTTCATTTCTATCATGGTAAAAATAAAAAAATAAAATGAGGCATTGCCTTTTTTCTGTTCTTTATATACATTAATTGGAGTAAATATAAGCAATATATTTTTTCTTTTTCCTTAAAATTTAATGCTTTCTATTCATGCTTTACCCTACTAAGTTCAAGTGAAGGGAAGAACTTCAAGTTGCTAAAACCAATTGACAAAATTTCTTCTTCATCTTTCTTGAACTTGCAGCTGTGATTAATATCGACTATTCTCACTTAAGAATATTGTCTTCTTTAGACATCTGTGCACTGTGTTTTTCTGGTTTGGGGTGGTGTTTCTCTTCAGTCTGCATGGCAGACTCATCTCTCTACATTTAAACATTACAGTTTCGGGGGAGCAAGTCCTAGTGTGATTCTCTAATCTTTTTCTTGGTCATTATACCCATATCTATAGTATTAATACTTATTTGCAGATAACTAACCAGGTTTACCTCTAACTCAGTTTTCTCCAATAAATTTCAGAACTATAATTTGATATTTCCATTCATATGTGACAAAGTCATCTTTATTCTGAATGCTTACTTTAGTCAGCTTTTACACTGCTGTGATCAAAAGACTTTACAAGAACAATGTATAGCAGGGAAAGTTGATTTTGGCTCATGGTTTCAGAGGTTCAGTCCATGGTAGGCCAACTTCATAGCTCTGGGCTAGAGGTGACACAGAACACCATGGTTGAATGGTGTGCTCAAAGAAAGCAGTTTGGAACATGGCACCCAGAAACAGAGAGAGCACTCCACTCACCAGGAAGAAAATATAAGTCCCTAAGACATCCCCCCAGTGACCTACCTTCTCCAGCTACATCCTACCTGCCTTTAGTAAACACCCCACTGATTGTGTTACAACCCTCATAATCTAATCATTTCACCTTTGTACTTTCTTGCATTATCTCACATATGTGTTTTGGGGAACAACAGATATCCAAACCATAGCAATGCTTAAAATGGAACTTTCTTCCATCCAATGAAATCTGATCCTTTCCCATCCTTCTCTTTATCATTGAATGTTGATGTCATTCATTCAGGTTTCACAGGCCAATAACCTAATTCATCTTTGAAACTCTGATCTCTCATGTTTGCTTATGCCTAAACCATTGGCATTTGATGTGGATTTTATCCCCAGATATCATTTCATTCAGTTTTTTTCTTCTCCTCTACAATTACCCAATCTAGTTTCTTTCATGAGGCATACAGCCACCATTTCCTTCCTGGCTGCTCAGAATTGCCTGTTCCCCCTTCCCTCTAATCCATTCTCTAAAATTTATTCACTCAGTCAATTTTGAGCTTATGATCATCCATTTAATCACTTTATTACTTTATCTTGGCTATTAGAAAAAACAAGATAAAAAGAAGCTAAATAAACAAGGCCTAGACACTGCCTACCTATTTTGTCTCATCTTCCATCATGCTTTTTCTGACTTATTACTTTACTGACTTACTTTTGTATAAATAGTCCTTGCTTCTTTCCACTTCAGGGCTTTTGCACATGCTTTTCTATTTGTCTAGAACCTATGCTTCTCTGTTTCTCTTTTTTCACCTAGATAACACTATTTTCCACTCACAAGGCATCAGAGTTCCCTGGTAGATGAAATTTTCTTACTAAATAAAATCAGTCTATAACACACAGCACTGTTAGGATTCCAAATGTATGTGTGTAATAATTCATACTAGTTGCTCAGAGCATGTGATAAGTTCCATGAATCCTCAAATATTGTGCTCATCATTGTTTCCCTAGAACCAAAGTTTTCTCAATATTTGGAGTAAGTTTGTGTTTAACACTTTAATGAAAGCTGTCATTAATAGCCATTTATACATATTAATATATTATATAATAATGATAATTTATAATTTATGAATATTTTGTACAACAACAAAAGTATTTTAGTTCTGGTTGAAGCTTAACCTATGAAAGTAGTAAAATTGCTCTTCATCCATTAGGTTCCCCCCACCCTTCTTTGACTTATTATATTCCCTTTTACTCTAGAGTATTTTGGTTGATGGTTTATATTTTTACTATTTTTAATCCATGTCTTTTTTCTTTTCTTCATCTTTCTTTGTGAGCTGTCAAAGGACTAACCATATAAAATATATAAAGTTCACTCTAAACCAAACCCTAAAACAAAAACAATCCTTTTAGAAAATAAGGAAAAGGCCTGAAAGGACATATTGCAGAGGAAGATATAAGGATGGCAAATAAGTACACAAAAAGATGTTCGATATCACTAGCCATTAGAGAAATGCAAATTAAAAATACAATGAGTTTTCACTATGCACCTATCAGAATGGTTAAAGCTTAAAAGAAAAAAAAATGGTGACAATACTAAAAGCTGACAAGGATGTAGTAAGATTAAATCTTTCATATGTTGCTGGTGGAAATATAAAATGCTCCAGTCGCTCTAGAAGACAATTTGGGAGTTGCCCTAAAATTATATATGTAATCATCATATGACTTGTGCTCTTGAGCATATATCTCAGAAAATAGAAATTTATGTTCACTCAAATCCTGTTCATGAATGTAATAATGAGAAAATAAAAACAACTCTACTGTCCACAAATGGATAACTTTTAAAACATGATACAGCCATACCATGAAGTACTATTCAGTGCTATTTTTTGGAGGGTGGGGGGGTAACTGGAATTGAACTTGGGGTACTCGACCACTGAGGCACATTCCCAGCCCTATTTTGTATTTTCTTTAGAGACAGGGTCTCAATGAGTTCCTCAGTGCCTTGCCATTTCTGAGGCTGGCTTTGAACTCAAAATACTCCTGCCTCATCCTCCCAAGCTGCAAGGATTATAAGCATGCACCAACACCCAGCTCCAGTGGATCTTAGAAGAAAAATGCTGGGTGAAAAAAAAAAAAAAAAAAAAAAAAATATATATATATATATATATATATATATATATATATATATATATATATATTATATACTGTTATTCCTTTTATTGAACATTGTTGTGATAAAATTACAGATATCATAAACAGATTGCTGGTTGCCATGGGTTAGGAATGGGGAAGGAGGTGTTCTATATAGTAGTACATTGATTATAAACTCACTATATATTTTGTTTTGTTACATAAAAAACAAAGTTTTATTGTTGCATGGAACTATTGATACAGACACAAAGAGACACAAATGAATGCAGATATATCTGGTAAAATCTGAATCAACTCTGGGTTTTACAGATATTATACTATAGTTGAAGATGCTGACAACATTGGGTAAGGTAAGCTGAAGTTTGCACAAACCAGCTCAGCATATTTTTTCAACTTCCCGTGAATCTATAATTATTGCAAAATAAAAGGGTTTTAAATGCCAGCATTCAACCTTTAACAAGCCTTCCATGTCCTGAAGCCTTGTGTATCATTTCCAGACTTAATCAAGGGATAAGCCTTATAAATTAATAAGTCCATCATTCAGGGTAAAAAGGATGGTTTAATGCAATCCACCAGACTATGATCCATTTCTATTATATGGGAACATGCATCACTTATTGAACAAAATGTCATGGTGATTTAGGCTATGTTCTGTATGTCTTTATAAGCTGGCCTTTTAGAAGTTATACTGATCTGTAGGTATAGTAACTGGACAGTGCCTGAGATTGACTTGGGTTTTAAACTGGACACAACCTACCAAGTCAAGTAATTCTGCCAAACTGATATTTATTTAACTAATATTTATTGAGTGCCTACCTTATGCTTGGCACTCAATTTACCATACGTACTGCCAGCTGTCTTTCATGAGCAAATTAGGCAAAATAATGCCACTTTACATGTTACTTATTGTTAGTATTAAGACAGGGGTATATTAATTGCTTAGTGAATGTCAAAATATTGGGGATGATTTTTTCCCTTGCATGTTTATTATCAATAAATATCTAATTCATATAACTTCAAAAGATAAATATACATTTATATCCAAGTTTCATAAATAGATACATAGAACCAAAGGCAATCTCTAATTGAAGTTTGTTGATAAGTGTGAATGAATGGTCTCCTTGTTTGTAATCTAGTTTTAAATAAATCCATTCTTGTAAATGCTGCTCCAGTCATATTTCTAAAACACATCAGATTGTGTACCTCTAGCCTACCATATTTTAGACAGTCTTTTTGCTGCAGAGTAAAATCCAAGGCCCTAGTATACAAGCTCTTTTAAAACAGCCCATCTGCTTTTGTCTCTTCTTTATCAGCTATTCCCCACCACAAACACTTCCCTCTAAACATATAAAATTACTTATGATTCCACAAAAAGTCTTGCCTATGATTTGTTCCCACTTCTTACAATATTCTCACCAGAAAATCACCATATTTCTTCCACTAGAAACTTCTATTCATTGTTTTAGTGTTTGCTTATAGAATATTGTTAAAAAGCATCCCTATTCCAAGTGCATGGCAAAAATTTATAATCCAAACAATTCAGGAGGCTGAGGCAGAAAGATTGCAAGTGCAAGGCCAACCTCAGAAAATTAACAAGACCGAGTCCAAAAAAAATATTATTGTTTAAGAGGTGGGGATATAGCTCAGGGGTAGAGCATTCCTAGGTTCAATTCCCAATACCACAAAAAAGCATCCCTAGATACTAACTACTCAAGGTCAGAATTTAGTGCTCCTGATATTTGTTCTTATTGCAAACCGATTGGTAGATAATCCCATGCAAGCAATTAAATCCTCTATTGTCATTTTTTAGTATTTTTTGAGGTTGTACACAATAATTTTATTTATTTATATGTGGTGTTGAGGATCAAACCCAGAGCCTTGCACATGTGAAGCGAGCACTCTACTGCTGAGCCATAACCCCAGCCCCTCTATTGTCATTTTTTGGATACTTCTAGGCTACTAATTCCTTTGCAACTTGGGGGGAAGGTTTGTGCTTGTTATCTGTGGGTTCCTTGTGCCTAACAGCTTATAGGAATAAACACGAATGATTAAATACCAGAACATTTATCTAACTGTGATTTTGTTATCAAATCACTATGTATTTGAAACTCAGACATCACCCAGACTGAAAAAGATTTATGTCTAATAGTGTGCATGCATGGACACACGCACACACATACACACACGCACACACATACACACACATTAACTGGGATAATCCTCAGTACATTTTTTTTGTCCTGTTTAGTGTATTGGAAAACAATTTAAAGCTCAAATTAAAATATTGGCTGGTTAATATAGATGGTTCATGAAATCAGTGTTCTTTGTATCTTTATAATTTGTTTTATATTTCTCAAAATAATTGTCAACATTTTAAAAAAGAGCCTTGACTTATGGAGATTTCTATAAGAGGCTACAAAACTGAGCCATCTTTGCAGATGTCAAACAGGTAGGAAGTGATAGAGGCAGGGACATTAGAAATTGGTGCTCTCTTTGATGCTGGGTATCTGAGGACATTTTCCCAAGAAGGTGAATAGTTAGCTTGGACTACCTCGAAGACAAGTGTTTGCTTGTGCTTGAGCTATTGTTGGAGGTTTCCAGAAGGGTACTTAGAACGGAATGTCCACTCCAGAGAGTATTGAGTTTCAGATAGCAGCTTTCTTGGTCTCATTTTCCATCCTGGAGGTTGGCCACAATGATTGGAAATCTTTCATCTGTGTTAATCTGGGATAGAGCCATTTATAAAAGGAAAGTTAGTTACTGGGTAAATATGTGTGCATAAGCATGGAACCCCATTACACATATGCCCAAATCCAAGGTGAGAAATAGTTATTGAATGAATCATACAAATGGAATTGAAATGTCTTTTAAAAATAGGTTCTACTGAGTCAATCTAACAGTCAATCTAACTTCCAAAAATAGAATTATGTACATATCACTATTGCACTAAAATGTTTATATACATTTTTATCAACCCTTGAGTGTGAACTATGGTTTATGTATTATGCTTACATGATATTCATGTAATAATGAATTTTCAAATACTTGTGTCTTAAACTCCTCCTCTTTCTAGAGCATTACAGAAACCCATAGAGCTGAAGTACATATACATTTTATGAGAAAAAATAGCTCACGTGATAGTATTGCTTTACTGAAACAACTAGCCTTCTGACCCAATTTTAAAATGAAATTGACTTTCTATGCACTAATTTACTTCCTCTATTTTATCTTCAAGTACATTTGCTAAAATATGTTGTGGGACATTGTGCCAATCTATTTTGACTTATAATATTTAACCAAAAAAAAAACACATTTCTAATTTATCCATGATAACTTTTTATAACAGACCTATAATAGTTTTTTTTTATTAATGAAGGCATACATTATTATATCATCTTCAACTAAAATAGATTTTTTTTAATATTTATGTGCCAAAAGCAAAGCACTAGCCAGTGAGTAGATGATTGAAGCCTTACATAATATGTTGTGCCTAGATGAAGTTCATGGCATTTTCTGTGTGGGGTTTTTATTATTGAAATACAGGGTGCAATTTTGAAAACTTAAAATAGATTCAGAATGAAAAATGGTCCATATCATAACTTTTCTACATTAATATATGAATACACAACCAGTAAAACTTCACATCATATACATCCACAAAAATGGGATCCTAATTAGAATAAGTCATACTCCGTGTATGTATAATATGTCAAAATACACTCTACTGTCTTGTATACCTAAAAAGAACAAATACATTTTTTGAAAAGGTAAAAAAACAAAAAAGAAAAATGGTCCAGACTTGAATTTTATTTATTTATTATTAATTTTTTATTTGTTTTAATTAGTTACACATGACAGTACAATGACCTTGACATATCATACATTTGAATCAGATGGGATATAATTTCTCATTTTTCTGAGTGTACAGGTTGCAGAATCATATTGGTTATGCAGTCACATATACACACACAGTAATAATAATGTCTATTTCATTTTACTATCCTTCCAGACTTGAATTTTAATCTTTGACATCTGCAAATCAAGTTCTATATTTGAACAATTAATTTCTATATATCTATTCTTTTATAATAAATGATGACAATAAGAATAACACTGTATATGTGCATATGTGTGTATAACTTAGTTTTATAAAAGCTGTGACTAGGGAATACATCACCATTCCCACTTGATAAAGGTAGTAAATGAGATTGTATTATTTGAAATAAGATGTGATTAATTATATTGCCTCTATTGCTAGATTCCATCCTAGAAGTTGCCTACCATATCTTATGTGTTTATATTTTCACAAACATCTGACTGCTCCATTTTACTAGAAATAAATTCAATATCTATGTTTTAAACTAGCTAAATAATATTTAAAGGTGATTTTGATTAAGTAGGCATAAATGTCCTTTGTTTTAAGCATTTGATAATAACATCTATATTGGGGAAATAATAAAGAAGTAGAAATAATTTCATGCACTTCCAAAAATAGAATTATGTACATGAATAACCAGAGTTTTAAAGATGATATGTACAATAGATTTAGACTACAGACCAAGTGGATAATTCACTTGAACTTTGAGCTTTTTTTTTAGTAGTAGATGAACAAATACCTTTATTTTGTTTATTTATTTTTATGTGGTGCTGAGGATCAAACCCAGGGTCTCACATGTGCAAGGCAAGTACTCTGCCACTGAGCCACAATCTCAGCTCCTGATTGTGTCTTTTGTCTATGGCCATACCACCCTGAACGCGCCCGATCTCCTCTGATTGTGTCTTTTAACTGTTCACATTAAAGTATATTCCCATATTCAAATACCCTTTCATAATCTTGAGTACTATAATAAAAACATAGCCTTTGTAATAGAAGAACAAAAAGGATACTAATTGATGAATGCTAATTATCCTTCCAAATACAGGAAAACAATGAAATTGTATACAAACACTGTGATTATAGAGTCTCTTTTATCAAGTAATAAAATCAATTGTTATAAATATTCAAATAGTTATATATCTGGTGTGGTTACATTAGCTTCAGAGTATTTCCAAACGTTAATTAATTCTCATTAGGTAAAAAGGGAATGCGGATTATATACATAGAGGGAAAGAAGAACATCTGACTGCTTTTCTTTAGTTACAATTCATTTGGACCCATTGTGGAGAAATATGTTTTCTCAAGATGAAATTCAACTTTCATGGTACCTGTGAGTGTGCCTGTGTTTGTTTATATATAAAAAAGAACACAGGGGTCCAATAGTGTGACTTGTAAGGATATTATCTACCTGTAATGGTTAACTTTGGAGATATGAATCACTTTTTATTACTGTGCATTTAACATTCCCTTACATTTATTATAAGATTTGCCTTTAAAAGAAAAAATAATCTATTACTTAGAAATAATTTAAAAGTAAGCAAGATCATTGCTATATAAATCAGAATTTTAAATGAAGGTTTTCAAAGCATTAGGATATATTTCCTTTCTGGCTTCAATTTGAAAACTGATAAAATTTTAGATCACAGTACATTTAATATGTCTAAACAATGTTCATTTAACAGTAAAACCTGAATATTTAATTTCCATAGCTGAGAAATTCAGTATTTGAAATTAAATTGCCACATATTACTAGACATTA
This sequence comes from Marmota flaviventris, assembly GCF_047511675.1. NCBI lineage: Eukaryota > Metazoa > Chordata > Mammalia > Rodentia > Sciuridae > Marmota > Marmota flaviventris. The sequence continues at coordinate 26,687,875 of NC_092518.1, read as the reverse complement.
GTCAGAGATATTGTCTTTTAGCATCTGTTACATCCTCTGTTCTGAGGTAGGTGTGTATTTCTTGTTATTAGTGCTCAATTGATGAGTACAAATATGCATGCAGCCCCAGAGCACAGCATTCATTTCACTGACTGCAATTACTAGCATGATTTTTGACATCTTATTCATTGGGAGAGTGTCATTTAATGTTAATTGGAATGAATGTGAGTACTTTCACATTCTTAATGAATTTGCTTGTAGAATGAAATCAAACATGTCTGCTTTGCTTTGAGGATCAAGCATCTTCTTTCAAACAAAAGGGAAAAAAGGCCAAGGAGGTGAAATAGTGCCTTTCGTGCTCATCACAACATGGGTATTTTAGTTTTTTAACAAGAAATAAAGCCTTCTTTAAATGCAAGCAAACTGGGTTTTTTGTTTGTTTGTTTGTTTTTGTTTTTGTACTAGGGATTGAACCCATCATCCAGCACTTAGGGGTGCTTTACCACTGAGCTACCTTACCTAACCCTTTCAATTTTGGGTTTTGAGATAAGATCTCACTAAGTTGCAGAGAGCCTCACTTAAATTGTTGAGGCTGACCTTAAACTTGTGATCCTGCTGCCTCAGCCCATGGAGTCCTGGGGTTACAGTCATGTGCCACCATATCTGGCTTTCCTTCCTGTTAATTGCAAGAGTATTTAGAGTAATTTGCCTATTTTTCCTTTTTTTTTTTTTTTAACCAGGGATTGAACCCAGGGGCTCTTAACCACTGAGCCACATCCCAAGCCCTTTTTAGTTTTTATTTAGAGACAGGGTGAAGCCCTAAGCAACTTAGAGAGACCCTGTCTCAAAATAAAAAAAATTAATAAAAAGGACTGGGGATGTGACTCAGTGGTTAAGCACCCTTGGGTTGATCCCCCATACTAAAACAGAAAAAAAAAGTAAATATATTTTGTCAAGGAATGTTTTTACATCTTAGAATATTTAAAGAAGCTTCAGACCTCTTTGTAGTCGACTGATAATATCTGTGGAAACAATTGTAAGTTATATAGTACTATGGCAGTAGAGGTATTCCTCATGAAAAAAATATGTTGCATTTTTGGTTCATTAAGATGTGTGCTGTTGTATGTGGTGTATCTCTTTTGCTTAGAAAAAAAACACGAGAATTCATACCCTATTTGAATCAAATGTATGATATGTCAAGATCATTGTAATGTCTTGAGCAACTAATAAAAAAAAGAAAAAGAAAAAACACAAAAAATTCCAACATATTTAGAAATATCGTACATTCACAAACACATACTGAATTTTAAGAATCAGTAAACATTAAAGATGAAAAATCGATGAAAGCATAGTTCTTATATCCCAGAAAGTTGAGAAAATTATAAAAAAATAGTAATTCTGGAGATTGCTATCATGCAATTTGCAATGGCAGCATGTAAGAAGGAACACAGTTCACAAGGCAATTCCAGAACTCTTCAAAAGGTGGTTGAAGCTGGGTGTGGTTGCGCATGCCTGTAATCCCAGCAACCTGGGGGGCTATGGCAGGAGGGTTATGAGATCAAAGCCAGCCTCAGCATTTTATCAAAGCCTGCAGTAAATTATCAAGACCTTGTCCCAAAACAAAATATAGGGGCTGGAGTTGTACCTAGCTCAGTAGTAGAGTGTTTGCCTAGTACATATGAGGCACTGGGTTTGATCCTCAGCACCACATAAAAATAAATACCTAAAATAAAAGTATTGTATCCATCTACAAAAAAATATTATAAAAAATAAAATGAAATATAAAAAGGACTGGAGATGTGGCTTGGTGGTGAAATACCCCTAGGTTCAGTCCCCAGTATCAAATTACAACAACAACAATAGCAACAACATCAAAAACCAGTGAGATTTGATTTAATAGAGGATGATAATTTGCCATATTAAGGCACAGGGAATAAATGTAGTGTATTTAGACAATTAAATAAGTGAGCATTAATCATATAATCTCAATGATAGGGTATGGCTAAAATATAAATTGGAATTAGATTACGAAGAACACAGCAAGAAGCTATAGCCACATTAAGGTGTTTGGAAGGCAGTAAATAACTTTGTATATGTAATTAATACAATTCTATACTTATGTTTTAGGCCTTAATATATAGACTCTAATACCATATTGGTAGATCATGAATTAGAGAGATATGTGGGAGTACAACCCCAAAGCAGTAGTTCCCAATAAGCTTCCTGTAAAATCACCTAATGACTAACAAAACAGATTGCTGGGATCTATCCTCACTGGATTTATGCAAGTCCCCAAAATTTGAATTCTTACAAATTCCTAAGGTGATAATGATGTCCCTGGTTCAGGGTTCCCCACATGAAAAAACCCTGACTTAGAGCACTGTTTCTAGGTTGTATGTTAGAAACACACAGGGAACTTTTAAAAGTATGACAACTTAGGGCTAATTCCAGATCAATAATATCAGAATTTAAGAACACACCAAGTATAAATTGTATTGAGAGACACTATTCTAAAGAAAGTTTTAAGAAGCTTATTATAGTTATATCCCAAATATGAGCCATATTAGGTCATTAGGAATGGAAAAGTTGGACTGAAACCAAGAGAGGTTAAAATATTTCATTAGTAAAACTTAATAATGAAATTTAGATAAGTAATGAAGAAAGGAGAAAATTATTGGAGACCCACCATCATTCAGTAATCTACAAAAATTGCAAACACAAATAGAAAGAATAGATGATATATGTTCTCTAGGGCTTTTAGAAAAATTGAAATTGCTCCTATGGCCACATACAAGTGAATCTACAAGAAAGATGTTATTGTAGAAACCAAGTGAATGATTATTATTAAAAAAAAAAGGATGCCCCACAGATGTTACCATGACAAAACTGGAAGAGTCTACAGTATTACCCAGCATGCTGTTGGCATTGTTGTAAACCAACAAGAGAAAGATTCTTGCCAAGAGAATATATGTATTGAGCTTATTAATTATACTAAAGCACAGATAGCTTCCTGAAAAGCATAAAAAATAAGCCAAAAAAGAAGGAAAGAAGCCAAAGAGAAAGTTACCTGAGTTACCTGAGAAGCATAATTTGTGAGAAATGATGGAAAGGTGCATGAGCTTCTGGAAACTATTCCCTATGAATCCATAGTATAAAAGGTGGGGGAAAAATGAAAGACCTCTGGACTATAAAAGAAGAAAGAAAAAGAAAATAAGGAAAGAAAGGTAGTAGAGAGAACTGACTCCTGGATTTCTTTTCTTTTTTTAAGACATTTTAGTTATAGTTGGACACAATACCTTCATTTTACTTATTTATTTTTATGTGGAGCTGAGGCTCAAACCCAGTGCCTTGCACATGGCAGGCAAGTGCTCTACCACTGAGCCACAACCCCTGCCCCTGACTCCTGGATTTCTAACTATGATACATACAGGTTTATACTACATAGGCTTATACTTATTACCTTTTAAAAATTTGGCAGAAAGCATATTTATATGGTAAATGTATTTTACAAATACCCAATAAATTATGTAAGTAATAGGATTTAAGACTAGTAATCTAAACTTGTAATTTAAGATTTTATTAGTGTGTCCAAGTTTTACATAACTCTGGGATTTATTTTGACACATTTATATATACATTTAATATAATTTGCTCCATTTCAATCCCCAGAACTACTACCCCCTTCTCTCACCCACCCCATCCCCTTCTTCTATTTTATTGGTTCTCCTTCTATTAGTTTATTTTTAATTGGGGCATTATAATTATACATAAAAGTGGATAATTATAATGTATTAAAGCATTCACATAGCATAATTTGGTGAAGCTCATTCAGCAGTTCATCCTCATTCTCATCCTTCATCCCTCCTACTCTAACCCCTTCCATTAATCCACTATTCTCCTATTTTCATGAGATCCTATTTTTTTAAAAATGCCTCATTTCTATCTAGCTTCTGCATATGAGACAAAACATTCAACTTGATTTTCTGAGTCTGGCTTATTTCATGTGGCTTGATGGTCTCTAGTTCTATCTGTTTGCCACCAAATTTCATTCTTCTTTATGGCTGAGTAAAATCCCATTATGGATATACACCACATTTTCTTTGGCCATCAGTTGATAGACAACTAGACTAGCTGATAGACAACTAGACTTGTCTATTGTGAAGTGAGCTGCTGTAAACACTAATATGCATGTATCATTATAGTATGCAGATTTTAGTTCTTTTAAATAAATATCAAGGAATGGCATAGCTGGGTCATATGGTGAGTCCATTCTTAGTCTTTTGAGGAATCTCTATACTGCTTTCCAAAGTAGTTGTAATAATTTGCAGTCCCACTAACAGTGCATTAGTGTACCTTTCCCCTGACATCCTTGCCAGCATATATTATCTGTATTCTTAATGATTGTTATTCAAACTGAAGTGAGATGAAGTCTCAGTGAAGTTTTGATTTGTGTTTCATTGATTGCTAAGAATGTTGAACATTTGTTCATAAATTTCTTCGCCATTTGCATTTCTTCTTTTGAGAAATACCTACTTAGTTTATTGGCTCATTCATTGGTCAGTTTATTTATTTATTTTGGTGGTAAGTGTTCTGAGTTATTTATATATTCTGTATATTAATCTCCTATCGGATGAGTAGCTGGCAAAGATTTTTCTCATTCTGTAGGCTCTCTTTCACATCCTTTTATTTTTTGGGGGGAGGTGCCAGGGATTGAATTCAGGGGCACTCAACCACTGAACCATATCCCCAACCCTGTTATATGTATATTTTTGGGGGGTACCAGGGATTGAACTCAGGGGCATTTGACCTCTGGGCCACATCCCAGCCTTATTTTGTGTTTTATTTAGAAGCAGGATCTCACTGAGTTGCTTATCACCTCACAATTGCTGAGGCTGGCTTTCAACTTGAGATCCTCCTGCCTCAGCCTCACAAGCCACTGGGATTATAGACTTGTGCCACTGTGCCTGGCCTATCTCTTTCATATGCTTGTTTCTTTTGCTGTACAGAAGATTTTTAATTTGAGGGCATCCTACTTATTGGTTCATGGTTTTATTTCTTAAGTTTTAGCAGTCTTATTAGGGAAATTAGTGTCTGCACCAATATGTTGGAGTACTGATCCTATTTTCTTCTAGCAGTTGCAGTGTATCTGGTCTAATTTGTTGGTCTTTGATCCACTTTGAGTTGATTTTTTGTGTGCAGAGAGAGAAAAAGATCTATTTTTTTTTACTTGTACACATGAATATCCAGTTTTCCCAGCACCATTTGTTTAAAAAAAAAAAAAAAGGCTATCATTTATCTGGATACAGTGGCACATGTATGCAATCCCAGCAACTCAGGAGGCTGAGGCAGGGAGATTGCAAGTTGGAAGCTAGCTTCAACATATTAGTAAGATGCTGTCCCAAAAATAAGGGAATGTTGCTCAATGGTAAAGCATTCCTGGGTCCAATCCCCTGTCACCCCACCCCCCAAAAAAGGCCTATATTTTCCAATGTATGTATTTTGTTCCTTTGTCAAGGGTCAGATGACTGTATCTATATAGTGTAGTTTCTGTGTTATCTTCTATTTCATTGGTCTTTATAAATACTAACACCATACAATTTTAGTTACTATAGCTCTGTAGTATAATTTGAGATCAGGTATTACAATACCACCAGCTCAGGATTGCTTTGGTTATGCTTGGTCTTTTATTCTTTCATATGAAGTTTAGGACTTTGGTTTTCCAGTTTTTTCTTCTCTTTTCCTCTTCCTTCTCTTTTCTTCTTTTTCCTTCTCATGTCTGACTATTCTGGCTAGTTTCAAGGACTGTGTTTCAAGGACTGTGTTGAATAGGAATGGGAAGAGTAGATATCCTTGTCTTGTTCCTGATTTTAAAGTAAATGCTTTCAGTTTAGGTACAATATTTAGCCATTTCAATACAGCCAAGCTTATGATTCAGGAAGGTTGTATGGTTATGAAATGAGGTCATAGAAACTACACACATACATACCTCATCAGAGTGTGATATCCAGTATAGAGGGATGTCATCATAAATCTTGTCTGAAGGCTTAGTTTAGAATATAAGACATACTTTAAAATACTTCATTTATACCATAGTATTAATGGTTAAAAATAGACCAGAATGTGTCTTCCAACAGAGGAGAGAAATTAGAATATTCATTGGTTAGGGTATTCCCAATTCCTTTACAAAGGACTATCTTTAAGTTGAAATAAAGTTATCTGTCTTGATCATAATTACCATCTTATAGAAATATTGACCAAGTGTAAGTTCCTAAAGGAAATTAGAATTTGGGTAAAATTTACATTACTTAGAAATCCTTTGCATTGAAAGACCCTGATGATTGCAAATGAGCATAGGAGAAAATCATTCCTTCAAAGAGATTATTACACGAGGCAAGTTTATAATTGACTTTAACTTGTGCATTAGAAAAAAAAGTTTTTTTTCTCATATAGACTGATGTTGTTTCCATGTACATAAAGTTCATGTATTATTTGGACCTAGCTGACTAGTCTTGCCTCTTCTAACCAATCTGCTCTCCTCCCACTCCCATCACATTGGCCAAAGGATCCATGTGCCCCAAACTGCCATGTACTCATGTTGTAAGGGAGAAGTCTTCCTAAAGTGGCCTCCCTTTAATCCTCTTCTCCTTAACATTAACTTTCTTAATTAAAGTGATTTCATCTCCAAAGAAATCCTTTCCTAACCCTTTCTCCCCTTCTTCTTTCACTTCATCAAGTTAACTAACACTTAAAAGTATTCCTATGACATAACTTCATCAAAATGCACAATATCCTTTCCGATATTTTGTCAACTTATTTCCTTGAGTATTATAATACAAATACATTGCTATGTTTGATTTATCAATATTATGGTGATAGTGTTATTTTATTATTATGCTTCCTATCCCTACCCGATACCTAGAAATGAGCACAGAACTTAGCACAAAAGTCCTTTAGCTAGTGCTTCTTGAATAAATAGATGAATATTTAAAAGCATGTGAGGGGCAGAGCTCATTCTAAAGCAATGATTGTAGTTAACCATCTTTTTGTGGTTATAGTTTAAGCATTAATAATAACTATATATTCATTTATTTATATTTGTTATTTTACATATGTATACACGTGTGTGATTGATTATATATCCTAATATATATATATATATATATATATATATATATCCTAATAAATATTATATATTACAATATATAATATGTTATATATTATATATCCTAATATATATTATATACCACAATATATATTATATATATTATGTCCTTATCAAAAAATAAAATATAGGAGAGAGAGATAACCTTTACACCCCCATTTAGTTCTTATGTGGACCCTTCAACTGGATCTAGGAACCCAATTAATACAAGTTCTAATTAACAAGAGAAAGCATAGAAGTTTATATTACTTTTACATATATGTGGAAATCTTCACAAGACAGTGAAGTTTGAAGAAATGGCAAAGCATAATGTGTTTATACTTTTAGCAAAAATAACAATATGTTTGTGAAGGAACTTTACCAAATGACACCAATTCCTACGCCCTGGAGGGTGGGGGGTGGGTAGGTTAGGCTCCCACTAGCTGACCCAGAAATATTAGAGTTAAATTGGTAATAAAATAGTGTGTATATATATACACATACACACATACATACACACACACACATACACACACACACACACATACAGATTTAATACAGATTTAGTCAAACTTTGTTAGACTGGCTGGGGAGGTGGATTCTACACTCAGCTATCTTGATGTCTCCCAAATAAGGGGGAATGGTCCTTTAGCCTTTATTGTCAGTGTGAGGAAGCTGCTCTGAATTTTAGATAGACCACAACCACAGTTTGTTTTAGGAATGACAGGACAAATGGATATTGGGACTAGTGTGGTAAATTCTAGAGATGTCCCTAAGAGATGTATGTGGGGTGGAGGGTGCGGGGAGTTGGACAAGCTAGTGGAAGATTAGGATCACATCTGAGTTTGTTTACACTCAGGTTCACTGAAGCCCCAGTTACCAGTCTCTGGTGATCAAGTCTAGTTCCCAGGGTTGGAATGGGAAGAACATCCATCCCAAAAGAAACTTTTTTGATTACTGCATGTATGGAAAGACTGTCCAAATGGCCCTTCCTATAGTTGTATTTCCTCAAGTGATTTTAACTTAATCAATATATAATTTGACATATTCTGAAACAGCACATTTTGAACTCCTTTGAATGATGGTCTCTGTTTAAATATAAAACATTACAAATAGGAGAAAAAGGAGTGTATTATTTTCCTAAAGCTATCACAACAGACTGGGCACCTTAAGCAATAATTTAATTTTCTTGCAGTTCTGAAGGCTAAGTGTCATTGGGTTGATTTTTTTCTAAAGCCTCTCTCCTTGGTTTGCAGACAGCTGCCTCCTCCTTCTGTCTTCACATGGTATTTCTTCTGTGCATGACTGTGTTATTACCTCCCCTTCTCACAAGGACATCAGTCAGATTGGATTAGGGCCCACTTGAATGACCTCATTTAACTTAACTTCTTAAAGACCCTATTTCCAAATATAGTCACATTCTGTGATACTGGGTTTAAGAGTTCAGCATATGAATTTGAGGAAGAAGCAATTCAGCCCACACCAAGGAGTTTTGAAAAAAAAGAAAACTCATAGTTTCGAGAGCAAAAGAAATTGATATGTGAGTGGAATATGGGGAAAAGGAAAATGACTCAGGGCTTTGCTGTTCTGATCCCAGTTTTCCTCTGATCCAATTGGATCCCTGGGAAAATGTCTTTAGATCTCCACTGCAACTAGAATTCAGGTGCTTGAGAGTCTGTTTTTTTTTTTTTTTTTTTTATCTCTGAGTTAGTGAGGACTGCTGATGGTGTGATTGAAGTGCAAATCAAGCCTTTATGCAAGGTACAATAGCAATTTGTAACCACAAGACACCAGAGGGCAAAAGAACTGTAGGAGAGGAAAGGAAGGTGATCAGAAAAGAACCAGGGGCTGGAAGAGGGGAGGATAAAAAAGGAGAAATTAAGGTGTACATTAAGAAGACCTAAGATTTTAAAAGGTAATAGATAGGGCTAATGGAAACCTGGATTTAGGCCTATAGTTTTGCTTTTTCACCAGGCTAACCGGCTATGGTAAGAAATAAGGGCATATCATCACATCTGGAAGTCACCTGGAGAATATTTTCCAACCACTAGTTTTGCAGATGTGGAAAGTGAAACTTTAGTTCTCATAGGTAGATACAAAGTTAAGCTCAGGTCATTCCCAGCCTGTGATTTTCATGTCATACAACATTGCCATAACAGTTCCATAGTTACCAAAATTCTGTGGCATAAAATGGCCAAGATAATACCTTACTTCAGTGCATAATCATCACCACAACATTTATAAACTGTGCATCCTAATCTTGCACCAAAGACAGTTTAATGATAGATTATTTTTTAATTATACCAACACATTTTTTTCTTAAAAATCTTCACATAATTGCCACAGCAAACATTTGGAAGAAAAAAAAGAAAGAAAGAATCTGCAACAATATGCAGTGAAACACACATTATCTTGTGATGCTTCCATAAATCCATTATGGCTACAGCATCATAAAGTTTGATAAATTCATGTGACTCACAGCTCTATCCAATAATTGTATGTGTGTATGTGTCTGTATATGTATACACATATACGTACATAAGTAATTATGCATGTATATGCCTCTAGAGGCATTGATGTATATTATAATATACATGTTTAGAGAAATCATGTTTATTTAAAAATTTTCTTTAGCATTCACCTATTTTTATATATGTGTTTAAAACATGAACATCAACTACTTTTATAGAAGACAAGGCTACAAAATTAATTTGTGACAAAACCATCACTCCCACACTTAAAATAGATAAATTTCAAACGCCATTCATGACTGGGCCTGTCTTTGTCCTTCTTACATCATCTTTTCTTGGACCTATATGCCAAATCTTTTAGCTATACCAAACTACCTTTTTTATCTAGAAAAAGTCATCCTCTGCATTCATACTTATTCCTTCGCTTTTCCTTTTCTTTTTGGTACAGTAAATTCTTTAGTTTCCTCTTTAAGGACATGTGAACCGACATGGACAGAGTTCCGTGGAGTGATATTGGAGATCTGTACTTGCATATCTCTAAAACAGAAGGTATCCTGTCATAAGTATTATTTGCTAATACTTACTCTCATTTATTACCATTTACTATTATATTTCTAACATCAAAATGGAGAATGGTAACCCTTGCATTGTAAGAACCACTGATGCTATATCAGACAATAATATTTATGAAATGGTTATTGTGATTAACATAGGAATGTACACTTATTAGAATATTTATATTTTTGAGTCATATTTCTACTCTCAGCAATAACATTGATAGAAACAGTGTTATAAGTAGTGTAGATCTATAAATATTCTAATATGTGTATGGGGATTAAATCATTGATATTAAATAAATTTTTAATTCATACAGATGATTGTTTTGGAAATTAAACATAGATTCCTTTTTAGTGCGTTTTTCCCTACATAAATCATACTTTGCTAAGTTCAAAAACACTTACATGGCTTTCATACACATGTTTAAATTGAATGGAAATGAAAAGCAAAATGTTGTGAATAGGTGATAAGATTTTTTAAAACATAGTTATCATATGTTCTCTTTTAAAAAATATTTTTAAATGGACACAATACCTTTATTTTATTTGTTCATTTTTTATGTGATGCTGAGAATCAAACCCAGTGCCTCACATGTGCTAGGCAATATTCTACCACTGAGCCACAACCCCAGCCCTCATATGGTGTCTTTTTATTAAACTTTTGGAATAATTCATTAGCATTATTCTGAGAAAACCTGAGATTTGGAACTCAAGTATTTGAAATTCTATACCTATAGAGAATTCAAATAACTAAAATAATATTTCATGCATCATAGCAGTGGATGTATCTAGGGTGATTATATCCTGTTTTATTTTAATATTCATATTTATATATTTATGTTTTTTCTAACATTTTTCCAATGAGCGTTTTATTAAAAAATATTATTTTATTTTTAGTCTAAGATGAGAAGATAGACTTCAGTATAGACAAATTTTTTTTAAGAGAGAGAGATTTTTTTTTAATATTTATTTTTTTTTTTTTAGTTTTTGGCGGACACAACATCTTTGTTTTTGTATGTGGTGCTGAGGATCGAACCTGGGCCGCACGCATGCCAGGCAAGGGCGCTACCGCTTGAGCCACATCCCCAGCCCTAGACAAATTTCTTTTAATAATTTGCTTAGATGTTCTTGAACTATTAACACCCTGGTCCCATTTCATTGAAGAATATGACTTAACCATTTTCATATAAGTATGCATTATAGTTTCTTTGTTTACAACATTGATATGGTTTATCTTTGCCAGGAATATTGAGTATATATTTGAACTCTGCTGGCCTATTCTCTTCTCCCATGAATTCAGTGACAATAGAGGTCATATCTTATATATCCTTGTATCTCTTATCGAAAAAGTAAATCTCAAACCCTATAGAAAATATTGAATTAAGAATTCACAATGACTCAATAAGAAAAAGTAACAGAAGGAAAGCCTACCTATAGTCTAGGCCAGTTATACAGAGGAAATAACTCAGAATGAGCCAGGGATTCAATAAGGAATCAAAATTATTTGGTATTAAGTGGTTGGTAAGTTGTGGGAGATGAGGAAAAGGAAATAGTTGTTACCAGATACCATAATAATAACCCCCCAAGAGTTATTTATGGAATATTATTCCACATGGACTTTTTCCCTCCCCATACCCGCAAAAGAGACGTCTGAAATTATATAATTTAAGGAAATGCTGTTATACATCCTCCTCTTACTATTTCATAGTGCAATGCATATTCAACATGCTTTGGAATTTTTGCAGTAAAGACCTTTCCCTAACTTTTAAAATCATTTTCCACACTCACCTGACCTTGGAACTCCTTGACATACAGCCAACAACAACAACAACAACAAAAAAAAAAACATTTACTTTATGAAACATATTTGGGGATTTTCAATAATACCCAATCAACCTGAATAACTGGTGAAATGAGGAAAACATGAATAGAAACAGAAATACCAGGAATAGGATCAAAATTGGAGAGCAGTAAGAAGAGGGTCATTTGAGACATAGAATTGTTGCTGGAATATCTAGATGAGTCTATAGTATAGGTATTTTTGTGTTAGAGGACTGAAGCTAAAGAATTGAAATTAGAAATATTTGGGTGTCATCCACATAAAGATAATAGTTAAAATTATAAAACAAGATTCCTAAGTGAGGGAATATATGATAAATTAAATGATTAGAGAACACTAGGGGAATGTGAATGTATGTGCTTCAGTTCTCATAAATAGATTATATGGAAATAATCACCCCTATGTTAGAAATGAAAAATGTGAAACACAAGTTTACATAGTTTTCTCAAGGTCATATAATTAATCAGTGGCAGACTTGAGATTTTGAGCTTTGCTCTAAAAATTGCTCCTGAGTTTGAGTGTTGGCATAGGCATATATATATATATATATATATATATATATATATATATATATATATATATATAATTTTAAAAATATTTGCAGAGGTAAAATAACTGTAAACTTTATAGGATTACCTTTTATATTTATGTGTTTCTTTGGAATATAATACATTTTTATTTGTTGGCCTAAAAGGAAGATACAATGGATTATTTTTGGCAAACAATGCCCTCATAAATGAGAGACACTTCTAAACCAGGCTGGTCTCTGCAAAATAGTGGCGCACTGAGAATAAGTCCTTGCAATTGCATCTGCCATTTTGAATTTGGTTTAAAATAGTGGGGATAAAATGAAATTAGAAAATAAAATGTTAATTTCTTTCCATTGTTTTATTTTAATGTATTTTTAAATAATTATGCCACACAATTTAAACTATTCTTTCAAGTCTTTTCTTATAGAGATGAAAGCATTCTGTAAAATCAAGACTTTACTTTTGTTTGACCTAGAGTCCTCGTTAATTTTATAACAAATGTACTTTATATTACAAAGGTGGATTTCATATATGTTATTTCACAACAAACTATCATTTTAAAAAAAGAATAATGCATTCTTTTTATAGTTTTGATAGCAATACCTAAGATTATAATATAAATATGTGCATGCACTTTAGTTTACAAACTGCAAAGAGGTATGAGCAAAAGGCCAGATCTAATATAGAATAACTTCTTCTAATAAAATCCAGATTTTCACCTGGAAATGACTACTAGCATGGAATAGGCTTAGTGAAATGAAAGACAGATGTTGAGCATTATCCTCTTCATGGACATAGCTGCAGAGCTTCTCATATGCTTCCTTTTTTCCCCCTTCTTCTTCAATGTAGATACTAATGAAGAGAATTTCAGGGCTTCAATAACTGAGGTATAGAACTTGTGACATGAGAGGGATGAGCTACAGAAATGTAGAAATTTGAGCAAAGTGATGAATGACACAGGTAACTTGGTGATCACATGAAATATAACAGGATCAGGGCATCGAAACAAAGTTGATATGCTGGTGGAACCCTGGTACAAGTATAAAGTCTCTTGTTATCCTTGTACATGCTCTTGTGACACTGCTGAGCTTTGGCTGATTGCCTGCCCCAAACCCAAAAATATCCCCACTTCATTCTTTTGTAGTGGTAGCCAGAGGCACAGTTGTGTGGGGCTTGGCTAACTTTTTCCTTGGCTTTTACAAATAGCTGAGAGTTGGTGGGCCTGAGCTTGCACCTGTTGAGACAGCAAGTGATGAATTTAGTTGTCAACACTGCTAAAGGTAATTTCAGACTTTTATTCCAGTAATCACCAGACCCTAGGGAATTTTCTCCTTTCCTACATCCCCCTCCTTGCCCATGGGAATGGACACACATGTATTTCTCAAGCCCATTTTAGAGTGATTTCTACCAAAGGATTTTTTTTTAATTATTGAAGCAATATATCCCTGTTTGAGTGGTTATTTTGAATTGTTTAATTTTGTAGATATTAATAGATTTAAAATATACTTTTGGAATTATTCAGGAAATAATATTTTCATTCCCACAAATACAAATGTACATGGTTGCTCCTTACCTCAATATATAAAAAGTGATTTCTGTGTTCATTATATTATAGGATATTCATCTTTAGACTACAATTTGGACTACATACATTTATACAGAAAAACTTATCCTTAATTTAAAAAATGGTATGACTTAAACATGGGGTTTTTGTTTAAGGTTCAGGTCTAGCCCTTCTTTAAATGCTATTAACTTTATAAGATTATTTTATCATAATCTTCAATAGACTGATTTCATTTTTTTAATTTTTTTTTTGGTTATACATGGACACAATATCTTTATTTTGTTTATTTATTTTTATGTGGTGCTGAGGATCGAACCCAGGGACTCACACGTGCGAGGCGAGCACTCTACCGCTGAGTCACAACACCAGCCCCTGATTTTCTTTAATAGGTTTCTTCATCCCTCACACTGGTGATATGAATTAAATTGCATGATGGCTCATACCTGTAATCTAAGCAGCTTGGGAGGCTGAAGCAGGATGATCATAAGTTCAAAGCCAGCCTCAGCAACTTAGTGACTTAGTGAATCCCTAAACAACAAGACCTTGTCTCAAAATAAAATAAATAAATAAATAAATAAAAAGGGCTGGGGATGTGACTCAGCTGTTAAGCACCTCTCAGTTCAATGCCTGGTACAAAAAATTGTAAATATTAGATAATGGTTGCATCCTGTAAATGTATTAGGGTAAAACTGATGTTTTATGTGAATTAGAAAAATAGTAGTTTTATAACATCAGTTGCATTGTGTGCTTTTCCCTGCTCTCCTTTTGCTTGCTAATATTAGCAAGTGATTAAATCACTGCTTCACAAGTGTGCCATTTGACTAAGAATCAAAAATCAGATAAGTAGTTTTAAACACTTTAATGTAAAAAAGGCAGTATCTCTTAACAAATAAAAATAACCACATATTTCTCTTTCTATGAATCTATCAAAGATTGGCTTCTGTTTTGGACTGTGTTCAGGATTTTGTTTTGTGATATTTTTTCCCCTTTCAGAGCAATACATTTTGGGGTATGGTTTGCTGACAATATTTTCCACAGTAATCAGTGGTTTAGCTGTAAATAGAGGATAATTATTGCATCTGGGGAATACACATTAGAAAGGATTGGTATTTCTGGTTCATATATAGGTGGAGAAATACTTTGCCAGATGGGCATTTATTTATTTATTTTCCTGACCAGAAATAACAGGCAATGTGTAAGAAAGAGTAGAAAATATTGAGTTGATAGTCAAAAGCAGAATCTTACAAAGTTTGAATGTAGCCAATGTGCTGGGAGGTTTTTTTCTTTTTTTTTTTTTCATGACTACCACATACCATTTTTTAAAACATCTGTATTTTGATGTTTATACCAAAGGGAATTACATCTTTTCATGTGCTTTGGTTATTATAAAACCCCTGCAGATAATAAGGATATACATCAAATATTGAACACCTACTTTGTGCCATATGCCGTGGTGAGAGCTTTATGTACTTTATGTGAGTAAATTTTCAGTACAGGACTGTGAGGATGATCTTATTATTCCCATTTTACAGATGAGGTATTCTAAATGAGAGGGAAACTTCAAAACCCAGACATTTTGCTTCATTGCATTGCAAGCACTTGTTTTTATTCCCCCATGGCATGCTATCTCTCTGGGATCAGTGGTTGCCTATTCGAAGGTTTACGGGTATCATAATAGCTTTGCTCCTGAAATCAGTTTACAGAATGGTATACACTGATTGATATAGAGACCATTCATATCTTTCATTATTTCTGTGGCCTGGGTTTATAAAGATTCTTGATTGAATTCAACTTACTTTCAGATTAAAATGTCTTTGGTCATTCATTCTTCAAAATTAGTTCATTAGATTTGGTGATTTTTTTTTATCTAGATGAAACTATCAATCATGGACTCTTACTTCCTCAGTGTTCAGAGGAGAACATAAACTGATGAAAGGCTAACAGAGTAAAGAAGGAGAAGGAGTAAGTGAAAGGGATGGCAGGCATAATAAAACTCTAATTGCCTGTGTGCCTAAAATTATGTGTGTGAATGTATACTCAATAACCCTCGAGTATACACACATACTATGCTTCTAATAATTGTAAATAGAGATCTGTCTGTTGATAATACTGATTACTGTAGTCCAGGAATATAAGGAATTATTGTGTGCATGAAGTAAATATTTGGAGTAGGAATAAATTTGGATAAACATTACCGCATTTGTTTTCCCTTAAAAATATGTGAAAAATGCAATTATCCTGGGAGTTTTATTTGTTTGTTTGTTATTTAGTTATTTATAGAGGTGATGTGCCTCCTTCAAAATAACGAACAATATAAAAGACTAATATAGGACTTTCCTTAAGTCCTAATAGATTTTTAATATTGTAATAGTTTTGGCATGCTGTTTTAATTTTTGGCTACCGACTCATATATTTTAGAATCTTTGTATTATCTACTACCTTATATTCAGTTTCTAAATTAAACATATGAATGTAGGAATTGTACAATAACATTTGTGCAGTGGCTTCCTTGTTCTGTTAAATTTGTAATTTTGAAGACCCAAATTATATTTCATATTTCAATATCTAACACTGGTTATCCTGATAGTTACATTAAATCCCCCATTTAGCAAATGATGCAAGTTACTGTAATAAAATGTCCATACTTTGAAAGTACATGTTTGTCATCTGATTTCAAATACACATGGTCCCATGCTGATTATTTTAGATAACTTCGAACTATACTCAAATTTCCCTTACATATTTCTGAAGTCTGATTCTCTTACTGTTAGAATTTTAATGAGATATATAGCCTATGTATTAGAGAGTGAAGTGTTTCTTAAGAAAAACATAATCAAAGTCAGTGCCCCTTATTTCAAGGCTTCAGGCATCAGTCAATTTGGCAGTAAATACTATTTGGCTGCCTGAGAGTCCAGTGACTGACCTTCAGTTGAAATCCCAGCTGCCCGAATCATGTGACCCTCTACATTCTGTTTTTATCCCAGTGGTAATGAATACCTTACATTCAGAAAGACTAGAGCAACTAAGAAAAAAGATTTGGTACTTTTCAGAGTAAGCAAACACATCTTTATTATGGCAGAGCAGTCCAATTTAATTTTCACTTGTGTAATGAAACTGTTCTGCACATTTGCATTAGTTTATGAGACTTTGTCTAGTTTGAATTTAATATAATTATACACTCCTTGTTTTAAAAGTAATTATATATTTTCACAATGTGCTTTATTCATCATGTAGGAAAATTTGAGAAGCAACAAAAAGGTAAAATTGTAAGCAGTTTATATTTTGAGTATAAAGAAATGATTACATCAGTTAGGATTGGGGTTGCCTGCATATAACAGAAATCCAGAAATAGTGATGTATTAGGTAAGAGAGATTTATTGCTGTCACATGAAAGAGGTTCAATTATATGTAGTACATGGGTCATGATGGTCAGGAACTCAGGACCTTCCATCTTTTTGTAGTGCCATCCATTTTCAATTGCACCTTACTGTCTAATATGGATCCTGGACCTCCAGATTCTTTCTAAGAGGCAGGAAGAAGGAATCTAGTGGAATTAAAGCATGCTTCTCCAAAGCTGAGCCAGTTTCTTATAAACAGCTTTCCTCTAGATCCAGATGGATACTTCTACTTAGTTTCCCTTATGGTTGTCTGTGTCAAAATAATCTAATTCCTTCTTTTATAGCAACTGGTGTTGAAAGTTTTGTTTAAATCTCCAATAACAGTACTTTTCATTCTGATTCCCATTCTCTAGAGATATGAATCCATGTCACTAGGTTGTTACTAAATATGTATGAACCTTAGCTTGAATTTTATAAAATCCAGTTAGAGCCCTTGGAGAAATGGATACATTTGTTCACATTTGCCCAAAAATCTGCATAACTCCGTTGTATAACAAACCATAAATTTGGTTATATTTGAAATACCATGAGACTAAAGAAAATGTAAAATATTTCCCTTTGTCAGTGGCATAAGTTTCATTCACATTCAAGATGAATGTGTTCTAAAAATCTGCTCTACCATATTGTGCCTGTAATTAACAATCCTTTATTATATATTTCAACATTAAGAGGACATATCTCATGCTTTTTCTTACTGTAATAAAACAAAAATAAATATATATTTTTTTTGTATACTGTCATCAAAATTGAATTGATTGTCTTCATTGACTCTAGTACGTGCTGTTGGTTTACTACCAAAATTCCCCTTCACCAGGTCAGTGTATTCACCCTCCAGTGACTAGGAACTGGACACTACTCACAGCTCTCTCCTTCTCTAGAGGATTTCCCTTGATCTGAACGGAACCAGGATCCTGGGAAGGCATATGTCCCCTACCCCAGGACAGTGCTGTTTGATGTGTAAGTGTAAGTGTCCACCCCTTTACTGCAAGTTGGGACTGTTTTGTAGTTTGCCCTCCAGAACGCCCTGTGAAATCATGCTCAAATCATTCTCTGTTTTAGTCAGCTTTTTTGTTGTTGTGACTAAAAGACCTGACAAGAACAATTTTGGAGGAGTGTCACCCGGGAACTGTGTGGGGAGGGAATAAGTAACTCTTGGAGGTATAGGCCGGCTAGAAATAAAATTCTGAAAAAGTAGTATTGAGAAATAAAAACAGAAGATACAAGAAAATATTTTTTAAAGCAGAGGCTTGACAGGTAGAAGAGACCCTTGATCTGATCCTAACAAAGGGAAAAACCCCACAAATGCTTTATTTATACTGAAATACACCAAAGGAATTTGTTGTGAGGAGGGGTTCTTCAAGGTGAACAAGAGAGTCTGTGGGGAAGTTGGCCTGGTTGGGGATTTATCACTTGTACAGTAATTCCTCCTCCAGGAAGCTGGTACTACTGGCTAGTTGGGGACACTGGTATCTCTCTCTCTACCTCCTTTTGCATTTGAACCTAGGGCTGCCTGAGCCAATAAATTCATAGAATTCTCTTTGAGCAGGATGTTTGCCAAGGCAACAAAGCTGTCTCAGATTGGTGAGATTACACCAAGAGTTCTCCCAGAGGCTCACTTCCCTTTAGAGATGGCTCAGACATGCCCACAGTTCTTTCACAGCTTCTAACAGAAGAAGAAAAGTTTATTTGGGGCTCACAGTATTGGAGGTCTCAATCCATAGATATCCAACTCTGTTGCTGAATGTCATGATGGTAACATAAGGCAGATAAAAGCTGCTTAGTTCATGACAGCCAGGAAACAGAGAGCTCCACTTGCCAGGAACAAAATACTTACCACAAAGGCACATCCTTAATGACCTACTTCCTCCAGCCACACTCTACCTGCCTGCAGTTCCCACTCAGTTAATCTCTATAAAAGGATTAATGTACTGATTAGGTTAAGGTTCTCATAACCCAATCATTTAATCTCTAAAATTTCTTGCATTGTCTCATGCATGAGCTTTTAAGGGACAGCAATATGTAAACCATAACAATCTCTTGCTAGGATTACATTATTATTTAGTTAACCTCTCCCCTGTGCTATTCCCTTCATACTCCTCTTTTGAGCACTTCTTCAATATATCATTTTTGTAAGTATCCGTGTCTTAGGCTCTAATGGTAGAAAATATGACCTAAAACAGAGATTTAATAACAAAATAAAATTGCCCAAATATATCTATCATTCATTATATGATAAACTTTGAACTTTCTTTTATCTCAAAGAGAAAGAGAGGAGAGACAGATTTTACTATAAATGAAAAAATTCAGGAGGATGATGAAAACTTATTTTCTGTGTCTCCATCCTTATATTTTTACCTTTGGCAGTTCTGATGCTTCCTTCTGATTTTAACTATCTGTGACCTGTGCTGTGTATTGTGCATCTACATGGCTTATGGAAAGTAATAACTGCTTGCATGGAATAAATGTTCTAAATATATTCAGTGCTTTAAATTGATCCATTAAAAGTTATGCACATTCTTTGATAACCTCTTCTGCAAATATCTCTGTTCAAAGTTGTGAAATTACGTGGAGTCATAGAAAAAGGAGACAAGTTTCAGTTGCCCTTCTACATGATACATATGTATGCATTTGTATCTCTGAATGATATTACATGGAATATTCAGTTCGAGGTCCTAGGTTATTGACTTATTTGTATAGGCAGATTGTGTAAGGGTGAAGATTTTTAAAATATGGATAACAGTGATGAGAAACCAGTCTGTTCATAGAGAACACATCAATATATTATAATCTTACCAAAATTATCAGTGCCATAAGAAATGAAAATGAATGACAATTGGTTTAAAATTAAAATTAAATTAATTTTTCTCTCAGTCATTGTTGTTCCATTTGTTAATGCTATGTTCTCTAGACACCTCCAGTGCACATGTGCACACACCCACAAACATTTTTGTGTGTCTTTTTCAGTGCCTGTTAGCCTGCTCTCTGGTGAAGCCATGAGTCCCCATGTAGGAAACTGCATCTTTTTTTTTTTTTTCATTTTATTTTCTTAAAAATTGACACATAAAATTATAGGTATTCCTGTTGTTTATACTAACTCTCTGTTTCATCCGAGTTTCTATTTATACAAAATATGTGCTGTTCTGACTCAGGGGGATTTTCAGGACACAAACCTCTTGACATCCTGAATTAGTTCAAGCCAAATTCAGAAACAGAAGCCTCCATATTAGAAATCCTTGAGCTAAAAAAAGTGCTGTACAGAAACAGGGTGTGACATGGATTCATGCAAAACTAGACTAGGCAACAAAGTTACTCATGCACAAGAATCTTGGCAGAGGTTATAGTGAGTATGGGAAAAGGGTAGCTTAGGCTGAATAGTTGAAAATTAGGACAGTCTAAGAAAGAATATTTATAGATGGAGAGAGATAGCATTAGAAGCTGTACCCTTCTCCTAGCTGATACCCAAGAAGTAATAGATTAATGAATAATGAAAAAGATTGATTTTAAAAGAGTGAATCATGGAGAAAAAATGGGAGTGTGAGGGGTAGCTGCCTTGGAATAACTGCATATGTGAACAGCATTAAATAGGGAATGTGTCAAGTTTATAAATGTAACCTAATAAAATTATAAGTCCATCAGCTTTTAATATTCCATAATTCTTAAAATTATACAGTCTATACCAACATTTTATGTATAAAGAAATTGAAGCCAAGGAGACATTAAGTTACATGTCCAGGGTCTCATAATTATTAATGGAAGAAACAACCCAAACTCAGCATATAGTAGTGGTGAAGGGCTCTAGAATTCAAATGACACCTCTAAAATTAATTCACAACATAATATGTATGCACTTCAGTTTGCACATCTGTAAAATAAGGGTGATCACTGTACCTTTCTTATGAATTTCATGTGTAAATTAAATGGTCCATTAAAGCAATGGGAATATAAGAGAGTCTGACATGAATGAAACAATGACTGTAAGCTGCTAATTTTATTGTTACCTCTTGTTTTTTTCTATGCAAAAATTTCTCTGGGAGGACAGCATTATATGACTAGTAGCAATAATACCACTTAATCTTATTATGTACCAGAGTCCATATATTGATATATTGGAGAGCTATAGTTTCCTCGCCCATAAACATGCTAGGAAAAAAAAAAAAAAACACTCCTCTTCATCTGGTTGTTATTATCATTAAATTGGATAACATATGGAAGAGTTTTAGCATGTATAAAATAAGGTCTGATACATACTCTGAATTTTATAAAATTATAAATTTTACTTATTATCTTTATGCTTTTTGTATGACAAGTGCAGAGTAGAACCATGTCTAGTTCATTTACAATAAGAGGTAATATGTTTCCCTGTATTGTCAGTAAGGAAACTGAGTCTTAATGAGTTGAAACACAATTCTTAAACTATTAAGAAGTTTATGCACAATTCAAACTCATATTTTGTTCTAAAGTCAACCTTATTTTCTCTTCATTGTACTTCTTTCTGAAAAGTGAGAGTAATAATATTCCCTTAGTCATAATAATGCTTTGAGTATTGGATGACATAAATATGAATTGCATAGGATAAAATAGGTACTCAATAAATTCTTCATTTCCCACCATGCTTAAACAATAAATAGTTGTTTGTTTTTGTTTAGCTGTTATTTTAACAGCCTTGGGCATAATAAGAGCAAATAGGCCTACTATTATTAGTTTCAGGCAGCCATTTTGATTTCTGTGGTGATTCTAATTCTCTATTGTTTAGCTCTTCAGTTCTCTTCCCAAATTACAGGTCTTTCCATTATCCCCACATGGAGTGATTTCAAAGCCACACAAGGAAGATTGCTTTTCAGTTACTCCTGCATGCAGAGACCCACTCTCACAAATTTCATGAGAGGAAAGGAGCACAATTTCATGATAGTCTCTCTTCTCAATATCAGGTGGGGTGTTTGATTACTATAATGGCCCAAGAGGGAATCTGTCTGTTATAGAATATGAGTATGCATCATCTCCTTTGCAGTTCCTCCAAAAACAAAGACCAGTCTTTTCAGAGAATTCTATGGAATGCATGATAACCTTGGGGATGAAGGCAGTTAGAGAACAAAGCTACACTAAGTCTGAAGATAGTTATGAAATTGTCAATAATAAACTTTGTGGCTGCTAATTTGAGACAGTTTCATTGCAATACACATCTTGCTTCCCACTTTATTTAGTTTTTTTTTTTGTTTTTTTTGAATATGTTTATCATTAAAAGCGACTTGATTCAAATCCTGGCAATTTGAAAGTACTCGTGATCACCATTTTTAAAATATTTTTTAGTCATCAATGGATCTTTATTTTATTTATTTATATACAGTGCTGAGAATGGAACCCAGTGCCTCACACATGCTACGCAAGTGTTCTACCACTGCACTACAACCCGAGCCTAACGAGTGACCACCATTTTTTAAACAGATAAATAGGCATGACAGAATTTTATGCATGAATTTAATGATAGGAAATTGTATTAGTCCATTTCAGTTTTTTTTTCATTGTCAGTTATCATAATAAGATATCTGGAATGGGATGCATTATAAAGAACTTTACATATCAGTTTTGGAAGTTCATGGCTGTGGTATCCTGGTGAAGGCTTCTGTGGCTGCATCACAACATGGTGGATAGCATTGTGGCAGTAATGCGAGAGAGAGAGAGAGAGAGAGAGAGAGAGAGAGAGAGAGAGAGAGAGAGAGAGAATATAAGCTCAGACAGGAGCCAGAGAGCAAGGATACCAGTATTCTGGCTTTATAGCAACCTATTCTCATGTGATCTACATTAATCCCTTCCAAGGGCAGTGCTCCACCCCCCTTAGGCTTAATTACCTTTGCACTAAGTTCTACTCTTTGAAGGTTCCAGTATCTCTCAATATTCCCAGGCTGGGGACCCAGATTCCAATATATGAACCTTTGTAGGACAAACCACATTCAAACTACAGCAGGAATTCTTAATTTTATGTTTTAGTTAAAGTAATTGCCTCTAATGTTCATCTATTTTCTTTTCTTATTTCAATCCTACCTTTATTTTGACCGATTCTTTAATTTTTTTTCCTTATTTGAAGCTTGTTATTATTCAATGACCGAGTGTGTTAATTCCTTAAACAAGTCTACCCTGTCTATCTCAAGACAAGTAATCTTTCTGCTAAACTTCTCATTTTATTGTTGCATGATTCTTATATAATGAAGTAAGTTAATATATGCAAATATAATTCTAATAAAAGTAGAGAACTCCAAAATCCAACTTTAGACAGATGCCACGTTCAGGAAAACAATAACAAGAATGACATTTTTGACAACAATCAAAAAGGAATTTGGTAATTGTATACTTACTTTTCTGAAAAAATACTAAAAACAGACATGGGAAAATCTATTGTAACATTTATTATAATGTTTCTCTCTCTCTCTCCTCCTCAGTTTCATGGCTCCTCAAATTCAATGCCTAAGAAACTCAACATTCCTCATCACTATCTTTTACTTCATTAACTTCCTTTCCTCTGACAACCTTGCATTGTCACAAAAGATGTACTCCTGACAGTTGATTTTCAAAACAGGTGGTAGTGTCTTTGAGAAAAGTAGGATGAGTACTTCTAGGTGTCCTCATGGAAAGGGAGGACTCCCCCTTTAGATATTATATGGTCTAGGGATTGTTCCATATTTCTTCTATTTCCTTTAAAACAAAATTACAGTGACGATCCTGTTTGTATCTACAGTAATTTTTTTATGTGTATGACTTGTTCCAAAGTCAAGTCGAAGGGCCTTGAAAATGGAAGTTAAGGGCTGGGGTTGTGGCTCAGTGGTAGAGCACTTGCCCAGCACGTGCAAGACCCAGGGTTTGATCCTCAGCACCACATAAAAATAAATAAAATAAAAGTATTGTGTCCAATACAACTAAAAATTTTTTAAAAAAAGAAAATGGAAGTTAATTTTTCTTAATCATTATAACTCCTTTCCTGTGTCCTCTTATTTTCTAAGATAGTTTATTGGATTTTTAGCATGTGCAGGCTAGCATTCAGTGATGATTTGGTGAAATGTAGAACCAACTGTGAAAATTATCTGAGATTATTGTACTAAAAACATAATAGAAACGCAAATAGACCATGAGAAATCATGACTTTTTCTTTACTTTTTTGGAATATCTTATTGATATTAAATATCTTGCTTGGATTGTCAAGTTCTTCTGAGAATTATAACATCTAATAATGTTATCAGCCCATCAAAATTATCATTCTCAACTGATATTCTAAGTCAGTATGAATGGTGTAATGTGTAAGGTGAAAATCATACACTCTAATGTCTAGAAGAAGGAAGAATAATGAACATACTTATTCTGTCATTGAGAAGTCTCTTTAAAATGAAATTTTTCTTTCTTTATATCCCCTGTTTCTGTTGAATCTGTATATACTTTTTGTTATACAACAGCATCAAGGTTTGTATTTATCAAGACATAGATATCGGGAAATTAAATACAAACAACTACCCTTTTGATGAAAATATTTAAACACAATAGCCATTTGTCCAATATTTAAATTGAAAACTATAAATTAGGATTTTTAATTGGTTAATGGTCATGTATTCTTTTAAAATGAAACATGAGCAATGAGTTTAAAAATACACACAGAGAAATTTATACATATATTTTAGAGATTCAAAGAGCTCTGGATTTCAAGAGAAGTATTTTTTCTCTAAGTTAACTTATAGATGGCATTTTAGAAATCTATTAACAAATGGAGTTATTGACTAAATTATAGAAAATATATAGTGTTTTGAAATAAAGTTGTATACTAATTGATGATTTTCCTAATAGTTACATGAGGCTTTACCAAATCCAGAGTTTTTAGTGTTAAAAATCGTATTTGTTAAGTAGAATCTTTAGTAATTTCTAAAGCCCATTCCAAGGAAATTATTTTTATGTTCTTGCAGAATGATATTGATAAGTTCCACACTGTTGCAAGTTTCTAAATGTATATACTGTCACCTTCTTCTTCCTTGATTTTATTATTTATTTGGTTTTTCAGAAAATGAAAATCATTATTTTTATGCAATTACATGTAATATTTAATATTTCATGTTTCATTACTTTGATAGAAACAATTAATTTTATATTAATCATGTTTTTAGCCCTGTTGAAATATTTCCTACTATAGTGTTAAATGCAGGGTATAATCTTACTTGATACTACCTAAGGAGAGCTATCAATTCTAATAGAATTTATTGCATGAATGTTGACTATGCTAATATTTTTTTAGTGATCAGAGACATGCAGGATGAGCTTAGGGGTGGTAGAGAGGGAATGGAAAGGACTGAATCATTCTTTGTTTTAATTTCTCTCTCTTTTGGTGGTTGCTTATGCTTCAGACATTTCAGCCTATATCAAAAGGCTTGGGCCATTAGCTTAATTCCCATTCTACATCTCCATTGGTAGAAATGGAAAGATGGATGGAATTTTAATTCCTGTTCATGGCCAGCATCCAAATATTCCTTCTTCAGAAATGAATAAATGAAGATTTATTTTACTCTTTGAAAGGTTGCCAATCCCTGCTTTAGGCTTTAACTCAATAAATCATTTTAATGGGAAGTGTGAATAGAAAGGGAAGGAAATTATGGCAAGAGATAATCCAGAAAAGATTGTTATATATGTTGAAAACATTTTCCTAAATTACCATAGCTACAGTGGCTTGAATAGTACCTGACGCACAGAACACACTTCTATATATTGGGTTAATTGTTGAATACATTTTGTTACTCCTTCCTTTTTTTCCCCCTTAAATCTTCATTTGCCTAAATTCAGTCCTAGAAATTAGTTTCTGTAAGTCAGCCTCCAGAGGTCTGCCTCACAGATTATTAGATTAGATACTGTTTCTTCAGCGTACAGGTTTATGAACCTGTTTGAACTCAAAGGAAATAGAAGCTGCAAATACTTCTCAAATTTACATGTAAACAGGGAGAAATTTTGAAAAACAATATTATCATGCAGTTTAAAAGAACATCAGTTCTCATGATGTGGGAAGGCAGCAATAGGAGGGAGGACCTCTGAGGATTTGTTTCGGGTACCAAGTGGGAATGACATACAAATCTTGGAAGAGATAAACTCTCTGGGTATCCAGAAAACAGGGTGACAACCCAAGTCCAGACAGAAAAACATTTGTTGTCATGCATGTAGGGGCCAATGGGCACATAATCTAGTCATACCCATTCTATATTTAAAAACTCATGAAAAGAAGAGGAATATTGAGAGATTTTAAACACAGGAGACATCTTAATGGCTCTCATATAGGTTTTGAGGGAGTTGAGGTTGATAGTCTCTGAGTCTCCTCTCCTCTGTTATAAACCAACCTCGGAATAGAGGGACATAAAAAATCAAGAGGAGGAGTATTTACAGGCCCTGCATTAGTCAAGAGAAGGAGGCAATCAAATGCTTGTTTCATTCTAGGCTGTGCATATCACACTCAGGTTTTTAACCCTGATCCTGGAAAAAAAAATGACAATAAGGGAGATTAAGGGAGAAACTTTCTAAAATGTGCCCCTTATGATTGAGTGACTATATAGCGAATGAGCTATTTGGTTGTTAGCACTATAAGTTGATAAAGAATTTCTTTCATAGAAAAATAAATAAATTTTCAGTTGCTCATATTTATAATCACATATTTAGCACATTTTTTGTCTCTAGATGCAGAAAGGGAACAGCTGGAATTCCAAGTCAGAATGACTTGAACTAGAACATCAGTTCAGACATGAGTTATCTATGTACATGCTCCCTATCTATAAAATGGTTTAACAAAATTCTCAGTACAAAGCACTACAGAAATATATATATATATATATATATATATATATATATATATATATATATATATATATATATATATATATATAAAATAAGGCACTACATGTTAATACATTCCCTCACCTCCTTCAGCTTTTTCTTGTACATTTTTTGCTTCCTCTTCTATGTCAAGAAAACATTCTATCTCTGTCAGAAAAAATACTCTGACTTACCATTGTAATTTGATAAAGTACAGCATTAAATTACATAACTCATTTCTTAATTATTTTTCATAATTTAATAAAAGTATAAGATAGTATATTTTGGGGAATTTGTGAAGGGAGACATAATCACATAGATAGAATGGGTTGGTTCCAAGGGACTAACAATAATCTATGAATAGGTGAAAAAAGAATCAGGACAATATCATAGACTATAACCAAAGTTTAAAAAAAAAAAACTGTAAAAGAAACCGCTTTAGAGGTCTCAGATCTGCTTTTAAAATGCTGGGATCTAGTTTTCGTAAATTAGAGTTCTCAGTAAATGTAGGACAAGTCCCAGCTGTACCATAGAATTAACATTAAAACTAAGCCATATCTTGAGTCTCCTGTTCTCTTTAATCCCTAGAGGTTTCAAACTAAAGAGAGGGTCAAAACAAATTCCCTACTACTTCTCCTCTCCAATAAGCAGGTCTCATATGTTGTATTTCCATTTAGAGGCATTTGCACAGTGGAAAGAGAGAGTTTAAATGAAATAAGCCAATCCCTAAAAAACAAAGGTCAAATATTCTCTCTGATATGTGGATGCTAACACACAACAAGGGGGGAGAATAGAAGTTCAATGGATTAGACAAAGGGGGATTTGGTGGGGGGGGGGGGCAGTAGAATAAATTTGACCTAACTCTCCTATGTACATATATGAATACACCACAGTGAATCGCACCATGGTGTACATCCACAAAACTTGAATCCTAATTAGAATAAGATGTACTCCATGCTTGTATAAATATATCAAAATATACTCTATTATCATGTATAATTAAAGAGAACAAATAAAAAAAAGAACACTCAATCTTCTGTTCTGGGTTTCCCAAAATTACAAATGTTATTTCATTAACAGATGTTATTGAGTTTGCACAATAGGGACTGATTAACTAATTGATACATTAAATGTTAACATATATACTATCAATCTTTTTACAAATTTTCATCAATTTTCTTAACTAATTTCTGGTCCCCACTTAATGACTTAAATTTCCTGAAACATCTCAAGTTCTTCAAAAAATAAAATAAAATAAAAGCAATATCATTGATTAAACTCAGAAGAGTGACAAAAATCAAAAAAGAGATACAAATCACCAATATCAGGTACAGAACAGGGGATCCCACTATAGATCCTACAATCATTAAGAGGACAACAAAGGAACTTGAAACAATTTTACAGAATGATTCTATTTAGAAAAAGTGGGCAAATTTCTTGAAAACCCCAAAATTACAAAACTTAAGCAAGATAAAACAGATAATTTGAATAGCTTTATTATCATTTAGAAAATTCTGTTTATAATTATAAAGCTCTTGAAAAATAAATTCACTGTAGTGTTCCTTCAAACATTTACAAACTGTATAGCACCAGTTTTACCCAGCCTCTTGCAGAAATGGAAGTGGCCACATTTCTCCTGTGTAATTCTATTTGGTATCATGGCTCATACCAAGATGAAAGATAGTTTGAAATAACAATAATAATAAATGCAAACCATATCTCTGAGGAGCTCATATACAAAATTCTCAATGAAATTTAGTATTAGCAATTCAAAACTATATAGCAACATATTAAAAATATATACATAATGAACTAATAGTATTTATACTATATATGCAAAACTAGTTAAATATTTAAGAAACAATCACTAAAATCCACCATGTAAACAGGCTAAAGAAGAAAAATCAAATAATTATAACAGTTGACAAAGGAAAATAAGTTATCAATTCAAAATCCATAACTTTATTCAAAAGTAATCTTTAGCAAATAAGGAATAGAGCAAAAATTCCACAAGTTAAAGATTATCTGTAGCTAAGTTTCTGAGACTGGCCCTGCATATCAGCTTGTGTTTAATGCTAAAAGGCTTAATTTTTCTCTCTTAAGTTCAGTAACCACTTTTCTCAGCACAATACTGAACATTTTAGCCAATACACTAAGAAAATAATTATAAAGGCATAAAGATTTGAAATGAATAAAATTATCTTTACTTATAAATGATATGATTATCTATGTACAGAATCCCAGGAAATTCCCAAAAACAAAATATAATGCAATTCCTGGACCTAATCAGTGAGGTGAGCAATCTTACAGGATATAGGATAAACACATAGAAATCAATCCCATTTCTATAAATGGAAAATTAATACCTAATACTATTGACCATCACTGCAAGGAAAATGAATTACATATGTATACATTAAAATATACAGAATTTATATGCTGAAATTTATAAAATAAGGATTAAATAAATAAAAGACCTAAAGAAATAGAGAAAATAAGCAATTTTTATAGTTACATTTTTTTTTTTTATGCTGGAGATTGAACCCAGAAGTCTTTTACCACTTAGCAACCTCCCAGCACTTTTTAATATGTATTTTTAAATTTTGAGAGAGGGTCTTGCTAAGTTGCTTGGAGCCTTGCTAAGTTGCTGAGACTGGCCTTGAACTTGTACTACTCCTACCTCAGCCTCCTGAGTCATGGGAGAAACAGCTTTTGAATGGATTGAAATTTTAGCACAGTAAAGATATCATGTCTTCTCTATAGATTTAATGTAATTATTATTAAAATCCCAGGAATATTTTTGTATAAACATAGACAAATGTATTTTTAATTTGTAGGGAAATTCATAGCCTCTGGAATAACTACAACAATTTTGAAACAGAAAAATAAAGTCAGAAAAATTACACTAACTGATTTTAAGACTGACTTTATAGCCACAGCATCCAAGACTGTGTTTTCTAATGAGAGGAGGATAGACAAATAGATCAATAGAACAGAATGAACAGCCCAGAAATAGACTCCCATCATTATGCCCAACTGAATTTTGACAGAGGTTTAAAATCAGTTCAATAAAGGAAGGATAGTGTTTTCGGCAAATGGTACTTGAGCAATGGGATATTCATAGGCAAAGCAAAATGCACATAGATCTAGGCCTTACAACTGGTACAAAAATTCAAAGATTAGAGTGAGATCACATTTCTAATGGAATTTACAGCCATATTGTCTGTCCATGGTGCTCATTATGGTTGGTTCCATAGCTTGGCTATTGTGAATTGCACTGCTATTAACATTGATGTGGGAAAGCAACATTTTTATGTAGTAAACACTTAAAATAGGTTTATAATCTCATCTATACATTTTTGTTGTTGTTTGGAAATATATTTAGTGAGATTCTTAGGCTGCATTCAGAAGAGAAGGTGTCATTATCCAAATATTGTTAACTTTATCAATAAATTGGTAGCCCCAAGCTTAAATATCACTTATATTATTTCAATGGCCTTAGGGTTCAATAAATATACCCTAATACATAGTAACTAAGGCAGACTTATCAACAGTTAAATTTTCTAGACTTTGATTTTTGTGAATGTATAACACTTAGAATTCTGAGTTTTAAATAATCTTGAGTTTTTCGGAAATGATATGAATAATGATTTGGTTTTTCTGTTCATTGGATAATATAAGCATCTATGTAATTGGGAGGCCCCGATTATGTTAAAGGCAGATTGGATAAAAAGAAAAAAAAAAAAAAAAAAACAATGTTGAATGGCTCTCACAAGTCCAAAAGAATCAATAGATGGAGAAAAAAAATAACTGTCTTTTAAAGGATTTACAATAATCTATCTTATTTGGAAATTCAAAATATATTCAGGCATTTCTTTGCCAGTTGCTTTCTTACATAATAACCTCCTTTTTATACTGAATTTTACTTGACATTCTCAATCCTAATATTAATTATTTTACTTGGAGAATCAACTATATTCTTCATGCTTTCCCACTGATTGAGCTTCCATTATCCTCAAAATTTTCTCCTATTCAGTAATCCTAGCAGTCTCCCAACCACAACTGAGTTATCATCAATATAATCCCAGTGTACCCTGTTGGATCCCATAACTTTTCTGATAGTATGTGGTCACCCATTCTTTGCTTTCCACAATTCCAATTTTTCTACCTTCCAACTACCTGTTTTTGTCTTTTCCTCATGTAATTTATTTCTGTGACTCCAGCATATCTTCAATTTATTAACTTAGTTTGATGTTTCTAATATAGTACATTTACATTTATATTAAGATATAAATTACCTGAATTTGAGTTTATAATACAAAATCTATATATAAATAATTTTCTAGGATTTAATTTCAAAACAAACTTACAGGTTATGGCTCATGATCCAAAGACCAGTGAAACCCTTGAGGCTGTTATAGCTTTAGTACCATATACTAACTACTGAAGGTCAAAATCAAGACAAGTCAGTGTTGTAGGATCCCAGTTTCTTCCAATATTAAAAATGTATAGTGAAATAAAGGACTTTTTCAATAATATTTTGGCAGTATTAAAAGCTACATTGAATGTATGTTTGCCTTTAGCTAAAATTTGCTTTAAGTATAAAATTTCATTTGACTGCATTGTGCAGAACTCTGGAAGCTTATGTGAAATAACTAATCATGTAAATCCCTCCTTTCTCCCTGCTCCCTCCCTCTTCCCTCCTTCCTATGCCACCATTTTTTTTTTTTTTTTTTAGAATTTAGGTGTTGCTATGGGCCTACATTACAAAATAGAGAGTGATGTTCATTTTCTTGTCAAAATAATTTTTATCAGGCCATTAAATGGTGGTGCTCACTATATGCTAGACAATGTTCTAAGAACTTGGAAAATATTAACTCATTTTATCTTCATAAAACCTTTAAAACATACATAATATTGTTCTCACTTTACCCACAAGAGAATTAAGGCTCTAGATGATTAATGAACAAGCTCAAGGTCACACCATTCATAATTGGTTAATGGATACTGACCCTGAACCATCTCCTTCTCAAGTACAAGCTTTGAATTTTTTGCCTCTGCTGTTTAGGTATATGGTACTGCTCAGAAAAGTTTTGCTCCCTTATGCTAGAAGACAAACATAAAAATTAAGCTATCTTCATTCTCCATATTCAAACTTAACACCTAAAGTATTTTTGTATGCCAAACACATTTTAACAGTTTCATTATACAGAAATTGACCCTAAAATACAGACAAAAATTGTATTTAAGATAAAGTAAACTTGTAATGACCTTTTCTAGTTGAAGAGTTTATGGGAATACATGATTCAATTTTTGCAACTTTCATTTAAGTCTGAATATATTTTAAAATATAAACTTGAAAACGTATCAAATAACTACCAGTTGAATCAAAGAATATAAATTGCGTAAACTTAATGCATAAATTTAAGGGCATATACTTATATACTATGTAGTACCACTTATTGCATAAATTCAAGTTATATTTTTCTATGAACTGTGTTCCCTGAAGTTGTGCGAATAGAAAGACCTAAAGTGATGTTATTTCATTTACATTAAAAGGCATGCAAGAATAGCAATAGAAAAAAATCCTGAACAAAAGACTGCCCTTCAACTTCCATAATCATGTTATTTTTTTTTAATTTTGAGGATTTTTTTCTTGTACTGGATTGGAACTTAGTGCCTCATGCATACTAGACAAGCACACTACAGCTAAGCTAAGTCCTCAGCCCCCATAATCATGTTTGTTAATGTATCTTAGCAGAAATTATTTAAGCATTGTTTCCTGCCTCAGAAAGAATGTGTGGTAACTTTAAAAATATGTTGCTTGTTAATTGTACCAATACTTGATAGGAGGACAGGGACAATGTTTGTCTCTTCCCAGAACCAAGAGAGTACCTGGCCCATAATAGGTAATTTGTAAAATTTATAAGCGAATCAGTGACTAATGGATGGATATTTTGGTGCTTTTGCTACTTTAAACCAGTTTCAAATGTGTTAATATTCCATTAATGACCTTCTAGGTTTATTTGGATAGAAACTAATCCTTTTATTTGATGGATTAGTAAAAGGCAGGCTCATCCTAGATAGTTTAAATTACTCTTCCAAGTAGTCAATGAATATTTATCCATTTCAGAAAAAAAAGTTTAACAAAGGCTTTTAGGGCAAGGTTCTTGCACTATATTCCATAATTTGAACTAAAAAGAGGAGAAATTATAGAAAAAGTTGTTCATTTTAAAGTACACATAAATATAAAAATCAGGGAATATACTTTTCTAGATTCACACTCCATGATATCTGAACAAGTATGGTATAAATTCACTGAAATATTTTATATAGGAGTGACCTGAAAACTTCATAAATAAAAAAATTCCATGCTTTCAAATTTTACAGACTATTTCTCGTTATTGAATTCATCTGCATATTTTACTAGAAGTTTTTATTTTACTAGAAATTTTATTTACTTTAGGAATACTGATTTCTATTTAGAAAGGGAAATACTTCTCAAATTCTCGCTTTTTATAAGAAGTTCCTCTGGTAATCTCTTTTTCACATCTTCTCATATATCTTATTTCACTTTTAATTTCCTGCAAACTTATCTTTGCTGTTAAAGTCTCCTTGCCCTTTCTCAGTGGTAACTGATAATGATAATGTTGAGCTGTGTCTCTTTCTAACACCCAGACTTCTATCCAAACTATATCAATCATTCCATCATATTTTTAAAATCTAGAATACACTGCTGAAATCTCTCCTGACCTTGTATTTCTGTATCTTACCATCTCCCAATTCCCACACTGAGCACCTTTCTTTCCTTCAGCATTCTTTCCAATCAGTTCAGAAAGCTACCCTTAATCTGTGATCCTGTTACTGAAACAACATCATTAATCACTTTCAGTTTCCTTCCTTTTTTCCTATACATCAAAACTTCAGAGCTTACCTTATCCTCAACTGCTGCTACTCCACTGTAGCTTTCTTGTTTTGACTTTCAATACCACATCTTCTTGTCCTATGTATTTTGCTTTTCTTTTTTACTTGATGGCAGTTTGTTTTAATGCTTTGACTGCCTTCATTCTGTTTTCTATCCATGAAGCAGCATTGCCAATTGCAAAATCATCTCCTTCTCCTTTGTTACTACTTGTTTGGTCCTGGTGCATATTTTAACATGTTTGTATAAAGAGCTATTCAGAGCAACTGGTGGAAAAATACCTTGATGAATTATAATTCTATGTTGTTCCTCAGTTGAGAAACATTTAATTCCTGAAATTTATTGTCTTTCTCTAAATGTGTTTTCTTCATACTGTCAATACTTGATATATTCTAAATGCACATCAATCTTTATAAACAAGGAAAATAGTTGGAATTATAAATTGTTTAGCTAATAGTTATGAATCATAATTACTATAGATAAACATGGACTACGGTATCACAAATTTTATATGAAGGCTAACATCAGACCTATACTCTCTGCATTTCCTCAGGCCAGATAAATACTCTTTGATGGGTATTCTTGTTTACTGGATGCTCTAAAACTAGTTAGACATAATGATTTGTTTCTTTTGCAGAAGTTTAAAAAGTTTTCCCCCTAACTTTATATTCACACTTCCAATTCTGAACTTGTAACACAGAACAAAAATTGAGATTTTTTATGCAATGCTGAAACCCAAACTGACATGTAGGAGGAAGGAGCAGAAGTTCTGTGGGCTTACCAGGATGCTAAGGACATGTTGTCTTGAAAATTACTTATTAAAGTCAGTGAGTTCATTAGGCTGAAATAGAGAACTACACACTATTAATCAAGTTTAAATTTAGTCCTCAAGCTTAAGTTCCTTATAGCTCAAACTCTGCAGTTTCAAGCAATCACTTTTAGAAGTGTCCTCATATCACATTGAAGGAGATATTTAACATAACTTGAATTATCTAAATCTAGATATCACAAAAGAAAGAAAAGCAAATAGTAAACTCAAGTGCCAACTCTAATTAATTGGTCATAGCTTCTTGAACTTAAATATTGAGAAGGTTTCTTCTGGCCTCAGTAGGAAAGTGCAATGATCTATTAGATATACTTGCCATCAAACCAGGAGAAGAAAGAGGGCAGGGCTGCTGAGTGACTGGGGACCCCTTTTGTGCTAGGAGAATATTTTTAGCCTTTAAGATTTGCATTTCAACCCATTACTTTGTTAATTGGCCACTTATTTTCTAATCTATTCTTTTTTTTGTCTTCTCACAATGTTGTTTAATTTGCAAAAAAAAATTAATAATAATAGAAAAAAATACCTAATAGTTGAGAATCATAAATTATAATATGTCCTTTATATTGCTATCTAAAATTATAAATATGAAACGCTTATAGCAATATAGAAAGGTAATCTAATTGTAATTGAAACGCAAATCCATACTTACATAAATATTAAACCTATGGAAAATTAGTTTATATGTATTCTACTTTATTTTTGATACCTGATTAAAAACATAAAGGGAAAATAGTCTGGCAATAATTATCCCTAAAAAGAGTTTATGCCCCTAAAATATAGATCCAAGATTTTTTTTCTATAATTCTGTTCTCTGTTTTTTAGAACATGAACTAGGATGTTTATTGACTACTGTATAATTAGATTTTATCATGTGAATCTATTATTCATAATCAGAAGTGGATATAGTAAATCCAAAATTGGTTAGGAATCAAAGCTGATGGTTTCAATTAAACATACCAGTTATATTTAGCAGGTAAATAACATTGTAAAGTTTTCAATCAGTTTAAGCTTAGAAATGACCAAGTTTTA
Source organism: Marmota flaviventris (assembly GCF_047511675.1). Taxonomy (NCBI): domain Eukaryota; kingdom Metazoa; phylum Chordata; class Mammalia; order Rodentia; family Sciuridae; genus Marmota; species Marmota flaviventris. Next base: position 26,651,796 of record NC_092518.1, on the reverse strand, counting down.
AATAAAGAAAGAAATACATTTTAAAATCTTTATTTCTCAATACTGCATAGATGAATTCTGTGCATGCTCTTGTCTACTTTTTGTGAAAAATTTGTTTTGTCAACATTCTGTCTACTTTTTGTGTAGAATATTCTGTCTACCAAATTCAATTAATTAAAGTCTTTAAGAGCATGAACCTACTTTGTCTATATGAATTTGCAACTCAAAAGAAACAAAGTGAATTTTGAATTATTGTATGAAAATCTATTTAACATATAAAATAAGCAGGAAAATTAACTACAGTATTGGAAAACCATGTGGGGGAAAAACATATGGGTTTCATTTTGGCAAGTGAACAAAAAGTTATTAAGGCATACAATACAGCAAAAAGGAACTCACACTTAACAACAGATTGGTTGTGGGTAGCAGAGGCTCTGAGGACCTGACAACAACTAACTTTTTAGCTTGGAAAACATGAGTGGGTCGACTTACACTTTGTGTTTTGGAAGTTGAGAACTGTTTTTACTTTGAAGAACTTTTAAAATCTTTAACAATGTTCTTTTAAGTTTTATGGTCCCTTATCATTATGAATAAAGAGGAAAAATGCAACTCTGAACACAAGAGTTCTACAACTTATATGCACTTTAGAAAGACCCCTTTACTAGAGGAGTATCCTATTAATATCTATTTGATGAGGATTGAATTCATCATTTTGAAATGTCCTTGGTTTTAATATGTCCTTGCATATTATTGTTTTATATGTGAAGATAGACATGTTATGGGTTGCCTATAAAATATTATTTTTTTTTCAAATCTATATTAAGTGAAGTCAAGGGAAGATGGAAAAATCTATTTGCCTTCTCTGCCCTGCAGAGTTTCAGCAGAAGTGGACTTTCCTAACAATTTATTAGAGAATTTTAAAATGTCAAACTTCAGTCAATAGTTTATGCTGTTGCTAGACCTAATATAACAAACAATAACTGAATATTGCCAGTCATTCTCATGAGCAGTAAAACATTATTATGCTACTAAAACTTTTTGGAGCACAATCACATGATATGAATTTCTTACACAAGCATATAAGCAATGAAAATTTTACAGGGTTCTAAATGAGTAAGAATTTGAAAATAAAATAATATAAAAACATAGGTCTGAAAGTGACTTTGACAATTCAGCATGGAACTGTCTATATCTGTTAAATTATAGCTCTCTAAATATCCAAAACCAAATAGTGTTTTGAGGGGTGTGTGTGTGTGTGTGTGTGTGTGTGTGTATGTGTGCTAATTCTGCCATTTGCTCCTGCTATCCAATAGTGATGTTAGGACTACAAAATCTTGGAGTCAATTTTAAAATTTCTTTCTTCCTGTTCTTATTATCGTATCATGTTTTTGTTTGACACATTTTCCCTGTTTCTTTTTTTAAAAGATATCACCATAGTACAGAGCTTCATCTCCTGTGAGATTACTTTTAAAACATATTTGAATCATGTCTTAGCCCTTCTCTAAAGCCTTTACCACAGTGATTTGAGCATATGTTTGGCAGTCAAGTTCCTTAACTATTTGATCGCAAGCTCAGTATTAACATTATATTTGATGTTTCAATGGCACTTAATAATTTTAAAGTGTTTCCTCATTGTTATCTTATTGGGTTTTCTGTAAATTTTTAATCACATATGCATGACAAGTAGTTTTGATTACCTATTTCTTATCAAAGAGGCTTGTTAAGACTAAAATTTTCCAACTTACATGTTAAAAATCCAGCAGGTGTTAGCTATTAAATTACTAGCATAAAAGAGAATTTTGAGGGAGCCGGGCCGCCACCAGCGCCCGGAGCAGGCCCAGCGGCTCGCCAGCGTGGTGACCGCGTGACCCCAATTGGAGAGGGGGCGGAGCGGAGCCTCCACCCGCACCCACAAGGTGGGCAGACCCGCGACCCAGTGGTACATGGGTGTGGTAGGAGGGGCAGGGCAGAGCCGCCGTTCGCGCTTGCAAGGTAAACAGACCTGTGACAGCCTGGCGGGTCAGGCCCAGTGGCCTGCCAGTGTGGTACACACGTCACCCCAACTGGGGTAGGGGCAGAGCAGATCCTTCTCCCACGCCCGGATCAGGCCCTGCCGGTGTGGTGGCCACGTGACCCCAATTGGAGTGGGGGCGGAGCGGAACCGCCACCCATGCCCTCAGGGTGAGCAGACCTGTGACCAACCTGCAGATCAGGACCAGGGGTCCGCAGGCATGGTAGGAGGGGCAGGGCAGATCTGCCGCCCGCGCCTCCAAGGTAGGCAGACCTGCGACAGACCGGCGGATCAGGCCCAGGAGCCTGCCGGCATGGTACACACACCACCCTAATTGGAGTAGGGGCAGAGCAGAGTCGCCACCCGTGCCAGGAACAGGCCCAGCGTCCTGCAGGCGGGGTAGTCACAACACCCCAATTGGAGTAGGGGCAGAGCAGAGCCTCCACCCGTACCCGAAAGGTGGGCAGATCTGTGACCGACCAGCGGGACAGGCCCAGTGGCCTGCCGGTACGACAGACACGTCACCCCATTTGGAGTAGGGGCAGAGTAGAGCCGCCGCCCGCGCCTGCAGGGTACGCAAACCTGCAACCGACCAGCAGATCAGGCCCGGTGGCCTGTCGTCACCCCAATTGGAGTAGGGGCAGAACAGAGCCACCGCCAGGGCCCAGAACAGGCCCAGTGACCTGCCGGCGTGGTAGCCACGACACCCCAATTGGAATAAGGAGAGAGCAGAGCCGCCGCCCGCGCCTGCAGGAAAGATACGCAAGCAGTATGAAAAGACAAGGAAAGAAAGGACCACAAGCAATGCAGGTCAACGCAACTTTAGAAGAGGTAACAGCTGTAGCAGATGGAATGTCAGATAAAGAATTCAGGATATACATGCTTCAGATGATCTGGAGTATCAAGGAAGACATTAAACAGCAAAATCAGACAATGAAAGATCACTTCGACAATGAATTACGCAAACAAATCCAGGAAGCAAAGGATCAACTATACAGGGAGATAGAGGTTATAAAAAACAAACAATCAGAAATCCTAGAAATGCAGGAAGCAATAAACCAACTTAAAAACTCAATGGAGAATACTACCAGCAGAGTAGAACACTTAGAAGATAGAACATCAGACAATGAAGACAAAGTATTTCAACTGGAAAAGAACATAGACAGCTCAGCAAGACTGTTAAGAAACCATGAGCAGAACATCCAAGAAATATGGGATAACATTAAGAGACCAAACTTAAGAGTCATTGGGATACAGGAAGGTACAGAGCTCCAAACCAAAGGAATGAGCAGTCTATTCAATGAAATAATACGAGAAAACTTCCCAGACTTGAAGAATGAGATAGAATCCCAAATCCTAGAAGCCTACAGGACGCCGAATGTGCAAAATCATAAGAGATCCACACCTAGACACATTATAATGAAGATGCCCAACATACAGAATAAGGAGAGAATTTTAAAAGCTACAAGAGAAAGGAAGCAGATTACATTTAGGGGTAAGCCAATCAGGATAACAGCTGATCTTTCAACACAGACTCTGAAAGCTAGAAGATCCTGGAATAACATATTTCAAACACTGAAAGAAAATGGGTTCCAACCAAGAATTGTGTATCCAGCGAAATTAAGCTTCAGGATGGAAGATGAAATTAAAACCTTCCACGATAAACAAAAGTTTAAAGAATTCGCAGCTAGAAAACCATCTCTTCAAAACATCCTCGCCAAAGCATTACAGGAAGAGGAAATGGAAAATAACAATGAAAACCAACAGTGGGAGGTAGGACAGTAAAGGGGGGGAAAATAATCAAAGAGGAAAACAAACCATGTTTAGTAACAGAAATAAACAAATATGGCTGGAAGAACAACCCATATCTCAATAATAACCCTAAATGTTAATGGCTTAAACTCACCAATTAAGAGACACAGGCTAGTAGAATGGATCACAAAACAAGACCCAACAATATGCTGCCTACAGGAGACACATTTGATAGGAAAAGACATACATAGGCTGAAGGTGAAAGGTTGGGAAAAATCATATCACTCATATGGACTTCGGAAACAAGCAGGAGTGTCCATACTCATATCAAATAAAATAGATTTCAAGCCAAAGTTAATCAAAAGGGATAAAGAGGGACACTACATACTGCTTAAGGGAACCATACACCAACAAGACATAACAATCATAAATATTTATGCCCCAAACAATGGTGCAGCTATGTTCGTCAAACAAACTCTTCTCAAGTTCAAGAGTCTAATAGACCACCATACCATAATCATGGGAGACTTCAACACACCTCTCTCGTCACTGGACAGATCTTACAAACAAAAGTTGAATAAGGAAACTATAGAACTCAATAACACTATTAATAACCTAGACCTAATTGACATATATAGAGTATACCACCCAACATCAAGCAGTTACACTTTTTTCTCAGCAGCACATGGATCCTTCTCAAAAATAGATCATATATTATGTCACAGGGCAACTCTTAGACAATATAAAGGAGTAGAGATAATACCATGCATCTTATCTGATCATAATGGAATGAAACTGAAAATCAACGATAAAAGAAGGAAGGAAAAAGCATACATCACTTGGAGAATGAACAATAGGTTACTGAATGATCAATGGGTTATAGAAGACATCAAGGAGGAAATTAAAAAATTCTTAGAGATAAATGAAAACACAGACACAACATATCGGAATCTATGGGACACATTGAAAGCAGTTCTAAGAGGAAAATTCATTGCTTGGAGTTCATTCCTTAAAAAAAGAAAAAACCAACAAATAAATGATCTCATACTTCATCTCAAAATCCTTGAAAAAGAAGAGCAAAACAACAGCAAAAGAAGTAGAAGGCAAGAAATAATTAAAATCACAGCTGAAATTAATGAAATCGAAACAAAAGAAACAATTGAAAAAATTGACAAAACTAAAAGTTGGTTCTTTGAAAAAATAAACAAAATCGACAGACCCTTAGCGATGCTAGCGAAGAGAAGAAGAGAGAGAACTCAAATTACTAGCATACGGGATGAAAAAGGCAATATCACAACAGACACTTCAGAAATACAGAAGATAATCAAAAACTATTTTGAATCCTTATACTCCAATAAATTAGAAGATAGTGAAGGCATAGATAAATTTCTTAAGTCATATGATCTGCCCAGATTGAGTCAGGAGGATATAGAAAACCTAAACAGACCAATATCAATTGAGGAAATAGAAGAAACCATAAAAAGACTACCAACTAAGAAAAGCCCAGGACCGGATGGGTATACAGCAGAATTTTACAAAACCTTTAAAGAAGAACTAATACCAATACTTTTCAAGCTACTTCAGGAAATAGAAAAAGAGGGAGAACTTCCAAATTCATTCTATGAGGCCAACATCACCCTGATACCGAAACCAGACAAAGACACTTCAAAGAAAGAAAACTACAGACCAATATCTCTAATGAACCTAGATGCAAAAATCCTCAACAAAATTCTGGCGAATCGGATACAAAAACATATCAAAAAAATTGTACACCATGATCAAGTAGGATTCATCCCTGGGAGGCAAGGCTGGTTCAATATACGGAAATTAATAAATGTTATTCACCACATCAATAGACTTAAAAATAAGAACCATACGATCATCTCGATAGATGCGGAAAAAGCATTCGACAAAGTACAGCATCCCTTTATGTTCAAAACTCTAGAAAAACTAGGGATAACAGGAACATACCTCAATATTGTAAAAGCAATCTATGCTAAGCCTCAGGCTAGCATCATTCTGAATGGAGAAAAACTGAAGGCATTCCCTCTAAAATCTGGAACAAGACAGGGATGCCCTCTCTCTCCACTTCTGTTCAACATAGTTCTCGAAACACTGGCCAGAGCAATTAGACAGACGAAAGAAATTAAAGGCATAAAAATAGGAAAAGAAGAACTTAAATTATCACTATTTGCAGATGATACGTTTCTATACCTAGTAGACCCAAAAGGCTCTACAAAGAAACTATTAGAGCTAATAAATGAATTCAGCAAAGTGGCAGGATATAAAATCAACACGCATAAATCAAAGGCATTCCTGTATATCAGCGACAAATCCTCTGAAATGGAAATGAGGACAACCACTCCATTCAAAATATCTTCAAAAAAAATAAAATACTTGGGAATCAACCTAACAAAAGCGGTGAAAGACTTATACAATGAAAACTACAGAACCCTAAAGAGAGAAATAGAAGAAGATCTTAGAAGATGGAAAAATATACCCTGTTCATGGATAGGCAGAACTAACATCATCAAAATGGCGATATTACCAAAAGTTCTCTATAGGTTTAATGCAATGCCAATCAAAATCCCAAGGGCATTTCTTGTAGAAATAGAGAAAGCAATCATGAAATTCATATGGAAAAATAAAAGACCCAGAATAGCAAAAACAATGCTAAGCAGGAAGTGTGAATCAGGCGGTATAGCGATACCAGACTTCAAACTATACTACAGAGCAATAGTAACAAAAACAGCATGGTACTGGTACCAAAACAGGCGGGTGGACCAATGGTACAGAATAGAGGACACAGAAACCAATCCACAAAACTACAACTATCTTATATTTGATAAAGGGGCTAAAAGCATGCAATGGAGGAAGGATAGCATCTTCAACAAATGGTGCTGGGAAAACTGGAAATCCATATGCAACAAAATGAAACTGAATCCCTTTCTCTCGCCATGCACAAAAGTGAATTCAAAATGGATCAAGGAGCTTGATATCAAATCAGAGACGCGCCGTCTGATAGAAGAAAAAGTTGGCTACGATCTACAGTCGGTGGGGTCGGGCTCCAAATTCCTCAATAGGATACCCATAGCACAAAAGTTAATAACTAGAATCAACAAATGGGACTTACTCAAACTAAAAAGTTTTTTCTCAGCAAAAGAAACAATAAGAGAGGTAAATAGGGAGCCTACACCCTGGGAACAAATCTTTACTCCTCACACTTCAGATAGAGCCCTAATATCCAGAGTATACAAAGAACTCCAAAAATTAGACAATAAGAGAATAAACAACCCAATCAACAAATGGGCCAAGGACCTGAACAGACACTTGTCAGAGGAGGACATACAGTCAATCAACAAGTACATGAAAAAATGCTCAACATCTCTAGCTGTCAGAGAAATGCAAATCAAAACCACCCTAAGATACCATCTCACTCCAGTAAGATTGGCAGCCATTATGAAGTCAAACAACAACAAGTGCTGGCGAGGATGTGGGGAAAAGGGTACACTTGTACATTGCTGGTGGGACTGCAGATTGGTGCAGCCAATTTGGAAAGCAGTATGGAGATTTCTTGGAAAGCTGGGAATGGAACCACCATTTGACCCAGGTATTCCCCTTCTCAGTCTACTCCCTAAAGACCTAAAAAGAGCATGCTACAGGGACACTGCTACATCGATGTTCATAGCAGCACAGTTCACAATAGCAAGACTGTGGAACCAACCTAGACGCCCTTCAATAGACGAATGGATAAAAAAAATGTGGCATTTATACACAATGGAGTATTACTCTGCATTAAAAAATGACAAAATCATAGAATTTACAGGGAAATGGATGGCATTAGAGCAGATTATGCTAAGTGAAGCTAGCCAATCCCTAAAAAACAAATGCCAAATGTCTTCTTTGATATAAGGAGAGTAACTAAGAACAGTGTAGGGACGAAGAACAGGAGAAGAAGATTAACATTAAACAGGGATGAGAGGTGGGAGGGAAAGGGAGAGAGAAGGAAAATTGCATGGTAATGGAAGGAGACCCTCAGGGTTATACAGTGGAGGGGGTAGAGAGAGAGGAGGGGAGGGGAGGGGAGAGGTGGGGAGGGGGGAGGGTGGAGGATGGGAAAGGCAGCGGAGCACAACAGACACTAGTATGGCAATATGTAAATCAATGGATGTGTAACTGATGTGATTCTGCAATCTGTGTATGGGGTGAAGGTGGGAGTTCATAACCCACTTGAATCAAAGTGTGGAATATGATATGTGAAGAAATTTGTAATGTTTGGAACAACCCACAATAAAAAATTTAAAAAAAAAAAGAGAGAATTTTGAACACCTAGGTTGGACATTTAATTCAATTATGTAGTTCTAATATAAATATGATGAATGTTATAGGTATTCTTAGTTTGTCTTTAAATTTTACCTTACCACTTTAGAGTCTGTGAAAAAGTTGTTGTCTCATTATTTTACTTGATTCTCATGGGCAAGACAAATGTTGTCATCTAGATTTTATAGGATGAGTTCTATTTGTTAGAGATGTAAACTCTTGATTTCTACCAAACATCCTTGGAGAAAAGCTCACATTTCCCCTTGATAAATGAGGTCTAATATTGGTATTATATTAGTGTCTTCTTCAAGAAGTCATGAACTAAGATCAGTGAAAGACTTCAGAATTCTCTCTAATTTTTGAATAATATGTTTCTAACTTTAACTTTTCCCTAGAAAATTTATTGATTTATTTTAGTTAAATGTGTTTAAGGATGCCAGATATCACTGTGCTGTTTTTGCACTGCCCAGGCAAGCTCAGTCCAGGGGGTTAGTGAGGGCTGAGATCCAATCCTCTGTAAAGGCATCCCTGGTATGGGGCTGTATCTGCCCTGAGGAAATCAAGTTTTCTTTCATATAAAGGTACTGTCCTGAAAAACATTGGTACTCATGGCTGAGGGGCCACCTTTCCTCTATTTCTGCCAAAAGTGTTATATAATTAAAAGGTGAGTCTATTGTTTTAGTTGTTGCTGTTCTTTCATCAATTAGATCATGAAATTGACATACAATATAGGGTTTACAGTTAGGGAAGTGAAGTTTGAAAGGAGGGAGTAAGAGTCACCAATAGTTATCCCAAAATGGGCATGGGTAGAAAAGTTAGGTTAGTGTGAATGTCTGAGAAGCTGATCTATTAAGTTTCACCACAAATAAGGTGCCTGTGCAGACGCATGTTAGAGCCAGCATATATGCAAACTTGTGGTAGGTTTGGAGCGGTTGTTGGTCAGATTAATTATTACATAAGAGATGTGAAGGAGTAGGCATGATGGTGCATGCCTGTAATTCCAGTGACTCATGTGCCTGAGGCAAAAGGATTACAAGTTAAAGGCCAGCCTCAGTAACATAAAAAATGTCTGGGGGATGTGGCTCAGTAATAAAATGCCCCTGGTTTCAATACCTAGTACTCCAAAAATAAAAAATAATAATAATAATAATAATAAAGAAATAAAGAAGTATAAAGGGAGTCAAGGAAATTAAAAATGTACAGTACAAAAAATATAGATAAGTTTATTTTATTTTTAAAACCTATTTAATTTTAATGTTTTATTAGTGCATTATAGGTATACATAATAGTGGGATTAATGCTGACATAATCACACATGCATGGAATATAATTTGTTTCATTTAATTCCCCAGCATTTTCTATTTCCCTTCCCTCCTCCCTCCCCCTGTTCCCTTTCTTCTACTCAATTTCCTCTATTCTTCCTTTTAGTCATTTGGATATTTTTAATTAGTGCTTTATAGCTATACATTAAAATAGAATTTACTGTGGTATATTTATATATTTATATAGCATAATTTGGTCATTTTCATTCCACAATTCCCTTCTTTTCCCATCCCTCTTCTCTTCCACTCTAACCCCTTCCACTAATCCATTGTTCTCCTTTCTGGTTTCATGAGATCACCTTCTTTCCACCCCCCCCCCCCTTATATTGCTCTAGCTTCCACATATGAGAGAAAACATTCAACTCTTGACTTTGAGTCTGGTGTATTTCACCTAGCATGATGATGTTTAATTTCCTTCAATTATTAACAAGTGCTGTAATTTCAATCATTTTTATGGTTGAATAAAACTCCATTCTGTGTGTATATGTTATATAAGATTATCCCTATGTGTCTCATTCTCTGTGTCTCTCTCCTTTTCTTTCCTTCCTTTATTTTTCTTAAGATGGAGTCTCCTTGTGTTGCTCAGGCTGACCTTGAACTCCTGACCCCAAGTGAAAAACACCTGAATGGACTAGTTCCATAGCTTGGCTATAATTGTGAATTGTGCTACTATAAACATTGATGTGGCTGTATCAGTATAGTATGATGATTTTAGTTCTTTTGGATAAATACCAAGGAGTAGGATAGCTGGGTCATATGGGAGTTCCATTTCTAGTCTTTTGAGGAATCTTCGTATGGCTTTCCAAAGTGGTTGTACTAATTTGTAGTTCCATCAACAATGTATAAGTGTACCTTTTATCCACTTCCTCACAGGTATTTACTATTATTTATAATCTCTATGATTCCAATTCTAACTGGAGATAGATAGAATGTCAGTGAAGTTTTGATTTGTATTTCCCTCATTGCTAGAGATGTTGAACACTTTTTTCATATATTTTTTTTTGAGGAAACATTAATGGGAATAATTTTATCTTTGTTTTCCTAGCTCAGGTTTACACTTTATTCTTAAAATTGTAATTTACAACCAGGGTACTCAGTGGGTAGGATTGGGGTAGATCAAAACTATTAAGGTTTTGGTTGTTCTAAATGAGAAACTCAAACATTATTTATTGTAACATTGAAAAAGTTATGTAATCTCACTAAGCCTATATCTGTGAATTGGTGATAATAACTATAATATGAATATTATGAAACAATATTTGTAAAATGTTCACTATAAGATACAGGCCTAATGAAAGTTAGCTATCTTTTAGATTATTATAAATAATTGGTGGGTGTGTATTATTGGAGATGTGGCTTCTCCCTTTTAGGTATGCAGAATATTTAAGTGATAAATTTTATCATTAATTTTCATACCTTTAACACTTCCTTCAGTGTTTAAAAATATTGATGTAAGCAGACAGTTCATCTCCTAAATATGAGGGGATATGTTGTCATGATCAATCAACTGATATATCACAGCTCATCTGACATTTAAAATGTTAGTTTGAGAAGTGAGAGAACTGGATAGTTAGATGTGATTTAAATGGACAGGTGAAATGAATGATGGCTGGATTCTGGAGATTGGATAGAGCAGAAGTAGGGCAATTGATTGGGGTGCTGGGGCGTGAGGCTTCCACAATAGGTGGGAGATTATACTTCCTTGGTTATAAGCTTGCTAAATAACAGGTAATTGGTAGGTAAATCTGACCTTAATGAGCAGTTGATGAAGACCTCAGGGCCTTGGGGTTGTAGGTAAAATGTAAAGAAGTAGAGCAAAGTGTCAGAATTATTTATTATGACATGATTTGTCCTTCTCAGCTTGGGTAATGGAAATTCAACTGGGGTCTAGGAACAAACAGGATCAAGAAGTAAAATGAATTATATCCATTTAGGAGTTTAGAACTGAAGCCCACAAGGCAAGGAATGTTTCAGAAGAAACAAAGAATCTGGTTAGAGACCTGAGCCACAGCAAGTTCCAGATGAAGCTGGGCATGATGAGCTTCTCACTTGAGGCTCCCTAAATACCTCAAGTTCTTTAAGTTGATACGTAACAGAACTTTAAAAAAAAATGTTTTTATTTATATATGAAAGCAGAATGCATTACAATTCTTATTATACATATAGGGCACAATTTTCATCTTTGGTAGTATACAAAGTATATTCACACCAATTTGTGTCTTTATACATGTATTTTGGATAATAATGTCCATCACATTCCACCATAATTTCTAACTCTATAATGCCTCCCTTCCCCTCCCACTCCTCTGCCCTATTTAGAGTTCATCTATTCCTCCCATGCTCTCTCTCACTACCCCACTATGAATAGGCCTCCTTATATCAGAGAAAACATTTGGTATTTGGTTTTCTGGGATTGGCTAACTTCACTTAGCGTTATCTTCTCTAACTCCATCCATTTACCTGCAAATGCCATGATTTTATTCTCTTTTGTTGCTGAGTAATATCCCATTGTATATATATATGTGTGTGTGTGTGTGTGTGTGTATCTTAAGGGCAAAAAAAATGCAGGCTATGAAAGACAAAAAAACAATTAATGTACTACATAGCATTTAAAACATGAAATTGAATTTTAAAATTCTCCATGTAAATCCAAGCATTATGAATGATTAGCAGAAAAACACATAAGCCATAATTTTGTGTGAGTTATAAGATAAGGATTTTTTATTATCATGTTATGTTCAATCTGAATGAATTAAATTAGATTTCTCTGTGCTTTTAGAATTTTATACTTGAACATGACTTCCTCAGTCCAACATGCTTATTCTTGAACTTCTCTCTACTTCATCAGCTATGCATTGCTTTTCATTCAGCAGATAATTTGCTGGTCTATTAAGTTGGATGTGGGAATAGGAAGTGTAGTTTAAAATTAATTGAGCCAATTCATTGAGGTCTATTTTACCAGGTGTACTCTGTTGGATAGTGCTCTCTAAAAAACATCCTTCAAGGAACCTCAAAATGTAGCTTTGTTGAAAAGGGTCAGTGCAGACATAATTAATCTTGATGAGGTTGTACTGGAGTAGAGTGGGCCCTTATTTTAGCATGGCTGGTGTCATTATAAGAGGAGACAGTTGGGTTTGATGTCTTGTATCTGTAACTCTAGCTACTTGGAAGGCTGAGGCAGGAGGATGCTTTGAGCTCAGGAAGTTCAAGGCCAGCCTGGGAAACACAGTGAAACTCCATTTTAAGAAAAAGAAGAAAACAAAAGCAAGAAAAGGAGAGAGGTGCAGAGAATGAGATACAGAAGGATAATCTTATATGACTGAGTAAGTTCCAAGAATTGCTGGCAATACCAGAAGCTAAAAAAAGGGGGGCATGAAACAGATTCTCCCATGGAACATTCAATGAGAACATAGCCCCGAAGTTTCCGTTTTATATTTTTAAATTATCCAGTTTAAAGTGTGTTGTTATAATAGCCCCAGGAAACTAATATACCATGAAAAGGAATTTAAATATTATATATAAAGATTTTTACCTGCTAGAGTTACTCTTCCATTGAATGTCATTTTGTTGTTGTTGTTGTTCATTTGGTGGCAGGGATTGAAACTAGGAATGCTTTAATTTTGCTATCTTTCATCACATAATGCTTCTCCAAAGTAATGATTATAAGGGACATGAAAAAGGAAATGGCAATTGCTTGAAGTCTAAACTGGATTAGCTCAATATCAGTAAGGCATGTTTCTCACAGTTATTTCCTCTGCACTTAAGGAAATGCATTTATTCAATATTTTCCTTATTCCATATCTGGTGATATAAATGTTGGAAAAGTCAGATAAAAGTATATTTAGATATCTACTGTGAAAAAATAGGTACATGTTGAATAGAGACCTGAAAATATGCAGAATATTGCCCACCACCAAGTGTCTATTATTTACATGTGATCTGTCTCTTTATTGTAATTTGTTCTTTTTGGATATATATGACAATAGAATGTATTTTGACATATTATACATTCATGGGGTATAACTTATTCTAATTAGTATTCCATTCTTGTTATTAAACGTGATGTGAATTTACATTGGTTGTTTATTCATATATGAACATAGGAAAGTTATGTCAGATTAATTCCACTCTCTTTCTTTTTCCCATTCTTCCTCCTTTCCTTTATTCCCCTTGGTCTAATCCAATGAACTTCTATTCTTCCTCCCCACTCCACTTATTGTGTATTAGCATCTGCATATTAGAGAGAACATTCAGCTTTTGGTTTTTTGGGATTGGTTTATTTCACTAAGCATGACAGTCTCCACTTCCATCCATTTGAGACACATTAGCCACCAGTGCACATTCTGACAGTTACATAAATATATTCCTTAGTTTTTTTTTTTTGACCATTACGAAGATATCCCTTTAACAGAGCATGAACTTCTTTCCCATTAATACTCAGATAAATTTTTGGATATTCTCAGATATTGAAAGGGATGTTTCATTTTGATTTTACATGCATTTTGTGATTTTATGAATGCAATAGATATTTACTCTTTTCTTTATTGCTGCAATTTTTTTGGTTAAGGCCCTTGATGTTACTCAAAACCTTTTATTAAACAGTAAAATAGAAGTGAAAATAATAAAGTAGTTGTCCATAGACTGCCAATTATTTTTGCCGCTATGTAGTATGTTTATTTACCAGGGTTTTCAATTGCCATTACAGAGAGGCTCAGAGACTTAAAGAACAATATTGACTCCACATGGCTGCATTTCTTTAAGGCCCAGAGCTTCCTGTTGTGACATGTGGGTTTGAAATGCTTATAAACATGGTGTGTCCCTAAGTTACAACCAGGATTATTACTATGAATATTATTAATAGATTGAGTCAACTGAAGTCTAAAAACCAAACATGAGATTTTTGCCCTCCCAAATAATAAAGGCATCCATTTTTAAGAAAAGTTGAAAGGAATGTTACTTTCATTAAAGAAATATAAAAATTAAAATTGTCATTAGCCTTAAACCAGGATACAGATGTACAAATCTATCAGGAAAATTTTAGAATATAGACAGAAATCAAGGTTTGTTTTTGAACTGTACTTCTGGAATAAGAAAGATAATATGTAATCAGGCCAGGCCTCTGATAATTGTATTAAAGTAGATGAAGGAAATCACATGGGTAGGACAATGTAATTAAATCACTAAAAATAAAAATGTCATTGTTTTCACTTTCAGTAAGTAAAAGGTGAGGAAAGCTATGCTTTTAAACTGTGCATAAGCAATTTCAATATCTTCCTGGATATGACAATTGGATTGTAATTTGGACTTGCCTTTGACCAAATTCTAAAAGGGTAATATAATGAGTTGGCAAAGACTCCATAAAAGGAGTTTATTGTACAAAGGGACAAACAAATATAAACATAAAGAAGTATCTGCCACTAAAGGTCATCATAATTGACAGCAAGATTAAGGGGAAAAAATAGGGTTAGGGAAAACAAAATATATTTTTCCCTCATTGTTTTGGTCTTTTTTCATTTAAGAAGAAGAAAAAAAAAGAATACTCCACTTTTGGGTATGGGGTTTAAAAATTCAGAATTATTGTTTATGAACTAATTTAGGATAATTCAAAGACTAAGGAGACACCCCTAATTTAAAAGTTCCAGGAATTCAGACCTGACATTGAACATTGCTCCTAATTTTTTTCTTAGAGTTTTTTAAAAGTCATTTTTCTTCTAAACTTATTAAGGCTCAAAGAAAATCCAATATTTTAAAAGAATGTGGAAATAAATATATTAAATGAAAATGACACAAATGATATTTTTAGTGAAATTCTTGAATGAAGCTAGAAAGATTCGTGTATCAAAATTGCTTTTTCTTTTTATTGATTATTTGCATTGTTTGCATAATATAACCTACATAGTACTGAAAATTCCTGTGTCTTGCTACAGTTCTTTCTCATCTATTTAAAGACAAAGAAATTACCTATGCTGCCTTTTAGAGAGTGTTATGTATTTGAATGATCAAGAATGTACATGAGTCTTAGTTGATAGAGAAAAAAATGGATGAAGTTTGATTTTTCAAAATAAAATATTAACTTTGTAATGTAATACACATCTTTTAACAGAATATCTTTAAGCAAATTTCTTTACCAGGTTATATATTTCAGTGTTTTATTTTTGATATATTTTAGGATTGTCTCCACTAATCCAACTGAGGTATCCCTATTTTTATACATTTTATTTTTTAAAAATGTCTTCTGTATTGTATTTCTTTCTGGAATACTGCACATTAAGATAATAAACAAAAATAAAAGGGTTTAGTGTCTCTTGTGGAAAATAGTCATTTTGATCCCATATTTATTTCTCTGAAACATAAATATTTGTATCCTAAAAGGTTTATGTCTGAATCAAGTGTGTATAGTAAATGCAGCACCATCTACATTCATTAATTAAAACAATATGGAGAGGCTGGGGTTGTGGCTTAGTGGTAAAGTGCTTGCCTAACACATGTGAGGCACTGGGTCCGATCCTCAGCACCACATTAAAAAAGTTAATAAGTAAAATAAAGGCATTGTGTCCAACCACAACTAAAAAAATTTTAAAACAAACAAAACAAAAACAACAACAACAACAAAAAACAATATGGAGGGCTGGGGCTGTAGCTCAGTGGAGGAGTGCCTGCCTCACATGTGTGAGGCACTGGGTTCTATCCTTGGCACCACATAAAAATAAATAAATAAATAAGAAATAATTTAAAAAAAAAACAATATGGAACTAGTTTAAAAATTGTTAAAATTTTCCCTTGCCATAGTATAGTTTTTCAAAATTTATTATTTTTTGTAGTTGTAGATGGACAGCATGCTTTTATTTTATTTTTTTTTTATTTTTATGTGGTGCTAAGAATCGAACTCAGTGTCTCACATATGCCAGACAAGTGCTCTGCCACTGTGCTACAGCCCCATCCTGCATAATACAGTTTTTTAAGTACATTGTCTTTTGTCTTCTGAATGGGATTGTCACTTTTTAAATTTTAATTTATTCCTAAGCCATATCTCTTACTG
This sequence comes from Marmota flaviventris, assembly GCF_047511675.1. Lineage (NCBI taxonomy): Eukaryota > Metazoa > Chordata > Mammalia > Rodentia > Sciuridae > Marmota > Marmota flaviventris. Next base: position 26,635,373 of record NC_092518.1, on the reverse strand, counting down.
TTTTTTTCTGTACATTTTCTTTTAGAAACTATATTGGAGGGATGAGTAAGGTTTTTGTGAGTTATGTTAGTAATATGATTGCTTAGATGAAGGAGATTTTAATGTTTGGAATAACCATAAAATGGCCATACATTTGACAGAACATAATACCCTTCTCTGTATTACAGCAGTATATATTATGGTTCTCTGTATGTGAATTTTCCTTTAGAGAATTGCTAGTTAACTAGTGTATTCCACATATAAAAATCTCTGAAGAATTTCAATGTACTTTAATACATGTCTCTTATATATACATACATGCATGCAAGTAATACAAATGTGACATTTTCTCAGGAAAAAAATATATCAAAAACTTCTGTGTTGTTCCCAACAAGCTATTACCATTTCCTCCTTAGTAGAACCAGAAAATGAGTAACCCTACAATACCCAACCTAAAGTTTCAAAGCTTTCCAACAATACAAATAATTTGAAAATCCAAAAGCATATTTGTATGGGCCATATAGTTTGTATAATATTTGATTTATTTGATTACCTTTTCCAGAATTTTCTTTTACTTTTATTCATTGATTTTTCTGTGTGTGGTAGTAGGGTATTGAACCTAGGTTCTCTTTACTACTGAGATCCATCCCCAGCCTTTTTCATTTTTTTTTGAAATTTTGAGACAGGGTTTTAATAAGTTTCTGAGGCTGGCCTTGAACTTGTGATTCTTCTGCAACTACTCTCTTGAGTAGTTGGGATCATGTACCACTGTATCCAGCTATTAAATTTTTTGATAATGTGAAAACATTGTCTTTTGTTAAAAAATAAATACATATTTTAATTGTTTCTCTCTCCTCTCTCTCTCTCTCTCTCTCTCTCTCTCTCTCTCTCTCTCTCTCTCCCCCTCTCCCTCTCCCTCTCCCTCCCTCTCTCCCTCTCTCTCTTTCCTTTTCTCTCATTGTGTCATCTTAAGATAACACTTCATTTCAGGAAAACAAATCTACTGACTAATTTTTTAGTTGTCAATATGGATTTGTTTTGTTGTTGATAGTATCACAAATGATAAGAAAGTTCTTATCAAGTATTTTTGCCTTCAGAAATAATTTAATCTTTTCTAAACTTCTTTATTGAGATGTGATTGTCATATAAATCAATTAACTTTTATAGGCAATGAAATTGAGGTTCAGAAAAATTGAATAACTTCCCAAAGACTGCAAGTATGTGGCAGAACTAGGGTGTAATCCCAGGCTGACTTTATATCCAAGAGGACCATAAAATGACTAAGGGCAAAAAACTGATTGGCCTCTCTAGTATTTAGGTGTCTCCCATATCCTAATAAAATATACTAACTATTCAGATTTAATGACTATCTTGAATTACTTTTTTGCCTTTTAAAGAAAAAACATGGAAATTTGATAATGAATGTAATTATTCCCTTTCTTAGCTATAAAAGAAAATAGGAACATTATTCGGTGTAAATATATTACTGAAAAGTCAATAAGCATCTGAAATGGTAGGGAAATTAGAGACACAAGTAAACATGAAATGCATATTTATGAAGTGCAGTATCCAGATATAACTCTGGCTCAGAAACACTTGTAATACTAAATATGTTTTAGGTGAGAAAAACTTTGAGTTACCTGAAAGAGTGTAGCTGAGAAAACAAACTGTGCTCATCCAGAGGGGATTTGTGTGTCCACTGAGACATATGTGAATAGGGCTTTATCTTGGCCCATTGGAACTCTCTGCCAGAGGGCAACATAACAGAACAAAGCATATTGACCTCTCCCTGCCAATGCCCTTGTTCACAATTTGAAATTTTCTTTCTTAATGATCTAGAATGTAGTTCAAAAGCCTTGGTTTTTTATTTGCTTTTTTCTGTAGCTTTTGAAAGCCCATCTCCAGAGCCATACTTCAAAATTATCTATTCCTCTTTTGTGGTTTTCTTCAGAGTAGAAACCCTCTGACTCCCCACAAACAGAATGATAATAAATAATCCGGTAAATTAATAAATCATATTGTATGTTAGAAGGATATGTGTATTATGGAAAATAAAATAGCAGGGAAAGGGAGATAAGAGAACCAGAGCCCAGAAAGTAGAATGAAATAAGATGTTAGGATGGATTTCATTGAGCAGATGAGATTTAAAGGAGACTTGAAGCCAACTAGGTTTCTGAAGGAATAATTGTTCCAGGTAGATGGAACAAGTAGAACAAAGCTTCTCAAGGAGGAGTTTGTTCAGAATGTTCAAGGAGTAGCAATAAGGACTCCAGTATTACAAGTTAGAATGTTGCAGAAAATCACAAAATTAAGGGAATTTTGTGGGCACAGATCAGAAACCTGTACATTTTAGTTTCTGTGGAGAAGAAGTTAGAAGCATTTGTACAATGATCTTCAATATTTATATAATATCCCTCACCCAAAGACATTTTTTTCAGTTTACTTTTACTGAGTTATTTCCACAGATTTTATCTGGTTTTAAACAAAACACATCTCTTTATACTCATCTAATTTTATGATATTTAATTATGTCACTAGATGAACAGGAATGGCAATGATCATATTTGATTCTTATCTAAAAATTTTATGCATTATATTTTTACATATTTTTTTTCATTTTGATATATTCAGAAATGCATATAACATAGTTGCACACAATTTGCTTTTGTTGTTCTGTGTAACAATTTATTCCCAATTTAGTAGCTTAAATCAGCAGTCACCCTTTGTATCTCATGATTTTGTGGGTCCTGAATTTGGGCATGTGTGACTTTTCCACATTACATAGTATCCACTGTAATCACTCCATGGTATTCAACTAGCAAAAGAGCTGACCAGAATCCAAAATAGTTCTACTCACATGTATGGTGCTTTGGTGGAAAAAAAAAATGCAGGGCTGGGTTTGTGGCTCAGTGGTAGAGTGCTTGCCTAGCATGTGTGAGGCACTGGATTTGATTCTCAGCACCACATACAAATAAAGTCCATTGGCAACTAAAAAAAATATTTTAAAAAATTGGCAGACATAAGTCAGCTATACATATTGACTGCAATGTTTACATAACCTCTCCATCTTGGTAGACTCAGAGTTGTTGAACTCCCACAGCAGGTCAGTTCCATAAAGTGAATGGAATAAAAGACACAAAGTGTAAATCTTCAGTATTTCAAAGCCTGGGCTTGGAAATCAGCACATTATCTCTTCTACCACATTATATCAATGAAAGCATTCACAGAACTTGCCCAAATTCAAGGGAGGAAACAAAGACTTCACCTCTCAAATGGAGCAGTGTCCAGAATTTTTGCAGCTATCCTTAATACAGGAACTCTAACAGAAGGTCACTGTCTAGTTAATATCTTTCAGCAGATCATCTTGATCTATCAGTTGATATAACAGAGGAAATTGAAAGTTTGGGTTAATTCAATGATTCAGTTAAATGGAGGACTATTTCAAAATAGATTATAGTATAATTAATTCAATGATTCAGTTAAATGGAGGACTATTAAAATAGATTGTAGTATAATTCCATTTTTATTTCATATCCCCCTAATTTTTAATTATTGCTAGTGTTTCTGACCACTGTACTTTAAAATTATAAAGGTTTAATATATCACATATGGGGCTGGGGATGTGGCTCAAGTGGTAGCGTGCTCACCTGACATGCGTGCGGCCCGGGTTCGATCCTCAGCACCACATACAAACAAAGATGTTGTGTCCGCCAATAACTAAAAAATAAATATTAAAAAAATTCTCTCTCTCTCTCTCTCTCTCTCTCTCTCTCTCTCTCTCTTAAAAAAATATATCACATATGTATGGTTATCCATATAAATATGACATAGCTATAAATGCATTTATTTTAATGACTAAGACTTATGTTCATTTTGTTTGTTCTCTGGCTTTTGAATAAAACCCATCCCTCCTGGGCTGGGGTTGTGGCTCAGTGATAGAGTGCTTGCCTAGCATGAGTGAGGCAGTGGGTTCAATCCTCAGCACCACATTAAAAAAAAAAAGGTATTGTGCCAAACTACAACTCAAAAACAAACATTTAAAAAAAGAAAAACCCTTCTATCATATTTAATTTAACTATATTTTGAAGTTTTAAATTCCTGACTAATACGAAAAATTCCCAAATTTGGATGCCTTTGTAGATTATACACTGCAAAAATCATTGTGAAAATGAGAAGTCAAGTGTTGGAGATTCTATTCATATTTGAACCCTAAAAAAATATTAACCACCTTCTCCTTGGCTTTTAGCACATCTGTTCCATTTGTAACTATGATAGGGAGGTGTGTAAGATTGAATTGATTGTCTTTTGGAGTTAACTGTGCTTCTTTTGAAACTTTGTTTCTCAGTAAAGGCAATTGCTTCTTGAGCTGCACTGGTTTTTCCACACCCACTAATTATCATACATCCATTTAGAGTTGAAATGGTAATCAATCCAATGAAAGCCCAAGAATAGCTGCATTCCTTCTTCATTTCTAGAGAAGAGAGTCATCTTAATATCTATACAGAATTTTGTGGTGCATTCTCTGGCAGATGCAGTAAAACAAATGTAATGCAAACTTTTAAAATACAGCTTTGCAATTTAGGTTGAATTTTAAGTTCCCTATATATTTCAACTTTTGCAATTTAATTATGGGAGTTAAATGATCTTAAAGTATCATTCTAGTTACAAATATAATAAAACAATTGGGTTTCATTGGAAAAAGTAAAATATACTTTAAATTGTAAAAGTTGTACCTTTTGCCCACCAGAAATTACTGGTTGATTCTTCTATTAAAAATATTAATATCGAAGTATATAATGATACTTGAGGCCAATTCTCATTTAAGGAATGGCATACTGCATGACAGGTGTGAGGTGTTAAGAGATAATTACATGCCTATAAGGTGTGGTGAATCATATGAGCAAAGGCCAAGAACATCCAGAGAGCAAAATTCATAGTCATTTCAAATATTACTCCCTGGTGTGTGTTATTCTACTTAGAAAATTGCATATTTGTTGGTTGTAAATTTAAAGACCCCCCCAAAAAAGTGCTTAAGTTAGCACTTTCATAATTTTTGCAAATGTGCTTAAATATTTACTAACCAAATAAAATTTATTCAATTTATAATTATAAATATTATCAGGGCTATTGAATGGGAGGATGTGCCAAATTACAATTCTGGACCTTCCTGATGAACAAATCTTGCTTACCAACAGTAAAACTGTGTCGTGAACCTAAGAAATTTAATTCTATATCAAATATTCAAGAATTTATTTATACATAATTTGATACACCTATGCATATAAATAATTCTTTTTTATTAGAATTTCTGTATTATAGTAAAAATGCAACTCCCTCTTGCTTTTCCTGATTCTAATATGTGACAACAGTATATCACAATAAACACCCAGGGAAATAACAGATAAAGGAAAAGTGAGAGATAAGAGGAACATTTTAAGTTATATTAATTTATGTTCAATGAAATCACTCTGTTGTCCTTCCTTGGTTTTCTTACTCATGTAAGTCTAGGGCTGTTTCTTTGGGTGGAATTATAATTTTAATTATCTAGGTCCAAATATAACCTTAGTAGAGACTGCTATAAACAGATTAGTCTACTGCTAAAATTGTACTCAGGTGAAAGCAGGAAGATACATGATAACAAATATAATATAACATCAAATTATGACTTGGTATGATTATGAGCAAGGTATGATTTTGAGCTTCAACTCTTACCTTTTTACCTTTACAGTCTTATGCATTTTTTTTTTCAGTACTGGGGATTAAACCCAGGGACACTTTACCTCTGAACTACATCACTATCCCTTTTTATTTTTATTTTCTGATTTTGAGACACAGAAAATCGTTGAAGTTGGCCTTGAATTTGGGATCTTCCTGCCCCAGCCTCCCAAGTTTCTGGGGTTACAGGTGTGTGCCACAGTGCCTGGCTGTGTCCTTGAACATTTGTTAAATTCATTTATTTCAGTTTTTCCATTTATATACATAGAAGAATAGTAAAATAGGTTGAGCATACCTAATCAAGATATGAAATACTATAAATCCAAAGTATTTTGTGTGTTAACATGATGTTACAAGTAGAAAATTCCAAATATTTTATAACACTATCTTCAGGCTATGTGTATAAGATATTTGTAAACCATAAATGAATTTCATGTTTAGACTTGGGTCCCAACCTAAAGACACCTCATTATTTATATGCAAATATTACAAAATTATATATGTATATGTGTGTATATGCATATATTCAATCTTGAACACTTCTAATGTCATGCACTTTGTATAAAAGATATTTAACCTGTAGTACTTACCCTCTACACTTATTATAAAGATTAAATGAGTTAATATGTGAAAAATGCTTTGTAAGACAGTTGACCCTGAGTTAGCACTCATATGTATTTAATATTCTAATATTAACTTGTTGATACCCTCACTTATGAAATTTTAAAAATAATTTCATAAGATTTATATGAAAATTGAAGATTAGGCAAATTGATACAAAGTAGATTAATAGGATCTAGGAAGGTGGGGAATTAAGTGATTGCTAATGTGTATAGGGTTTCAGTTTTGGACTAACAAAACTTTTATATTAGATAGTCTTAATAGTTATACAACTCTGAATATAATACATATCATTGATTTGGATATGAATTATATCTTCATTTACTTAAAATTAAGCAAGATACACTTAAAATTATTTTTAAAATATATTCTATGTGAAAGGTAACAAAGAAGAATTCATTTGGTAGAAAACAAATTGCTAATAACTTCAAAATTTCTTTTAGATTCTAAATCTTTTATATTAGATTTTTTTGGGGGGTTTCATATTAATTTGTTCTGACATCAAGTTGCATTTCCTTGCTTCTTTTTAACATTTTTTTTCTGTATCATCATTGTTTACTTTCTCTATTTTTCAAATTATGCAGGGAAATATTTACAAAGTTTTGAGGATTTTGTGCTATAAAAAGGGACTTTCTATCATGTATATACATTCCCACTATTTACATTTTAAATTATTTCATAGCTGAATTACTTGGAAATAATGATTTCCTTTATATGACTGTTCTCGATAGTGAGCATTTAACTCTATTTTCTTTATAAAAGTTGGCACCCCTATATCTTCCCTGCAATAATATTTACAAGCTGACAAACATGGAAGTCTGGCATATGCACAAGAAATGTGGAAAGATAATTAGTAACATAAACATTGCTTTTTATATTTCCCAACCTCCATATTTATTGAAGTGCCTTAAATGTACCTGAGATATCTAAGGATACAGCATAGAATTTATACTGATTTTTATGATTAACTAAATTCCATTTATCTTGTATTTTAAAGGTAGCATATTATGAATTACAGAGCCTCCCACTTTCATTTCTTTTGGATTAGCCGTAAACTGTTTAGATGACCCATCTGTAGTTAGGGGAAGAGGAAGACCAAGAATTAGTGAATTATAGAGTAAAACAAACAAACAACAACAATAACAACAACAAGCCTTTCTGTTGGTTTGTTTCTCACAAAAATCTCTTTTGTTGTGCTATATGAGATTGGATGATGGGCACTCCTGAAATCAGTGCAATTCTGAATATTTAAAATAAAATTTGAGTAGCTGGCATTTAAGCCTACTTAAAGGACTTAATTTCCATTTTCTGACAAGATTTTTGCTTATCAAAGCTATCTTTAAAGATTATTTTGGCATTTCAGTTTGAAATGGTTTTGGTCTTTTTATAAAATGTATGTGCATGTGTGTATAAATATGTATTTACAACATGGAATTTTAGGTACTAGTATTGGATAGTTAAGTATTGTGTTTTCATAGAAAGCAAATGAATTTCTTGTTCTAATGAGTCACTGTTGGGGTCTATATGCACAATTTAAATGAAACTTACTGAACTGATGTGGTAGATTCCCTGCTTGGTTGTTTTACCACCCTAGAGAGCAATTAGGTGTATATGGAGTTTGTTAAGCCTATAAATTTTTACTTGGATGATAATTGCAAAGAAAGTGAAAGCAGTGTCATGCAAACTATGAAAACTCTCTGCTGAATTTCTATCTATTCTCCTTATAAAGTTTTGCACATTTTCAGCTCTCCAATCATATGAATATCATTGAAATCCTTGTTGATTTCTGAAAAACAGATACTTTATTTTTTAAAATGCCATGTGGTATCCAGTATCCATTTATTCTCTATATTTGTCATATTATTTTTTTTTTAATTTTTAGTGCACAAATCAATGCCTTTGGTAAAAAAACACATAATACATATATTTGGAGAGAATATAAGGAAATGTGTAAGCACTCATTTAAAACATTTGGCCAATAGGGAGTTCATACTGTGGCTACTAAGAAGAATTGAGTTTTGGGCTACTAAAACTTGCTATACTCTGTCATGTAGGGCTATATTCCTAATTCCAACAAGCTTTTTAAGAAATCATCTGTTAATCATTTTATAATATGAACACATGCATATTATAAATGATAATTATATGCCTGAATCCTGAAGACAGGCTGATCATTGAGTTCAAATCTGAATTCTGTTATTTAATGACTGTGACCTAGGTCAAGTTGCTTAGCCTCTTTCTACCTCTCTTTGAAAGTAAAGACAATAATAGTACTTACTTTGGAGCTTTGTTAGAAAGATAAATTTCACTTAAAATATGCACAGCACATAGTGAATATTGGATGATACTTAATAATTATTTTCATTTATAAGGAAAATCTGATGTTTTATATATGTCTTTATAAACATGTATATATATATATACATATATTTACCAATATATGAAATATTTGCATGTATACGTATATAAAGACAAAATTCAGTAATTTCAGATGGGGGTATCACTAGGAAATCAGAACTTGGCATAGATACATAGCTAGTTTTGTAGGGTTTTTGTTTGTTTGTTTGTTTTTATGAAGTTTCCTTAATTCATGTTAGAAGCTCTTTGGGGGTCTCTTCCATTAGTGTGTGCAGGATAGCATATTTATCTCAGGGAAAGTGTCCATTAGAAGTATAGTACAGTGGTTGTGTCAGGAAAATGTATTGAGTAGAGTCCTGAGTGTTCATCCCAATAATTATATAAATGTATGTTTCTCAGGCATAGTGTTGTATAAGTAAATTGATATAGAGATGCAACCACAAAAATTAGTCCCCTTATTTTATAGACAAAAAAATCCTGAGACTCATAAAATGGAGTGATTTTTCTAAGGCCATAGTGGTTATTGTTTGAGATGATGAAAATATCTAAGAGCCTGTGTATATCCTGGGTGTTTCTGTTAAAATATAATGCCTATGTTAATATCTAAAATATTCCATATAAAATAGCAACATTTTCTTCCCCATGAACATCTTTACATTACCTAGAAAAATCTAGAAAGCAGGCTGGAAAACTATATTTTTCTCCCTTTCAACTTATACTTAAGACAAAAGACCAGACTGCACAATGTCCCTTATAAAAACAATCTAAAATGTTGAGAATAACTTGCATAATATTAAAAGCAAATTACCTACTTACCATATATACTGGCAACATGCTTGCTGCGCAAACCCACTTGAAATTCATAGACATTAAATAGCACTTCAGGACACCATCCCAAGACCTAATTAATTAAATGAACTGACCGCTGACTCAAGAACATACCCATGATATTTTCAATACAGAGCAATAGCTTTTAAGTAGTGATATCAAAAACATGATATATAAAGCTCTTGTTCTGCCCTTTCAAAAGGCAAACAGAACCACTATCCCTTAAATCTGATAGTAGCAAAAAGAAGCTGGGAGTCCAAAGGTTCCACTTTATATAAAGTATGTTCTTCCCTAATGGCTATTCATCTTCCAACTTGGACTAGACATTTTATGTTTGACAGAGGCTGCTGGTGATTTCATGAGTAAGCCAGAGAAACACATTGAAGAATGATACTGTCCCTTTAGTTGTCAGCCTCCAAAACGGGAGAGAAATAATAGCAGAGGGATAAATGTGGCAGAAGGCAGGGGTGAGAAAGGGAACAGTTAGGATTGGGAAACATCAAAGAACAAGAAATAGCAACAAACCGATGCCAGAAGCCAGCAAGTAAAGAGGAACTGTTACGATTACCAGTAAAAATGCTGAAAAATAGCTATAAAAGGGAGGGAAAAGTGCTCACCAGGGAGGCTTTGAAATGACAATAATCCATTCCAGGATAAAAAGAAAAGATGGAGAAGAATGGAAAGATTATTAATCTTCTCCAATGTGTTCTCCAATGTGTGTGTGTGTGTGTGTGTGTGTTTGTGTGTATGTGTGTGAAATAAGATAAGCAAAAATGAAGGTAGAATAGATGAAGGAAAAAATAAAAATAGATGGACACAGATAGAAATAGTTTATACATTGATTGGTGTTCCTATCAGTTAAGTAGGTGAGATATATCTATTTCTTCTATCTCCTGGCTATATAGCATGTTCCTGGGAAAAAAACTTCCAGGGCTGAGAATTGGGAATAGGAGAATGTTGTATTATGAGAATATGAATTAGTGACTTCCAAACAGAGGTTTTTCTGACAATAAACAGCTGAGTGATCAGATCAAGTCATTTCTGATTTTTCTTCTTGCCAAATAGGCAATGGGAATATTTATTCTAACTCAAGAAACTTTAATAAATATTCAGTTAATGCATACACAAATGGAAACAATATAATGGTTAAAAGGGAAAAATTAAAACTAAGCTTACTGGGTTTGAAATCCAACTCTTATTTTCTCTGTGTACTCTTGGATAGGCCACGTATCCTCTCTTTTCCTCAGTTTCTTTGTCTCTGCAATTGAATGAACGATAATGCCTACCTCATAGGGTTGCTGTGAGGAGGAAACTAATGAATGAAAACCACTTAGAATTATACTAATGATGTAGGAAATATAATATTAACTATTTTCATTGTGATGTTTGGGAAATAAACTTTTAATGTAAATGTACCACACTCATTAATGATTCTATACAAGGAATGAACTGATCAATGTTGATAAAATATCCTGTATGATCTCATTATGTTCTGTTCCTTCATTACTTTGTTCTTCTTATGGCTGTACATTTTCAGTTTTCTGTTTCTATTGGATCATGGCAAACAAATTTGACAATAATCATTTCCTTTTAACCTTATTTGGTGAAATATGTTATTAATCAAGTAATTATTGAGTACTTACTACATACAGGCACTGATATAAATATAAAGAGGCATACAGGTATAATTTTGCCATGGAAAAGTTGTAAATCCAGCAGCAAAAGGAAGTAGCTCATTAAAGAAATATTTTTTAAAAAAAGAAATGTTCTGATTAAATGTATAAATAAAATTATTTTACTTGAGCTTACTCAGATGAGAAAGAAAGCGAGGACTCTGTCAGTTCCCTTCTTGCTGTCTCCTCACTTGTGGAAGAGAACAAGTGAACAATCTTCCATATTTTTTTATAAAGCCACTAATCCCATTCGTGAGAATGCCACCCTTATGACTTAATCACCTTTGAAAGGCCCCACCTCTTAATACTATGGAATTAAGGATTAGGCTTCAGCATATGAAATTGAGTAGTACACAAAGTTACAGAATATAGGACTAATGAAATACAGCATCATTGGACAGGAATGTCTACTATTTTACAGGCAATCTGCTTGTGATGACATTAGTTCTTGAGCTAAGCCCTCTCATCATGACTCCCTCACTTATGTATGCATCATACCTACATAACCTTCAGTAAAAATTTAGTATATTTTAACAAGATCCTGATTTTTATTATACAAACTAATACAAACTCACTGTCGAAAGTAAAATGCAAAACAAAAATAAAAATAAAACCCCTCACACAATGAAAGAAACAGTTGCCATAATTTTGCTGTTTCCGAATAACTAATATTATATGTCTACTACACACATCCCTTTTGAAAACTGTACAATGATGGCTAACAGTTTTTGAGCCCTTGGTATGTACCAGGAAATATTTCAATTATGTTATATGTTAAATATCACCCATTTATGCCTCACAACAATTTATGATATAAGTATTATTATTATTATTATAGCATTTATAAAATGAGGAAATTGGTGCAATAACAAGATACAATAACTTGATCTGGGTTATGTGCCAATATGAAATAGAGCCAGAATTCTAAACCAGGCACTCAGATTCCAGAGCTGATTTTAGTCATGAAGAATGATGTCTTTTTTTAGTATCATACATATAATTTTGAAAGCTACCTAATTCACTTAATATATACTTTTCCAATATACTTAAATAGTCTGTAATAATAATAATGAAATTTTTATTCACTGCTTATAAATATACTAATTGGACATTCTGGAATTATTTAATTCATATTTGATGGATGTTTAGTTTTCTTCTGATTTTTCACTATGTAAATTATCTACCCTACTTTACAAGTTTTTGGTGACTTTAGCATTCATTTGGATATCAGTAGGGTCATATCAATATGAAACATAAAGTTAATATTTGCTATGTGATAACTGTTATAGGAACAGAGCTAGGAAGGACTAAGTAATAGATAGCTGTAAAGTCATTCTTTCTATTTCTACATGTATTATAATCTAATGGAAAAAGAATCACATGAAAAAGTATTTTTCAGTGGAAGCCACTGTAGTATGTTGAAGAACAAAAGATAGATGATAAAATTTGCACAATGTTTGGAAACTATCCTACCAAGAGTTATGGCTATGAGAAACAGTGTAGGTGTCATCAGAAAATTAGTGTTTTAAGAAGATATATATGGCATCATTACAGACATATAAGAATTTGTAGAGAACAGGAATGCACCTCCTGAATCCATTTTGTCATTTCTAGGGATTTTATTATACTAAATACCATATATTATACATTGTCTTTGCATAGGTGATGTAGTATATGGATATGCCATTAACCAAATAAAAAATTTAAGTGGATAAATCACTTCTGTTTCCTTATAGTCTCAGATATAAATGAATGGGCTTGTCAAATAGTTTCTCTTACATCTTGGGATTATTAAACGTTTAAAAAATAAATTATTTATTTTTAATTGGCAAAAAATAATTGTTCACATTTATGGGCTACAATGTTATATTTTGATCTATGTATGCATTGCTGAAATGTTCAGTCAAGCTAATTAATAGATCCGTAGTCTCACCAACTTATTATTTTTTTGTGGAGATAATTTTTAAAAATCTGTTCTTTTAGTGAATTTGGAATATGTAGTATATTATTTTTAACTGTGATCACCATGAAGTTTTAAATGTTCTAGGATATTTTCAGATAATCTCAGAATCAGTTGTTAAACCTGCTATTCTCTGTGACTGGATCTTCTGCAGTATGTCTGTGGACTTTTTTATTTTACTCTAAGTCCTTGTTGCCTTCAGGGGTTACTGACTAGCATTTAATTGAAAGCTGAGTGAGTTAGATACATACCTCCTATAGTTGATAGGTTTTGTTGCCAGAAATATCCTTTTACTTATCAGTGGGGAAGGTTTTTGCTTCTGCTGCTGGATTTAAAGGTATCCCTCAAGATTCCATTACTCAGTTCATTGAGAAAAGCTTAAAGTTAAGGGAGGGCAGTTCTGAGCTCTGTTTGAGCAAGGAGGCTGAGTAAAATAATAGCTCCCAAGTTGTCTGAAGTTCACATTTATATCAAAAGTTAGCACTTGGTGATATTTCATGTGGAGAGATACCTGTGCAAAAGTTCCCTATAGGGAATTTGATTCTAAAGTGATTCTTTTGTCATTAGGTGTAAAAATTAACAATCATCCACAATAAAGTACTAGATAGATTTTCATCCTGCTTGAATTCTGAAAGCAAATATACACATAATACTGATTGCATTATTCTCTGCTGTTAACTTCAAACTTGCTATAACTCTATAAGAGAACAATATTCAGTAATAAATGGGCCATGAAAAAATTGTGTTTAAAACCATAAGTAAACATAGACAATACTCACCATAGTTATGTGATCACAGAAAATGTAAAGATGCTGGCTGAAAAACTACAAAGAACTTGGCTTTCATAAACTTAATGACTGAAACTAAAGTTCCTCCCTAGGAGACAGGCCAAAATCATAGCACAGTTTGTACAAAAGTATACCTTTCCAAGGTTACTGCAGAACAATTATGCCTGGGATCCTTTACTCTTGTAGAGAAAGCTCTGTAACCTCTTATTTTAAATTGACTTCCATTGAGCAATAATGTCTCCCAGCTTGCACTTTCAGGCACTGTATTGGATAATGTGTTTATAGGATGGTCTCATTTTTCTTTTTGTAATAGGAGACTGGTAGCTTACTGCTACTTGGAGGTGGCTTCGGGAAATACAATTTTCAAGATGGCAGTTTTTAAAAATGTGATTATTGGGAATAATAACTCTAGAGACAAAGATTTAATGGGATTACTTCCAATTTATTCAGCCCATCTCTAGGTTATTGAAGTTCTAGTTTTAGATCTGTACGTTCACAGTCCACATTGTTCCCTGATGTATTGTGTATTTAGGTTTGTGCTACCATATATAGGCACAGAGTTTGACTCCAACTCTCCACAGGAGCTTAACCTCTCAGAACAAGTATTGTAGCTGGATCTTTGGTAGCTCTATCTTTGCTATATTATCACTGCTATTTCTTAAAATCAAGATATGGTAAACATATATACTAATAGGAAGAAAATCCATCTTTAACACCATTATGGTGTTTTTTAGTTCAAAGGCTTATTTCTTATGCATTACTTGATTTCATTTCCTTTAAGGCCTTGGGAAATGTGAGTTATTATAATCTTATTGTTGTTGTTGATAAATAGTAGCTACTATATATTTAGCACTAAATCTGTATTGTGCACTGTATTAAACACCATGCAGCTGATCCAAACAATAGCCTTAGGGAGTCGGAATTAACATCACCCTCATTTTACAGAGAATGAAATATGGTTAAAATGATATGTCAATTTTATACCACTAATATATTGCAGAATTGGAATTCAAGCCCTATGTGATTTACTTTGACTCTTGAGCCTGAGCTTTGAAAGTATGTGGCTTGTTACTATTCTATTTTATAGATAGAAGGCCTGATAATGCTAGAAGTTTAAATAATTTGCACTATATCATAAAATTAGTTTCTAATGCCTTCTGATGTAAACCCTAAACCTCCTCCACTATACCCTGCTGATTCCAGGACTGCTACTAGCTTATATGGTACTCTGAAAATTAGATAAAGGGGCATTCTTCTGCTCCCAAGCCCATAGAAAGACCAATTTTTAAAGAAAGCATGCTTTCCAGTTTGGCTCTGTCTTATGACAATGTGACAAGGATGAGATGAGGAGTGCTAGTTAGATTTTACTCGCCCCCCACACACTTGTTCAAACACTTTTGTGCAAGGTGCTATATCTAGAACCATAAGCACTTTCCATAGCTGCACTTATTGAAATGAATAATTGGACAATATAAATAATGTTAAGGGAAATATTCAAAACCATTTCCTCCAAATATGTGTTTTTAGGAGCTATAAGGAAATAAAATTTGGACCCCGATAATTACATGTATATCATGCTCACATCTTCACTGCCAACAATAATGTTTAAGGAAATATAATCTGATAGCAGTCATGCAAAAACTTCCCTGAAGCCAAATGTGTCACTAGTCAAAATGATCCTCCTCATCTTCATAAACCCTTGAAAAGAAATTGAGTATCATTTGTGAAGCAGGTTTTAACTACAGGGTGACATATTATGCTGCAGTTATGTTATGGAACTTAGGGAATTTTTTTTGCATTCATTTCAACTTCCACTATGTTATTTTCAAAATTTATTACTTTCAATTATATGGCTACTCTGGGCATATAGAAAATGTCACATGATACAAATAGTTTCCACTGAAGTACTAACAAACTAATAGATTTAATATGTAACATACTACAATAAGGAAAAAAAAAAAAACAACAGTTAGCTGGAGTGTATGATAAAAACATAAATAATCACAAAAGAGATTTTGGAAAAGGATTTTGACAGAGGATGTGCTGGTTTGAGAAACACAGGGATAGTTAATTTGAATGATGTCCTATCAAACCTAAGAACCTTGAGCATGTACATAAAAACAAGTCCCTACCCACAGCTCTGTTTCCTTAATAGTAAGGTTATCTTCAGGGATTGTTCTGATTGATTTGAAAGAGCATGGTATAGGGAATGATTCTCTAACATCATCGGGTACCAGAAAAACAGGAGAGCTAGATAAATATACCAAGGCTTAAGTCCTATCTGAGCATTAATGAACGAAGGTCTCTGTGTTCCTTATTAGCTGTTCAGTTGATTCTGATGCACACCTAATGTGAGAACAAGAAATCTATGGGTACCAATTCTTGAATGTGGTTGTACATTAGAATTGCTTGAATCTCACACATATAGATTCTGATCTCATCGATATGAAGTTCTACTTGGGCATTTGAATTTTTTAAAATTCACCAAATGATTCTAATATCAGCAAAGTTTGAGAACCACTGGTCTAGGGTCTGGTCACCCAGTGTCTTATCTAAAGATCAGTAACAGGAAGACCAGGGAGCTTGTCGAAAATAAAGAATCTCAGATCCTCCCTAAAATCATTGAATTAGAATCCATTTTCTGAGGAGTGTACAGGGGATTAACTCAGGAGTGCTCGACCACTAAGCCACATCCCCAGCCCTATTTTGTATTTTACTTAGAGACAGGATCTCACCGAGTTGCTTAGCACCTCACTTTGCTGAGGCTGGCTTTGAACTTGCAATCCTCCTGCCTCAGCCTCCCCAGCTGCTGGGATTAAAGGTGTATGCCACTGTGCCCAGCCTAGAATCCATTTTTTTTAACCCAAATACACAAATCAAATACCCTAATTTGTATGTACATTATCTTTTGAGATACATTGTTCCAGGGAGTTAGGTAAAGCTGGATTCATAGACAATTCTTATTATTGATCATTTTGGAAAACCTCTTTGAGCTGCAATCTCTTACTCTGTTTAATGGATATAATGATAAGAGTGTCAAAATTGCAGGTTTGCTGGGAAGATTCTTATAATACAGTATACCTGGAACTCTTAGCTCATTTCCTAAAACAGTGAAGATCCTTACTAATTGCCAAATCCCTCTTAGGATATAGAGCTGCTATGAACCTTTTTGGTGAATGAAACCAAGCCCTGAAAGTAACAGCCAGTATAAAGTTTCCTGTTCTATTTGAATTAATGAAGGCTTTATTAGTTATCAATTCAAGATGATTTGCATTAATTCAAAAGAATAAATGCTTCCCAGATGGAAGTATCTTCTACTAAAAGTATAAGTTATCGGAAAGCAGCCCTTATCCACGATATCCTTGAAGGTATGATGGTCGCCTTGCATTGTTATGCAATTTGTGATCAACTTAATCAGACATTGACACTTATTTATTTATTTATTTATTTATTTTTAATTTTTTATTGTTGGTTGTTCAAAACATTACATAGTTCTTGATATATCATATTTCACACTTTGATTAAAGTGGGTTATGAACTCCCATTTTTACCCCGTTTACAGATTGCAGAATCATATCAGTTACACATCCATTGATTTACATGTTGCCATACTAGTGTCTGTTGTATTCTGCTGCCTTTCCTATCCTCTACTATCCTCCCTCCCCTCCCCTCCCCTCCCCTCCCCTCCCCTCCCCTCTTCTCTCTCTACCCCCTCTACTGTCATTAATTTCTCCCCCTTGTATTATTTTTCCCTTTCCCCTCACTTCCTCTTGTATGTAATTTTGTATAACCCTGAGGGTCTCCTTCCATTTCCATGCAATTTTCCTTCTCTCTCCCTTTCCCTCCCACCTCTCATCCCTGTTTAATGTTAATCTTCTTCTCCTGCTCTTCGTCCCTACTCTGTTCTTAGTTACTCTCCTTATATCAAAGAAGACATTTGGCATTTGTTTTTTAGGGATTGGCTAGCTTCACTTAGCATAATCTGCTCTAATGCCATCCATTTCCCTGCAAATTCTATGATTTTGTCATTTTTTAATGCAGAGTAATACTCCATTGTGTATAAATGCCACTTTTTTTTTTTATCCATTCGTCTACTGAAGGGCATCTAGGTTGGTTCCACAGTCTTGCTATTGTGAATTGTGCTGCTATGAACATCGATGTAGCAGTGTCCCTGTAGCATGCTCTTTTTAGGTCTTTAGGGAATAGACCAAGAAGGGGAATAGCTGGGTCAAATGGTGGTTCCATTCCCAGCTTTCCAAGAAATCTCCATACTGCTTTCCAAATTGGCTGCACCAATTTGCAGTCCCACCAGCAATGTACAAGTGTACCCTTTTCCCCACATCCTCGCCAGCACTTGTTGTTGTTTGACTTCATAATGGCTGCCAATCTTACTGGAGTGAGATGGTATCTTAGGGTGGTTTTGATTTGCATTTCTCTGACTGCTAGAGATGGTGAGCATTTTTTCATGTACTTGTTGATTGATTGTATGTCCTCCTCTGAGAAGTGAACCATATGATCATCTCGATAGATGCGGAAAAAGCATTCGACAAAGTACAGCATCCCTTTATGTTCAAAACTCTAGAAAAACTAGGGATAACAGGAACATACCTCAATATTGTAAAAGCAATCTATGCTAAGCCTCAGGCTAGCATCATTCTGAATGGAGAAAAATTGAAGGCATTCCCTCTAAAATCTGGAACAAGACAGGGATGCCCTCTCTCACCACTTCTGTTCAACATAGTTCTCGAAACACTGGACAGAGCAATTAGACAGACGAAAGAAATTAAAGGCATAAAAATAGGAAAAGAAGAACTTAAATTATCACTATTTGCAGGTGACATGATTCTATACCTAGCAGACCCAAAAGGGTCTACAAAGAAACTATTAGAGCTAATAAATGAATTCAGCAAAGTGGCAGGATATAAAATCAACACGCATAAATCAAAGGCATTCCTGTATATCAGCGACAAATCCTCTGAAATGGAAATGAGGACAACCACTCCATTCACAATATCCTCAAAAAAATAAAATACTTGGGAATCAACCTAACAAAAGAGGTGAAAGACTTATACAATGAAAACTACAGAACCCTAAACAGAGAAATAGAAGAAGATCTTAGAAGATGGAAAAATACACCCTGTTCATGGATAGGCAGAACTAACATCATCAAAATGGCGATATTACCAAAAGTTCTCTATAGGTTTAATGCAATGCCAATCAAAATCCCAACGGCATTTCTTGTAGAAATGGAGAAAGCAATCATGAAATTCATATGGAAAAATAAAAGACCCAGAATAGCAAAAACAATGCTAAGCAGGAAGTGTGAATCAGGCGGTATAGCGATACCAGACTTCAAACTATACTACAGAGCAATAGTAACAAAAACAGCATGGTGCTGGTACCAAAACAGGCGGGTGGACCAATGGTACAGAATAGAGGACACAGAAACCAATCCACAAAACTACAACTATCTTATATTTGATAAAGGGGCTAAAAGCATGCAATGGAGGAAGGATAGCATCTTCAACAAATGGTGCTGGGAAAACTGGAAATCCATATGCAACAAAATGAAACTGAATCCCTTTCTCTCGCCATGCACAAAAGTGAATTCAAAATGGATCAAGGAGCTTGATATCAAATCAGAGACAGGCCATCTGATAGAAGAAAAAGTTGGCTACGATCTACAGTTGGTGGGGTCGGGCTCCAAATTCCTCAATAGGACACCCATAGCACAAAAGTTAATAACTAGAATCAACAAATGGGACTTACTCAAACTAAAAAGTTTTTTCTCAGCAAAAGAAACAATAAGAGAGGTAAATAGGGAGCCTACATCCTGGGAACAAATCTTTACTCCTCACACTTCAGATAGAGCCCTAATATCCAGAGTATACAAAGAACTCAAAAAATTAGACAATAAGAGAACAAATAACCCCATCAACAAATGGGCCAAGGACCTGAACAGACATTGACACTTTTCAGAATTCATTATTTTTAAATATCCCTCTTAGATCACTATCTGTTATTTCCCTCCTCCCAGGAAAAAAGTTAATATTTTTACAGAAACTCATATGCACGGTTTCTTTATTTTTCTCCTCAAGCAACTAACTTTTGTAATTATCTATTTTTTCTTAGTTTCTCTAACTTTAGCCTCACAAAATGTTTTCTTATTCCTGTTCTGTTCTCTAAATTAAGACATAGAACTTAATTTATAAAAGTTTATATCTGATTGAAAGAGCATGATCATTCTTTCTTTGCATTATAATCATTTATACATTTAAGGGAGAAATAGAAATGCCTAATGTAATACCACAGAAGAAATACCCTCAACTAATCTTTCTAAGCAGGATGACAATGAGTAATGATTACAGTTAATTAAGTTAGGCAACCTCCATTTCCATTCACTTAGCAGCACTGCTAATTATACACTCATTGTACAAGGTTTCTTTAGTTCTTCTGTAATTTGAATGCAGTACTCTTTGTAGGCAGGGGGATATGGTAAGATTAATGAGCTTTTCCCTACCAAAATCTCCTGTTCTCTCCAAATGAAATTTCTGCATCTGGAAGTTGAGAGTAGGAAAAGCAGAAAGGAAAAAAAAATAAGGCACATTTTAGCTTACTTCCAGCTGAGGATATGTTTATAATTCCCAAATAGTTTGTGTTAAAGAGAACAATATGATTTAAAGTACTTTAGAAACTGTAGAAAATTATGGTTTATATAAAACTAAATGAGTACTGAACTTGTTTTTTTTAAATATCAGTGGCGATGATAATGACATTTTGTATTGTATGATTTTTGTTGCATTGAATAATAAATATTTAGCACTTACTTTTTGCCAAGTCCAGTGTCAGGCACTGAGTCTACCAAGATGAAAAAGACAACTCTTATAACTCCAAGATTCTTTATATGGACTTCAATCACTTTAACAACGTGTTCTTTAAAGAAAACAGAGAGAATGACAGCTCTACTTGGGGATATCATTAATGAAGCACTGGAAAAAATTTAGTTTGTATGCTTTGATCAGATAGGGATTGACATACTTAAGAGTTTTATTTTTAATCTGAAAATCCACTTCAATCTTATGCTCTGGGTAAACAGTCATTACACAAGCTTGGCACAATTCTGTATTTTAAAGAATCATGATTCAAGGTTTAACTTCAAAATAATTTTGAGTAAGCTACACAGATTATTCCTTTTCTTTAAAAAAATATAGGGTTTATATGGATGGATTTAAGCTTCAATCTTAAATAATCTTCATTTGCTTTAAGAATTAACTTTTGCATTGTAGCTCACATTGTATTTCAGATTTTAGAATAGGTTTTCAGAGGTATATCTGGAGGAAGATATTTGAATATCAAGCACTTTTTATATTTTCATAGGAAGTTCAAATATATTTGGAGCTGTGCTGGACATTTTTAGAGTTTTTTTCTCCTACCATCACACAGGTGTACAACTTTATGGGTCCAGTTTTTTCTTTGTGCTTCCTCTTCTCTGCTTCTCTTTCACTAAAATCAGTTTGCATAAATAAGTGCACCGTCGAGTTCACATGAAGACTAGACAAAAATACAGGTGTCCTTATAATAATCAGCTCCTCTAATTCTCCTCTCCAGTTATGCTTCAGTCTCAGAGAAATCCTATATAAAGCAGACGGCACAGTTATTACTAGAGGAACTGAGGTTACTGATTAGAAGGGAACGTAATCAGGTAGATTGAGCCTGTGAGGGAAGAAACCATTGCTGTGAGAGGGGAGTGTTTGCAAAATGCTCTCTGTGAAGCTGAATCTGTGAAGAACACCTCACTATTCACAGCAACCAGAGTGGAAGAAACAGGTGCAAAAAGATTGTGCGTTTGTCTGCTTTTGTGAGGCTGGTCAAAGATTATGTACCTGCTTTATCTGTGCTAGGCTATGACTCTACCTCCAGGTTTATCATACCCCATAGAATGTGTAAGAGAAAAGTACCAACAGGGAAATCAGCAAAAAGCTTTCCTATGAAGGTGTAGCCAGCCTCCGCAGAATTTGAAATGTCTGAGGTTTCATCTGGTGAGTAAAAGCTGCAGATAATGCAACAACCATTCAGAAGAATGATAAATGCCACAAGCATTTGGAAGCAGGCTTCCCTAAAGGTGACTCTTTTGGTCAATTTGCAACCTCTAAGATATATTTAAATTGCTCCTTTTCCATAAGTCTTTCTCTAAAAGTTAAATTTGGGCTTTTATTATTAGGAAGGAAGGGAAGGGGTTTGACATCAATGACCTATAGGATAATATTAATCAGTGATAAGAGAAGGAACACAAATTCTCCTTTTTGGGTTATGGCTTTTATGAACTTTGTCTTTAGGAATCGAAAATTGTTTCTTATATGAAGATATTTTAAAAATTGATGATCCAGACCTTAGTCAATAAAAATAATATTCTTCAAAGTAAATTTCTAAGGACATGGAATATATCCATAAACTCATTAGAAAACTAAAGTGAGGGTTTTTTCTCTTATCCATAGAAAAACCTGTTTTATATATATGTATACAAATGGATACATATATATCTACATAAACATATATATGTTTATGTGTGTATATATATACACACACAAACACACACATATGCAGGTTACAATTTTTTTTCCAAAGTAAAGGAAAATAATATTGTTGTAAATAGTAATTTAGACATGTTCAGACAAGCACAACTTATTAAGAAACAAACTGGGCCACATATTACAGGCAATGATTCCAGGTTGCCTAATTATCTGAATTAGGTTTTCGAATAGTTTTAGAATCTAAACATTCTTTGTTAAATGATAGCTTTTAAATAAAGTAAAGAGGTATAGTGATTAATCATGTTATTTTTGTATTTTTTATTATAGGATATCCTAAAACTCTAAATTAACATTGATTTTTTGTTAGTACATATAAACATACAATCTATATATACTAAGTACATTTATTTCAAAATTGTAATACTTTTGTTAAAATTCAAGTAGATTCTGATTTAGGCACGTTTTTCTATTTTCTATCATTGTGAAATGTTAGGGTTTTTTTTGGTATTGTTTTAAGGGAGGATGAGCTAAAAGAGTTGAGGTAAAATATGCCTATTTAAATTATAAAACATCTAGTAGAGGGAAAGGCAGTGTAAAGTTAAAAATAAAATCTATTTAGATGTCAAGATTCCCCATAACTTGATTTGTAAGAAAAGTTACCCATTTTATAAGTCTTGTCTCTCATTTCCTCTGGACTAAGTGGTTGCCATTTCTCACTTATAGATTGCCTTTTACTAATCTCATTCTAAAGGGTTTTTTTAATTTTTATATTTGTGTTTTATTTATCAGACAGATTGTCCTGGAAGTACAGAGGCCAGTTAATGGTTTATGAGTTCAAGCTGAGCTGAATATAGCTAAGCTCTGTCTTGCTTGACATTTCATCAAAAGCTGTGTTGATTTGCAATGTTTACCGACCTATTTATTGAACCCTCACAGCTTGAACTATGCCACCAAGCTTGCTGACATTGCTGAGATTATCTCCAAATGCATGTACAAACCAAGGAGGAAATAGACAGAAAAAATAAGTTAAAAACAATTGTTGGCCTACTTAATAAATTATGCTTATATAGTTCTTTATTTATTTGTTTTTAAACTGTTTTCCTCAAAGCCCTATGCCATAAGTTTTCTCATTTATTCTTCACACAAACTCTGGAAGAAGATACACTACAGTGGTGGATCTCACCCTTCTGTGGGCATCAGAATCACAGTGGAGGGCTTTACAAAACAAGAGCTTCCTGGGCTCTGCCCCCAGAATTTCTGATTCATTCTTTGTGAGAGGCCCAAACATTTGCATTTCTAACAAGTTTCTCAGGAAATGCCGATGTTGGTGATGGTCTAAGAACATAAAATATATGCTCTTAGTATTAAGAACACAAAATAAGCATTCTTAGTCTTGTTACCTGTGTTCTCTTTACACAGAGAAATTTCCCACTCTACAAGAAAATAAATACCTATTCTCACAAAATTCAGGCATGTATTCTATTAATGATTATTAAAATATTGTAAAAAATAATGAGTGCCTATTTAGTAAATTGTTTTTCAATGGAAATTAGAAATAATGACTTAAATTACTTAGCAGGAATATTAGTACTAAACTAGTGTTAAGGGAAGTAAGCATTTGGTCACTAGTTCTCAAATACATAAAGATTCAATTTTTAATTTTTTTCTTCATTCTTATTCTTTGATATTTCTGTATAAGTAAGGATTTTTGTCTATGACATTTTTAACCAAATGAAAGCATGATCCATGTGTTATAAATACTTGAATCTATACTATATATCAAAGTCTCCCTTTTTTGGTCAGTAAAAATGATGTTTTCTAACTTATTTACTGAAGGAAAAGTTCGGAAACTTAAACCATGAAAAGATAGGATATTTTACTTAACTGTAATACCTAAAAATTGAAGTATATCTTTTTAATACTAATAACTAAAGAATTAAAAAAATTGTAAACTCTGCTGTTTTAAAGTTATATGTTCATTTGCTATGGTCCATTTCTTTCAGTAAAATTTATGTTTTTGATATATTCTAATGGAGTACAACATTTAGATTAAATGTATGAAATGGATAATTGATTTTTAATGGCATTTAATCTAGATATTCATAACTGAGGGTTGGGGTAGGCACATCTTTAAGGGGGTAGAAATTTTTATTATAATGATTTTCTCTATTTCCTCTCTTAATTTGGGAGATATATCTGCATATATATATATATATATATATATATATATATATATATATGCATATACATGCATATATATATATATATATATATATTTATATATGTTCATTTATTTCAGTTTCATAGTGTATTTTCTTTTGTCCAGTCTTGCTTGTCACATGCTTCTGAAACAATCAGTGCCATGCTGACATTTTTGTTATTTTCATTCAGATACTCTTCCAATTATATGAAATGGGGGTGATATGCAGAAAGCAAATGCACCATACATCTGATCTTTAAATACTCTATCAAATTATTATTTTTCCCTGGCTCACTTATCAGTTTATTTTTTACATTCCTTTTCATAACTAAAGAAACTCATCAATTTAACTAACCCAGGTAGCATTTCTAATAATGAATTATGGTTTTACTTATGAAAAATAAACCACTCTTAATGATGTTTGTGGCTATACATTTGAGAAGAAAGACTAATACTTTATTAGGTTTCCTATGTCCCTTGTATTTCATCATTAAAACTTTAACAGTTAATACCTATGTAGTAGGTAATAAGAATTCAATTGATTAGCTAAATGAATGAATGAATGAATCCTACAGGAAAAATTACCCAGGAAAAAAAGCATGAGTATTTTTATTTTAATATTTAGTATTGTCTGTTTTGATCAAAATTAATATTATCTAAGACATTTTATTCTGATGGTTATTAGAGTATTAATTGAATATTAGAACAAAAGGCATTTTTGGATTTTGCTTATTTTAACTTAATTATTAGATTTCTTTTACCAACTCACTTGAGACTTTCAGGATAGAATCATCTATTTGCCTTTTCAGTTTTCTGATTCTTTATGGTCAGGCCAAAATCATATCTTTTCAGTCATATACACATAGACAGATACACACACACAGACACATACACACAATATATATATATATATATATATATATATATATATATATATATATATATATATATATATATATATATATTATATTGAGACAGCACTTGAAATTGAAATGAGAGCTAGAGAAAGAAGAACCTTAAATAGATGGATTTTTTTTCCAACCAGTCAAAACTTAGTCTCTGTCTTTGGGTAAATGTTGTGAATATTGGTTGAGAGATGGAGAGGGAAAGAAATGAAAATGTTCAGGGAAGTCACTGCCTGTTTAGTACCTTCCTAGTCAGCTTTAAAGTTGCCAAAAGCAGAGATAATTTTCTGCTTTGCTTAACTACACATTCAAAACTCAATCCAAGAATCTGTGGGAAAGTTCTTTTTAATTAAACTCAAGTCATTCTGAAAATATATTATGTAAAGATTTTATTTTTGAAAGTTAAGAGACTATGTCTGCATAATGAAAAGTGACTAGGGGTATGGAAATTATTACTAAATTATCAGGAAATCTAGAAAAATCTCCTTGCAATATAAATGAGCACCAGTGACTTCTACCAAAGTCCTTTGAATAAAGAGCAATGAGGAGAAGTTTTGTAATATAATTAAAAATAATGAATTTTTCTATTTTAGCTAGATGCTTTAAATTAATTCATTGAAACAAATTTTGAAGTGTATTGTTTTTAGTCTTTAAATTGATACATAATAATTATACAAATTTGTGGGGTTCAGTGTGGTGAAATTTTGACATATGTATACCTTCCTTTATATATAAATATGAATTAAGTTGAATTATATACATTGGTACATTACTATAGATACTACCATTTATTCAACAAATTATATAATTTAACTACCTTTGAAGTCACAGTTGTTAATTATAAATGGAGGCAAACCAAAAATAATGTATACCACATGTGAAGACATTCCGATGAATAAAATAATTTCTGTGCAAACTAGCCTGCTGTTCAAATTTGCTTATAGTTGTTCTTCAGATAATATTTACCAAAATACTGACAGATTCCTACAAGCACAATTTTTAAACACTTACCTTGGAGATTTACAGGACTCCAAAAATATTTTTATTGCTTTTAAACAACCACAAAACAACATAAAAAATGTGCTTTGACTGAAGGCCATTTGTAGCACATGTAAAAATAAATTCTCTAAAGAGTATTTTGAAATATAAATAGCTTTTGTGGTTCAGGGGTTTCTAATCAGCCTATTAAAAGCCTGCAAATTATAAAAAAATGATAAATTGAATAGAGGTATAGAGTTCAACAGACATTGGTAGATTTTAATCTTTGGTAAGCATTAAAAGGTTACATGTTGATAAATGGCAATGTAGTGTCAAGGTATTATAATATGTTTTAATATTATTAATATAAAATATATAAAACTTGCTTATATATTTTTAAAGAGAGAGAGAGACAGAAGAGAGAGAGAGAACATTTAATATTTATTTTTCAGTTTTTGGTGGACACAGCATCTTTATTTTATTTTTATGTGGTGCTGAGGATCGAACCCAGCGCCCCACGCATGCCAGGCAAGCACATTACCGCTTGAACCACATCCCCAGCCCCGCTTATATATTTTTATGGACAAAATAGTTTACAAATAGCATTCCCAAAATCAACTGAAGAATTTAGGGGCCTTATTTTCCAATCTTTAAATAACAGTTTTTAACTAAAGAATGTATAAAGTGACTTATATGGTGTCTAACAGTAATTCCTTTAAGAAGTGTTTCATTGGAGCAGAGAAATAAATAGGTTCTAAAGAATAAAGAAGATGAAGAAGGCATTGCTGATGCTCTTCCCAATATCTCCTTTCCCACCTGAGTTCGCTGCAAATTCTGACATACTTGTCTCCAGAGTTCTTATGTCTTACTCAACTGCTTTGCCTGAAGACTTATTGTAGGACACAGAGCTTCTCCTGCAAAAAGGAATGAACCTGGAGAGAGCAGTCTTTAATGCCACTAGAAGTGACCTTTAATGACCAGGAAATGGGAGTCATAGAGAAAGCACTCAGTCACCTCATCCTCTGGTAGACAATTCTTCACAGCCTCTCAAGATTCACAGAAGTGATTGAGCTCCAATTGTCCCCAGTAGCAATGTGTGCGTTAACACATCCTGTATTGTCTTCTGCAATTTCCTAATCTCGCTTTCTCTCCTTTTTTGTACTTTCTGAAATCATTTGCCAGAAGAAGTACCTAAATTCCAAATCCTGGTGTGTGTTTGGAGAGAACCTAAAGTAACTCAGAAGGTTAGAGAGAAGTTTTTGTGCACACTTAATAAGACAGGGCAAAGGCACATAAGATGTTAGAGGAAGGAAGGGATAGTGAGGGAGGGATGTTGCTCTGTTTAATAAATACAGGGTGGGAGGTAGAAAGGAAGGAAGCAATTGGTGAACCTGAAAAACTGTAGGAAGGTTTGGAAGAGCCACTATATGAAATATGCCAGATATTCCAATATGTGAATAATAGGTTCATGGAACAGCTGAAAAAGTGGAAATATACCATACATACCTTTTGGTTTCATTCCAATTTAAGTTACCCTTAAATTAAGTTACACTTCATTTATGTTACCCTTAAAGTATAGCCACTAGCAGTAGTCCCCTCCTAACTCATCTTTGCCACTTGTGCTTTTTATTCCCTTCTTTTCACTGTCCACAGAGAATCCAAAGTGATCTTTTAAAATTATATTTGTTGTTTTCCTAGCAAAGAGTAAGTAGACCTTTGGAGAGAAACAGTAGTAGTTATAATTCTGCATTGGGTATTGGAGAAGCATTTGTCAATTCCAGTATTTTGATAAATACTATTTGAAGGATAATGGCAAATCTGTATGTGTAACTACATATATATATATATATACACACACATGAATATATGTGTATGTGTTTACTTAAACACAACGTTTAAGCAAGTAAAGTCTAAGGTGCTGTTCTTTGTATGTAACACTCTAATAAGTCAATTGGAATCAAGCTAGGCTAGATATCAAACAGTGGAGAGTATGTAAAGTCATAGAAAATGAGGCCAATGTTGAAGAACATTTTAATAGATGAGGGAATTGTAGTTGGCAATAGCAGTAGTTGTACTGGGGAGCCTGTATAAGATAGTGGAGCAGCACATTGAGAAAAGTCAGCTATGAATAGATTGGCGTAAAAGTTAGTGTTGAAAAGTGATGTGAGACAAAGACTAATAGACAAGTTGGCTTGGTTAATATAATACCCATAATGCAAGAAAAGCTATGCTGTGATGGCTCAGCAAACCTAATTGCAAGGGACTTTTGAGGGCAGCATATCAGGTTATCACATGCCAAAAATATTTCATTTCAGAGACTTTAGTTTTCTCATTAATTTTATCACTAATCCATTCATTTTCAAAATGTATTTCAGGATTTTACATCAGGTTGACTTTAAAGCTTATATGCAGATGAAGATTTCTTGTCCTAGCACTGAGTAAGGCAGTTAGTCCTATTCTGTGCATAAGAGTGAAGCTAGCTTATATTGGCGCTGCAAACAGGATTATTAAATAGCCAATTACTATTCAGAATGTGTTACGTTCCTTAAAATTACTCAAGCAAGAGTCTTGAACTTGTTCAACCTGAACACATCTGATATCCTCAGCCAAGTAAGGGATGCAAATTAGAGAGCTTCTGGCTGTACTAGTGTGGAACCAGACATGCTTTTTCCCCTTAGGACTCTATGACTAATGACCTGGATTGTCTAAATTCAAGAGTACTCAGGTCTCCAGTGGTAAGCCTGTTTCAGTTTTTCTGCTTCTGTTTTGTCCCATAGTCTATCTTGGAACAAAGGTTATTTTATGTGCAGATTTCAAGTTGAGATGATATTTTAAAACAAATTTTCTTTTCATATTTGATTAGTGAGTGCATCTAGATAGTCTAGACATGTTCATGATAAAAGCTTCAGATTTTCAATGACCCAAGGAAATTATAAAAATAGGTAATTATTTGTAATCAGGACACATGGGAGAAGTTCCAACTCCAAATGCTTGTTATGTGACATTGACAGGTATTCTTACACAATAGGCCTCAGTTTTCATATGTGAGAACATTACTTTTCAGGTTCAGTATTTTGAGGGGTGAATGAGATAAAATATGTAAGTGCTATAGCAGTAAAATGTGATAAGAACTCTGAGTTACTTTATACCAGCTTCATTGAAATATAATAGATAAATAAAATTACATATATTCAAAGTATACCATGTGATTATTTAATATACATATACATTGTAAAATTATTACTATTATCAACTTAATTAACATTATCTGTCACTTTACAGAGTTACCATTATATTTTTGTGGTAAAAACACTTAAGATCTCTCTTAGCAAATTTCAAATACACCGTATAAACTTATTAAGTCCAATTACCATGCTATATATTAGATGCCAGAATTTATTAATTTTATAACTGAAAGTTTGTACAAATTGACCAATATTATCCTATTTCCCCCAATTGTTAGGCCTTGGCTACTAGTACTCCACTGTCTGTTTCTCTGAGCTCAACTTCTTAAAATAGTATGAATATGAGCTGGGGTTGTAGCTCCGTGGTAGAGCACTTGCCTAGCATGCATGAGGCCCTGGGTTTGATTCTCAGCACAACATATAAATTAATTAATTAAAATATAGGTCCTCAACGACTAAAAAATATTCTAAAAAATAGTATGAGTATTTTTATTTTGAGATGGGAATCTCTATATTGACATGGCTGGCCTGTAACTCCTGGGCCAGGAGTTTATCCTCCTGCCTCAGTATCCCTAGTAGTTGGGACTATAGATATGCATGCATCATCATCATCATCATCATGTGTGGATAATATGATTTACTTTTTAAAAACAATTTATTTTTAAATCAACAAATAAAATTGTATAATTTATTGTGTATACCATGATGTTTTGAAATATACACACATATGCACACACATGCATAATAGATTGGCTATATTAAGCTATAATAACAGTGTAATAACTATCTATCCAAAATTCATGACTGTAGGCTTTTAGCAGATCAGTTGTGTAATTCTTAAATTAATAGAATTTCTAGAACTTTTTAGTAGAGTGGAGAGCAATGTGAATCTTCTCAGAAAACTGCATTGACTGTGCAATTTTTAGGGTTTGAGTTGTTTTGTCTCATCTATATATACACAGCATAAAATATTCTCTTTCCTATGGAAGCCAGTTCATTATTCACTATTCTTGCTTTGTTAGGCTCATTCCCATTTTCTGGAATTTTCTCCCACCATCAAATTTTGCTAATTAATTGCCCCATCTTAAAAATCCAATTCAAGTATCACTAACTGTTCTAAGCCTCATTTTGTTCTATTAACTTTTGTTCCATATAATCATTTATACCCACTATTCAAATTAATTACTTGTTAATTATTTCTGCAGATTATTTTTGATTCCACAACCATTTCTTTTAACATTCTTGAAAGCAGTTGCTATGTTTTATACTCCTTTTTAAATAACTCACTAGGTATTCTCCATGTTTTTAATTCTTTGTTTACAAAACAGTTGGCCCTAAAATAATATATTTTCAAACACTACCTAATATTGGCTTAATAGAAAGGTTACCTTTTGTTACCATGTATTCACTATAACACTTTTGTTTAAGAAATCCCTATATATTACATTGTTGCCTGTATGTATGAAATATTCTGTCCCCTTGTCTATAGTGGAAATTTGTGTCAATCTGGCTTTGACTATAGCACAATCTGTTCTAGCTTTCTGACACTTAACTTGAGAAGAAGTTAAATATATGTTGAGTGAATATCTCAGGAGAAAAACTAAAGGATTATCTTTCATTATGTATAGTCTGTTGTTATTGCTGAAAATAATATGGTTTTGTTTATAGATATTTTGCCAATTCATTCAATACATATTTATGTGAATGAGAAAAAGGCTTGTTTTTATCATACTCATAATGAATATAGAAGTTGTACTGTCCTGCATATTTTCAATGCTCATCCTTAGTAAAAAAAAAAAATGTTATATGATGAAAGGAACAGTTCCTGAATATCTAAAGTTGATTGCCTTGTTATAAACATTAGCAATGATCTGAAGTGACTATGTTTAAGAGAGAAAGTCCTTAAAGAACTTTATGATTACTGAGGGCAGTGGCACACGCCTATAATCCCAGAGGCTCAGGAGGCTGAGGCAGGAGAATCACAAGTTCAAAGCCAGCCTCAGCAATTTAAGGAGGCCCTAAGCAACTTAGCAAAACTTCTCTCAAAATAAAACATAAAAATGGCTAGGGGTATGGCTCATTGGTACAATGCCCTGGGTTCAATCCCTGATACCAAAAAAAAAAAAAAAAAAAAAAAAAAGAAAGAAAGAAAACAAACAAACAAAAAAAAAAAAAAAAAAAAAAAAAAAACTTTGTGATTTGGGCTGACAAGTTTAGCTAAATACCAATCAGTGTGCCTCCTTTGTTCTGATAATTATCCTGGGAATTGCAATCCAGAAATACTGAAGTTATGCTATGGTACAGTAAACTACAAAAGTGTTAAGCATCATTAATGAAACACAGATTCTACTTCTTGAGAGAAACTATCATTACACATGTATGGACAATAATATTTTTGTTTGCATAAAATAGTCTTCTATATTTTATTTATTTTCAGTTTTTAAAATAAATCTGAATTAGCAGGTTCTTAATTCACTCATTTTTCTTTTCTCATTTCCATTTTGCTCTTGGACTTTCATTTTAACAACCTTATTGTACAATAGAATTTTATTTTCAAAATAACCAGTACTTGGGCTGTGGACCTAATAAAGTATTTTTACTCTTACCTATATATTTTTGGAGTAGAATTTAAATTTGTATTTTCAGTATATGTTAGCATATATTCTCATTATACTTAATTCCAGTTTGAGACTACTAGAGAGAAATATTTTATTTTAAATATTTTTATACTATATTTTTTAAATCATTTTTCCT
This sequence comes from Marmota flaviventris, assembly GCF_047511675.1. NCBI lineage: Eukaryota > Metazoa > Chordata > Mammalia > Rodentia > Sciuridae > Marmota > Marmota flaviventris. The sequence continues at coordinate 26,602,898 of NC_092518.1, read as the reverse complement.
AGAATTATATTACAAAATACACATTTACAAAACAACCCAACTCTTACTGGTTTGAGGTGCAGATTTAAATATTTTCACCATTAATGAATTATTCATCTACCTGTGTGACAGTTTAGTCATTTTAAAACATCTAATATATTATGAGAGAGAATCTACTTTTCCCATTAGATTACATGTGACACTGATCTTTTGGGGAAAAAAGAAAGTCTGTGAGTCACTTCTGTAACATTTGGAATTAAATTCATTAACCAAAATAATACCATGCTTCATCTTTTATATTTTGCTTCCTTAGCATCTGGTCCTTAGTCTGTCTAATTGCATTATAATGGCTCTGTGTTGCAACAGATGCTAGAAGATTTTTTTTTTCTTGGCAAGAATGATAATTTTGTTTCATATTTTGGAATACCTGCTTTGCAATTGTCATTCTTATTTACTAGAGCCAGAAAGAAAACAAACCTAATGTTTCTTTTCTCATTTGAAATTTATTGAGTTCAACTGTATTCAAAGATTAAAAAAGATGACAATATCACATTCAAAAGAATTTTTCCCAATTAATACATTGAGCACTCTAATTCTGAGATCCACAATAATTATTAGCCATGATGTTGACATTATCCCACATATTTCTTTTTTGGGTGCAATTAATATTGTCACTTTTGAATATCGAAAAGTTAGTGTTCTATTGGAGCTATGCAATGGACTAATTTCTTATACTGAATATTTTCTTATAAGAAGGAACCAAATTATTAGGATAGTAATGTAGATAATTATGATCTATGATCAAGTTAAACTCTAAGGATCCAAAGCCATATATTACCAAAATCTTATTTTTTAACTCAAAGGGGAATCAGCAAGTGTACTTATGCTGTAAATTTGTTACTGTTACTGAAAAAGCTCATTTTCTTTTTTCATGCAAGTATCTATTAAAGCCTTTAATGTTTATAAGCAGCATCATAGCATTATAAAATCTCTTTGAAATTTTTGAATTTAGAAAGTTCTGGATAGGAAAGATGAAAATTGACTCATTTTAATTTCATAATGATGTAAAATGATTATTGTATCATATACTTATTATATAGAATATACACAATATATATGTTTTATATCTATTTGGCAAATGGTCAAGATATTTATATAGCAAGGCATGGTGGGCATACCTGTAATCCCAGCAGCTCAGGAGGCTAAGGCAGGAGGATTGCTGGTTCAAGGCCAGCCTCAGCCACTTGGTGAGGCCTAAGCAACTTAGCAAGACTCTGTCTCAAAATAAAAAAAATAAAAAAGGGCTGGGGATGTGGCTCAGTGTTTGAGACCCCTGGATTCAATCCCCAGTACCAAAAAAATTGTATAATTCATTTTCATACTAATATACATAATTGTGTTTTTGGAATTATTTAATACACATTAAGGGAAATTATTGTTTTATTCATCCTCTAATTTTATCAAATTGAAGAGCATAGCAAGTCATGTATATCTATATTGAATATTATACTAAAAATAAAATGGTTGACAGATGAAAAAATTCATCATAGATTATTGGTTTATATGACATCAAGCATCAGGCTGTAAGGAGACATTCAAATGATAGGCTCATATTGTCCCATAAGAGTTGGGAAGTTTTCTTCCTCCCTTCTTTTCTGCTTTCCTTGTTTTCTTTCTTTTTTATCTTCTTCTGTGGCTTGAACCCAGGGCACTACCACTGAGCTACACCCAGCCATGGTTTTTAGTATAATAAATAAAAATCCAAGAGTTGGGAAACTGAGAACTTTTTTTCTCACCTTCACTATTAAACAGAGTAATGCCCTTCAATGTGTCACTTAATATTGTTGATGTCAGAACCTTCCATTTGAGCAGCTGAAATTATTGATATTCCTCCTCTGTCATTCTTCAGAATGTGTTGTACTGTAGTGACTGGCTACTTTCTATGGTTAGAGCTTTATGCTTCCTGGGAACTGATGTTGAATTTAAGAACCTTATCAGCAGCATTGTCATTTTCAAGGTTGTCTACTGGCTTGGGAGGAAGGAGAAAAATATACCAATTACAGATTGCTCATTTACAGTTGCCTTTTAAATCTAATTTTTAAGCTTTTGTGTCTAAGAAAAAGAATATATATATATATATATATATATATATATATATATATATATATACACATATATATATATATATATATATATATTACAATGTATGATAACCACTGAGAAGTAATATTTACATTTTAATTTTAATAAATATTTTGATTAAAATGTTAATTTAAATAATTAACTTTAAGAAATAAAATTTCATCATGTTTTGTAATGTAAAAATGACAGTTATAAAATTGACATATGAACTTTCAGTACACAATACAGCTTCTATTCAACAAACTTGGATTGTGCCAATGATTCCATTCTTCCCTAAAGGCGTAAGAAATGAGCAAATCATCTGCCCTTTTTGCCATTCACTCAAAATGCAGTGTTGCTAATCTGGAATCCATGAGCCAGTATAGGAAAACATTTGCATCTTTATTTTTACTAATCTTAACTAAAATTTAACACTTCCAATTATGGTGATAGGTAATACATTATATTAATAGCAATAACTTCAAATTTATCACTAATGTTTTTATATCAAATCCTAGTTGTGGATATCTTGAAAAATCACATACTAATTTATGCTAGTGGTTAATATACTAACCAATACTTTGAATTTGTATTAATTATCATATCTGCATCAAGTGCATTAATAATTGCATGGAATATTTCTATATTTAATATTTTCTATTTATATTGTAGCATAATTAACTCCTTTGTATACCTATATGGTTTTTATTTTCATCTTACACATTTTAAAACATCCTGAAAATATTTCCATATGTTTCACCAGATGCTAAAGGGATCCACAGCACAAATAGTTAAGGGCCCCATGTTTAGAGGCAAATATATAAAATACCGTGGTACAAAACAATAATCGAGGCTTGTACCATATGCTGTGAAATCAGGCATGACTGTCCCAGCTGGGAGGACTGGTAAGGCAATTTTTGACTTGGTCTTGAAGGCAGGAGTGATTGTTTTACTAGGGGCAATATGTGAGAGAAGGCATTTTAAAAAGAGAAAAGTAGGTGCAAAGTCACCTGAGGAGAGCGTACAGGGTCAGAAAAAGAGCATCTTAGCGCAGCAATGTTAAAAATTCCTATTTCTTCACTATTGATGTGTATCCTATTCTGTTTCCATTGGTTCATGTGCAAAATTCCATTTACCAATTTTTTTATTAATCACAAGTAAGTAGAAACTATTATTTGTCTTTTATTATTAACAGATCATTATTTTATAAAGAGTAGCATTGTAGACAAGAGGCAAAATTAATCAAAAAGGAGATCAAAGCTCCACATCAGCTTTTGAAATCTCTCATTATTTCAATAAACATCTACCTGTAAGAGGGAGAAATGAATTTGTTTCACCTTTCTACTTTATCATGTTTTTGGACAATGATCAGTCACTTTTCTGGCCTGAGGGCCATAATTGGCTACTGCTAAATCTCAAGAGACTGAAACACATAACTGGAATAATTGTTTTTAAACCCCCACAGGGTTGCTGTTCAGTTATAATGGTCAAAGGCAGCTTTATTTGCCAAGCTCAAGTTTTCTAACTTTATGATTTATCTGGCTTTTCTGGGAGAAATGTCGATGTGACAATTCAGATTATAATAAAAGTCATCCAGGGAAGCAGTTATGATTTCAAGAAACAAACAAACAAACAAAAAAAAAAACAAAACAAAACTGAAAGCTACACTAATGGGCTAATATAGTCTATTTAAACTATTCTCTTTATCTTGACAAATTTGTTTGAATTCCTTGTTAAGCAAGAGGGTTCACATCTTAAACAACACTTTCAATAATTTGTTAAGGTTATTACTGGCCTTGATTTCAAACAAGAACCTCCAGAGACTTGAATGGACATTAGTTAATCATATTAAAATTGCATTTGTATCTAAATACTTGTCTGTAATTTTCAAAAACTAAGCATGACATATTTTGAAAACTGATTAATGTAAGCAACTAAATATTCCAAGATGAAATATTCCGAATCAAAATATATAGCACATTACAATGTGGTTAAACAGGCCATAATTAGTTCTGGTTCTCTAATTAATCATACACACTGGATATATATCTACATTATTAAATTTTATCTAAATAAAGTTGATGTTATCTAAAATATAATTTTCATTTAATGGTATGAAATTTAAAATTGAAGGGACTTAGGTTTAAATGACTTCTTAACTATGCAATCCTATATGAATTATTAACTTATCTGAGCCTCAGTTTTCTCATCTATAAAGATAGACCAAAAAAAATATTCTAAAAGTTGGTAGATGCGGTGGTATATGACTGTAATCCCAGCGGCTTGGGAGGCTGAGGCAGGAGGATCACAAATTCAAAGCCAGCCTCAGCAATTTAGCAAGACCCTGTCTTAAAATTAAAAAAAAAAAATTAAAAAATGCTGGAGATATAGTTCAGTGGTTTAGCATCCCTGGGTTTAATGCCCAATTTAAAAAAACAATGTAAATGTTAATGTGGAAATTAATTGTACTAAAATGTATAATTGGTGCTTAGAATTTTTTTTCATTTTAATTATTTATGTTTATTAATGAAAAATGTTTTGGCTTAGGGATATAGCTCCATGATGTCTCATTTGCCTAGCATGCATGAGGCCTGCATTCAATCCTCAGCACAGCCCAACAAAAAAAAAAAAAAAAAAAAAAAGAAAGAAAGAAAAGGAAACTTTTTAGTTTTATTTTTGGTAAACAATATATTATTCACACAACATCTAACATAATGTTGCTCCTTAATAAATCAACTTGGCTTATTTCCTTTACTTTCTTATCAATAATTTTTAAAATTCATAATCTTCTATGAATTAAAAATGGAACTTGGTTAAATGGCAGATTAATTTGATTTAAGGAAAAAACATTTCCATATCAAAAATTCACTGTGAAATTTGTATGTATTTAATTTAATGTCATCATTAATTAATAAACACCCTGGAATTATGGCATGGACACAATAATTGTAGTATTTACTGAATGAGTGAAGGAAAGAATGAATGAATCTTTAAGAACTTAACTCTTCTCCACTATACTTAATTCCTTTTTAACATAGTATATATTCCATTGCTTTGATCTCATTTCTGTTATAAATGCAAGTTGTTATTTTGCATATGAATCACCATCCATAAATTTATACTCAGTGTGGGGTTTTAAATAATCATTACCATGGAAATTATACTTATTCAAGTAACAGTTCTGTGGGTTGGAGTTTATGAATTTCTAAATTTAAAAAAATGCTGATTTAAATTTAGTATTTCTAGTCCCCTATACTATCTGTTTCACATCTCCTGCTGCCTTTCTATTAAATTTTGTTAAAAATGTATTTTGACAGCAATTGGTATTTATTCCTGCCTTCTTGGCATTTATGATGCTTAAACTTCCTTTTGAAAGCTTTCCTTTTGATGTATATTGAGTTAATTCCTGCTTGTGCTGTGACATCTACCCGACTACCACAAAACCTTTTAGCCACTCACTGCAGTAAATGGGAAACTGCCATAGCGTGACAGGATGTGGACTGAAAACATGACCACACAGAAAATAGCAAACTCTCTGGAAATCTGTATTTCTTCCTCAATTTCATGGCCTCAAGTAACTTGATAATTTTACATTTTTAATGCCTGTCAGCTCTAATAGGATCTGATAACCAACTAAAGTCTCTATTGGAAGTTAAGAGGGGAAAGTATCTGGAATAGCACTTGATGGTGCAGGGAAAGCTAAATGAAGACACTGGACGAGTCTAAACGTTATGAGAATAATAATAAGGGAAAGAAGAATATGAGGACATAGATCCTGAAAAGCTCTTGTGAATATTTGCATTCTAGCTTTAGAAGATTACCAGAGAATAAATTAGTGAAAATATTTCATAGAATAAATATTTAATAAGCACTTACTACATACAATTTGCTGAGCACTATGGATATAAGATTATAAACTTCCTCCTATTAAAATAGACATTTTTAAATGTTATACTTGGAACTATGGACAGGTCTTTAAAATAATTTTTAGTTACTGTTCATTTTGGTTAGGAAGGAAGGGGAAATAAATTACCTTGGTCATTTTATTTACATTTAATTCTGACAATTAGAAGGGGATTCATATTTAAGGTTAAAAAGTGGATTCTGGTGCCTATCTTTTTCTTCTTTCATTTATTTGTTTGTTTGTTTGTTTCTACATATCAGGATTGAACCTAGTGCTGCTAAACCACTGAGCTACAACCCCAGCCATTTTTATTTTTTATTTTTATTTTGAGACAGAGTCTCACTAAGTTGCTGAGGCTGGCTTTGAGCTTGCAATCCTCCTGCCTCAGTCTCCAGAGTCAATGGGATTATCTTAAAAGCTTTTACATTGTCTTGGGAATAAATATCATTTTAGATTATGACTGATATTTTCTTAGGTGTGAATTCTATACAGTTTTGTACAACCACTTTTCTTATTTAGACCTTTAAGAATGGCTCCACATCTATGCATAAGAGTTTCTGTACTGAAAATAAACACTGTACATAATTACCTTAAAATACCATTAGCATTTCATTCTGTGCTAAAGAATAAAAATTGTAAACAAAACTTACTTAAGTGGGCTAACTCATTTAGAATTTACACAGTATGACCAGATCCTAGGAGGAAGTGCACCTTTGAAAAGAGACTGTTAAGAAAATCAATAGTGTAATCATGATTCAAGAAATTATATAAAACTCTTAATGAGCACTATCAATTCTTCTTTTGCTAAAAATTATTGATATTCTACTTTTAAATTACCCTCATTTATATTGCTCCCCTGAGGATCTAATTAATCATCAGGATCACTTAATTTCAGTTACCATTCTGCTCTTAGGAAAAAAATATTTAAAGATAAACTGATTTGGTACTTTAGATTTTCAGTGTTTTTATTTAGCATTGCTTTTAGGAAACTTGTATTATAGAAGTTTGACTGTGGAATCAAATTTTCTGAAAAAATGCTTTAGTGATTTCTTGTATTTTTGAGTTTAAATTTTTATACATGATGGCCCCAAAACACAAAGCATAAGTAATTGTACTTTTATAACCAATCAGTTATGGAAATATGTTAAAACATGCTAAAACTAAAATTTAACTTAAAATGGAATTAATTTAATTTCCAAAATGCCTAGGAATTCCAGTTATATTAGGTCCCATGATGCTAGAAAAATGACTTTGCAATTATTATTACAGAATTTTCTATTGTGCATCAAGTTATAATAGATAACAATAGTCACCCACCCAACAGTTGAATTCCAGCTTGTGTGTATCCCAATAGAACTCTGGTTTTGTTCAGATATCTATTCACACAGTTGACAGTAGTCTTTAGAGGAGAAAGAAGCCTATCCCTTGTCACAGAAGGGAATCATACTTCATTTAACACATTTATGTGCTTTCATGCCCTTTGCCAATTTGGGGCTTAAGTATAGACATGGGATGTAATTTGGGCCAATAAAACAGGAGGCAAGTTTTTCTAATCAATAAGAAATGTTCACTTAATTAACTGGTTGAGTTTTCCTTCAAGATACACATATAATTTAAAATGTAGAAAGCCCACTGATTTATGTATGATTCAAAAATTATTTAATGAACTCAGATTAGACTGACTAGACTATGGACCTGAAACAGTATATACCAACTGTGGCAACAGATGGAAATATTTTTGTTGAAAAAATACACATTGACTGAAGTGAATCACTGTTACTATCATTATTTGTTCTCTCTCTTTAGGAAGACTTAACCCTAGCATTAAATGTAATGCTGTCCTTTAGAAAACAAAATCTCTAAATAAATAAAGGTCTATCAACAACTAAAAAATATTTAAAAAAAATAAAAATCTCCATTTCTAAGAAGTTATTTGAAGAGAGAATATTTGAGAGGTTACATGATGAGAAAAATTTTAACTGTGCAAGCAATTAGAACTTTGACAAATAACATTGTCTTTAATTTTGAGAAATCTAACACATTATAATCAGTGAAGTATAACACCTGAGCTTTAAAGTAGAATATTAGGAGAAAAGTAAGTGGCTTCTGGAGTTATAGCCTGTATTGGGAAGATATTTTTTCATTTTTTTTACATAGAAAAAAATGAGCAGTACACTATTATACTATTAAGACACCACAATTCCTGAAAGGTATATTAAAAATATCATTATTTTAGCAAATAAAATTTAGAACCATGAAAGAAATATTAGAGGGAATGTTCTTTTATTTCATTGAGAAGAATGCCTATTATAACAAATAAAAATCTTAAACTAAATTAAATATGGTACTTAGAAATAGCCTATGAAGTCACATGAATTTATAGAAGGGTGTTTATTTTTTTTCAAAAAGTTTAGGAAGATTGGACTTGAATTCAAGCTTGAATTTGATCTTCTAAGCTCAACTTTAAATAGTTAGGAATGAACATGGAAAATTTAGAAGTGTAGTCAAAGTAAAATGATATTTGAGTACCAAAATTATGGAAAATTAAATTTATCTGAAATATCTTCAATTGTCTTAATTTGGGCAATTTTAAAAAATAAATAAGTTTATGAAAAGGAATACCAGTGGGGTAACTAGTACTACGGAGCCAGGACCATGGCGTCGGGCTGCAAGATTGGCCTGTCCATCCTCAACAGCGACCTGGCCAATTTAGGGGCTGAATGCCTCGGATGCTAGACTCTGGGGCAGATTATCTGCACCTGGATATAATGGATGGGCATTTGGTTCCCAGCATCACCTTTGGTCACCGTGTGGTAGAAAGCCTCGGAAAGCAGCTAGGCCAGGACCCTTTCTTTGACATGCACATGATGATGTTCAAGCCAGAACAGTGGGTAAAGCCAATCAATATACCTTTCATCTCGAGGCCACTGAGAACCCAGGGGCTTTGATTAAAGACATCCAGGAAAATGGGATGAAGGTTGGCCTTGCCATCAAAACAGGAACTACAGTTGAGTATTTGGCACCATGGACTAATCAAATAGATATGGCCTTGGTTATGACAGTAGAACCTGGGATTGGAGGGCAGAAATTCATGGAAGAAATGATGCCAAAGGTTCATTGGTTGAGGACCCAGTTTCCATCTTTGGATATAGAGGTAGATGGTGGAGTAGGTCCTGACACTGTCCATAAATGTGCAAAGGCAGGAGCTAACATGATTTTGTTTGGCAGTGCCATTATGAGGAGTGAAGACCCCAGATCTGTGATCAACTTACTAAGAAATGTTTGCTCAGAAGCTACTCAGAAATGGTCTCTTGATTGATGAAATCATAAGGAATCCAGAGTTTGTGTTCATGAAACCTTCTTTTTACTGGAAAACAGTATTGACTACCAAATCATACCAGGTTGAGGCAGTGCTGCTTTTCTGAGCAATTATTCATTCCAGTGATTAAAATCTATTGTGCAGAATGTTCTAAGAGGTTACAAATTGATGTATATAACATTCTTTAGTGATCCAATTTAAAGGTTAGTGTGGTTAAAAAACTGTTTCTAATAGATTTGGTTTTTATAAAGAGTGAAAATATGGGCTGTATTAAGGTTACAAAAAAGAAATGTATCATAATGCCTAAGGTGGATGGATATTAGCTACTATGAAAAATTTTTTTCCACGTTTTTAAAAGTAATGTTCTATTGTTTCCCAAAAAACAAAGGAAGCCCTTACATTTTTCCTATATTTTTCCTGTTTCACGTCATTTGTGATTTGTTTATATGATTGATAATATGAGTAGTGTGGAGCTAAAAAACACAAGCTTGGGCAGGATGGCAAAAAAAAAGAATACCATCTTGTTATTTATGACAACATGGACAGAATTGGAGATCATTATGCTAAATGAAATATACCAGGCACAGAAAAACAAGAATCATATGATCTCACTGATATGTAGAATCAAAAATGTAATCTCTAAGAAGTTGAGAAAAGCCAGGTGCCATGGCTCAAGCCTATAATCCCAATGACTTGGGAGGCTGAAGAGGGAGGATTGCAAGTTTTAAGTCAGCTTCAGGAACTTAGTGAGACTCTGTCTCAAAATAAAAAAAAAAAAAAAGAATAAAAGGACTAGGGATGTAGCTTACTGGTAAAATGCCCTCAATTCAATCCCCAGTACAAAAAAGTTGTAAAAGAATAGTGGTTACCAGAGGCCCCATAGAATAGAAGGAAGGGATAGATGAGGAAAGGTTGATCAATGAACGCTTAAGTTACAGTTAAAGAGAAGAAATAATTTCTGTTTTTCTTTTGCATGGAAGAGTGACTATAGATAATAATTATGTATTGTATATATAAAAAATCTAGATTTTGAGTGTTTTTACCATAAAGAAATGATAAATGAGGAGATATGTATGATTACTCTGACTTGATCATTATACAAGGTATACATGTATCAAAACATCATATGGTACTCCACAAACATGTATAATTTTTATGTATCAGTCAAAATATATATAATATAAATATAAATAATTAATTTTTTAAAAGCCTTATTTAGGAGCTGGGATTGTGGCTCAGCATTAGAGTGTTCGCCTATCATGGGCAGGACTTGGATTCGATCCTCAGCACCACATAAAAATAAAGGCATTGTGTTTAAAAAAAATTGAGCCATTAAAAAACAAGTCTTATTTAAATAGAGAAAAGAACTAGCTTGTGAATATAACCAAAAACAGAAAAAATAAAGAAAAAGAAAATGTCATTTCATCGTATTTATTATTTAAATCCACATTTTAGAAATGAGATTAAACATTTATTAGTTATAATATATCAGGCACTCTGCATTTAACACACACCATCATATTAGAATATCCCAAAAGCCACACAAAGTTATTTTCCTTAATCTCATTTATCAGTATAGATTCATAGATTCAGAAACTAAGTAATTTATACAAGATTTTATAGTTGCTAAAAATTTACAGTTATCTGTAATCCAGACTTAAATTCAGATCTGATTCAAACATTATGTTTCCTTTGCTTTGATAAGGCATTAACAACACAGTTGCCTCTTTAATATATTTAAGGATGTGCTTTTATTTAAATATTAAGACATACAAATGAACAGATAACCCATACAATATCACTTTATATAATGACAGCAGGTCTGTTTAAGAAGAATTGGTTTGAACCATGATGAACTATATATCAAAGAAGTTTGGGTCTCTTGCTCCCAAGCATACCACCAGCAGTTAGTGTATACTGGGACTCAAATACTTTTATATCTGAATCTAAATCCCATATTAACACAAATAATTGAATATATTTATAATAGATGCAGAGAAAAGCATTTTAAGGACATTGCCAACATTTGAAATATATTTAGAAACTTTTTATGGGTGATATTTTAAAAAGTATTATAGGTGATATCTTTAAAAAATATTATAGACAGCTGGAAATTGTAGCATAAGCCTCTAACCCCAGCCACTTGGGAGGCTAAATCAGGAGAGCCACCAGTTCAAGGCCAGCCTCAGCAATTTAGCAAGGACCTAAGCAAATGAGTGAGACCCTGTCTCAAAATAAAAATAAATAAATAAATAAAAAGTGCTGGGGATATTACTCAGTGGTAAATCACCTTTGGGTTCAATCCCCTATACCCACCCCCACTCTCACCAAAAAGCTATTAAACCATTATAAGCATTAAGGCTCAGGTCTCTCTTCTGGTAATTGCAGTGAATCTTGTACATATGAATACATATATATGTTTTGTCCTATAAGCAAAATATTCAATTATATTGTAATACAAATATGCTGTAAAAAATTATGGGTAAAATCATATGAGAATAAATAAGTAGGTAAGTCCCTCTTACTAACAATAAGATGAAATATCACATATACAGTGCTGCACAATAAAACTTTAATAGAAAAGTTCTGCATCTGTGATAACCAATATGTAGTCAACAGCCACGTGTCATTATTGAGCTATTGAAATATCACTTGTGGGATAGAGAAACTGAATTCTAAAATTTGATTATTTTATTTCTATTTAAATTCCTCATAGTTAGATACTGTTATGGATAACACATGGTTAAAAGATGGTGAAGATGATGGTATAAAAATTTTAGACACTGAATAGCTAATTATAACCCTGATATAAACTTCAATGGATGATCACTGATATAATAATTCTAGAGTGACACCTGAACAATTACTTTATGGGGTATCAAGGAAGAGATGTCTAAATATCATAAGCCCACACATGAACTTTTAAATGTTTGATAATGAAATGAGACTGGACCTGTTTGAGATTAGTTCACTATTTTGAATCAGGGTTTGTTTTACAAAGATAATATAGTTATAGTTTTCATCACCCTGAGCAAAAGACAAGACAAGAACAATTTAGAGGAGGAAGAGTTTATTTTGGCTCACAGTTGCAGAGGGTTAATGCACAGTTGCCCAACTTCATACCTCTGGGCCCAAGGTGAGGCAGAACATTATGGCAGAAGGGCATGCAGAGGAAAGAATCTTGGGACATGGCAACCAAGACTCAAAGCTTCTCTTACCAGGGACACCTCCAGTGACCTACCTCCTTCTGCCACTCCTTACCTGCCTATAGTTACCAACCAGTTAATCTGTATCAATGGATCAATTGATTGATTAAGTTAAATCTCTCATAATCTGATCATTTCACTTCTGAACATTCTTGCATTGTCTTGCTCATGAGCTTTTGTGGGACACTTCACATCTCAACCATGACAATAGAACTTCCTTAAATTTTGTTTTACATTTGTCTGCAACAGTCTAGAATGCCTGTGCTAATGGTTTCAGAAACAATTTCAAAAAGAAATTTAATAAAAGTAAGTATTTTAGTTTATATATATTTTTTCCAGATACAGTTCATTTTCTCAAACAATAAATAAGATTCTTAAGATTAGGTATTATTATTTACATTTTCAGAGATCCATGTAGCACATAATAATTATATTATATATAATTGAGACCAAATTAGCTAATTTCTTATTATTTTTACCCTCTGGTAAAATGTACTCTTATTGAATCCCAGGATGTTGAAAATGCCGAACAACATACACGACCAGTGCAACTCCATATCATGTATAACCACCAGAATGGGAAATTATTTTCCATGTTTTTATGATATGTCAAAATACATTCTACTGGCATGTATAACTAAAAAAACAAATAAACATTTTTTAAAAAAGAAAATGCTGGTCAACATAATTTACTTATGAATCATTTTATTTGATATTCCAGATATCCTCAGATTAAACAGCTCAAAAAGGGACATGCATGTGCTTGCAGTTTGTGTAATTACATGGGTCATTATAAGCATTCCTTCTTAGCTATGATAATGTTATCTCAAGAATATAACATAGCTTAAAACAGATCATATTGTCTTTCTGAAGAATTTTAACTTCTGTATTTAAAAAAAATATATTACAGCAGCATGATTTAGAAACACAGCTTTAGGTTATATACCTCTCTAAAATCTCCATAGCCAGAGAACAAATTAAAATATGCATTCAGAAACAGGTTCCTTAATTATCTGTTTATTCTATATCTCTCAAAAATGCTTGGGAGAAGTCATATTTGATTTAGCACTCTTTTGGGGGCCCATAAATTTGAAGTAGTTAAGATAACTTACAGATACATATGAGATTTCCATTACTTGTTTAGGCTCCTCTTTTGGATACCATGTAAATATATTTGATAAACAAATTGTGATTAATTTCCAAAAATTTCTATACATTTTGAGATAGCTAGGGAAGCATTCAATGCAAAATTTGATGCTATTGTGCATTCCAAACATGTTCATTTTTTTATAGGAAAACCAAACTTCTAAAATGAGGGAAATTTGAGAAATGGCATATTTATGTTCTAGGGGTAGTGAATATAGCCCCCAAACCTACTGATACACAAGTTTGTGTACTGGTAGAAAGACACTTAAAAATGTCTTCATTTTGGGGCTGGGGATGTGGCTCAAACGGTAACGCGCTCGCCTGGCATGCGTGCAGCCTGGGTTCGATCCTCAGCACCACATACAAACAAAAATGTTGTGTCTGCCGAAAATTTTAAAAAAATTCTCTCTCTCTCTAAAAAAAAAAAAATGTTTTCATTTTTTTGCACATCCACTCTTCGTTTTTGATATAAATTGAATGTAAATTAGTGAACTGCCTGTAAATACATCTTGCATGAGCAGTTACTAATATTGATAGTCTACTTTTTGATTCCTTTCAAATTTTTCTGCTAGCCTGATAAAACCATAGTGAGGAACATAAAGAGATTGTTTTAATATGTTGAGTGCATTGTTTACATTAAAAAGTATATTCCCATAAAGGCTGATCTATAAATGCTAACATTTATGTTGTTCACTATTTCTGTGTGCTCATATTGCCAGAGTGACTGTTGCTTGATTTGGCAGAAGTTATGGAATTTTAAAAGCAGTTGCATGAGCAGATATATCCATTTTCCATATGTACACATTTGCAATTTAGAAAGTCATTTATTTTGTTAAAATATTCAAAATCTTGCAGGGTTTGTTGTACACATTGCAAATATGCATATATATATATATATATATATATATATATATATATATATATATATATATATACACACACACACACACACACACTAAATAATATACAGAATTACATGTGCCTTTATATGTGCATGTACATAGAGAGCAACCTTTTAAATAATTTAAAAATATATGCATATTGAATATACAACTGTACTAAAAATTTAGTTTATTGATCTAAAAACCAAATTTATTTTATCATAAAAAATTGGAACATCATGGATGTTTTTTCCTTTTAAATGTTTTCACTATTTAAAACTCCTAGTTATCACTTTAACCTACTTCCCCCAGATGTCCATGACCCCAACCACACACACATTCTTCCTTTTTCTTAAATATGTTATGCAGTTTCATACAGCACATACATATTTTTCTGTCTGGGGTCCCCTTCCTTCCTATGTCTACTCCTTGGTATTTTTTATAGTCTAATTTAGATCTACCTTTCTATGTTTCCTTTATTCTACCCTCTTAATATTTGTGAAGTCATGCTGAAAGTATAGCCTTGTCTTTCTCAAGAGACTATGTTCATTGATGGCAAAGCCTAAGCATATATTAGTATCTCCCAGATCTCACATTAAAATATGCATTCAGAAAGAGGTTCCTTAATCATCTGTTTATTCTATATCTCTCAAAAATGCTTGGAAGAAGTCATATTTGACAGCACAGAAGTCAAGGTTTTTGAATGAAACAATAAATGAACAGAATCATAACTACTTTCTAAGGTGTTCATGTGTAAACAAAAAGTCAAATGATCAATCTTTCCATGAGTATAAGGTAATTTTTAAGATAGTGATTAAATCTGAATGTGAAGGTTGTACTGCATTAATAATAATGCATTTAACATGTATTCAGTGTTTCTGTCGTAAAAGCAACCTGTCATGCAATCAAAATCTGCAAACATTTCTTTTAGGATGTGTATAAACTATGGCAAATTTATTTTGCTTTAAGCTGATTTTCTCAACTTTCATAAAAATCAACATACTATTTACAATCCATTGTAAAATATGTAATAATTTTATATTGATTTATCCAAAGGTGTAGGTATTTATTATTTATATATACAATCAAATCTGAAGTCTGATCAAGATTATGACATAGTTTATAACATCCTAGTTAATCTGTACCTTTCCATAGCCAACATGAAATAAAAGTTTGATTCTAAAATTTTACTCTTGTTTTATTTCATTTCAGTCAAAGCATTTTATAGTAAAAGTAAAACAACCTGAGCCATCCTTTCATAATACTTGAATTCTAATTTTGTATTAATTTGCCTTTTTCTCTACTATTTTGCACAAAGATTTAGAAATATTTACTAATAGTAAAATGTGTAAAGAAATAATGAAAAAGAAATAGAAATATCATTGAATGGAATTATGTATCTCTACAGACTTAGAGTCTGATGTTTCAGTTTATTCCAATATTTATTGAACTCCTAGTAGATAAAAGACACCAGTTGCTATAGTATGACAGCGAGAAAATAAATTTTTAAAAAAAGACAAAAACTAAATTCTTGTGAAATGTTCCTGTTCCTCTGGAACTTACTATCAATAGGAAAGATAAGAATTTCTATATTGTAAAGTAGAAATTGCAAATAGATACAGAAAGAAAACATGGCAAGGGGTTCTGTGCAGATTGTGGTATCATGGTGAGCAATCCAGTAGGAAAGGACTCCTAGCTGTGATCTGAAGATAAGCAATAAGCCTAGGGATGCAGCACAGTGGTAAAGCACTTGCTTAGCATTTGAAAGGTCCTGAGTTCAATCCCCAGCCTCACAAATAATTATAAATAAAGAAAGAAAGAACATCAGTTAACTATTGGAGATAATGGAAGCCCTTTCTTTTGGAGTAAAGAGTTCATGCAAAGCTCCTATGATGAAAATGAACAGAAAGGCTAGGGTAGCTAAATCTAAGGAGAAAAAAAAATGATACAAGGAAGAGAAACTAGAAAAGATCTTCTCCATTCAGGGTCTTGTAGGTCATGCTAAAATTCCTAAGGATTTCTATATCTATCTTACAAGCAATGGGAAGCTATTTAGAAATTAATTATAAGAAAATGATGACCCGATTGTATTTGAATATCAAATTTTTCTTTCTGGGTCAGGTTTTGAGAATGTTCTGAAGGGGGCCAGACTCAGGTGCTTGTATTCTAATCCAAAAAAAAAAAGAGGCTAATGGTTTGAATAGAAGGTACTTCACTTTGAGATCCTCTGGAAGCCAAAGAAAATAAGAAATAAGGTCAATTCTAAAATTTTTATTTTCAGATAGGAGAATTTTCTTTAGGAATAGAGAATTATTTCCTATAATTGTTTTCTGATAAAAGAAAAATGTCACATATGATTTTATCATATACAGACACAATTTTTTGATCACTAAAGTAAAATAAATTTCAGGATATTTGGTATTTTTATTAACAAAACTTGAGGAAGAGGTTAAAGAATAACTTTTAAAATGTATATTTTGAGAGGGGCTGGGGATATAGCTCAGTTGATAGAGTGCTTACCTCACATACACAAAGCCCTGGGTTCAATCCCTAGCACCACCAACTAAAAAAAAATCTTTTTGAGAGATAATGGCCTATGAAACATTGTTTTAGGAAATTTTTAATAATTACTCTGTGGCCAACTATATTTACAAGTTACCTCATTCTGATTTTATGCCACAAATGGGGTCAGACATTACTAACAAAATAAGATCAAAAGAGTTTGCCTTCTCTGGCCTTTATCCTTGGGAAAACATCAGTTCTTAGACAAACACATATGTAAACAGTTATGAATTAAGATAAATTTTCCAAATGATATACAAGTGTGATGAACAAGAATAACATTAGGTATTCAACTTAGGTTTGGGATCAGGGAAAGTATCCCTGTGGAATATTTATCTAACATATGAAGGATGAGTCAGGAAAAGACTAGAGATAGAAGAGTACTAGAGAATATGGAAGAAAACAATTGTAGCTGAAGCAAAAAGGATGCTTATTTTAGAATACCTTTTCATTTCAATGGGGGAAAAGATACCAAATATCTCCAGTTCTCTAAAGCAGGCTTCCTGACTTTTTTCCACTCTGCTTATATCAGTGACCTCAAGCCTTCATTAAAGAACAAACATCATCTACTTCATTGGGGGCTTGATGAGAAGATAGAAGTTAAATTTTACAAGATATTACTTGTATAGCCCAAAATTAAAAAGTTAAAAACAAAATATAATTTATAATATATAGAAGCTTTTTAAAGAGCTTAGTTCCTTTTTTATGTTTTTATGCATTCTTTATGAACTTGATAAAAGCTACTAAATTTCCCAGATAGAGAAGAAATAAAAAGATACGTAGATATGAATAGGAAAAATAAATAGGATTGCATGTCTGTTTTAAAATATCTTGTTTGAACTATAATGTTGAAATTTAATTTGTGGCTTAACTACAAGCCATGTGGACACATAAATGTGAATACAGAAATTTGTGTGCAATCCTTTCCTCACTAACATGTATGCTATAGTATTGGAAAATTCTCAGTCCTAACCAAGAGTTGGGGAAAATATATATTTTCATTAACCTTCTATCATAAAACCCAGGTAATAGCAAAATCAAAATTACAGAGGCCTTTGTGGTTTGGCTGGAGATCAGCTTCTTGTCTTACTACCTATTATCTTAGCCAAGTTATTTAGTATGTTTACATCAAACTCAAACTTTTCTATAAAAAGGAAATAATATCTAATATACTGTGCTCTTATGAAAATAATATGTATATATATATATATATAGAGAGAGAGAGACTGAAAGATTCAAGCTTTGTTTGAGGCTTGAAATGATCCTATTATAGAGAGCCTTTAAGGATGGGGAAAGAGTACTATAGTCAAGTGCTTGGCTAGCATGTACAAGGCCCTGTGTTCTATACCCAGAACCACATGAATATAAGGTAACCAGAATACCCTTTCCCCAAGTAGTATGCAAAAACTAATAATATTAAAGCTTTGTGGCAAAAGAGATATATTACATAGATATATTATATAGTATACCTATACTCTATTTAATATGTATATAGCCTTATAGATACTATAATATACTATAATATACTATACTATAATATACTATAATACTATACTATACTGTAATATGAGATTAATATACTATGAGATTAAGACTATATTTGTAGTTGTGGGTAAATACATGTATATCATCTTGGTAAATATATGTAAGATATATGATATGGTGTGGGGAATGCAAATGGAATGTAGGTAAATTTACGTAATGCTAGTGAACCTTGCAAGCCAGCGAATTTAAGCAAACAAATTCCATTTCTTTTGGATCCCATTTCCTCTAGATTGAAAAAATCAATTTCCTCTAATGAACATGGTTTACAAGCTTTGTGGTCATTACTTGCTTTGTGGTTCAAGTTTACTTCAGAAGAGATTAAAGAATAACTTTGTACTCATATAGTTTACTATCTCAGGGATTTTTATAGGTACATACTTCAACATGACAGGGGAATTCATAGTTGTATGGCTGGATGTACTGAAACTTCTTTCTCCTTTATTTATGAAACTAGAAAAGAATGTTACTGTAAATTTAAACTTGAATAAGCCCCTTGCCCTACTTGGTTTTCCTCCTGAGTCTTGTTATTTTTTTTTGAATATCCATTTGTAGAGGCAAAGTATAAATATTCTCTAACTAAACTATTCTCTAGTATCTTACTGAGAATAATAATAATTATCTCTTTGATTTCAATTTTCAATATGCTTAGGTCAGCAAGATTCTAGGATATTTTAATCAAATATCCCTGTGTACTAAATTTTCTTTTGTTTCGTAATAAGATTGATTCAAAGATATTTAATTCATAAAGTTCTGTTTCCCTAAGAGTTGCATTGGCTCTCCTTTATACTGATGTTTTATTATCCTGTTTAAAGGATGGAGTTATCATTTAAGAATTGAAGCCAAGACTTGGGATTTAGCTCAGTTGGTAGAGTTCTTTCTTGCCTTGCATGCACCAAAAAAAGAAAAGAAAGAAAGAAAAGAATTGAAGCCAGGCAGAGTGGTATGTGCTTGTAATCCCAGCAGCTTGGGAGGCTGAGACAGGAGGATCTTGAGTTCAAAACCAGCCTCAGCAAAAGCAAGGCACTAAGCAACTCAGCAAGATCCTGTCTCTAAATAAAATACAAAATAGGGATGGGGATTGGGCTCAGTGGCTGAGTATCCCTGAGTTCAATTCCTGGTACAAAAAAAAAAGAATTGAATAGCACCAGGTATGTATCATGAGCTTCTTTGTGTTCAATTCTGGTTTGAGTCTTTCAGCTCATTCTTAGATACATGCTTCTGCCTAGCTAGATGGCCCAGCATTTTCCACAACATTTTTACTCCTTCCTTTCTGTGTCACTTTTACCAGAGTCAATCATCATTGAGCAAGTACAGTCCTCCATTAAAATATGAAATATTTCTTTAGCAATTTAATAGTTTTCAGGAGTCTCTTTAAATTTATTATATTATAATACTTAAAACTTATATGTTTTAAGTATATGAATTCTAGTAATATTTAATGTTATTAGATAATTAATTTTTTAATCTTTTGTTGTAGATTGAAACGATGCCTTTATTTTATTTATCTATTTTTATGAGGTGCTGAGGATCGAGCCCAGTGCCTCACATGTGCCAGGCAAGCACTCTACCACTGAGCCACAACCCCAGGCCTAACATTTATTATTATATTCAACTTCCACATTAAATTTTCCTCACCATTATAGTTTCTCAGCAGATTTTTAATTATAGAACTCATTGCTCTCTAATGTAGATAAGCTTGTAGCAAATTAAATTACTCATTTCAGACTCCACCTTCTCCCAATATCAAATCTTACTATTTGCAAGGTACTTTGGTAGTTTGGGACCAGGTACAAAATAATTAAATATATTCTTACCTTCAGGGTGTTCATGTTTGAAAAGACGATTTCGTACAAAGTCATATGGGCTATGGATATAACTCAGTGGTAGGGAGATTGCCTAGCATGCATGAGTCCCTGGGTTGAATCCAGCATGCTGCAAAAAATATGAGATGAATACTAAAATAGAGGGAACTTTAGTAGGGTACTGAACACAAAGCAGAGAATGGTTCATTCAGTTTGAAGACAATAAGATTAATTTCCTAGGAGATTACATCTTAAAGACATCTAGAATTTGAATAGATATAGAAAAAATGCACTGTAAGCAGAGACTAGAAAATACAAAGAAGTTGTAAAGATACACCAGAGAACCCATTGTTAAGCAAGAAGGTGTCACTAGATCTTAATTATAAAAAAAACAAATTTTGAGTGATTCTTGTGATACCATGTTCTAAGTTCTGTATTTTAATATCCTCATTGAATGCTTAAAATAATCCCTATGAGGACTAAATCTGTTTTATCCTCAGTTCAGTTAGACGCCATGAAATATGTCAAAGGTCTGCAGTTATCACATTGCAAAAATAGGATTCACACCCACACACTTTCTAATTTTAAAGCCTGTGCGTAACAACACAGTGTTATGTTATACAGAATGAGTGTAAGTGGAAAACACATTTCCTAGAACAAAGCTGGAAATGTGTCATGCCACCTAGATAAATATTATTCAATAAATCCCCGAGGAAAGAGTGCAATCTGAATTTCTCAAATGACAATCATAACTATCACCCAAAAAATGTATATTTGATTTCTCAAAATCTGCCCTGACACATAAGTATTAAATATTTACTAATGCTACCAGCGCATTTTAAAATCCTTCCAAGGTGTTAACAGCTTTAGTATTTTTATACTTAGAGCAAGAATCAAAGATTAGTTGTTCCCTAGGTGTAAATGTCAAATACTAACACTGACAACAATATTTAGCAGTAACATAGGAACTCACTGAAAACTTTTACCTACCTCCAAATCTTCAGACCCTGTGGAAAAGTAACTGGTTTTGAATATTAGTCTCTAGAGTTTTCTTAACTGAGAAGATTCCTCCCTAGAGGAGTGAAATTGGCCGTGTCTACTAATTTTTATATGGCCAAAGGAAGTGAGTTTAGAAGCACCTGTGTTTCTTGGCAACAAATGTAACATTTGTGGAAGAGTTCAATCATTTAAATCCCTCTGCATTTCTCTACTGGAGACTGATGTGATGTATCCTACTTTTGTATTCTTCTTTTAGTCTTTGACCCTTTAAATAGGAAAACAAAAAAAATGATAAAATGATGTGGTCTATTAAAATAATTGGACAAATAGAACCCCGTTTTCAATCTTGAAACACACACAGATACACATATTCCATATATGAATTTTTGTGTGCATGTGTATAAATGTGTGTGTGTGTGTGTGTGTGTGTGTGTGTAAAATCATGTATCATTTAATGGCAGGAATACTTTTGAGAACTGAGTCCTTAGGTGATATTGTAATAATATCATAGTGAGTATTTATGCAAACAAAGACAGCTGTGTTGGCATTAGGCAAATATACACTTGTTGGGACTACCATCATATATATGGTTTGCTGACTAAAACATTGTTATGGGTTGCACTGTGTGTGTGTGTGTACACTAATAGACATATAAGTATTTGAAATTCTTTAAAACTGACCCTTTAAAATCTAACAAACTGGATTTTAATATATTGGATCAACTTTTCTTTTTTTTAAATATTTATTTATTTTTTTTAAGTTTTTTTTTAAGTGGACACAACATCTTTATTTATTTATTTTTTTTTTTAATTTTTTATTGTTGGCTGTTCAAAACATTACATAGTTCTTGATATATCATAATTCACAATTTGATTCAAGTGGGTTATGAGCTCCCATTTTTACCCCATATACAGATTGCAGAATCACATCAGTTACACATCCATTGATTTACATATTGCCATACTAGTGTCTGTTGTATTCTGTTGCCTTTCCTATCCTCTACTATCACCCCTCCCCTCCCCTCCCCTCCCCTCTTCTCTCTCTGCCCCCTCTACTGACATTCGTTTGTCCCCCTTGTATTATTATTCCCCTTCCCCTCACTTCCTCTTGTATGAACTTTTGTATAACTCTGAGGGTCTCCTTCCGTTTCCATGCTTTTTCCCTTCTCTCTCCCTTTCCCTCCCACCTCTCATCCCTGTTTAATGTTAATCTTCTTCTCATGCTCTTCGACCCTACTCTGTTCTTAGTTACTCTCCTTATATCAAAGAAGACATTTGGCATTTGTTTTTTAGGGATTGGCTAGCTTCACTTAGCATAATCTGCTCTAATGCCATCCATTTCCCTGTAAATTCTATGATTTTGTCATTTTTTAATGCAGAGTAATACTCCATTGTGTATAAATGCCACATTTTTTTTATCCATTCATCCATTGAAGGGCATCTAGGTTGGTTCCACAGTCTAGCTATTGTGAATTGTGCTGCTATGAACATCGACAACATCTTTATTTTTATGTGGTGCTGAGGATCCAACCCATCGCTCTGCGCACGCCAGGCGAGCGCGTTACTGCTTGAGCCACATCCCCAGCCCCTGGATCAACTTTTCTAAAATATTTTACTTTACATATTAATTAGAAGTTAGTGTATAAGTAATTTTTAAAAATTGGGTCAACTTCATATCCTACATTAAATAGCAAACCTTTTACCACATTTCATAGTATAAAATGTTAAAATCAAATTTTGTAACTGCAGGTTATAAAATTATGCTACCTATACTAAGAAAATAGGAACACATGTTAATAACAGGTGTTGTTTTGAAAGATATATTAGTAAATGTTCTACCTTAAAATTAGTTTGACTTAAAAAATATTTTAAATTCTTTTAAAAAAATTACTTGAACCTAGGTATCATGACACACACCTGCAGTCCCAGCTATTTAGGAGGCTAAGACAGGAGGATGGCAAATTCAAGGCCAGCATGGGCAACTTAGCTACACCCTTTCTCAAGATAACAAATAAAAAGGGTTCAGTGGTAAAGCATCCTGTGTTCAATCCCCAGTACCCCAACAAACAAACAAAAATAAAATAAAATTTTTAAAAATACTTGCATTTTGAAGGTTAATTTTTAAAAATTCTCAATTATCTGATCTTCATGGAAAACATATTTAATATCTATGGATTAGAATTCTGACATTTTTCTCTTTCCAAATACAGTAAACCCTTGAATGATATAGTCTGTCTGAATTCACAGTGAAGACAATGATCACAATATTGACTATAAATAGATAAGCAAATTTAAAGAGTACAATCCTATGTCTCTCAGGGATATTTTCCTGATGCAAATTTTTGGTGATTTAATAAATTCAGCTATATCATTGTTTACATGTAGGCTGTAGGCCTTTGGTGAACTACCAGCTCTATTAAGATCTGGGTTATGAATGTAATGAAATATTTCAATCAAATTAGAAGATTTATTATACAAATTTGAGGTTTTTCTATTTTTGCTAGCAATTGAAAGGGCTTCCCCCCCCCCTTTTTTTTCACATCATAGCATTAAGTTAACACTTAATTCTAGGATTGTGTTATACGGATTTCTATAGTATATGCTATATTCATTGTTGTCTATCTTAACAGTTACAAAACAATGACTGGGGTGGATGGTTGTCTCTGTGTAAATTGCCTGCCTTTACAGAATCTTGTCCCTAAAAATATATGAGTAGAAAGTGACAAAGGATAGGAGAAATCTCTGACAACAGCCTCTGACAGTCTGTTGTCTTATCTTAAGATAGCTATGCTTTGTCTTGAGATTTACCATCCAATTCTATTACTAAGGATAGAGGTTAAAGGAAATCTGTTTTGAAGGGAGAGTAAACTTTGATTGGACAATCTGGAGTCAATTTGTCATATTATCAATTTATAAAATGAATTCTTGATTAATTATACATAAACTGAGTTGTTTTAGTATTACATGTCATGTGGAACAAAAACACATGTCACAACTCTAGAAATGTAAATTTGTGAGTTATAAAAATATTCTCTTATCTAAAAGATGCCATATTTTGTAGAGAACAATGATTGAAGCTTACATTTTAGAAGCAAGTATGATGTTAGGAATGAACTATAATTACTACTTATGGCATTTAGTATTAAGAGTAAAAACTTGTAATTAGAAAATAATTAGCATAAAATAATGAATTATACTTTTGCAAGGCCTTTATAAATTGAGCCACTAATTTCATACATAACTGATTGAGTCAGTATAAATTCTTCTTCATCAAAAAATGATCAATTTATGAAGTTGTTATGTTGCATGTAAGCCATACTGTATATTTCACCAAACAAATTCTTTCACTGATACACTCACTTAAAACAATATAATATTTACATTTTAAATTTTTTGAATTATTTTGAAAGTCTATCTTAGCTCATTAATACATAAAATAATAAAGGTTTCTTTTCCTGAAACATTCGAATTATAATAAAAGTCTCATATAACTGATAGAAATTAACTCATCTCCTCTTTCTACACCATTAGCAATTGTCACTACAAAAAACTTGTTTTTTTTATGCTGGAATTTTAAAAATGAAGGTTTTTTACCTAGTAAAGCATTCATTTCTTTCTTTACCTTATATCCTCTTTGACAATATATACAACTCAAAGCCTTTGCTTCTAGTAAAAAGAATTTATTAAATTATTATGTAAATGTTACATTTTAGAGTGACCAACTTTTTCTGGCTTGTCTGAAAAATTTTCAGTTTTGAAATTAAAGGTTCCATGACCCAGAAACCTTGTTTAGTCTCAGGCAAATGAGGACACTTGGATACCCTAAAATTTGAATTAATCCCTTGAAATTACATATAAGAGAATGGATATACATACAAATATAAATGCATTTTCCTAAAATGAAGGTATATAGCTTTCATCAATGCCAGAGCATGTAAAATCTCCCCAAATCTCAAGAAAACCTGAACCAAAGAAGGTAAACACCATTTGGAAAACTAATGTTAAAATGTAAAAAAAGAAAATATATAAATAAATAATAGAATATTTTGAGAAATAATATTTCTGTTAGTTACCAAGAGAAGTACTTTACTTTTTATAATTACAGTATTGTTATCCTGTTTAGTTATACACTATATAAGTAAGGGTTGGCATCTTCCTAAGGTTTAGAAAAACTGAGATTTGAATGCTTTCTCCAAAATTATTAGCAGTTCAACTGAATTAAGTTGCATAATGTTTTTACTCACTATTCTTATATCTAAAAAGTAATGCCTAGTTTTAAATCGAATTGTAAGTGATAAAGATAATGTGTGTTAAGTATCTAATTTAGTGTGTTGTGATATAGAATAGACACTATGTAAATTCTATTATTAATAAGAAGCATATGTTTACTATATACTTTCCTGTTTTACAATTAAGCATGTTCCTTTCAGGATATCTAACCATATTATTATCTGGAAAATAATGTGACATTAAACCATCTTCCACCAAAAATAACAATTGCTATACTAAAGTTAAGCCTTACTTTTTTTTTATTTAGGATGTATTGTTATAGTCTCTGACTTATATGTATCTATGTATCCATTCACTATGTGTATGTGTGAGTGCGCACACACACATGTGTGTGTATCCTTTCACCCAATGCATGTATGTGTATATATATATATATATATATATATATATATATATATATACACACACACAGATGCATATATATTTATATATCATTTAATACTGATGGAAAATATTAAAAGAAGTTTCTGAATTGAAAATCTTTTGCTCTAACATTTTTTGGCCAAATGCAAAGTAGAAGACCAATCAGTATATAAATAATTACAAGGTAGTTTAAGTCAATAAATAATGAGGTCCAAATAAAAAGTAAACCCAGGACTGAAAATGTCATAGTTTGGTAGGAATTATACTTCCAAATCAAAAATAACTATGGTAATATGTATGTAACATAACAGTTGGCAAGTAAACTCAAATCCTTATTACCTAAGTTGGGAGATGATATCATTTCTCCTCATTCCAATCCAGACTTATAAAACATTTCCAGAGGTTCTTCATAGCAAAACTTTGCCTGTTGAAACCTTATGACCTTTTAACTTGTCAAATAAGTAGATCCCACCGTTATCCAAATCAATGATGCATTTCCAAGTGATTCAGAAGTCATTTAGAGGAGATTCTGACATCCTGATATGTCCAATAAACAATCTGTCAAAATGTATTCAAATGGACATCTTTAACTGGGTATCAGAGAAACCAGTTAGATGGAATCCCTATGCAGTTATCTATGCCCAGATGTTTTAAACAACATAAGCCTTTGGATTTTTCTGTTCAACGTTCCATCCAATTGATTTTGCTGCACTAAAAAATCACTATGAACAAATTTTTAAATAATCTAGCTGGCTCCATTTTTGTGTGCTAAATTGCATTGTATACGGTCTATGATTGTAACATTGCCTTTGCTTCAGTCTATTAGCTATTTTTGAAAGATGTATAACTTAATTGAAAGACAAGTACAACCTTTTCATTTATAATCTTTATGAAAAATGTAGAAGATGCTTTGCCAGTATGAATAGTTAATTGAGTTAGACTATACCAGTGTAAGATGCAAAAAGAGTGTGTCTATGGGAACTCTTTATGTCATAGAAAATTAAAAGGCCATTATTTAATGTGACTCCTTTTTAAATTCACTTAATGAAGTAAGTAAAACTGGATATATATAATTACAGTCTAAGATTAAAGCACAATAATTGAAGTAAGATAATATGAAGAATCTCACATAATAATGATTGAGCTTCAAATGAATATATTATTCCTTAAACTCAACAAAAGTCTACTCTTAAATTTCTATGCTATGATGTAATAATAATAGTATGAGGGGTGGTAAGTATAGTACTTTATAAATATGAAATACTTTAAAATGTATACATCATCATATTTGAATCTCCAATTAGCCCTAGTTATTTGTATGTTCATTTTTTTAGAAAAGGGAACTGACACACAAAAAGTAACTTGTTCAAAATCACATAATTAGAAAATGATAAAATCTCCTTCAAACTTATCTTCACTTCCAGGATTCTTTACCATGTGCTCATTCTTTATGTAATAGAAAATAATGAGTTTGTGGTAAGGGTAGAATAGCCATGCAGATCTTTCCAATATGCCTTAGAAGAATGTTCTACTTCCAAAAGTGTTAGTTTTTTTTTTCTCTTGTTTTTCCTCATTCATTGGTCTGTTCCTTCAAAGTAAGGGGGTCGCTGCTTCTTAATGGCTTCTACTATTGTCATTTCATTTCCATGCCTACGTTTATCACCTTAGAATTATGTTGTTACTCCCCAGATTGAAGAAAGATGCTTAAATAGTTATCTATTAATGATGTAAAGGAAAAAATAGAGATCTATAGACAGATGTAGATGTGGATATATGTAGGTATTTAAAAAACAGAATTCAGGAAATGGAACTTTGAATTATACAAAAATGTTTTCATTTTTCTTTTGCATTTTGTGTACTTTACATAATTTGAAATTAATATATTCAATTAA
This sequence comes from Marmota flaviventris, assembly GCF_047511675.1. NCBI lineage: Eukaryota > Metazoa > Chordata > Mammalia > Rodentia > Sciuridae > Marmota > Marmota flaviventris. The sequence continues at coordinate 26,574,890 of NC_092518.1, read as the reverse complement.
TAAGGAAGTTTTATAGTGATCCAGTAATATTTTTATAATATTATTCTTTGCTAAGCATCAATGCAGGAATTGTGTTCATAGCTTTTGTTCACATAAAACTCCTCTGTAGATGTAGCAGGAAATGGCAATCATAGTATTGGGGATACCAACTGGGAATCTCCCTTGGAAATATTTTGTTTTATTGCTTTCCAACTATATACAAATTGAGGTTCAAGGGGTATATGTGTGCATATGTGTAGATACATAAATCATACATACCTATGATGACATATTAAAATATACTGAAATGTGTCTGTTTACTCTGTAAGTAAATTATCATTTATTTCAATGCTTAGATGGGATTTTAACATGACAAAATGCCTTCATTATTCTCTCTAGGCAATCTGCTAACAGTGCTTTTCCAACAACCTATTCCTTCCCCCACCTTTTTGATATTACACCAAGATGTTTTCTCCATTCTGTTGATGTAATTATCCTTGCATAATTTTGAGCAAGATTTCCTGGCAATGTAGACCCACAAAATTTTCACTATGGCTTGAGCTCAAATGATGCTTCTACTCAATTTGTTTACCTTTCAGCTTGAGTGGAGTTTTTGTGTCATAAGAAAAATAGGAAGAGATAATATTATATTTTTGTGGATGAATTTATTTTATGTAAATGTTGGCTACAAGTGATCCAGGAATTTTAGTGGATTTTTTTAATCTTCAACTCTAATACTTAACCCAGAGCACAACTTTTCTCTCAAATGATAGTAAAATATCTAATTCTATTAAACCCTAATTATCCTGTGGACTACCTTGGAATAAATTGCCTAGGAGTTTTCTCACTAAGAAATGGACTTTGTTTATTGCTTATTTCCCCAAAACAAGGAAAGATGTTGTTCTTCAATTTAGATCAATGTTGACAAGGTCCTCATCATAGCAGCAAGTGTTAAGCTGTAATTGATCATTATAGAATTATGTTTTACTTAAAGGAATTCAGAAAATAAGAAAAGTATGCTCTTGTTATGTACATTGATTCTCGCCGATAAATCAAAAATATGACACTAGGGATAATATGTAAATTAACAGAGTTTGTCATTTTATTGAACAATCAATATATTTAAAAGACACTAAAGTCAATATGAACTTACCTGGGAAACCACTTTTCTCGGGCTGAACTGCAAAGTATCCTTCTTATCGTTGTGGTTTTTTAATGTAGAAATTGAGATTAGACAATATGGGGAACAATTGAAGGCAGATAACCTCCATGAAGGATATGAGAAAGCAGAAGCTATAGAAATAGATTGGTTAATAGTACTGAGTAGCTAGCTACTCAATTGCAAATGCCTTCCTCTCAGAAGCAATGTATAAAACAATTAGCACCGACATTTTCATTAGTTTACATAAAATAATATAACTTTGTAAACACCTATAAACACAGATTGCCTAGATAGCCTAAACTCTAAGACTATTATTGGGTAAAATAAAGTCTTACTAGTTTAAAGTAATAGGTATAAAACTTTGCTTGTATGGTGCACATTCATATAATTAGAAAGGAAATGGAAGAATAATAAGGCAAGGTTCAATTACACATTTGTAATCCATCCACTAGGGAAAAGGCTTCAGGAAGAAGATGGTACTTAGCACATCCTTGCCAATTGTTTCAAAAAGCTTTAACCATGCAGAAAATAATCTTCTTGCTTTCCACAGCTAATTGGACTATATTTGACTTATTTTCTGTGTTCCTTCATATATACTTTCTTGCTTGCATCACATGGTGATTTCTTTTTATTTTTTTTAATCACATGGTATTTCTAACCTATATATTTGAGGTCCTACCAACATTGTTGAAATGTCATGAACTGTCCTCTGATAGATCATGGAATTGCAAACATATCTGGAAAATGTTGCTCTGCTACAGAATTCTGAGTGAAGTACGTTTTTAATTAACCCATGGTTCTGCCCACCCCCCCAAAAAAATTATAAGAAAAATGAAATGGGGTTTTGCTAGGTACACAGTTATTACTACATACAAATCTGTGCATGCAGATGTAGAGGTATTCTTATTCCTGGATGTTCATTAAATTACTGGGAGAACCTATAATAAATACTATAGCCATAGCTATGCTCTTTTTAAAATTTATTGGTTCTTTTTAGTTATATATGATAGCAGAATCCATTTTGATATAATTATACAAGCATGGAATATATCTTATTCAAATTAGTACCCCATTCTTGTGGATGTACATGATGGTGAGATTCACTATGGTGTATTCATATATGTACATGGGAAAACAATGTCAGATTCATTCTACTGTCTTTCCTTTGCTTACCCCCGCCTCCTTTCCCTCTATTCCCCATTTTCTAATCTACTGCACTTCTACTTGTACCCTCACCCCCTCTCTATTGTGAGTTACCTTTCACATCAGAGAAAAAATTATGACATTTACCAGAAAATGGATGTATCTGGAGACTATCATGCTAAGTGAAGTCAGGTCAGTCCCAGAAAACTAAAGGGCATACTCTCTTATTTCAATTAATCACTACCATGTCCTTGCCATTTACTCAGCAGATCTTCCCAAATGCTTGAATACAAAATATTTCCCTCAAATGCTTATTAGAATGCACATTCCAGGATCCTGTCCTAAAGGATACTCTTTTGGTAGGATTTCATAAGTCATGTAGTCCTAAGGTCTTTAAGAAACAACCCTAAGAGGTTGTCGTTATTCACATTCTGCACTTTGAATTCCTTCTTTCAATTGAAATGGTATGTTATCTGTTCTAATATTGTTCCTCTAACAGTATCTGAAGAAAATTTTGGCACTAGCTATGCTCATTTGTACTGATGTTGTTTTTTTCCCAGTGTTTTATGATAACTAGCAAATACAAAAGTTGATGATTGAAGCATAACAATACAATGCACCATTAACAATTCAGCTGACTAAAGAATTATCAACATATGCCTTTTACTACTGAAGTTAGCTCCAAATCACTTCCACAGAAAATAAAAATAAATAAGTAAAAAAGTGTTTCCATAGACCCAGTCTAAAGAAATCATTTCTTTAGTAATTGTAATTGAAACTTTTTTTTTTTTTTGCTCTGAGTTGTTTTGTCACCAGTCAATTCTCTTTCATGTCCCATTCCAAAGAGTATCAATATAGTCCCTTATTTCTATCCAGGATTTTATAATCATTCACAAAATCCAGTCTTGTGACTACAGTTTTGAGTTCACACATTAACTACAGAATTTTCAATAAATCTGTTTCCACATGTCTTGTTATTAATATTCCTTTTTGTTGTTGTTGTTGTTGTTAGGGATCTAATCTAACAACACTTAACCATTGAGCCACATCCTCAGCATGTTTTTATTTTATTTTATTTTTAATTTTGAGACAGGGTCCATCTAAGATGCTTAGGGCCTCACTAAGTTGCTGAAGATCTTGGTGATCCTCCTGCCTCAGCCTTATGAGATGCTGGGATTACAGGCATGCACCACCATACATAGCTTGGCTATTAATATTCTTAATTTGCTACTGTACAGGACCATACATTTGTAGGTATCAGCTACAGATATCATGCATACTTCAAAATTGTCACTGCAGGCACTTACTGACCAGAAAGTTCTTCTTTCATTGTGTTTCCTGTCTCCATTCCATACATGCTTTCTCTCTACTGGAGTGGTTAAAGGATATCACAGTTTCTTAGGGGTTTTTGATGGCCTGTAAATAATTGTGTAAGAAAGTTATGAAAATTATTACTCCACTTCTATAAAAATCATTTATTCTGTGATTTTTTTCATGTGATATAATATCAGTCTTCCTTCTGCTTAGTATTTGTTGTTTTAAATTTTGTTCTTTCTGGTACTCATGTCTATCTTGCTTCTATTAACACAAGCCCAAGCATAACTCCAACACAATCATTGATTTTTAATTCCATTAAGACCTGGAAAAATTTAAACATAACCCCAAAATATAAAGTCAGGGCAACAATGCACATTTTTATGCATGCTTTGCATACAAAATACACCATATATACAACCTGGGAGAATTCTAGACATTTGATTTGTTTTGTTTTTTCTTCTCTTGCTGGGGACCAAACCCAAGGCCTTGTACATGCTAGGCAAGCACTCAATCATTGAGCTGCATCCCCAACACCAAAATTTTAAATAGCATCATCCCTTCTCTATAGCACTTTTAACTTGGTTATTTCCTGAGAAGCATATGAAGATTTAGAAGCTGAATCGTACCCTACATTGTTGGTACCTTTGGTTTCCTATGCCATTTTACTCCAGCTTCCTAAAACTAGCCTGTTACTTTCCTTTCATAAACATTATTCCACCATTACCTAATACTGCATTACCTTACATTGCCTCAACCCAACCCTCTGAAACTGTTTTAAGCTGCTTTTTTAAAGAAAATGTTTTGTTTTTGTTTTTTGTTTTTGGTTTTTTTTTTTTGGTACCAGGGATTGAAGTCAGGGGCTCTTGACCACTGAGCCACATCCCCAGCCCTATTTTGTATTTTATTTAGAGACAGGGTCTCACTGAGTTGCTTAGTGCCTTGCCTTGCCTTGCCATAGCTGAGGCTGGCTTTGAATTCACAATTCTCCTGTCTCAGCCTCCTGAGCCGCTAGGATTACAGGTGTATACTACCGCACCCAGCAAAGAAAATGGTCTTTTAAAAATAAATTTTATTTGCTTTGATTTATGAAATAATGATAAACTTCTCTTAAATGGAAGATAGAAGTGCTTCTTGCTCACCTAGATAGCATTGCCTGTTAGTACTTAGTTGTGATATTGGAGGCAAACTATCCAGTTGTATTGTCTAACATAGAGTTATAGTTCTAAGGAATTTCAGATCAGATCAGAGGGGATAGAATCACCACTGTACACTAATACGCAGACAATGCAATATAACATTTGCCAGATTGCAAGGCGAAGATAGCTACCTATTTCACTTAAAGTAAGTAGTCCTGACCCTTTATATAACCCAAGAAAACATAACTGAAATGCTTGGCAAGAAGCAAAGTCATAAACAATGGACTTCTAGCATTTGTTGTAAGCCTGCTGGCACAGGAATCTCAAGTATATAATGGGTGTTCTTCATGCAATGAAAAGCCAATTGTGAGAGAAGCCCAATCTCTGGTGCCAGTGGGCAGCACATACATTTCATATTTCTATGCTAACGTCCTAAATGATGCAAAACACCCTTCCTTTCTGCTAAAACACTTCATGTGTTAATAAATACATATAAATTCATATAAGTTCCACTTAGTTCAAATTGATAATTTTCCCTATATCATTAAAATATACTTGAAAGTGAAAACTATACCAATAAAATAATTTTTTCTTATTTTTTGAAATAAGCTCTTTTCATTCTATATGAAGCATTTGAAAATTCTGGGTGCTCTAAGATCAAATAGTAATGATCATATTTGAACATAAGTTATTACTTGTAACTACATTTGGAATTCTTATAAGATTATATGCTATTAACACTGGCTGTAATAATTATATAAGTTGTGTAAACACAAAATTATAATGTTATAAAAATTATACATGGAGACTGTTGAGTGTAAATTAATTCCAATTTACCTCATCACCTCTTTTGTAAAACATCTCTGACCACCAAACATAATCCAACAAGAGCAATATCTGTTGCCTCCTCTGCTGCAAGTTAGCAATTTCCCTATTGTAACACAATTATTCGTATACAACTCTATACCATCCAATAAGCTCTGAACTCTTGGGAAGTAGAAACCTTTGCTTATTAGACTTTCAATTCCTAATGCATAACATGGTTGGCTATCAATATATTTTAAATAAATGACTAAACAATGAACATTGTTTAGTTCAGTTCTGTTTACAACTACATACATTTTAATTTACTCAGCCATAAAGAAGAATGAAATTATGGTATTTGCCAGTAAATGGATGGAACTGGAGATCATCATTCTAACTGAAATAAGCCAGTCCCCAAAACCCAAAAGCCAAATGTTCTCTCTGATACATGGATGCTAACCTATTACAAGGGAGGGTGAGGTGGAAGATTAGAAGTTATTTGGATTAGACAAAGGGGAATGAAGGAAAGAGAGGGGTGTTGGGAATAGAAAGACAGTAGAATGAATCAGACATAACTTTCCTATGTTCATATATGAATATACAACTAGTGCAACTCCACATCATGTACAACCACAAGAATGGGATCCTAATTGGAATGGGTTGCAATCCATGTATGTATAATATGTCAACATACACCCTACTGTCATGTATATCTAAAAACAACAAATAAAAATAAATAATAAACAACTATATACATTTTAATACAATGTATTGAGTGGTGATAGAATATGACTGAGCCAGTGATAATCTATAGTTTAGCAAGTGTTCGTTGGAAGAATCTAATTATATATCACTATCTATATGTAAAGAGTTTTCATAGATAAAACAAAAGAGAGAGAAGGAGAAGGAAGAAAATGGCAAAGAAAGGGTTTCCTGAGTAACAGTGTATTTTTTAGAAAGTTACAGTGATAGAAGATGTTTCCTTTTATCATTATAGAGGGTGGCATTGTTCCTGTGGGGTAAGTGGCCTTAGTTGGCAACCTATTAGCAAATATTACATTCTGTGCATAAAAACATAAAAAGTCATTAAACAGAAAATACAATGTGAATAATAAGAGGGCTGAAATTATACCAAGAAATCACCATTGTGTTTTGCCAAAATTGGCAGTTTTTTTTTTCCCTCAGTTAACTCTCTAACTAAATGTGTCCTATCAAGACAGGTTTGAATTGTATAAAAATAAATATATACTATTAAATATGTATATATGTACTTAGGGCAATTACTTCTGCTTCTGCATATTCTTGATACCCTGAAGAAAGTAATTGATAACCTACAATTATGCTTCTCATGTTGGTGATATTCTGTAATCAAAATGCATACAGAAAAAATATAAAATGTTGAATCTGCTTTTCCATATGATTTAGGAAGGCAGAGGGAAAAAAAAAACAAGACATGAAGCAGAAACATCATATTAGTACATGAAGTTGAAAGTGTGTGTGTGTGTATGTGTGTGTGTGTGTATGTGTGTGTATGTGTGTGTAGGTGTGAAGTTGTGCATCACCAAGTACAATAATTTTCAACCATATACCCAAGCCCTGGTATACAGAACAATTCAATTGTCTGGAGTGGGACACAGGCATGAAAAATATTGCAAAGATCTTCAGGTGGTCAGGTGATTCTGTTGTATGATAGGGATACAGAGTGGGCACTGGGAAGTGTAAGACACTATTGTACCTATGAGTAGTTAGAGGAATATTTGTAATGCCTTTGATTATGTTTCTGTAGAATTCAGTTCTGCATAGCAATATGGAACAAAACCAAGGATTTGCATAAGTGGTCCTCTTCTAAGGCCCACTCTGTCTTTGTTAGGTTTTTCATAACTTGATCATCATCTGTCATTTAATAAGTATCAAAAATTAATTTCTCTGGGGCTTGGGTTGTAGCTAAGTGGTAGAGTGCTTGCCCAGCATGTGTTGAGGCACTGGGTTTGATCCTCAGCACCATATATAAATAAATAAAAATAAAGGTCCATCAACAACTAAAAAATATTTTTTTAAAAAAATTAATTTCTTGGGGGGCTTGAATTGTGGCTCAGTTGTAGAGTGCTCGCCTAGCACAGGCAGGACCAGGGTTCGATCCTGAGCACCACATAAAAATAAATGCATTGTGTTGTGTCCATCTACACCAAAAAATAAATTTAAAAAAATTAATTTCTCGGGCTGGGGTTGTTGCTCAGTGGTAGAATGCTCATCTAGTATGTGCGAGGCCTTGGATTTGATCATTAGCACCATATTAAAATAAAGATATTGTGTCCAACTACAACTGAAAAATAAATATTAAAAACAAAATATTAATTTCTCTTAATTTCTGCCTTCAGTAGCTAATTAGTAAAGTTTTATGATTAAAGTTTTGTTTCATGTATGTCTTTTTGAAAACCATCCTCAAATATATGCATATTTTATTGCCATGATTATATTTTCTACTTTTTCTTGTAATTTTTTCAGTGCCAATTATTATAGGGGTTTTGGCAGAATCTCTGGTAGTCAAAGAGGCTTTGTTTATTTCTATATTGTTAGATTTATTGTGATTCCATTCTTATTCCAAAAATAAAGTACCAATAATTTTTAAAGACTCAAATTACCTAAAGACCAACAGTAATTAAATTTACCCTAATATATATGCATATATATTTAATAATAAGTTAAACAGTTTCAATATTTTTATAGTATTAAGTAGGAATTTAGATATAAGTTTAGCAGAACTCAATGTGCAGTGTCCCCTTGTTCTTATATGTAAACTTTTTGTTTAAGTAGGATTTCCAAAACTAGAGTCTGCATGGCACAGATGGTGGAATGATGCTATTCTTTCCAATCTGCTTGTTAGTAGAGACATGTCATATGTTTATTGATGATTGCAAGTATATTGGCACATTAAAGCTTCATATTTATTATTATAAAGCTTAATACAAATTGTGAAAAGTAGTTGCTACTTTTATGAAAACTGTAGCATAGGATGCTTGGGTTTCAGTATGAACCAAAAATTGTCCATTTATGCAATTACTATATACATATGCATAGATGAGAGTTAAATGCACAAAGGAATCTCAAATAAATATACATATTCAAGAATAGAGGTGGATCAAGAACTCAAAAATTATTCAATATCAATTCAGTTCCTTCTGTTGTGCCATTTAAATCCAATTGCCAATGATTATTCATCATGAAAAACAGACTCCTAAATCCAGAGTTTCTGCATTTTAATTTGCCCTTATTAAAGGAAGAATTTTTCCATTTCTAGAATATGGTCAACACTTGCTAAGACGAAAAGTCTTCAGTTATTACCAAAAATTCATTTTATTTTACTATTAACGTATATGGCAAATAAGCAAATCTTTAGTAATGTGTAGTTTCCTCTTACAATGTTGAGATATCCACAGTTTCCATCTAAAGCTGGATCTTTATATGGAGAAGAGACATGCTCAAGCTCAATGAATAATTCTTCTTACGTATCAATATTGACTAAGTTTGCCAAATGAATAATACTAAAGTTATCAGGAAAATATTTTAAATAAAAGAGATACCTGGAATTCTAAAGAGATTGCAACTTCAAAGTTATAGCTGAAACACTGCTCTAGATAGTTGGAGGTAAATGTGCACCCTACATTTTGGGGTTTCCCTGAAAATTTCTAGGAGGAGCACAGGAGTGAATTTGATGCCATCATCTACCAATGGAAGTATTCCTGCAAAGTGGTGTCAGTCACTTTTGATTTTTGTAAAAAACAGGAACAAAACTACATCATAGAACAATTTCTGCTTACTTGGTACCTCCTTTCCTTCCATATAACCACTGTTAAAATACCACTGTGATTGAGCAATCTAGAATATCAAATACTTGACATATAATGATTAATCAAATATGCCTACTGTGTCACTGCCACCCTTCATTAACCTAGAAGTGTGCCACAAGTTACTCATGAAGTAAAACAGATTGAGACAGCCTTTTCCAAATCTCATCACTTTGAATGTTGAAGGGATTCATTTTACCCACTTGAAATCTCCATACTATGGTCTATACATAAAACACTAAAAAGATAGATCCACTTTCAAATGTAATGCCATGCAAGTTTCTACTGAATGAGAATATATCTTTCTAAGTGTCTCCAAATTAAAAAAAAAAATACAAAACTTTCAACTTAATAGTTTTATTCTTGGATCCAAAAGGGAATAACATAATAAGAGAAAATTTGTAAACTTCTGCCTTGATAGCAAGTTAAAGTATTTAGAATCAACATCCTCTTAAATGTATAATTTATGTAATGGATGAGGATAGACCAGCATTTCCAAAAGAAAGTTTTAAAGAACATTAATCCCATAAGATGTTGAATGAAAAACAAATTGTTATAGAATTAAGACAATTTAATTTCCTTTTTTTGGAGAATCATAACTCAAGCCTTGAAAAGTTTGATAGTATAAAAATATCTTGTTTAACTTGGTTTAACCCAATGTTTTCAATTCTATGTCACCAAAGGGCTAGGGATATAGCTCAGTTGGTAGAGTGATTGCCTCTATTCTATGTCACCAAGGAAATGGTTTTGTCAAGTAATACATCATTTTCTAAAAGACTAGAATTTATGAAACACATTCTTATAAATACATAGCTTGATTACTCTGTAGCCTTTATTAACTATGCTAGTATTGAAAAATACACTTTTTTCAAGCTTCTGAATCTTCTCTTAGGCCCATCTGTATCCTTCCTTATAAAATAAATAATAGTTTTCACAAAAGATGTTTTTTAGTCATTTTTGCCAGAGCCTCCCCCCAACTTCCTTAACAACTGATCATCTTTCATCATCTTCCAGGTGATGTCTTATAGTGTCTTTACCAAGAACTTAGCTAGGTCAGTTTAGAATCCTCTTTATCTTATATTTCTTCTTAGTCTCTTTCCATTCAAGGATCCCTGCACTGTTCCTTGGTTATAAATTCACATTGGCCCTTGCTATATTCAGAGTTGAGCCCAGTCTTTCTCCTCCACAGGAAGATCCTGAAGTAGTGGAGCCTATAGTACTATGATGGCCCGGAACCAAAGTCAACCTTAGCATACTTTAACAAGTGTCATTGGATATCTTTTCTTTAGCAGTAGTATTGTCTCACATTACCATTTGTTTTGAAAGATGCTATAAAAGGACTCACTGAAAACTAATCTTGACTGATAGCACTAGCAGAAATTATTGTTCTTCAATTCTTGTGGAATAGGTATTTGCATTTCCTTTTGAAATTTTAATGTTTTGGTTGATTACCATTTTGTATGGAAATACAGAAAAAAAGACAAATATGATTTTCTAAAATTCACATCATCCATTACCCACCACCATGTAAAACATACATCTTTGTAAGACTGCTCCTATTTTATAGCATAACCTTAAAAGCAAGAATAAAATTTTTATCAAATTAACCATGAGCATGAGTATAGGAAATTATTTCCTCTCATCTGTGCATTGATAAAGGAGAAAAGTAAGTTAAGACTTGAGCTTCTTCCCCTACTAAGTTACATGACTGAACTCTAGTCTGGGTATTGGCAAAAGAAACCTAAATAACAGTGGATTAAACGGGATGATGGTTTAATCTCTCTAGCAAAAGCAGTATAAGACAGGCAGTTTCAATACCATTAACAACCCAGTGTCCCCTGACATCTTCAATTCTCAACTTCCATCTTCAAAAATTATATCATGGTCGTGAGATGAACTGCAAGATCCTAGCAAAAAATTATTCATCAACTGAATAAGCCCTCTTTTACTGGTTTCTCTAGTAGCCACATCTTGCTGAAATATAATTAGAGGTTGGGGAGATGATAGATAGATGACAGATACATAGATGATAAAGATTATTTTAACTGAGGAAGTTAACGGTCTCAGTGATATGAAAGTCTCTGGGTAAAGGATAAAAATAATATTAGGCAATCAGTAGTCTCTGTCAGTAATTTTGAAAGGAACATAGTCAAGTATGATATGGCTGTGATCATTGGTGTATTAGTGGTTACAACTGGTGTGCAGTCTCCAAGCATAAGAAAAATCATCCACAAGTGATATACAGCAAAGAATTCATAATTAAGATCCAACAAGTGGAACTACAGATGTAACTCAGTGGTAGAATAATCACCTAGCACATGGAGGCCCTGAGTTGGATGCCTAGCACCACAACACAAAAAATAAATAAATAAAAGAGGAAGACCCCAAAAGCATTAAATATATAATAACACACTAACAAACTGAACATCATTAAAATTAAGAACTTTGTCTAATGAAATATACCAATAACAGTACCACAGTCTGAGAGAAAAATATTCACAACACTTATGTCTGACAAAAAAAATTGTGCCCATAATGTAAAATAAACTCCTACATATCATTAAAATTTGACAGACAACCTCATTTGTTTAAATGGACAAAATAATCGAACAGACACTTCAGAAAAGAGAGGTTTCAGAAATGGTCAAAAATCTTATGACTAGAACTTCAACCCAAGTAATAACCAAAAAGATACAATAAAAATGCAATGAAGTACCACTACACACTAATTAAAATGGCTAAAATATAATAAGACAACAACACCAAGTGTTAGGGAGAATGTGTGGATCATTTGGAACTCTCAAATATTATTTGTACAAGAGCAAATTAATATTTGGTAATATCTACCAAAGCTAAATTTAGGATTCGGCAATTTCTTTCATATGTATGTATCCAACATAAAGGAATATATGTGACCACCACAGAAACATATGCAAGGTTGGGGGTTTTTTAAATTTTTTTTTAAGTTGTAGGTGGACACAATACCTTTATTTTATTTATGTGGTGCTGAGAATCGAACCCAGGGCCTCACACTTGAGAGACGAGCGCTCTATGGCTGAGCCACAGCCACAGTCCCATGGTTGATAATACCAGTATTTTGCATAGTAGCAAAACCTGGAACAGCTTAAGTGTTCCTCAGAATTGGAATAGATAATAAAATGCAGTACATTTATATAATGGAATAGAAGAAAATAATAAAAAAAGAACTGTACTTGCAAGTACATGGATGAATTTCATAAACATAATGTAGAATAGAAGATAAAGAATCTTTACTGTATTTTTCTGTTTATATAAAGTTTGAGAACTGGCCAAAGTTACTATAATGATACAGGTCAGCAGAGCAATCTCTGCCTGAGGGGCTAGTGGAAATACAAACTTACAAAGAGCATTAAGGAGACTTAAGGATGCTGGAATTGTTCAGGGCTCTTTTCCCCTTCTAACCTACTTATGGAAATGTTTAGAATTTTACTTCTCCTAATTTTCTATGCCTGCACTGTGCCTCCATACAACATACCTACCATTTATGCATTCATCCTCAGCTAAAATACCTCTAGTTATAGAAAACTTAAGAGATTTCCTATGTCTCTCTTTGTCTAGTCAAGTTCCTGAGAAATAAACGCTTTTAGGTAATTCAACTTTTAAAAGAAAACCAGGTTTTTAACCTGTAACACATACACAGGTATCTAGTCTAATTGCTATTGCCTCTTGGTGCATATGGCTTTGACCAATTATTTTCTAAGCAGGATTGATAAGCACCAAAGAAAAAATTGACCCATTTTATGTGTTTTAAAATGATAATGTGATTTTGAATTTTGTAATTTTAGAAGTTATAAATAATATGATCTGGCATCTGTTCAATCTGAATAAAAACTCACCCCTTATATTATTTATATGTGAAATTTCCCAAAATACTATTGTTAGAAATGTTACTGAGCTGTGAAAAAATCATCTCTAATTTAATCAATATGTACTTACACATATGTCATTAATTGCTGTTGCTTTCAGCCCTTAGTGGATGCTTTATGAGCCCCATGAGCCATGCACTTTCTTTGTTATAAAGGAGACTAAGAGAAAATCTCATCAAAACAATAATACATCAATAGAGGGCATGGTTCAGAGGCCCTCTTATTATCAGAGATTCCCTAATAAGAGCTAGAAAGGATAAAGAGGTCCATTTCAGGATGCCTGTGAAAGGGATATTTTGGTATAAACAACTCTTTAGTACTAATTATATAAAATCAAAAATGACAGAGAAAAAGCATTAATGTATAAGTGAGCATTGCAGCAGATTTTGTTGAATGAGTGAATAACAAGAAAGAGCAGGGGTCAGGTAATTGAGAAAGGAGTTGGAGAAGTGGGCATGTTATGCTAATGTAAGAAAGTAGGAAGATGTATTGTGAGAGGAATCCAGCCCACTGTGATAAGTATAGTGCAGTGTTTTCTATTTTCAGGTACCTAGATGACCATCATTCTGTAAACAGCCTGGGCTATGTCCATCAAAGAAACACTAAAATGTACATTGTTTGGGTTTGTGGTCTTCCAGGTATGATTCAAACCAGCAGTATCCCCTGGAAATTTGTTAGATATGTAAATTCTCAGGCTGGACCTCAGAACTACTGAATCACAAATTTTGGGAGTGGCAGGTAGCATAAGGAGCTATTCATGTGATTTTGTTGTAGTTTAAAGATTGAGAGATAAGCAATACTTTCACTTCTTTGTTCATTCTTCTCAATGATTCTGTAAGAGAGTTATTGTTACTGCCTTGCTTTACAAATGAGAAAACTGCGGTTTTAAGAGGTTTAGCATTTTGTAAATACTAACACAGCTGGCATGCAGAGATACAGGGAATAGGTACTAGATTTTTCATACTATAAACCCTGTTATTTTAGCCATTCTTCCAGAGTTGGGTGAATAACAAATTATTAATTTGAGCCTTTACAGTATCCAAACGTGCAAGTCCTATAATACAGTGATAACTGCTGTGGAATTATGTATGAAGAGAAAAATGTTTTCCAATTGATTGCCAAAATAACAAATGCCTGGTTGAGGAAAGTTTTTAAACATTTTGTTTAGGTTCAGCCATTTGTGTTGAGTTAGATTAATTTGTTCTTATCCCCTTACCAAACTTGTTATCTGCCACCCTTAACACTAAACTTTAAATGTTTTTATATTTATTTTACCTATTTCCTTATCTTATGTACTTACCCTAATCTCAGATAATCTAGCCGGAGTTTATCCTTCACACCCTTCAACTAAAATTGATCTTGTCAAAGGCCAAATTAACTTCAGACCTCATCTTCCCACTCTGTAGTATCCTGTATTATTGTTGATCAGTCCTTTCTGCTGAAAAGTCTCTTGACCCTTAGCCTCTAGGATATTCAACTATTCTAGCTTTCCTCTTATATCTCTCCATCACTCTAATAATTTTCTTGGAGGGTGGTTCTCCCTTTGTGAAGATCTTTTAATTTCCAGTTTCAACCTTAACTCTCAATCCACACATTTTTCTTGATCTCATCCAAACTTATAGCAATAGCAACTCTCAGTGATAACATCTAAATCTTTATCTCCCATCAAATTTATCTCTTGAGCGGGAGACTTACATTCTCCTATCAATTCCTCTATGCCCACTTGTTTCACAGTTAATTCAAAATCAGTATGCTCAAACTCAAAATCTGCCTTCCAACCAATGTTTCTCCCACATTCTCCAGCTCATTCAAAGGCAGTATCAAATTTCTCAGGTTTTGAGATTTCCTGCTTGTGTATTCTCTCTACATCGCTTCTCTAACATTACCTTGGCTTTCACCACTATCTGTTCCTGCCTGGATTACTGTAATTGGCCTACAATGGATGATCAATTTCCCACCACTGTGATTCAGTTTTCCACACTGCAGCCAGGGTGCTTTCTAAAATGTATATTGGATTGTGTTGTTTCCACCCTAAAAAACCTTCTGTGATTTCCTCAAATTAAATTTAACTGAATAACTTTTGAATTAATTGAATATTTTATTCATCACACTGAATTATTTTCATGTTCCTTGAAATCAAGGTCTTTAAATTCAAGAATAAATTTGCCTTGTGTTTATTTTAACTTATAAATTTTCTTTAGCTGAAAATTACTGTTAAATGACTAGCAGAGTAACTAGTGTATCAAAATCTATTGTCATCACTGGACATGACATAGAAATATTTTTTTCAAAAATTTAAATCAGGGGCTGGGGCTGTAGCTCAGTGGCAGAGCACTTGCCTAGCATGTGTGATAACATAAAAAAATACACAAATAAAATAAAGGCATGCTGTCCATCTACAACTACAAAAAAATATCACCATCCTTCTCCAAAGACTATGAGATACATATTTACATGAAATAAGTATATATAAATATATGAGATATATATTTGAATGTTTTGGTAAATTGATGATATAAACAAACATATTATATCCATAGATGCATGTATTTGTGTGTGTGTGTGTGTGTGTGTATATATATATATATATATGTCATAATAAATTTACATAAACATTAAATGAACCATTGCCAAACAAATTGAGAAAGTTTGAAATATTATTTAATTGGGTTTTTGGTTTATATATGTCAAATAATTAACCAATTTAATAATTCTCTGTTCCCAAGCTATTACCTTTCTTTATGCCACTTTTCACCTGAATTATTATAGTAGCCTCCTGATTCCTTGTCTCTTTATTTGCCATGATCCCCTTCTCAAACTCCCCAAGTCCACTGTACAAACTATCAAAAAGGATTTTCCTAAAATGCAAGTTAGCTCATGCTACCCAACCTGATAAAAATGCTTAGGGGCTAGGGTTGTGGCTCAGTGGTAGAGTACTTATCTTGCATGTGTGAGGCACTGGGTTCTATCCACAGCATCACATAAAAATAAATAAAATAAAGACATTGTGTCCATCTATAACTACAAAAATACTCTTTAAAAAATGTTTAAATTCTAATTGCCCCAAAGATAAAAGCCTGAATTCTTTAAGATGTTCTGTCAGTTTCTTCATTAATTGACCTCTGCACCATCTCTTTATAGCAACCCCCTTTCCCTAGAACCTGCCAAATCCATACATCCCTCTATCACTGCATTGAACACACAGGTCATACTAGAGAAATTGCTACTCTGTCTTCTGATATTCTCCCTGAAATGACTTTTTACTCCTATACTCTAATCTCCCATTTTCATACCCATACTCTTTACCCAATTAACTTCATTTTATCATTTAAAATATATTTCTTCTTCAGAAAATGACTAAGATTGGTCTTAAGGAGGAATATCTCTGATGTATCATCTTAATAACCCGAAGTCAATCTATTTTAGCACACATTAAACTACTTTGTAACTTTCTGTTTACATATCTTTGTTCTTCATTAATTTAGAAAGATAGCCATTTTTCCTATTTATTATTTCTCTGGCCCCTAGCACAATACCTGATACATAATAAGTACTCAGTAAACATTTATCATATAATGAAAGGAGTAATTATGACACTTTCAAACTTATTAAACTCTAGAACATGGAAATAAGCTAAAAGGACCAATAGATGTCTTCTTTTAAGTGTCATACCAAAGCATTGTTTAAAAGACCTGCTCAAAGGTTTTTAAAATTTTCTATGGGAATGCATCTTTGTTTGACTTAGTATTTTCACTTGATTAGGGCTCAGATTCTGAGATGTTTTATGAACTTATATTTTTTTCAGTAAAGAAGCAAATAATTTTATGGTAGAAAAATAGATCATCAAAGGATATGATTTTATTGCTTTTTAAGATATCAACTAGCTTTGTATCTATTTTGACATTTTGCTTCCATCTTCCTTTCTTTCTATGACTATACATGTTCAATTTTTTAAAAAAAAATATTTTTAGATGTATGGACCTTTATTTTATTCATTTATTTATATGTGGTGCTAAGAATTGAACCCAGTGCCTCACACATGCTAGGCAGCGCTCTACCACTGAGCCACAGCCTCAGCCCCATGTTCAATTTCTTGAATTCTCCATTGAATCATCTTTAATTTTCTGCCTGTTTCTTCATTAATTAGTTAATAAATGTTTCTGTATGCTCAAGCTTTGTTTATAAGAGAGCAGTAAAGTTACTTCAGTATATTATAAACTGTGTGAAGAAAACTGAGCCTAGCATTAATAACTAATTCTAGGGAGGAAAAAATACCATGCACAAATAACACTTCAGAAAAAAAACCTTCAAGTTATATCTCCCTTGGGGATGTTAGTTAAGGCTATTTGTATATGGAAGGTTCTGAGAAATCTGAAGATGAGTTAACATGTTTTGCTTTGTTGAATCTAGCATTTCAAAATGCTAGATTTTTAATCTATCAAATTTTGTTCTTGGGAAAACAATATGGAAACTGGTTTATTTGTAACTTTGCATGACAATGTTTTAATTATAATTCATGCATTTGAAGTGCTGTAAAATTATTTCTATCTTGAATTAAAGTTTATTTTTTTCTATTTTCTTGCATTAAAGATGAAATTCTGGTTCTTTAAGTTTTAAAAATTATATGCAAATGAAAACATTAGCAAGTAATTAAGTATTTAAAGGGTACATTACTTATATTAAAGGTATAAGTGAATTTCTTAAAAATGTAGCATTATGAGGACTCCAGTATTTAAAGAAGATTTTGCTTTGGCTTTCAGAGTTATCAGATTTTGGAAAATGGGCCTGAGACTGGCCTAGAAGAATAGGTAGGCTTGACATGGAAACCTATCTTAACTTTGCTCAAGAGAAAAAAAGGAAAAGAAATTATGAATATAATATAATAATGAATATTCTGTTATGATTTTCATCTTGCCCTCTTTACACTTCTAAATGACAACATTGTGTCTACAGAAAATGTATAAACTACATTAATTGTATCTTGTTATGAACACTAAAGTTCATTAGTTATATTTCCTCTTTCCTCATAATTATGTCTTGTTTTTGCTGGTTTAGCAGTTTTCTATGCTAATCAAGCTTTATCACAGGCTATGGGCTGTGGGCTGAATTGCTGTGTGAAAGACTGATTTGCTTCAAGTCCCAATAATCTGTCCCCTTGAAGCCTGGAGATTGAAATCATTAAGGTTCGGCTATTGCCCTTGATCTCCGCTCAAAGAGGATATAGATTGATTGGTTGACAGTCGTTGACCTGGATGGTTTAAAATGAAGTAGTGATGAAGGAAAATCAAGTGCACTCATTCAGAATATTTAATAATGGCATTTATTTTGTGACGATTCTTTTCAGTCTTATATCTCTTCCTTTTTTACTTTAGAAATTTTTTTTACAGAAATTCCTTAGCCCCAACCCTATTCCTACCCATACTTAACCCATTCCCATATCCTGGAATATTTAAGATGTTTTAATTTTATAAATTAATAATTTGTAAATGTGTTCTAAATATTCAGAAAAAGGAAGGTAAAAGAGAGAACCTATTATTTCATACCTGTCATATGAAAAGTAATTATTATTAATAAATACCTAGTCAAATCAGACATTTTGATCAAAGTTGACCTCAATTCACTAATGAATTATTGTGCAAACAGAACAGATGTTTGATAGACTGTTCTCTCTTTTAGATTTAAGTTTAGGAATGCTATCAATGCTGGAAAAAATCTAAACAATATACATATGAACATAAACATTTGTGAAAAGAGAAAACAGCTTTGATATACATAAATTAATATTTCTATTTTATTTTCTATTTTAAAAATCTAAGAATAGATGTTTTATTTTATTTTTTTTTTACTTCCAGTGCTGGAAATAGAACTTAGGGCCTTATGCATGCTAAGCACATACTCTACCACTGAACTACACCACAAGTCCAAGAAAAGGGATTTTAAAGACAAATATATTTGCAAATATTATGGGAACATTTCATTTGGCCACTTTGAGAACTAAGCCAATTAAATTGAATTAGCCTATTTGATGAAAGGGAAAAAAAATGAGAGTGAGAAAGGCTTCATTAATTTCAATTTTTAAGTGAACTTACCCAAAGTATCCAGGTTTATGTTGGCCTTACTGATTTGCTTTAATATCAAAAAATATGAAAATATACATTTTTTAGTTTCAAAATGTATTATAGATGATGAGCAAGTAATAATAGTCTTCTAAAATTTCATTGTGGTACTATTCCATAGTGGCCATTTCCTTCCTCTTCTCTGGAGGAAGGTGGCCTACTTTTGGCAAGTTTAGTATTTAGAGCAAAAAGTGGCAGTCTATGCAAAAACAGACAGGGATCTTAAATCTGCCCTACCCATATCTTATATTTAACATTTCTCTTTCATTATTTTTTGCTTTTCTTTCCCAGCATTCTGAATTTAATATTGCTTCTCTTTTCCTCGTTTTTGCCTTTCACATACCTGCCATGAATATTGCAGGCTGAGGAAGTGACAGCCTTATCATTTAAGGGATAGTAGACTCCATAACTGGGGAAAAAATAGAGTCTTCTGAGAAACTGAAATAGATTTTACATAAAAAGTGTGTGAAGAAAATTGAATGTGTGTATGTTAGGGGATACAATTCCAAATAAATTCCTCTATAGTAACAGTGAAATGTTAAGGGCTCTATGTCCATGGAAGTTTCCATATTAATTTTGGAAACATTGGTACAAAAACTCATCCTTGTGAATTGTGCTTGAAGTCTTTTTAAGAGCTCAGACTGAGTAGATGCAACCACATGTTTGAAATTTCCTTTAAGAATCTCAATGCAATCAGCTAAATGGAAGACAATTCATGACATCCTTGGTCTGACAAAGACTAGGTCTCGTCAACTCAAGTTTAGATCTGGAATTCAGTGAGATCAGGGAAATATACAAAATTGAGTGAATAATCCATCTATCAGGCCACACAATGCTAGAAGTTATATTGAGGCACAATTTTGGTTTGCAGTGATTAGACTCATCTCAGCCATGTCTCACTCACATCATTTTATGTTGTCTTGAATGCTTTGGCAACATTTTTCTTCTAGTCCCTTGTCTTTTGTTTGCCATACAGAGTGTGGTAACTGTTCTTCTGCAGTAGTTTGCCAACTCCCATTCATTTTTTGCAAGTTGTCCTTTCTCTCAGAAACTTTCAGTGTTAATTCTGCTGGGCTGTGATGCCTTAAATTCGTGATACATGGTTCTAGCCTAGTTATTAATACGCAAAGTCTGTAAACACACTGTTTCCTTCAATTTTGCCCATACACTTACCCAGCTGATGTAAATATAAAGGAACTTAACTGATGACACAAGATTCAGCTGTTGTTTGCCCGAACAATCAACAAATAAATTACAAATGATGAATAAATATAAAAACGGGAATCTATTGTATACATTCATAACTGTATAAAATTAGATTGTTCTTCTAAAGTATTCTATGTTTCATGACAAAAATACTATATACATGTATAAAGTTAGCTTAATAGATTTGTGTATTTCTAAATCTGAATCTTCTACAGAGTAGTCCAGGTCATTTATTTCAAATCACTTTTGGAAGGAAGTAAGCTATAAATTATAAAAATAAAAGATAAACTAGTAATCACCATTCACAACCAATCCCCACATTGCGTCATAGTAATATCCACAATTCTTTTTTGGAATGAAATTCATAGAGAATTGCAGGTATTATTTCCTCTACACTGTTATTTACTGCCAGTGACTTGGGATACTAAAAGTGCATGGGAAACAGATAATCCTGAGGGCACTTTGCAGAAAAGCAGTTTTGCACTGGATAATTGTCTTCATATTTGTATATTTGAGTACCGTGTTTTAGAGATTTCAATAATAATGATCAACATAATAGAGTTTTAAAAGCATATATTTAGCCATTTTTGCTATGTACTGAATAATAACAGAAAAGGAAGTTTCTGTTCAAGATCCTCACTCCAGCACACTTAGCCAGGTACTTGGCATCTTGTAGCAAAATAGCACATTCTGTGGTCTTGAGGCTTACAGCAAATACTCCTTCAGCTTTGCAAATGTTTAAATAAAGTCATATTGCTCATAAAAAGGCATGTCAATAAAAAATAAGAAAAACAATTCATTTGTTTTATTATTTGAAAACAGTTTTGTAAAATAAGAAGATCTATATTAATAAAAAGTAATTTGTCTATTTATAAGCATGATGCATCCTAAAAATACAAAAGTAAGTATGGATAATCTTTTAAAAAACAAATTTTATTGCCCATCATTTGCAGGGCTGGAGGGCTTGCCATATTTAAATGTGTGACCTATTTTAAATATTTGGGTCAAAGAAAAGGGAGGGACCAATCTTTAAAGTAGCACAAAAAGAAGAGTGAAAGTGGAATTGAATACAGTGGAAAGTTAAAAAAAAAAATAAGGTACATCCATAATGATGTTCTATTTAGACTGTGGGCATTGTTATGTGACCATTGTCTACTTTCCCATTGTCAGCTCCAGAATCAGTGATTAGTCAGCACAGGCTATTGCTATTGGTTTTATAATAGTATTAGAGGAGCATGAGTTTAAATTTGTGCTCATCCCTTATTGCTAAGTATCTATATGACCTTGAGCAGTTACTTAACCTCTTTAAGCTTTGATTCCCATGTATTTTAATTATCCTTTTTATCTCCAGGTCCAAAAAATAAATAAATAACCTATATGAACAACTTAGAAGAGAAAGTGTTTATTTGGAGCTCAGTTTCAGGGGTCTCAGTATATAGATGGTTGACTCTATGACTCTGGATCCAAAGTGAGGCAGAACATCATAATGGAGGGGCCCAGCAGAGGAAAACTGCTCAGCTCATGGTGAGGTCAGAAATCAGAGAGAGAGGGAGGAGGAAGGCAGCAAGGAAATACAACCCTTCTAAGGCATGTCCCCAGTAACCTACCTCTTTCAACCATAACTCACTTACCTACAGTTACCACCCAGTCAGTCCATTCAAACTAGGATGGACTGATTAGGTTATAGTTCTCACAGTCTAATTATTTTACCTCTAAATATTCCTGCATTAACAGGATCTTTTGGGAGATACCACATATCCAAATCATAACAATATATATGCAATGGAATGGAGAGAAGTACCCACCTGATATGGTTGTTGTGAGAATTCATCATATTAATATATGTAAAGTATTCAGTAAGGGTATCATAGTAAGCACTCAGATTATATACATTATTACCATTACCTTGACAAATTGTTTATCTTATCTCTCGGTTGCCTCATATAAAATATGGATTAACATGAGGATTAAACTAATCAAGTGCATAAGAAAATTAAACCAATGCCTGTCAATTTTCAGATACTGAACACTATTAACTACTCCCTCTTCTGTTTTGGTTTCCAATACTGTGCTTAATGCTGTGTGGGATATAAGAAGATACCCACTTCTTTTGTAGCCCTCTACTAGTCACTAAAGAAATACATCTTTTTATTGATTTATTTTATATTCCTTCAACCTATGGAGGACTAACTAAATATAAGAAAAAATATGGATAAGTATAGGAAAGAGCATTGACATTTACAATCAGGAAAGAAATTCTGAGACCCCTGTAAACCACTTAATATTATTAAAGATAATAAATAAATAGAATCCAATCACTCTAAGCCTGGAGTCCTATGCCTTTGCATTTAGTTATGTGTCTGTAGTGGGAAAACTTTCCCTATCACACTAATTTAAGTATACCAAAAATTATACTTTATTACTTTTTCCATAACTAAATTAAATTTTTGCCATTTCCTTTTTTTCCTGTAACAGGTTTCTTAATATTCTGTTCTCAGAAAATCTTAATTAAATTTAATGAATTTTCAAGTTTACCAGACATATTCAAAGTTTATCAGGGCCCTTCCTTCTTTCTAGGGTGGTAATAATCTAAGGGTTGTACTTGATTTTATGCTATTAGGTTTGTCTTCTAATCTTGGGTCAGAAACACATACAGGTGCAACATCCAGTTTGGTCTTTTGAGCTGAACCAGTATCTGCATTCCTCCCTCATTGAACTGCCCATTTTGCATGTGTGGTTTCAAGATGTCTGTGCCTGTGTGTGTACTTTTGTAAGAATGCCAACTTGTTCTCCTAACTTCTGTTGCTTTCTCAAGTACCAGTGCATGGTGACTGCTCATTTGTGTACCTTTTGAGATATTCAGATCTCTATGAGGCACTATTGTTCAACATCTCTGGCACCCTTTTTTACTTTAGGTCTGCCGCTCTTTAAGGGTACAGTGTTATATTCCTCTTCAGATGAATTTGAAAAGGGGATGTGGGAGAGGTAATTCAACACCCTCTCCACACAGTTTCCATCCTTATCTGTAACTCTCTCACTTCCCCATCATCATCTTGTCTTTGTAGGCAGTAAGAGCTGGTAAAAAATTTAAACAATGTTTGTCCTCCCCTATCATTTATACCAGAGTCTCGGTTCACCTATACTCAAAAATATATTTACTCTTGTTAGTGGCACCAAAAATTAGTTTTGAAACTCCTAAGTTCTTCATTTCTGAACAATCCAAAGGCAGGGAAGATTCAGGACCTACCTTACTTGCTAAGGATGGAGCTTTAGATGGTAGGCACAATCTCAGGAAATACTGTGTGTGTGTGCATGTGTGTGTGTGCATGCTCAGGCATGTAGTTCTCATGATGGCATTGTTAAGAGGTAGGTATACTTAGTTGACATTATATTCATCCACATATGCATTGTGCTCATAGACAACTAATAATATTATGTTACCTTAGGTTTCTAATGTGTAGGTAAGAAACAAAATATCTAATTCTTGTTCTCATTCTTTTTTGGTTGTGAGGATTAAATACAGAATACAGCATCAAGCATATAACAGACCCTCAACAAATTTGTGTTTCCTATTCTACTAATAAGGATCCCTCCATTATTTAGCATTTCACCAGTTACTTCCTTGTTTGAGACCAAGTTGCTTTTTACTAATTATCCTTTAGTGTTTTTATTTCTTTATTTTTTTTTTCATGGTACAACTTAGGAAATATTTCACCTAAATCCTATTGAGTCTGTTTTATACATACCTAATAAGGCATATTTTTGTACAATTAATGTGTTTTGTCCTAAGGTAAACTTCAAGATAAAATTAAAAATGAATTCCTTCTGTTTTTCTGGCAGAAATTTCCTTATAAGAAGTAGGTCAAGAAACATTGAACACAGAATAAATTTATCTCTGCAAACAGCTCTTCAGCTCTGGATTGTTTAAGGATGGCCCAGAATCCACGCTTAGCATTCTCTTGCATCTTCTTTTTCAGTACTCTTCTGAATTAGCATTTGGGTATAATACATTTTCTTGGAATTGCTCTTATTTTTGTCCCCATCTTCTGTACTGCATTGTCAGGTTAGAAGGCAATATGTAGAAGTCATTTCTACATCATAAACCATATAAATTATTCCCCAAAGTAAGTCAATGTACATCTTATCTGTTCATTTCACAGTTAACTGGAATTGCTGGGGCTTGGTTTTACAAATTGTTACCATTCACTCCTCTATTTTTAAAAAATATTCACAATATAAAATTAAATGGGCTAGATAGACAGATTGATTTTTGGGAACACCTGTAAAAGTATTCCATTTCTATTGTTCTCCCTCCTCCATGTTATTGGCAGTACTTTTCACAAGTAGAGTTAGATTGGTTAAAGGGTGTGGGGGGATAAAGAAAGAGGTATTCATCATCACCAAGCACAGGAGTTAAGCATAATCTACTCCTTTGCTCCTTTACCCAAATGAATTAAAAATGTTGAATTTCTCTAAGCATAGCTACACATTTAAAGAATTGGTTGTTTGTGTAAAGACATTCTACTTTTGTCAAAACTTCTTTGTTTTTTATTTGTTTCCCCCCATAGCTTCTAATTTTGTGTTCTGGTAAAGTGTGTTCAAGCATGAATGCATTGTGTAAATGCATTTTCTTTAAATTTAAGAGTAAGGAAAAAAGAGGCAGAGGCTGGATCATCCCCTGATAACCCTGACAAGTACCTGTTTATTTCTTTTGTCGAGGTAAATAGGATACTGAAAATATTGAGCACTTTAGTCATCATTCTGAAAGGATTGGTTCATGTTTGATTTGTTTGATTGCACAAATCTGTAATGATTCAGTGAAACTTTCTGGAGGATTCTAAGAAATAGATCAGACAGTGCTTACAGTTGAAGCTGAAAGGGCTTTTTGTTTATATTATTTTATTGGAGTGGGAAATTGGGAATTCTAAAACGTTCCCACATTTTTCACCCCTGTTACTCTGACAGCCTTTTGTCATGATCACATTTTCCCTGATCATTTGTTATTATCCTGCATATGCCTTAATGATTCTAATGGGAGCTGTGGGTTGTGCAGAAGAATAGCAAATTTCAAATTAAAGAGAATTCTCTAAGCATTTTTATGGGTTCTAATTATTAAAACAGTTGAAGAGTTTTGTTGATAACTGCACACTGCTTTACCAGTGTCTATGGCATAGTAAATTCATAGATGTTTAATGGAACACTTTTAGATTTATGCATGTATGTGTGCTGTGTGGTGTTTCTGTGTATTATGGAGGTGTACCTAATCCTGAACTCCATCAAAATGGTATTGTTCAAAGTTAGTCATTAATGTAAAATTTAAATAACAGGTAGTATTAGTTATTCCTGTACAGTGATAGAAGAATGGAGAAAGAACAAAAACACAAACAAAAATAACATCAAAACACAAATTATTAGAGCAATAAGTTGAATTCATTTAGCAAACATATAACCTTAATTTTCACTTCAAGGAATCCAGTATCTTTCTCCTCTAGGTTTCCTACATGATAAATCAGTAGGACCATAACTGTGATCATTAACTTTGTTTACTTCTTTAACTTTCAGTGGTATTCATTGCTGTGTTGAGGTTCAGTTTTCCCTTCCTAATAATTCTTTCCCATCCACCAATCTAGAAATGATAAAAAAGGAAAAGAACAACTGGGGCTTTATGCATTAAATTGAAATCTATTCATGCCACTCTACAAAAGGCTACAAATTGGAATGGCTAAAATTATCTACTTCTCTTTTGTGTTGCATTTTAGGAATATCAATGAAATTTGAAATGATATAGTAAAATGGAAAGTTTGAACAGGAATTATATATTGAAAATGTGACAAAAGAGAGAGACTGAATCATCTTAGGCTCTTGGAGAAAGGTGTATGCCTCACAATTTTGCATTTTTTTTAGACAAAGCATTCTAATTTACCTAGAAGCCCACCTTGTATTTCATTTCCTAGTCATATAGCAGAGATTGTTACAGTTAGAATAGTTCTTTTTCTCCATGAAAATGGACAATATGGAGTGGTAGATTCATTTAATTTTATACTATATGAGAAGCACAGAGGTATAATGGAAAGAATAAAGTCTTTTGTAGTCAGAGAAGCTTACACTTACCAGTTGTAAAACCTTGAACAAACAAGTAGAATTTTTTAGCTGCAATTTTCTCATCTGAATGATGCAGTGGGGTGGGGGAAGATTGCCTACCATGCAGGCAGCTACAAACATAAAGCTCATCTCATATATGGATTTCTTAAAATAAATAATTATAATCTCATGCCTTCCATTAGAGTACTCAGATGTGAATATTGGTATATAATTTTCCAAGAATAAGCTCAATAGTAATTTAAATTATGTATAATTTTTAAAGCAGCAGCATTAGCTTTGCACATTGAAAAAGCACACAGATATTTATAATAGAAATTCTTATAGTTGCTACATTAATATTTTGGTTTAATTATGATTTATTTTTAGCATTTCCATTTGATTCTTTCATAGCTTCCATCACTGTGCTAAAGTTTCCAATCTGTTCAAGCAAATTTTCCAACTTTTTAAAAAATATCTAACTGCATATATTATGTACCTTAGAGATATTTTAAAGTTCTCTTCTTATATTCCTAATATTTGGGTTGTCTCTGATTCCGGTTATGTTAATGGCTTTCTTTCTTGAAAATGGATATATTTTGCTTGCTCATTTTAAAGATAATATTACCTATCACAATGGAACAAAAGTAGAGAATGAATTAAATATATATGTATTAGCTTATTATTGCTGTAATAAAATACCTCAGAAAAAATTAAGGGAAGAACAATTTATTTGGGGCTCACTGTTTCAGGGGTTTCAGTTCATGTTTGGCTAGCCTATTGCTGTGATCCTGTGGTGAAGCAGAGCATCATGGTGGAAAAGGCATAGTGGAGCAAAGCTGCTCACCTCATAGCAGCTGGAAAACAAAGAGAGAGAGTGGGGGGAGAGACTAATGATAAGATATCATTCCCACAGGTGCACCTCCAAGGACTCTCTCCCTTCTTATGGGTCCTTCCTCCTCCATTTTTCACTACCTCTCAATAGTAAAATTATGAAACTATCAATGGGTTAATCCATTAATGAAGTCAGCACTTTCATAATTTCCCAAAAGACCCACCTCTGAACATACACTGCAGAATGGGGAATGAGCCTTCAGGCCTCTAAATAGTTCAAAGACTGCTAGGGATAGCTTGCTGCCACCCCATGCTGCTTAGTTTAATAACTGGGGTGCTAAAGGGGCTTCTTTCCTTTCCTTTTTTTTTTTTGTATTGGGGACACATAACCACTCAGGGATGCATAACCACTGAACCATATACCCAGCTCTTTTTAGAATTTTATTTAGAGACAGGGTCTCACTGAGTTATTTAGGGCCTTGCTAAGTTGCTGAGGCTATCTTTGAACTCAAGATCCTCCTGCCTCAGCCTCCCAAGCCACTGGGATTACAGGTGTGTGCTGCAGCACTGGGCTTTCAGCTTTCAGCAAGCCTTGTATACATGCCTCTTCCTCAGTGGTAACATATCACTCTGTTCCTTTAAGTTCAGGATTCTGGGTCCAAGAGTGTATTATACTCCTCTTCCAAACAGAATGTCCTGCCCCTCTCCCAGATGCTTCTATACTCTTCCATCCTATGAAAAGCAGATCTTTGCCTGAGCTGAGGAGGTAATTTCCTACCTTTCTTTCAGTGACTTTTGTTTTCTAGGTTTTGGTGAGTGGATTTGAGTTTATTCCTGTTCATCACAGATCAGGGCTTCCTTGTACCTCCTGGTCTACATCTAATATTTCTTTGAAGAACCCAGTAGTGGCTCATGGAAAATAACTCCTGATTGAATGCAAACTCTTTTAGGCTCCATTTCCAAGGAATCTAAAATATCACACAAATGCCCAGCCTGCACCTGAATTTTTAAGAACTCATTACAATTTTTATATTGTAATGCATAAATACATGGTTACTATTTCTTCCTCCAGTGCTCTACTAAAGTTAATGACTCTTTCCTCCTTGGAGAAGATTGTGGTAATTGAACTCAGCTTATTGCTTAATCATAGCAGCTATCTAATTGTCTCCAAAAAGTATACTTTCATTGATTCTACAGCTTCTTCTCATGGAGTGGAACAGTGTTCAGTGTTCCTACACCCTAAGTAGAGGTGGAACTTGGTTATGATTTAAAACCAAAAAGTGTTCTACCTTCTTAGAATATCTACATTTAATATCTTAATGATTACAGACCCCCTTATTTTAGATAAAGACACTGAATGTATTTACTTACTTCTATTTGAGAAGGCTGGATTGGAAAAGTGATATTCCAAAAACTGAATGTAGTAAAAATGTATTGAGGACCTCTTATCTATGAATCACATACTGGTAAGAGTGTGGATAAAAA
This sequence comes from Marmota flaviventris, assembly GCF_047511675.1. NCBI lineage: Eukaryota > Metazoa > Chordata > Mammalia > Rodentia > Sciuridae > Marmota > Marmota flaviventris. The sequence goes on along the minus strand of NC_092518.1, from coordinate 26,545,880 downwards.
GTTGAAAAAAAAAGTGTCTATTGTCTTTCAATTTTTTTAATTCAAAAAGACAAAGAATGACTCAAATTATTCTGCATATTCAGAATCCATTTCTGAAATATAATTTGTGATGTTTAAAATACGATTTAACACACCTTCCAAAGTTGTATTAAAAATTGTAGAACCAGATGGTCACAGTGGCACACACTGGTAATCCCAGTGGCTCAGAAGGCTGAGGCAGGAAGATAGTGAGTTCAAAGCCAACCTCAGCAACTTAGTGAGGCCCTAAGAAATGTAGTAAGACTCTTGTCTCAAAATACAAAATAAAAATGGCTAGGGATGTGGTTCAGTAGTTAAGTGCCCCTGGGTTCAATCCTTAGTACCAAAAAGAAAAAAAAAAAAGTAGAACCTGGTCTCCTGGCCAATTTAGGGGAACGAGATAGTAGATGGGGCAAAAGGATAACGAGAAGAGTGTGAAATTTATTGATAGCTCTTTTTTGTTTTTTGCAGTAGTGGGGATTGAACCCAGAGCCTTGAACATGCTAGGCGAGCACCTCCACCAAACCACATCCCCAACTCACTTTTTTTTTTTTTTTGGACTTCCCAGTCTCCAAAACTCATTTTTAAGAATCTAATCACCAAGCACTTTAACTGATTTCCATTTGTGAAGTTGAAACATAGAGGAAGGGATCCAGAATTTAATTCATTGAAATGTTATAGAATTCACAATTTTCTGAGTGATGATGGTACTTTAAAAATGTTTGATCAAAATACATAAAATACTTCAAACAACAGAGAATAGAGACCTTGGATCCCCTGTAGACAGACAGCATAGCTCAAATCGTCTTAGGAAAGCTCCCTTTCATGTTTTTAATTTCCATATATACCTTACTAAATTAAATACTCACTTTATTCATTATCCAAGAACTCCTCACAGACACAATCAGTATTATTTAAATTTCAGAAAGAGACTCAACAAAGCTTATAAGTTTTTCAGTGCTGTTTTTTTTGTTGTCGTTTTTGGTTTTTTTTTTTTCCCCCTCATTAGGTTTGAGTCTAATGAAACTGAACAGAAAGTTCTGGTTGGATTCCTTGGTCACCCCTATCTGTGTTTGTGAATTGTTATAATTGGCATGAATTGAAAGTTCTTATTATCAGTGATAGTAACCCAGAGACAATTCCAATTTGAGTTTAAATGGCCCTATGCAGACAAGGATAACTGAACAAACTAAAACAGCCTAATGTGTTTATGGCAGATAAATACCAATTAAGCGCTAGAAGTGACATCAGTTTCTTCTGTTTCGCATTAAGCAATATTTTGTTTCCTTGAGTTTTTAGATAGGGAGTCACAACCTTACAAGAAAAAAGAAAACATTTTCCCATCTGAATGTGAGACTGAAAAATTATATGAAATAAAACTGATTTTACTGTTAAGTAATAAACTCTAACACTTGGGTGTCATGTTAATGAGAACAGCTGATAACAAGTAACATACACCAAGTTTGAACTTGCTTTATCAAGGTGGAAGTTATTCTAATGGATATATCTATTTTAAGGATGAAAATGTTTCTCAAGGAAGACAAGGGCAACCTGCAATTTTGTCTCAGGAAAATGCTTGAAACAGGCAATCAAAGTCTTCCAGGTTTTTCTGTCACATATTCTCTCAGAGTCATTTTCTTTCTTTCTTTTTCTTTTTTTTCTTTTAATGGCAGACTGACTTCCCCTGTTCATGGCAGAACATTATTGCTAACATTACTTAATTCTTATATATCATGCTCAAAACATTTAGGAAGAGGCTGATAAAACTCCAACTCCCAAGTATAAATTCTCAGGATATCTTGAAATACACTCACACACACACACACACACACACACATACATTCAGGTGCAGATAGGTAGATATACACAGAACCAAATCTATAAATTACATTTCATTTAACATATTTAATGTAGGCTGCAATGAATCATCAGAGACTTTTTTATCTGTAACTGGTATGAATGTGATTTTATGCAGAATTTTTGAGAAGTATACCAAAAATTGTAGAAATGATTTTCACATAGATACATTAACTTATTTTTGAAATTTTTCCTAAAATAATAATTGTAAGTTTGGGTTACTAACATATAAATATATTATATATAATATATATGTGTATATATGTGTGTATGTATACATATATATAACACATACATATATAAAATGTTATATGATCTTATATAATTATAATCATATACATATGATTTTTCTAGCAAAATTATACAACTTTTTAAGGTTTCCCAAAAAGGCACCATGGTAATTTTCATAGGACCATAAAAAATAATTCATCTACCTATTTGAACTGCGTTTTGATAATACCAGACACAACCAGTTATTATTTAAATGAAGAAAGAAGTTTACCCAGTTATTTGTGCAATGCAATTAAAATTAAACAAAAAAAATACAAAGGAATCATACAAGAAACCTCAATCACAGAGCTTTCATTATCCACATATTCTCTATGTTTAAATTTGGAGAATAAACATATATTTAGTTCATAAATTATTTGACCTCAGCATTTAACCATCAGGTTCAATAAAGCATCACTTTTTATTTAATTGTATTCTAATAATATTAGTTTTACTCTACTTTTTTACTCTGCATCCTCAGATAAGTTACTTAGACAATGTATGACCTTCATACAGACTACTTTTCATCTCTGAAGATGCTGTTTTATCTCGAAATTTTATTCCTCATCAGTGAATATTTGTTTAAGTTTAGTACTTAACATACACCATATTTACCAGTCAAAACTGTTCTTGTTTTAGCACTTATTGGTTCTTTCTACTGATCTCTGCTGAAGAGTTTGCTATAATCATACCGTATTTTGTTGCTGTCATACTCTATTTTGAAGGTACTGGTTTCCAAACTGTGAATTCACTCTATCTATACTAAAAGGAGTGATTTTTTTTTTTCTTTTCTTGAATAGCATGTCAATTTTTATATGCTGTTAAAATGATCAATTGCCCATTTGAATGCTCTCTTCATGACATGGGCTACTTTAAACAAAAGTGTACCTTAAAAAGTTATGACTGGGGGCTGGGATTGTGGCTCAGCGGTAGAGCGCTCGCCTAGCACAGGCGGGACCCGGGGTCAATCTTCAGCACCACGTAAAAATAAAGGCATTGTGTTGTGTCCATCTACACCTAAAAAATAAATATTTTTTAAAAAGTTATGACTGATTAAGACATAAAATGTCTCAGTTAATTCTTGCTGAGTTTCAATTACTGTACTGCATTGCATCAACATTTAACATCAAGAAATGTCACACATGAAAAGCCATGATTTTCTCAGAAAGGAATTTGCAATAGAATGGCTAGCAAAAAACTGCATACATATATACTGGAACATAAGAAACTAAAATTTTAATGCCAAATCCTAGATGGTTGAATAGTAATATCTAAGGGAATGTTAAGAAAGTTCACTCCTTTGTGTGGCTATGGAGTACTGGACTTTTCTGGCATAGCTAAAGCCTATATAACTAGACTTCTTTTCAACCCTGGTTACTATGAGTATATTTATAAGAAGAATAATATATTAGGGATAGATATAAATAGCAAAACATCTCTTAGATAATAATGAGAAAAAATTAACTGGGCTTAGTGCTATTAAGGGATCTATTCTTTTCATATATTTTAAAAATATTTTTAATTATCAATGTATATTTAATTTAATTTATTTATTTATATGCAGTGCTTAGGATTGAACCCAGGGCATCACATATGCGAGGCAAGTGTTCTACCACTGAGCTACAACCCCAGCCCCAAGGGCTCTATTCTTGAACAAAAGTAAAATATTAATCATCAATATCCATAAGATCCAGAATAATGTCTTTACTTTTTATCCAACATTTTTAAACCATGGACCCTTAGAAAAATCTATTGAACATTAGTAACTTTCATACATATATACTTATAAAAGGTTGTTCACAATTTTAGAGGTTCATTGCATAATATAGAAAGCCCATAGATCACAATATAAGAATAACAATGTTGATTGTTTATTTTTTGCTAGATACTTTCTGTTCTCTTTGAAGATAATAGCTTAATTAATTCTCACAATGATTCTATGAGGTAACTATTACTTTTTTGCCTATTTATTGGATGAAGAAGCCAAATAAGAGAGAATTCATATAAATAAATCAAGAGAATCCATTTCATAAGTAGCAAGACTGGATTTTGAATCCAGACAATGATTCTAGAGCATGTGTATCAAAGATGCTATACTGTTTCCTGAGTGAGGAGCAGGGCTAGAATAAAAAAATCAATGATAGAATTTTGGATGTCAAGAAATACAGAGATTATCTTTTCTAAATCCCCCTTTTATTTTCAGTTGAAGAAACTGAGTTCCAGATAATTAAATGATTATCTAGAGCCATAGAGCTAGTTAGTATTCAAGCCACAGCTCAAGTGGAAACATTCATCCAAAACTCACAGCACAGCTGAATTGATATTCTTATTGTCATTATTTTGTGGGTAAGGAAACAATGTTGCACTATTAATATATGGCAGAGCTGCAATCCAAACCCAGGTAGACTGATTCAGAACTAAAACCACTCAAATATTGTAACTCAAGAATGACAATCCTTAATAATTTCTTTAGTAGACATTTAGAATGATTGAAGTAATCGTAAAATTGGGAAATTCAAATTTCTTTCATTTACAAACTTCAGAAATTCTGTACATTCTACTTTATAATCATTTTAGTGTTCTCTAATCAAAAAGTCTGAAGTGTGCCACCATTCATGCAACTCTACGTATGAGAACATAGAATTATATACATGTATGAACTTTATAGATATGTATGAGATTGTAATATCAATTAATTAAATAAAAAGAATAATTGCAACATGTATACCTAGTACACACACACACACACACACACACACACACACACATATATATGAAACCATTCAAATTTTATACATTAGCCATTGAAGAAAACAATTTGTCATTACCCTAGGTACATGTAAGACTGCACATAGGGTGGGTTGCTTCCTCATGTATAACCAGAGAAATGAAAAATTGTGCCGCAATTGTGTATAATGAATCAAAATGCATTTTGCTGTCACATATGCCTAATTAAAGTAAATTTTTAAAAAATATTTCTGATGACTAGAATTTAGAATACTATTTAGAATTTGTAATGATAAAATGGATAACTCAACAAAATTTCTTTAAAATCTCAAGGTCTTCTACTGCTTTTTGTATATGATATCATAAGAATTTCTATATTTGTTGCAATTCTAAATCTTTTGTAATTCTAGGCTATTTTTTTTCTCTACAAGTTCAACTTACATGTGCCTTAGTGCAAATCAATTCCATTAGTTTGGGTAATTTTGTTTTTCCTTGTACTGGGCTTGAACCAGGAGACTCATGTATACTAGGCAGTGAGGACTTTTTAAATTACTTAATTTATGTATTAATGTAAATTCACATCTATTTAAATTATTAGTTAATCAATATATGATAAAATTTATCTTTTGGCAACATGTACTAAGGGAAATGTTGTCAATGTTGTCCTGTCACAGATATTAAGAAAGAAATACTTGTTTTTTGTTTTTTTTTTTTTTTTAATCAATGGCTTAATAAGCTTGAGAAAAAGAGAAATCTTTCATTAAGAATCTTGGAAGAACTTGTCATTAACCACTAGTCATCAATATTAGCAACTGAAGCTGAGTAAAATTGATTGTAAGACTCTGGACTTTCTTTGCTCTGCTACTTAGATCATCTATAAGCTTTGGCACCTGATTAACTCTCAAAGATGTCTTCTCATTTGATTAACTCCCAGGACTTCTTTCATATTCTTAGTAATACTTTTCTGAAATCTGTGTTCAGGGACCAAGTCTAATATTCTTTTACTGACTGCAGAATTTCTCCTGTTTATGTTGGAAAACTGTCCTTTATTCTATTTATACTTTTTGGCTGGATCTTTCATAAACACTGGCTTAAGACTTCCTTATTTGGTGAGGAAGGAATAAATGATTACTTCTAAACTGTATTTCAGCTTTAAGTGCTTTCTGCATTTGGCACAAGGTATAAATGAGCAGTCTCAGTATTGACTGTTGCTGTTACAAGAACCCACTGAATTTCCTTAGAACTTACTCTTCCCTTAAATTGTTTTTAGATTGATTTTTGTCTATGCTAATACTTGGCCATGTATAAGAAATGCATGCTTGCTTTCATGTTTAAATTGCAAATGGTAAGTTAGAGAGAAAGTCCAAGATATAAAAAGATAATATATTCTAAATGGAAGACTTTTAGGAAGTTTTTACCAATTTATTCAAAATACAAATAACAGAATTTGACCTCTTTTTTTTTTTTTTTTGGTTCCGGGGATGGAACTCAGGGGCACTTGACCACTGAGCCACATCCCCAGCCCCATTTTGTGTTTTATTTAGAGACAGGGTCTCACTGAGTTGTTTAACACCTCACTTTTATTGAGGCTGGCTTTGAACTAGTGATCCTCCTGCCTCAGCCTCCTGAGCCCTGGGATTATAGGAGTACACCACCATGCCCAGCTTTACCTCATTTTTAATACAGATCACTGTTGCTGAATTATATTCTATAAGATAAATCTACCGTTTACCTGCTGTACTAATCACCTTTATCATAGGATAATGCTCTGTAAGAAAAAAATCAAATTTCTGTGACTAATAACATTTATTTCCTATGAACATATCTGCTTCAAGCTTTGTATTACATTTAGGTCAGCTCCATATGTCTCTCCTTTTGGGAACAGACACTACTAGAAACATGATTTTCCACTGCCAAAGGGAAGAAGGGCCAAGAGGAGTGAAAACACTTTATGCTTCTTAAACCCTTAGCTCAGGACTCACATACTTTGATGTCTGTCCATATTCCATTGGTCAAGGCAAGTTACATGACCAAGAACACATCAAAATCCACCCTCACTGAACCCTGTCAAGTGAGAGAGGAATGAAATAATTATGACAAAATAATGCAATCTATCAGCCTGCCTATAAACTTGTCATGCTATTAAGCATATAGTTAATAAAAAAACTATTTTAATATTTATTTTGCAGTAAGTTCTTGATCAATGCTATGCTTGGTGCTTTACAGGATATCTTCAAAACAAATAAGGAAGTTGTTATGGGATTATTTCCACTTTTCAGAATGGCAACCTGAGGTTTGGTGTTCCTCTAGAGATGTGTCTAAGGTTGCAAAGATAGTATGTGATCAAGCCATGAAACTTAGGTTCAGTACTCATATGGATTAGTTTTAATTGCTCAAACCTGATGAAGCATGTAAGGTATTAATTTGGAAAGTGATCCTTGGAAGAGAGAATAAGGAATATGAGACAGAGAACAGACAACAAATGAGGTCCTGTGGGTCACTCTGTGTTCAATATCCTATGTAGCACTTGAGGAACCTTATAGAACATGATTAACTACTGTTCCACTGGATTTTATATTTATAAATTTCTGTCAATTTTGAGGGTTGCTCCAGAGATCCCTAAATTTCTATCACTTCTGGGCTACCATGCTGGTCAGCTTACCGAAATTTCCTAGAATCAGAGAAAGCCCCAATATAAAGAAACAGAGATGTGGATATTCATAAATATTATTAAAATCTGATGCATCAGTAATATACTTGGCTTCTAGAAATTTTGTCTGTTTTATGAGATAATATAATTTATACAGGTCCATAGGAAGTTGTGATTTATCTGAGATAAATGTTTGTAGGTTTTCTCTCTTCATTTTTTTTTAGTATTAATATGCATCATAAATGTGTCTTTTTTTTTTTTTGGTACCAGGGATTGAACCCAGGGGTGCTTAACCACTGAGCCACCTCCTTGGCCCTTTTTTATATTTTATTAGAGACAGGGTCTCGCTGAGTTGCTTAGGACCTTGCTAAGTTGCTGATACTGGGTTTGAACTCACGATCCTCCAGACTCAGCCTCCAAAGTTGCAAGGACTACAGGCATGCACCACTGCACCCAGCTAAATGTGTCACTTTTTCTGTACCACAGTTCTGTACTACTGTTTATTATTCCTGTGATGCAGATGGAGACAATGTGACCCACAGCAGTTAAGTAATTTACCCAGGGTCACAGAGCTAATAAAAAATTGAGCTGAGATTTGAGTTCTTGCTATTTAACTCTGGAAATAATATATTCAACCACTGGCTTATATTGTAATTTTAATGGAGCAAGAATGGACCATTTGTGCCATCTATCATGTGACATTTGATATTTTCAACTTATACTACCTAGTAGCTGTTCTTGGAGTTCCAATCTCTCTTCCATTCTAGTATGATTCTCTATCTTTTTGTTATTACATCCTATTTCAGGACAACTTCTACAAAAATACATAAAATATTTCTATAGGTCTTATATTGTTTTCTCTATGTAGAATTGTCATTTTTATAAATATGCAAATGTGTGACTATATCAAGTCCTTGCCATAAATTTTACTTTCTAATATAGCGTAAATTATATGATTAACTAGCATGAAATGGGAGGGAACTTTTATTCTGTACATGCTGACAGAGCTTTCCAAATTATTTCCTTGGGTCCTTCAACTCCCTACAATAAAAAGCAGTTGACCTACATGAGAAAGAGGCATGATAGTGATGGAAATAAAGGGTCGGACAGGTCATCCATAACATTTTACATTGTGTTAAAAACCATGACAGTCATGAAAGACAGAATAAAGGCCAATTTTATCATTGCAGAATGTGATTCACACAGACAAATCAAGGGAAATTGTTTGAAAGAAATAGTCTCCACCTCAATTTTTCATTTCTTATAAGAATTAAAATAGAAATATGTCAGTCCTAAGCCTAGATTAAAAAAAAAATACTTCGTATTTATTATTTTTCTTTAATTCAAGCAAAAATAACAAGTAAATTTGCATCATAAGAGGTTAAACATAATGACACTGACAAGGCTAGATTTTGAAGAATATACTGAAAAGTAATTTCATATCTAGTGAGTGCTTAATGTGCTTAGTTACAGAACTTCTGAATTAATCATCAATTTGTTTTTCTAAGTGGGTAGTTTGGCATTGGCCTAGGAATTAGTAGATCTATGATTTAATATCATTATTAATTAATCATTTGATTCTTTCACTATACCCTTGTTAAGGACACATTTCTGCTTGAATATACCATGATAGATGATAGAAATTCCAAAGACATTATAGTCCTTCTATCTAGAGGGTCATATTTAAGGGGGGAATTGAAGAGATTAAAGTATTTGAGCATGTGTCTGTGTACATATCTAATACAGTTAAAATATTTGTGTGTATAATTAAATATTTTTTGTAAAACATATGTAGTGTACCCAGTTAGCAAAATGCTAATGTTTATACATATGTCAGAGAAATTGACTGATTAACTATATCAGGAAAAAGTGTGTTTGTGAAAATGCTTACATTTGAACTAAATCTTATGAGTGAAAATTTTCAAGTTATATTCTGGGGACTGTGTGAACAAAAGACTAAGGCAAGAAAGTGGATGGTTTATTCATGGAGAAATTTGGCTTGTGTAGCTTGAGTCGATCTGGCAGATACATGTTAAGTGAAGGGGTATGTGTGACTGCCAACAGGCTTGATGGATAATAAGTTTAGAAAATTATGTTGGAGTCAAATTGTGAAGGCCCTTACCTTGCCATTCTAAATACTCTGCCTTCAGCCTCAGGTTAAGTATTCCTCAAACTTGCATAATGACTCAAGAGTTACTTATTTGGTAGGTAAATGGATACTAATGCCACCAATTTACAGGAGGAGAAGTGTAGGTGAATTTATTGGGAAAGATGAATGATATTGTTAAGGTACTGGCAGTATATCTAGGTGGAGAAGTTAACTAAAACCAACCACATCAGCTTGAAGCTCATGACATTATGGAAGTTTAAAAAGATAGATGTAGATATCATTAATCATCAGTATCAGTATACAAAGATTTTTGTGGTGAAGTTTGGCGGTCACATTGCTTAGGAAGAATAAATCAAGTAGACCAAGAAAAGGAGACGAAGGATAGATAAGCCCTGGGTGGAATGCCAATGTTTCCAGGGTGAAGGGCAAGTCAGTGAAAAAGATTAGGGAGAAGCCCTTGTGTTGGAAAGAGAGCCAAGAGACAGTGGTTATTTTGGATCAGAAAGCTATGCACTTATCTTAATAGCATCAGTCACTATGGAGATTTCAGTTACTATGTGCCTATTGACTTGCATCTCCAAAATCTTTATTTTCAAGTCACATTTGTCTCTTGAGCTTCAGGCTGCTATAGCTAACAGCCTTATGTACATATCCTTTTATGTATCAAAGCTTAATATTTCCCAATATCTCTCATGCCTTCCTTACACACACAGAACCAGGTCCTCTTCTTTCTGGGTTCTCTAGACTCCCATCTGAGTAATATCACTGATTGCTCCAATCCCAACTCCCCTCTAATTATTAACTAGCTCTTATCAATGAAACCTATTAAATACACTTTGTAAACATCTACGTCTCTCCAGCTCTGCTGTAATTCAGTAGTACAGGCCATCATCATTTCTCATAGAGATCATAGGTATAACCAGCTAACTGGTCTTACCTCTTCCAAAATATTCTCCACTCCATATTGAGAAATCTATTTCTCAAATTGAAACTCAATACTCCCCATTACTCAATTTTTTCTTTGATTTCTAACTACCCTCTGGCTAAATGTAAAGACCCATCATAATTTGGTTGATGATTATTTCACTTGTTTTCCAGACTTATCTCTGCCACTTTTATACTTCTTCTTCTCTTGTGATGTGTATGAACTACTCACTATCTTTCTCTCACATCCTGAGAGTTCTGCCTGATCTTTTTATTTTCTGAAGTTTTCTTTTCTGCCCTCTCTGCTCTTAATTAACTTTCAGAACTCAGATGAGTTGTCACTTCATCAAGGAATACTGGATTTTTCAAGTTCATTCTCTTAATATATGCTTTTGAAAAGAGTGCTGTACTTTTTTTTTTTTTAAATCAGGGAACTCATTAGTATGTCTGAATTCACATATATATTCTTTTTGTGTCTTTTTTTCTCATTAAGCTATAACAACAAATGGGTAGATACATTATCTTTTTCAGAGTTGTATTTATACCACTAGTAGGTAGGTGCCAGTATATATTTGTTGCTGGACTTAATATCACTTACAGATGAAATGTTACATATTTGTCTCCTGTCACTGTTGTAAATCTTATCACAAAGTTAGCAGCTTAAAACACCATAAATTTACCATGAAACAGTTGTGCAGGCCAGAAACTCAAAATGGGCCTCACTGGGCTAAATTCAAGGTGCCCATGGGATTGTGTGCCTTTTCAAGACTCCAGGAGACAATCTACTCCATTGTTATTTCCATTTTCTACAGACTACCCACATTCATTGTCTCATAGCATTTTCTCTACATCTTCAAAACCAGTAAGTCCTTCTCAAGCTTCTATCTTTGGTTCTCGCTCTCATACCACCCTGTTTTCCTTTTAAGTCCCTTGTGATTATACTGAACCTACCTGAATAATTCAGAATAATCTCCCTATCAAGAGTAAGCTGATTAGCAAGTATAATTTCATCTGTAACCATAATTCTCCATTGACATATAACATAATTTCTTCACAGATGTCAGGGATTAGGACATTGACATATTTGGAGGACCATCATTCTGCTTAATAGAGTAATAGAATTTACATCTGCAGAGAAGAAAAATGAGAGGAGGAGTGAAAAATAAATCTGAGTTTCATTACCTTAAAACACTTTTATTGAGCATTACTATATAACATATTCTATGCTAAGTGCTAGGAATATCGTTCTGATCCAGATAGTCACTATCTTGGAAATGAGAAAGGATATAGATATTGCTATTAAAAACAACTTTTATAAGATAATGAGCATTGGAAACTGTGTTGCATTGATTGCAGAGTGAATGGGAAATGAGACCTCTTTGACACTAACTGGTTTTCAGTTCTTTGTGTGGATGTTTAATTATTTTAGACCTCCTCATTATAAACTGACCACTAAAGTCACCTTAGGCCCTAGAAATCTAAAATCCTCTGATCAAAAGCTATTACTCAGATTTAATGGAAAGCATTTTTCATACCATTTTTTTTCCTTCTAACCTCCTCCACTCTGCATTGCCATTTTGTAGCATTAATAGCATGGTAAACCCATTTTCTAAATATGTCCTGAGTTTGGAGGCTTTCCCTCATAATGCTCCTAAGTATCACATAACCTTATCTAATGTTTACCATTAATCTTCCATATTCCTCATTTCCTTTTTTCTCGTTTTTTTGTAGAAGCAGAGAATAGACTGACCCTAATAGTTCTTGCCTATTACTTCATAGTCTTTTCTCTTAAAGAGAAATTAACTCATATCCCTTTGTGTTCCTTCCCTATGTGTATTTCTAAACTTTTGTCAATTTTAATATTCCCTTCTATGCCTACATTTTTACTTTCTCTCTCATATAAGGGATAAGAATCTCAATAAACATATTAACTAACAAAAAATACCATTAACAATGTTTTTCAGGTACAGAGAATGGCTAACTGCTCAGTATAATAAAGATAATAATTGGTGTCCAATGAACCGTTTTTTTTTTTTTTATTTCCGGTTTTCTCCTATACTGTCTTACCTGATAGCAGACAAAAGGAAGGGGTCCTGTCGTGCAGACTCTCCAGCATCTCACTCCCAGCTCCCTTTGCAATTTCATCATGTGTCACTTTCTTGCTCATGTTTCAGAGTGCAGAAAAATGGAACTACATTTAATGAAGAACATGCAATGCAGTTTGATGTTTCCATGTTCTGCTTTTACCTTTACTTCCTGTTCAGCAAGATTCATCTTCTCTTTCCCAACCTTTTTCCCTCTTAACTTTCACTCATCCATCCATACTCAACTTTGCCATCACTTTTAAAATATCTTCCCTAACACCCATGCAGCAGCATATCCATTTTTCTGTGCTCCTGTGAATATATGTACCCTTTCTTATACAAAATGTTTCATGTTCATCTATAATATGTCTGTTTACTATTATGCTATGAACTTTGGCAAAGACTGAGCCTCTTAAATTTCCAGTAACTAGTGCAATAACCAGCATGTAATAAGCATTATATGTAAAAAAAAAAAAAGTCTATAAATAATTGCATGAATGATTCTGCTGTATCCTAGCAAGAGCTCTGTCATTTAAAAAGTAATTAATATCCACATTTTACAGATAAAGAGACTGAGGCCTGGCAATTTTGAGGCCATAATTCTATGAAGTCCTGCATTGGGACTGGAAACCACCACTTCCCATGATTTAATGTACTCTCAGTTTGCCTGGTATCATTTTTCTGCAGTAACTTGCTTTTGTGAATCATGAATATCACAACTTAATATATCCCAAATTTATATTCCTGAGGGTTTCAGGGATATAAAAGTTAATAACAGGGTGAAGGGTCAATTCACTAATCTTAGAAACTATGGAGAGCCAGATATATTGAATAAAAAATAACTTTATTAGAAGGAGTTAATTAATTCTAAGAAGAAATACAAATTTTATGTCATGGTAGAAAGCTAATTTATATGGAGTTCCCCACAGAGAGAATAAAATAAAATGTTGGTCACTTTTTGCAATTTATGAAGTAGTAGTTCTTTACTCCTTTATATCTCCAGGGAACAGTTTTCAAATAAATTTTCCAAGAGAGATTTTCTTCCTTGCTTCTCACATTAATATCCCCATGCATATTTTATTAGTAAAAGAAAATCAGTTATAAACAAACCCTAGAGAAAATGAAAAGGACTGTGCTACTTGAAATGAGTGAACAAAAATATGTAGATAATGACTTCCTAGTAAAACAGATTTCACTTTATTCTTTTCTCCTTGACGGTGTCTACAAAAATATCCATCTTGTTAAAGCATCAAAATAGTCTCTGTCATGATTTATATATGTGTGATGTATGTATATATTGGCTTTAGATTAACTGTAGGTATGTGATTGACCATGCATAATTTAACTACTTTAAAGCACTATGAGAAATAATGTATAAATTAAAATATATAAAAGTTAAAATAATAAAGTGAAATAAAAATTAAAAGGAATATGTCCACTTGGGAAAAAGTTTATTAACTAAGAGTAAGTAGCTTAATTTGCAAATAGAGATCCTTAACTTTCATACTAATAGGAATCTTTAGCATAGTAGTCAATCAGCTTCAGAAAACTGTATGCAAATATGTCTCTAAAGACATGTTTTTGGTAGAAAACATTCATTACATTTATTAGATAATCAAATGGAGTCCATGACTTAATATGTTTAAGAACTATCGATATGTTATCTCATTCCAATTTATTTGAAATTATCTAGTGCTCAATAAATACATGTTCAGAGGATATAAGTTAGCATTTTAACAAAAGGAAAAACATGCAGAATTAATAAATGCATGAAACATGTCCTACTTCATTATTAATTAAAGCAATTTGTATTAAAGCAAACATCAAGTATCTTCTTACATCTAACAAAGCAGTAATTGCTTAAAAAACAAAACCAACGGGACTCCTAACAGCACTGAAATTATAATGCAGAAACACTTAAATTTACTTTTCTCGTACCAGTTAGTAATGGGAAAGTAACATGACAATATTTAGCAAAACCCAGAGAAGATTAGAATAGAATAGTGGTTGCCAGAGGCTGGGGAATGAAGGAAGGATGGAAAGAATGTGGAAAGGTTGATCAATGGGTACTAAGTTATAGTAAGATAAAAGCAAGAATTTCTGGTGTGCTATTGCACAGGGTGATCATTGATAGCAATAATGTACTATACACTTACAAAAGCAAGAAATAGGATTTTAAAAGTTGTCAATATAAAGAAATGATGAATATTTGAGGAGATAGATATGTTTACTCTGATTTTGACATTATAAGATATATATATTTATTCAAACTTCACATGGTGTCTCTTTAAATAAGAATGATTTTTATGTTTTTATGTATTAGTTAAAATAAATTTAATAAATGTCTAAGATTTTTTCTATTTAGTTACATATGACAAAAACACTAAATACCAGTTAGTAAATGTAAAAGCATTATTATTTAACATTTTAAAAAAAATATTTGTTTAGTTGTAGTTGGACACAATGCCTTTATTTTATTTATTTTTATATGGTGCTGAGGATTGAACCCAATGCCTCGCGTGTGCTAGACAAGTGCTCTACCTCTGGGCCACAACCCCAGCCTCTATTATTTAAGGTATTAACAACCAAATCTTCCAGCATCCTGAGGAATTCAATTCTTCAAGTGAATAACAATTATTAAAATTTATAAAATGTTTAATATTTATGATATATAAAATGTATTCATATAATAAATTCATATAGACATACAATTTGTGCATTATGAAATTCTGGATGCTATTCACATAGATTACAACAATCATGGGACCCCCATGTTGGTCTAAATAGAGGATTCAAATTCATGGTTAGTTTGAATTTCTTAATATGTTTACCTTTTACTTGGGGATTATCTTATGGCATTCTATATCTTATAATATTCCACTATATGCAATTATAATGTTAATGAGAGATAGCTGATAAATGTGGAAATTGAAGACTTTGATTCACATAATCTACATCAAGTTTATTTCTCTTGCCTATTAGGTTAATTTGTTCTGACTTCACATATCTCTAATGAATAAAATAGTAAATTACATATGAATTGATTGAGATGATATTTTAAAACATCTTAATGAACAATAAGGTACTAGTAATTATTATACATTTTATAATAATGATAAAATTAAGTATAATAACATTTTTCATGTTAGAGAAAATGTTACCATATAAGATAAAATATATGCTTCATTGAAGTCATATTTTTCTTGTATTAAATGCACTAGAGGTAAGAGATGACATCTAGTGAAGATGTTTATATGTTGAACCTTACATTTAATGTTATTTCACACTAGACATATAGCATTGTTTATATAATGTAAATGTTTCCATGCTGCCTTCAAGGCCTTTGTGCATTTAATTAACAAGAATAAAAATAGTATTCATTTTTCACTTTTAAGTGTTTCAGTTTTAATTAATAGTATGTATTTTATATTGAACTTATGGCAATAAAAAGATCCAAAAGGGCAATCATTAGGTCCAAAAACTATTACTATCTATTTTTATTATTCATACTTGTCTACAAAGGAAAGACTTTCATATTATATACATGATTTGTCTTTTACCATATCAATAATGATAATATTAACTACAAATATAGTAGGTTGTAGGAATAACACAAATTAATAAGAAGAATGTATTTTGTGAAACTAAATAAAATTTTCTGCATTTAAAATATATCACCCACTACCATTTCACATATTGGTTAAAAACATCTATGAATGAATTATATTATGATTTAAAGATAAACATATTATTAGCATTCATTCATTTATTATGGGAAATATATTCCTTACTATGTCATCTGTTTTCAAGAAAATAATGGAGATTTACTACTGAAAAATAATTTGAGAGCAAATAAGATTATTTTTTCAGGGCATTTCAGTTATGGTTCTTTTGATGCAAGTAAATAAAATATGAAATTCCAAAATCTTAAATATCTCAGAAATGTACTCATTTAGTAAATATTAACTAATATGATCACATTTAGAGTAATTCAAAGATAGGCTTTGACTTTGAAAAAGTATTTCAATAAATCAAGATGGATGATTTTTCTGTCCATTTTACTCAGTACTAATTTCCAGCTTAGGTAAAGGAGATAATTTTTAGAAGCATGAATTCTGTAAAGCTGCTTCTTAATAATTTTTTACCCTAATCCTTTGGCATAATTCCTTGGAGATTTTTCTTTTGAGTATTTATATGTAAGCCATGAAGAGTATCATTTGCATTTTTATTTGAAATTTCCTGACTTTTAGATGAAAAGAGGTACTAGAAATCTTGGACTTCGAGGATCTCCCCTCCCTTAAGGCATTTACATATTTATCAAACATATTTTCTGAGCTCTTAATTTGGGCAGACAATGTGCTAGGTTCTGGGGTGCAAAGATAACTAAGCCATGCTTCTGATCATTAGAAATCCTCTCCTATAAGGAGATCAAGCCCATGTTAGAGTATGTAGGTGTTGCAAAAGAGGGAGTAATTATTTCTGCATGGATGGGAGATATTATAGGGAAAAGATCAGGAATAGTTTTACTGAAGAAATGACAGCTAGTAGTTTCTTTTAATTATACTAGAGTAAGCTAAACATTATAGCAAAATAAATACCTTTCCACTTATTTCCACTATTTTTCTACAATGTCTTTGTATGATATTTGAATGACTATTGTCCTAACCATATCAATTATTTTTCAAATATAATTTTAGATTGGATGCCTAATACAAAAATCACTTATGTTTAATATAATTTATTAATGAACTTCATACTAACTATAAAATAATATTAGTAGACAATAATTGATACTTATTTTGGTTGTAAAATAAGAACTATATTTAAACTCTGTCTTTACTATTTTACATTGTAGATGAAAGAGAAGATGTTCAAAAGAAAACATTCACAAAATGGATAAATGCACAATTTTCTAAGGTAAGCATATTTGTTAATTCTCTTTTAAGATACAAGTGGTGGAATTTTCAAAATGGATTATATACCTGTGAATTTTAAATCTTCATATTTTCCTCATAGTGTTGTTTTTGTTTTAGCTGTGTAAAACTGCAAATATTACATTGAATCTTAATTAATAAATAGGATGATATATGGCAAAGAGATTAATTAATTTTATAAAAATGCAACTTTGGTTCTTGTCATTAATGTGTGTTTCTTTAATGACATGAGAGTCATCAGAGGTTTGTAATAGCAATCTTCCTTCAAGTGGCTATTATATGTCATAAATTAGAAAAAGATACATGGAACTTTTATCATTATGAAAATTACCATGTTTTGTCCTTCTGTATCTTTACCAAGTTCAAGCAAAATTAATACAACTATGTTGTGTCCATTTGGTCAATATAACTTATATTTCCAATAATTTAAAATGAAAAATCATCCTCCTTTTCTCCAGATATTAATTTATACTCTTAATATTTATGTTGCAACCAAACTCACAATCAATAGCACAACTATAGATAATTATATATGGACACAGAGTAAAATATTCTTATCTTGAAAAATAGCATTTGGAATGCAATATATAAAGGTTTGTTTGAATTTCAAGGTTAGAAAAACTTGGATTTATATTTAATCACACTAGATTTCAGCAAGTAAATCAAATGTTTTGTGAGTCAGTTTTCTTATTTTTCCATCATGTCTGTATGTATGCATTATTGAGTGTCTACTCAATAAATCCAATATAGACAATGGGAATATACTGCTAATAATGTTTTATTCCTACATCCAAGACTTTAAAGTGACAATATGCAAAATTGATATTTTGCATATTGTTGTAAGGATTTAACAATTCATTTGAGGTGAAAATTTCTAGCACAATGCCAGGCACTCTTAATATATATGAATTACTCTCTTTGTAGGTATTTAAAGTCTTCAACTTTTTCTGAACTAAGTGAGATACACATAATAAACAAAGAATAAAATGTAAAAATACAGCAGAGTAATAAATGAAAAATGGACTTAAATATTTGGGATAGGAATTCATGATCTTCAGAATATCACCATATGTAGTTATTTAGTGTATCTACTGACTTCATTAAAATTTTCTTAATTTTTGGATTTTGAAAGACAATTAATATAAACTTTCAAACATTATACAGAAACCATAATTATAAAAATATTTTCTGAAATAATAAGTATCACAATACTCTAACTTTTAATTAAACCAATGAATCATTTTTATAAGGTGTATAAACATGACAAAGACAAATACTCTGTATTCTAATTTTCATAAATCTAAATATATCTTCACTCTCTATACATTGATAGCCTCAAGTATCATTTATCATAACTCACTTGCACATATAAAAACCAAATCTTGATATTTTATATTCTATGAATACATTTTGGTACTACCCTAGAGCAATTAGATATATTATTTTCTGCCTTTATGAGTGTCCATATTTTAAAAGTTGTGGAATAATCACATATATGAGTTCATTAAATGCCTTTTCCCAATATTTTCATCCTCTAGTTTATCTTCCACTTATTTTATTTATTTTATATGTATTTTCCTTAAACCTGTTATAATTAGATCACAAGACTCATCATTCTTTCAAATATAGAATTTCTAGTCTCAGGCATATCCTCCAAATCAGAAATACATGTAAATGTTTATAGAGATAGAAGAGAAAATTTATTTAGAGGTAAAATATATATATATATATATATATAAACTTTTAATTTTGAGGGCTTTAAAAGTATCTTTTTTATATGACCTTGTTTTTCTGTCCAAATTTCACATAGGTGACCATATTACTTTTAGAAACTTATGAAGAAAAGAGGAATTAAAGGAAAACAGTTTATTCTGTTTAAACCAGTTGGTGATCTAAACATTAAACCTAATTGTGAAATAAATAATTTGATTCTTTACTGTGTAACTGCGTAGCTTTCGGCAGAATTCTGAGCATGTAAGATAGGCATAATTAGTTGAAGTTGAATCTTCTGATCTCATGGTCTGTACATTGTCATTTGGGAGATGCTGACCAGTTGCTAAATGGAGTAGAACTTAGTAGGCTGTGTGTGGGTGGTCTGAGCCAGCAGTACTCTGGGCTAAAAGGAATCTGGAAATCTTTATGAAGAAAGGTCTAAACTGTGAACTCATGAAAGGAAGCAGTATATACTTCATTTTATTTATATATAGTGTTAGAATTCATTTTGACATACTTACAAAAGCATGGAATGTCATGGGCTCTAATTCATTCCCCAGTACTTTCCCTTTCTTTCACCTCCCCATCCTCTTATTTCCTTCCATCTATTCTACAGATCTTTCTGTCATTTACTTACATATTTTTTAAAAAAAAAAAACTTAGTGTCTTGTGGATGTACATGATGGTGAGATTCACTGTGGTATATTTATATATGTACATAGGAAAGTTAGGTTACCCCAATATTTATTAAACCAGGGCACACAATGAATGTAATAAATATACTTGGTCAATAGTAAAGATAATTAACTCGATGATAAGTTAAAACAAGGAAAAATTCTGAATGGAAACAATGTAATAAAGAAGCTTTAAAAGGGAGGAAAAAGCAACAAAAAATTATATGTCAGTATGGAAAATTACATGCACATATATTATAGTACAAATGAATATGAGTTCAAAGGTTTATCAGTGGAGTGTACACACATTTATATAATATTTGTAAATTATAGAGATATAGCAAAGGAACTCCTTGTTATTTTGTAAAGCCACAGAAAGGGTGTTTTAAAGAAATAAATTTGATTAAATATATCCTTATCATTTTAGTGTGATTGGAAGCCAAATGTGTCTACCGTAAATCCAGCTGACGTTTTACATTTTCATTTTAAAATAGACTCTATTTTTTCAAAATAAGTCTTCTATTAACCTCTGATTCCAAAACTTTCTACTAGAATGTGATTTATCATATCCTTTCTATAAAGATAAGCAAACAATATTTATCTCCACATAAACACAAAGCCATTTCTAGATAAGATTAATTCAGGGTAAATAGTCTTTCCATGTAATTTGTAGATATGTGATAATCCTCAATAAATGTTTAATATTTATTTATAATAAATAAAATGTATATTATAAAAATCTTTCTCATTCTCCAAGGCTTGTTAAGACAGTTTGGGAAATCATTACCAAAAATAATTTTGTCATAAAACTTGCTTGATGCTATGTGAGAATAAAAGTGTTTATTGTAGGTCAATTGAAATATTCAGATAAACCATCTCCCAATGAGTTGTGTTGTGATTTTGATCCTACACTGGTTTTAGTGATCATCACTACTTCCATAACTCCACTTTTCTGTCTGATTGTTCACAACTCAGTATGAAGCTTTACATTTTACTTAAATGAAGTAAGAATGTGCAATTACTTTTATCAATGGTTTCACAATGTCCTATGATATGATAGGAAATTGGCTATAACATATAGGCATACATCAGAAAGCTAGAACTCACCTTCTTTCAGTTTATCAGCTTCTGTACACCACCCTGTACTTTAGGGGAAAACATAGCCACACTTTAATTCATTTTGGAAAAAAAAAAGTTAAACATAAAATTCAAATTTTTTGAATCTTATTTTCCTTGTATATCCATGCTAACTTGTAATAAAAATTATATTAAAAGGGCATTATAAATAGTAAAACATAACCAAAAATATTGCCATTTTTGTCATTGTGGAAGATACGTACGTTCTGAATTGAAAGAATCTTACATTAATGCAGTTTATCTACTGAAACTCTTCCTCTTATTCACTTCTGTTGTTTTCCATGATGTCATCTGGTCTTCTTGAGAACATAACAGTTAAGTAGTAATTACTGTATCCCTAACTCCATGATTTTGTGATGCTGTTGAAACAAGCATGAATTTTAATTCCATGTCATAGTTTTAATGACTCATTTGGTACTTTAAATTTGATTACTCTCTTCCTACAACAATCAATACCCCCAGCAATCTGACTGTTGAAAAGTCAATCTCCATAACATTTTGTATTCTTCTCCTCCATGCTTATAATTCCCAATGGCTAAATAGTATACAAAATAGTGTAAAAGAGTATCTCAGATATCAGTCTATTCTGGTTATTGCTAGTATGCTTAAGGGCCAAGTGGACAGGTCTGTGTAAATTGCATCCAGTCTACATGCCATGCCTTATTTGTGAACAAAGCTGGCGGCGGGGGGGGGGGGTGTTTGCCAGTGTTGGACAACTCTATCCTTGGTATCTGACCTCTACAGTCATTTAACAAGGATGTCTTAACACAATATCTGAAAGCTCTATGTGAGAATAGGGTGTTGAATTCAATATCATTTCATTCCCTATCTTTGAAGCTCATTGAATCTCTCTGAAGTCTGACTAAACTTTCTCCCATATTCTTTTCATTTAGAACCTTGTATGAATCCTTATGCAGATTGAGCATATCTAATCCCAAAATCTAAAATTTGAAGTATTTTGAAATCTGAAACTTTTTGAGTACCTAAATGATACTTAAAATATTTTAAAGCATTTTAGATATTATATTTTGGGATTAGAAATGCCCAACTGGTAAATTATATGCAAATATTTCAAATGTGAGAATCTCTGAAGTTTGAAACATTTCTGGTTCCAGTCATTTTGCATAAGGGAGACTCAACCTGTATCAACCAAGATTCTCAGAACAAAAATTTTGAATGGGTGATTTTCCTCTGGATGCCTGCTCATTTCATTCTTGAATGTGGTTTCAGCTACCTTCTTGGTTTGAAGCAGGAAGAATAGGACATTTATTTATGTTTTATTACCCCAGTACATTTTCTATGCCAGTTCATGCCCTCAACACACACACATGTACACACACAGAAAGAGTAAGTATGTTATACGTTTAAAATGAGTTACAAATTTCCGCTTTATGAAAGGAAAAGGCTGAGAGAGACATAATGGCAAAATATTATTTTAGTGAAAGAGGTACCAATCTATATGTATCTTTCCTTTGTATCAGTTCTAAGTTTACATTTAACTACTATACATGGTACCTCATTTAACAGAAGTAATAGAGCTTCCATGGTACCATGGAAGGTCCACCATAGATCTAAACTGACATGTATGCCCTTGGCTTCCAGTTTCTTCCTAGTATGTAATATTCAGAAGAAATATACTTGAGGGAGAGAATGAAGGGCAATAAATTATGTATCTTGATGGTGATAAGCGGCCTATACATGGTTTTGGTAACACTTGAATTTGGTACATTTGTTTTAGAGAGGTGTATATTGACACAGGGAAATATAGAAATCCTCATTTCAGAAACTGAGAATTCAAAAATGTTTATTCCTATATACCCTTATATTAATAATACGATTGAAAGTTATATATGATAGCTAGTTCTTTCAGTGACCTAGTGAGATACTCAGAAAAGGTGAAATTAGAGTTTAGGTGTTCTCAAGGTACAGGGAAGAGGTGAAATTGGAACCTATGCAATAGATTTTAAGTACCATATTTCCTTGCCTGTTATTGTTGTGACCACTATTTTACTTACCAAATTTCCTCTCTTGGGTCATATCACAAAATTGACAAGTTCTATGAGAAATGAAGAGGCGGTAGGGGGATATTGATAACTTGAAAAGAGGAGGTACTGAATGCTTGTAATAATAACAAATGATTTAATCTACTTTTGAATATTTAATAACCCCAACATGCAACCATTGTTTATGGACATCTTTAGTTGATTATTTAGGGATTAATTCTAATACATTAAAAATCAGTATTTTTTTACATACTAGCTATTGGTAAATGAAGTAATCTAAACAGAATATTATTATTGTAAGTATTTCTTTTTATTTGTACTAAAGTATAAAAATATTTTTGAGAGATAATTCAAATATTTATTTGAGATAACTTTATGAGAATTACAAAATATGGCTTACAGGTATGTGGACTCCCAAACATCTACATTAGATGTTTAGATGACTTGTAGAATTATGCGTCTGTGTTTGGAATCAATATAATTATGCTAAATAGTTGTAATCCACTGAGAACCATTCCCTGGAATGTTTTCCTGAATCTAATCTTTGCAAAGTACCCAAGTAACAAGGATATCATTCAGTTAGTGAAAAGAAAATTGAATCGTGATAGGTCTCACTGTTTTCAATGAAAGTGAAAATAATTTGTTTATAGGGAAGATATTTTTTTCTTTATCAACTGCTGTTGTTCTTTATCAACCTGCTGCTACTAAGATCTTGATAATTCTAGGCTAGTTTTAGAAGGTGAAAAAGTGTTTTGCTCTCTATATTACTAAGTTCTGAAATACCTTATGAGAAAATTGGAATTATTGATTGCCATACCTCTATATTATAAAGTGGTCTCAATGGAAAGAATATTTAGTTTACAGATGTAAATATTTGACTTGTCATGTGGGTAGTGGCCAAAGAGATCTGTAGGAGTAAAGAATAAAAGTATTGAGAAGGAATAAAATGCCATTCTTGAGTAATTACATTATTGTTGAGCTGTTTGGTCCAACAATTAGATATTGATTTAATCATGTTATTGTTGAACTTTGGGTTGAAAACCATGAAGTTGTAAAACAATAGACAATGATAGAGTAATGAGACTGCCCCACAACCACCAATCTTTCATGCAAAATTGAGTCTGAAGCCTACCCTTTATATTAGATGTATCAATCTGAAATGAAAAAGCAAGTCAGTTTTATTTTTGTAGAGTTGTTTGATATCACACACATTCCAAATAGTGATGAAACACAGTACATGAGAACAACATAGAGATTATTGTAACAACATGTATTCCAGGGGTTCACAGAGTACATTATTCAAGGGTGGGACCCAGGAATTGTTATTTCTAACGAATCCCAAGTGATGCTGATGCTGTTGGTCCAAGAACCACTTTTATAGAACCACTACCACAGAATATCATTTATTAATTAGATCTGTAAAATAAAATGTTTGAAGAGATTCCACTAAGGAAATCAGTGAACCCTCAAAGGGGAATAACCTTTCCTTTTTTTTTTTTTTTTGCAGCTAAGAATCACTATATTTGATGGAAGTTAGGTTATATTTTGTGTTGTCTAGACTCAATAATAATTGGGCCGGTATTAAAAGATTCAAAACCAACCAACCAAATACACATTTATAATATATTTTGAGTCCTATAAGACTCTTGTTATGTTATTAGGCTTAAAAATATATATCTTATCTGATTGATATAGGTATCTGGGGTGAGTATATATAAATTTCTAGTTATTTTGTGTTCTATATATAAGCAGATAGGTAATGAGATGGGAAATTAATATGGTTGTTCTCAAAGTTTAGAAAATAGCCCATCTGGGTATTAATATTAATTGCAAATCCACATTTTCTTTCTCTTCGTATGACAATATGCTCTTTGTTTCAGCAAAAGAATTTCTGTTTTTAATATTTATTTTTTAGTTGTAGTTGGACACAATACCTTTATTTTATTTATTTATTTATTTCTATGTGGTGCTAAGGATTGAACCCAGAGCCTCACACATGCTAGGTGAGTGCTCTACCGCTGAGCCACAACCCCAGCCTTGAATTTCTTTTTAATGACAGTTCAGGGGTCGTCCTCTGTATTCTGCTCATTGGGTTATGTTTTTAACTTAACATATTTCCTTTAGCTTCCTACAATTCTCAACCAAATTATGATATGGTAACCAGAACACAAAAAGTTAAGATCAAAGACAGACAGTAATCAAAGTTAAGACAGTTATCTGTTGATATAAACTCACCTGTAGAAACCTCACTTGTAAAGCAGATGGAAAGCAGAATTGTAAAGTCTTTGGAACAAAACAGGAAGAGTATGTTTTTAAGAATGTCTTTACTTATTTTTATCCTAACTCATGTCCTCATATCACTATGCCAATTCTGTGTGCAGAGAGAAGTGGTGGTAAAAGTAGACAAAGGGTGATCAACAAATAAGTAATCATTTCTAGTCTTGTCCAGAAAATTGTGGCCAACTGATAAATGGAGAGTAACAGACCCTTTAATTAGAAATGTGAGTGAAGTCACTCCTTGGTTTCACATTAGCTGTTTTTTAATGAGAACAAATGAGAGTAGTAGGCAGTTTCATGAATATTTCCTTCTTTGATTTAGCTCACTTTGCACAGAGAAAACAATATTTTTCAGTGTACATGGTTCGTGCATGGAACTTTTTATAAGAATTAGCCCTGTTATTAAAATTACCTATAGCTATTATATCAGAGAATAAATATTTTGAATATTATATTTATGCCTAAAGTGGTTATCCTTTACCTCTAATTATTTATATTTTAAAAAACATGCTTTGACAGAAAAAAAAGAAAAAGAGAAGATAAACTGAATTTGCTATTTTTGAAATATCAAAATCTTTCACTGAAAATAATTTAAATGGTAATTAAATATTAAAGGGGAAAATCTTTGTAGTATTTATTTTGAAATGGTTTTATAACATTTTTCAGGTATTCCCTCAATTTTAATATCATGTTTACATATATAATAATTTGTTAAGAAAATCAACAGTGTTGATATAGTTTGGAGATAATCTACTTAAAATAGGTGAAATCTAAACATTGTTGGTCCAAATATTGTTGGGTAAATTTGAGAAAAAAAATTACAAAAGCTATTTGTTTACATTTTCAGACTTATCAGGTAATTGTTCATCTTTCTGTGGAATAAACATTCAATAAATAGGTTGTGTAGGGAAAGATAATTTTCCCTCTATCCTTAATTCTTAAGTGGGACCCCCCTAACCAAGGGCAGTTTAACAAGAGAAAAACAGAAGTTAATAACATGTCTACTTCATGTCATGGGAACCCCCCAAGGAAAAATGAGTAAATCTCAAAGAGGTATCTTAGAACCCTAGTTTATATAAAATCTTAAACAGAGAACAATGCATTTTTAGATAAGAGACAAAATTTATGGACCTTGAGTCTCTAAGGATGGCAAATTATGAGAAAGCAAGTAAGTTGAAAACTAATAGTAGATGAGAGCTAGTTAGTATACTTCATTATGTAGATTTCTTTGGTGTTAGGAGCTGATAAGGACTTAAAGTTGTCTCTGGTTATAAAACTTTGTCCTTTCTGGTAGAAAAAGAAGGACACTTTTGTGAATTTATGTCCTGCTTCTAGACAGATAAGGAAGGGCAGAGTGTTTTCCTTGTATCGGCTTCTTCTGAATTGCCTTCTGCTCAAAGTAGTCTTTATGTCAAAGTGGCTATTTTGGGATGACATATTCCATTTTTCTACAGTTGGCTGGGCAATCTAATGTATTTTGGTATTTTTATTGATGGTAATTTCAAAAATGGAATTTGGTGCCTAGGAAAATAACATTAAATAATATTAAAATATTGAAATGTTTTTTGTGTTAATTTTTTTAAAAATCAGAATTTACAAATATCTGTTTCTTTTAGAAAATTATAAGAATTTACCAAATACCTTTGAACAATTTTTCTCATTATTGTATCCAAAAATTTCTACCCAGAGCTTTTAAAAACTTGTATTTTGTGGCACCATCTAAAATGTGATTTATACTACTTGTCATTATTTAATCTTTGAAATGATACTTTATTATTGCTTAAATCAGTGTGGGTACATTGAATAAGGTTTGAGAGCCACTCTGTAGGACTGAGTCATTAGCCTGTAATTTTATAGTGGATCAAGTACTATGTTTTCATTACTTGAAAAAAAATAATGACCTTGCAATTGACTCTTACATTTAACATTTTTATCTCAACTTTACCACCATTAAATATAACTGTTTGCATTGACCACATGAGAAACTGGCAAATCGCTGGGTCACAGTTTAATCTAATTCAATTTAAATCCAACCAAGATAGACATAATTGACAATGTATCAAATCAAGAGCCAGAGTAAAGTTATGCTTAAAACTGTGTTGATTTGGAAGTAATTAGCCTTAAATTTTAAAACATTATACAAAGGGTCTGAAGCCATTTCATTAGTTTATTATATGGTACCTAGCATTTTCCAAGGGCAGGATGATTTATGAAGTATAAGCTATTACCTAAACCAACCAATGCTGTCATTGTAATTACTATTCAAGTCTTCATGAATAGATGTAATTTCACTTGGTCTGCCTTGGTGTATAGTATCGCACTTTTCTTCAGTGGCAGTATGAAGGAAGGTCCCCAGCAAAAATTTCTTATATTGTATGAAATATTCAAGATACCTCCGGTTATCTGGTTATGTCCTGCTTCCCCACAAGTTGAAGTTTGAACATTAGAGAATCACACCGAGGCAAGCATATAAAGCAGGGTTCATTTAAAATGGGTTAACATAGACTTCTCCCGTGAGGGAGAAGGGGGCCATAGCTGATATCCTAGTATCCCAAGAAGGAGGTGTTCTGCCCTTTTTATATGTCCTAAACTTCCTTTGTTCTCCTGCCCTTTCCCCCTTAGCTTTCTCCTTCCTGTGTGTGACTAGGCCCAGGAATGCTGATGGGGTGGCCAAAAGGTGGGAAACTGGTGGGCTGAAGGGGGAAGGGCAGGATGGAATAGACAAAAGACTCATTAAAAACCTTACAGCTCCCTGTAGGGAGGGGAAATTCCTGGGGCTGGTTACCTTGGCAACAGGTTGGAGCAGGGGCAGGTTCTTGATAAGGTCTCTCAGAGGACAGTCTCCAACTTCCCAGACTCACTCAAAATTGGCCTCCTAGATCCAACCTGACTCCATTTACCTATCTACACTAACTGCCTATCTTTAAATCTGGCTTCATTCATATGAAACTAACTTCTTGCCTCTTAGTGCCCAACACATCCTTTATTTCTTCTTCTGAAATAGGCAACAGACTTGCTATTAGCAGGGTAAGATTGAATCCTGGAAGCTGGTGACATTTTAAGAACAGAGGAATTGGGGCTAGGGATGTGGCTCAGCACTCACCTAGCATGTGCAAGGCTCTGAGTTCAATCCTCAGCACCACACAAAAACAAAATAAAGATATAGTATCCAACTACAACTAAAAAATGTATTTTAAAAAAGGAACAAAGTAATTCATGTTAGAAAAAAATTGACAATGAGGGCTTACTCTCCAAAATTGTTTTTTGTATGAAAAATGTGCATGTTAGAAAAATCACATAACTAGGAATTTTTGATAATGTTCAATGTACATCTTTAAAATCACAATGTTTTACATAGAATTTAAGTTAAAAATGAAGAGGAAAATATCCGCATTATAAAGAGTCATTGAACTTAAAAATTAAAGTAAATCAAGGATCATAAGATAAAGATGTAATACTAACAGAATTTATTAGGTGCCAGGTATTATTATAATGGATTTGCAGTGGCATTTCATTTAATTCTTTTCATTTATTTTTATTTGGCAAATAATTTTGTAAATTTATGGAGTATAATGTGTTGTTTTGATCTATGTATATATTGTAAAAGAATTTAAAAAGTTAATTTCCTTATCTTTCACCTCAACAACTTATCATTGTTTTGTGCTGTTGGTAGGAATGTAAATTAGTATAGCAATTTTGAAAGTAGTATGGAGGTTCCTTGAAAAGTTAAAAATACAATTATTATGTATTCCAGCAATCTCACTATTGGGTATATATCCAGAGGAATCGGGATTAGTATATAGAATGCATATGTTTACTCTCATTTAATTCTTACAAGAATATTTTGAGATAGACATCTTACATTTTAGTATGAGAGAAAACATAGAATGGTTAAATAAGCTTGTCAAGATTAAACATGGCAAAGTCAAAAACTCTTTCTAACGCTTTCAGTTCTCCATGTAATGTCATTTCAGATTTAGGGCTATTCACCTGTTTTCTATTTGCCATTGAAGAGGTTCTGGATATGCTACTAAAAATGTGGCATATGACCATTTGAGGAAGCCACAGAAGCAACAAATATGTCTCAGACATTTTCCTCTACTTCTACCCTGAAGTAGGTCACAAGACCTTTATGTATGCTATACCCTGAAGAAAGGAATGTCACCCATGGACACAGAGAAGAATCTGAATGAACATACCCCATCAAGTTTCCACCCAGTTTATTGCAATCAAATCATACCCATTTATCCCCCAAACATAATTCTGTGTGACTGCCCATTCTCCATCAAACTCAACCTAAATATGCATAGGACTTTCCTGTTTTTGTTTTTGTATTTGTTTTTGTTTGGGGAGGAGGAGGTGATCTTCATCTGAAGGCTCTTGTGTCACATGAAACTTATATTAAGTAAATGTGTATATGTTTTTGTCTTTCTAATCTGTCTTTTTAAATAGGAGGTATTAGCCATGAAACTTGTAAAGTGTAAGAGAAGTCTTTTTTCCCCTACATTTTCCATAGCCCAATTTATGAGAAAAAGTCAGAGCCTTGATTATTCAGTTTCTCCCTCTCTCTCTATTGGTCTCTGTCTTTCTCTTTCACATATTCATGCAAACACACATACACACAAGCCTATGGAAAACAAAAAGTTTCATGAAAGTGACATCTTTACTGTATGTAGCCACACTTTAATACTTTTTATTCCATTCTTTTCTATTTGATTTTTTTAGATTAATGGCAGTCATGTCACATGAATGAAAGGAATCATTCACAGTTCACAAATGTCTTGCATATAGCTTTCAAAAACCTAGATGATTCACCCAAACTATTTAATAACAAAGTCAGGTGCTAAATTTAGGTGTTTTTTGGCTTGAAAACTGTTATTCTTGCTTTCTGGTTTTATAGTTATATCAGTCCAAGAGTATTTTGTTTCCTAATTTTTCTTACTTTTTGTTATAAATCAGAATATTCAGGGGTGAAATAGGAGCAATGCCAAAGGGGTAATCCCAGACTACAATGCACATATCCAATGTTTGGTAAACCACATTTTAAAAAAAAATATATATATATATATACATCCTGTTTTTCAGGACATAAACAATAAAAGACATTATAGGATCAGTGCATGTTTTACTTTCTTAAATTATCACTTAGGAATTCTCAAATCAGAAAAAAAAACTTTGAAAAAGCATTAATTATAAATATCACATAGTCAGGTTATTTTGTTCTTATTTTGGGTACCTGGGGTTGAACTCAGGGGCACTTGACCACTGAGCCCTATTTTGTATTTTATTTAGAGACAGGGTCTCACTGAGTTGCCTAGCGCCTCACTTTTGTTGAGGTTGACTTTGAACTCTCAATCCTCCTGCCTCAGTCTCTTGAGCCCCTGAGATTACAGATATACACCACTACACCCGACTATAGTATTTTGTTTTTAATGAGAATATGCATCTGAATTTGCCTTCAGAAATGACCAGGGTAAAGTCTGTTACACAATCAAAATGATTTGAATTAGACACATAGATTTTTGCAGCAGGCAAATCTGGGTCATCCATCATTTCCAGGTACATGGGGAAGATGTACCAGCACTCCTTTTATTACTATAGCTTTGAAGGCAGCATGTTATCTTGCTTCCCATTGTTTGGATTTTTAAACTGATAATTAAATCCATTGGCATTGCTGCTGCTTGAATTACAAATACTTAAAACAATTAGGTTTCTAACAGATCACAAATCTACATCAAATAGATCTAACTTCTTAAAAAGTCCTTAGCTAATGGAATTATTCTAAAACTTTTGATTGTTTCCCTTGAATTATTAAGTATATATTTGTCTTTAATATAAATAGTCAACAGTAAAAAAAATATTCTGTATTTCAAAAGAATGACAAAATATACCAAATTCTGGCATAACTGTTTTGCAAAAATTCCAAGAAGGAAACAAATAAGAACAACAACAATAAACAAGTGCAAGGCGTGAAATGGCATATGAAAGCAGATGATTAAGTTGTTTATCTAGTTAATTTTTTGGGGGAGGAAATCTCTAGTTTTGCAGAAATGACTAATAGCTGTTGGTAAATTATATTCATAAATATCCATGTTCCTTATATTCACTGAAATGAAGCAAGAATATGTAGTATTTTTTTTTATATTACAAAGAGTTGGATTTGGGTGTTTAGATAGCAATAAGATTGTATCCATTTTATGTATGTTACTGTACATATGAAAATTTATGGTATATTTCCAGATAAAATATATTTATTAGTAACTAATTTTTAGAATGGTACTAACTTGATAGCTACTGGAATGACAAAATAAATTGAAATTAAAATTAGTGAAAGTGAAATAAAATATGTTATTATCCATATGTGCTTAGTAGCTATGCTTCTAGTGGCCATTATGCTACATAGTGCAGCTATAGTACATTTTATGTATCCAAAAAAATTTTGATGGGGTGCTGGTTTACCTCTTTTAAACATAAACATTAGCCTTTAAAAATACTTGCAATTTTAGCCTATATTTGATTATGTTCCAAGATACCAACTCTTACCTCAACATACAAAAAAAATAAAATAAAATAAAATAGCCCAAATTTGAATATAGTGGAGGTATTTTGATTTTTTTTTTTATAATTACAAAACATGATATTCCAACTAAGTTGAAGAAAATCAAAGCATCATATAAACAGTTTTAAGGAAAAACAAATTTAAGTAAGTTACAATTTTTGAAAAGAGAAGAAAAGTAAGAAACATGTCTATATATTTCAATTTCCCAATTACAATTATAATCACATGAAAAATTATTTTAACACATTGAGAATAACATTAATGTGGTATACAGTCTTCAAAATGGCCCCAAACTGAGGTTGTTGGATAAAATGCAGGATTCCATGTTCTTTTAAGTACAATTATTCTAAACGTTTCTAGAATGAAGCTTGGCATATGGGTTTAAGATGTGTATCCTTATTTTTCTGTTAAGGTTACTGCTACTGCTGTGCATTTCAGGTATAGGGACAGATGGTTTCTTCTTGTTAGATAGAAACCCTATATGAACATTTTTAGACAGTTTTAGACACTAGCTGATTGCCTTTCCTCAAGATGGGCTTACTGCTAAACACTCCAGGTAAGAGGAGTATAGTAAGTACTATAGAACACAAATCTATATAATATTAGATCACAATTCAGGTGGTTTTAACTATAAATCATCTCTTGTGCAATAAATGTTGTTGAGGTTTATTTTCTAAAAGTAATGCTATTGATAATGATGGTATATTATGGTTTCTAAAAATTGAAAACAAACAATAGCTTTTCCCAAGTTACTCTTATTATTTTGGATTGGCATTTTCACGTGACAACTAACTCCTCTACTATTTCAAAGGACAGGAGATTCAGTGGAAACAATGGAGTGAATCCTGGATTAATCTGGAATATAATTTTATCAATGGCCAATGAATTTTACAGTACACTGTTGATGTGGGCATCTATCATCTTAGAAAGTTTGAAATTTTCCCCTCTATTATTATTCCAGATGAAAAATCTTTGTTTTTCAGAGTTGATCCAGCATACCTGACCATGGTATATAAGAAGACATTTATAATTTCCTAAATGTTTGATTGAAAGGAATACAACTACACCAAACTCTCTTAACTCTGAGCTCTAATCAAAGAATATATACCCAAACAATTTAGATAATATTCAGAAAGAAACCTCAAAGATCAGTACTTTTCATTGAGCAGTTTGATGATTTCATGTGTGGCAATGTGGTTATCAATCAGAGTGCTATATTACTGCGTACAGTAACATTGCAATTACCCAGTTAATTAAAAAAAATACAGTAATCCATGACAGCTTTTCTTATTTTCATACAGAAGTTTGACACCTTTATGCTATGAAACAGAATGCTAAACATTAGACAACTATTAATAATGGAATTAATTAGATTCTGGCCCTACAACTAAGAAAATGCAGTAAGAATTAGAATAACACCCAAGATTTGCCATTGTCCAAGATGCAACCAATTAATACTAATAAACTGAATCTTATCAGACATCATTTAAAGTGCTTTTCAAATACAAACAAAAATTCAAGTAGAAAATCTATGGCTTTGCAGGACTAATAGCAAAAATCTAATAGCAATACACCTGATGTATTAATTAAAATATAGTCGATAACTGCATAATTTGAAAATATTGGCCCTCCTTTTAGAGGCTCATTTGCTCTAAAATTAATGTTTTCAATAAAAACAATTTATATAAAAAAATGGTTTTGTCTTAATTTTTTGTATGAAGATTAAATAGGTAATTCACTGCAGGAATTAAGCTTCTTTTGCAACAGTGATTTTGACAGTTTACATACTGGAACTTAATATTATTATATATTGTATGTGTAACATCATGATAAAAGCAAATAATTTTTCTTATATTTCCTTTGATGTTAATCAGAGTAGTCATTCAAGTTGCTACTTGATTCTCAGACAGAAGTTTCAAAATGAAATTGGCCACTGATTCCCAGACAAAAACACAGGAGTAGTGTCAGATGAGAGGTATTTTACAGTGTTTTGACACATTTCAGTTTGATTTTTACTTATTTCTCTGTTTGACATATGTTCTCAAGTGGAATGCTATAAAGTTTTTATTGCTATAAGTTTGAAATGACCACATTACTCATGAGCTGGAGAGTCACAAGTGAGTTTTTAGCTTCTTTCAAAGCTGTAGAAATAAAACTTTATAGTACCCTACCCTGGTATATGTTGTTTTATGCGACACATTTTATTCCACTTTACTCTTTTCTTTATTCCCCTTCATTACTTTCTTCTTGAATTGTAGCAGAATTTTTATTAAATATTTCCAATATGTAATGGTTTGATTTAAGCTGAATTTTATGATAGCTTTATGCATTTTTTCATAGAGATTGTCTTTGACCTTTAATGATCATCTTTTAAAATTGTTAGATGATCATTTTAAATAAAGTCCATTGGATCTATATTGCTGTTGAAACACTGATTTTATTGCAAAAAGGTGATATTTCATTTCTAAGTGGACCAAAGCTATTGTTGGAAATGAGACATGAAAGATGAATATTTGCTTCCTCTTATAGAAGTAATTAAAATTCTTAACACCTACACAATAATTTTACACAATTTGCATAGTATGTACACTTCAGTAGAATATGCACCTTCCTTTTATGTGTTATGTAATCCAGCTCCTATGAGGACACCAGTAACTCATTCTGAAAGTATCCAAACTATAAAGTGATTCTAGAATTAGTTTATCCCAGAGGGAACCCTATGAGTAATGTGGCTGACCTGACAGCTTGAAGCGATGTGCTCAGAGTGGATCTGATAGGCAGCTATTCGTTTTAAACTCAGGAAGCAAGCTTACAATATTGTCAAAAATACTAAGTCATTTTTTTCCATTTAGGACCTAAAGGTGGTAAAGAATGTCCCCAGTTTTCTTGTAAAAGATCTCCAAACCTTCATCATGTCTCTAGACCTTGAACTGGAGCTTTTGAAATTTCTATTTTAATGATTTCTGGAAGGCTGTGCATCTCAGTGAATAAAGTCAGGAACATATGTGCATGGCTGACTCAGATTCAAGAAAGAATTTTGGTTGCTATCATGTAACTTTTAAAGCATAAATAATGAGTACTGAGATGTACTGGTTTTTCTATTTATGGATTAGATTTTTTTCTACCACAGTAATTCCAATTGAAATATTCCTCCTTTGGTGTGATTGCATGCACACATACACATGCACAAACTCAACCATGCTATGCATTATGTTTTACACATATGAGGAGAGAAAACTAGGGTTAACTGACTTAATTTTTTGTATTTTTGTAGGAAGAATTATATATGAATAAATATGAATATTCATACACATTTATGATTTTCAGGTGTTTCGCAAATAGGACAGTTTTAAAATCACTTAAAACTTTTTACCATTCTTATCATTTCTATTGTGTGTATGATAATATAACAGAAACTATTCATGCAGGGAGTATATGCCCTATTTGGGCACTACTTCCTGTAGCTTATGCCTTTTTATTAAAATAATTCATCTAAGTTTGGTGGAAGAAATAAATGAGTGCTTTATCACAGAGAAGTACTGAAGAGATTTTTTTTTTTCATCTAAGCCTCTAAAGACCACAGGATAGCCTTTACAAATAGCATGATAGAATCAGGTTGATTGTAAAGGCCTTTGTTTCATGCAAAATGGAAAGGAGAAAAGCAAGAAATTTCCTCTATATTAGAATGTGACTGTGAAATAATAGAGGAGACATTGCTTTGGGTTAACATGGAATGAAATCAATTGAACAGGACTTCATATACTTAGGTATGGGAAGAATCAACAAATAATGTAACTCCAACAGTGAGCTGAATCTGCCTCTGTTTTGTCTGGCTGCTGTGCTTGATATGTGGGCCATCTGGCTAGTAATGTTTGCACACTCACACATCAATCAGAACTGGTCCAGGGTCTATTAGAAAGCACCAGCCAGTTAGGTGACATGCCATGACTGCAAAGCACTCAAGTGGGAATGCCAGGCAGAGAGCTTCTACTGGATCTGACATTGACATGGGCAATGGGGGACCTTTTGATTCATCTGCCTGTACCATTGATGTTGCAGTTCTGCTAGAGTAGGCATGTGGATATCATGTCATATAAGACCTTATTTATATCATTAATTTTGCCTGTGTAATTCAGATCAAGCAAAAATAAGTGCAAATGATCTTTAGCCTTAGGTCCCGTGCCTTTTGGATGTAGGAGGATCATTGACTTGGAATTGTTTTGCCTTTCTGACTAGTAGACAGGAAATATCAGAAGCAGCTTTGCCTATCCTGTTTCCAGATCTGTACTATGGTACTAGTTTTTTGCAACAATACTAGACTTTTCAGATGCATTTACCAAGTAAACTTTCCAAACAAAGGGAGGCTTGCAATAAATTGCATTATCATCCCCTGTGTCTTTTCAAACAGTTCAGTGAAACTTAAAGGGGCAAGCACACTTTACAAGAAATATAAATGGGCTTTTAGTACTCTCAAATGAGATAGAACATAAGATGTGTATTTCTAATTGGAAGCCCTATCATTCAGTTGTTTGGCTATAATAGTATGTACAGTGCTTGAAATTGAAACTAGGTCCTCCTACATATTAAGCATGCCACCCACATCCTAAATTTTCTTTTTGAAAGTTGTCCACAGATATCTATTGCAAGTTTAAGGTTGTTTGTTTCAATGCTGATGATGAGAGAAATTAGCTGAAACTATCAAAGCACCTAGAAGATTGGCTATTTTTATTCTTCTTAGACCTTTGGATGTTTTGATGCCATAAGACTAAGAAAACATGCCCCTATATTTTCAGTGTTTTAAAACTTGAATTGCCTGTAATGTGCAATACACAACTTTACCTAGCTATGGGCATAATTAAGACTCACCTAGAGAGATCTTTAAAATGATGGTATGATTTTTTTTCTTTGAAAATTATTTCTCACCCTTGAAATTTCTAAAGTCACCCAAACATATAAAAGGGTGGCATTCTTTTTAAACATATTTACATTAAATAAATTTCCAAATAACTGGTCTTTGCTAAACAGAAATACCTAATAAGTTATCTCTAGATAAACTTTAAAATAGTTTTGATTTGTCTATCTTGGTGTAATAATTAAAATATTAGTATTATAATAATGCAAGTTTAACTAATTTGGTATAATAGAAATAATTTTTCATGTTTGATGAGTGCTAAGTACTTGATACCATTAAATATGTCACATGTATCATTTTACATTTTCCCTTAAAATAACATTGTGATGGTACAATTATGTCCATCTTATAGATAGGAAAACTGAGGCACAGAGAGGGAAAAATTATAATTTATAAAATTATAATACTTATTTCATAGTTTTGTGAAAATTGTTATTTGCTAGAGGAAAGCTAAATTCTCGTTGTATATCTTTTCAATTATTATATATAGCAATATTAATTCTATGTTTTCAACAATCTCAACAATAAAAAACAAGTGAATGATGCCTTTTGGGGGATAAGTCATTTCTGTAGTCAGGCCCACACATGAAATGTTTGACCTTTATGGGATTCAGCAATCAATAAGAAGGAGCTATTTTCCCTGCTTTGGCATCTGCCTACTTGGCAAATCCCCCAACTGTGGTGTTGGCAGCTCCACAACTGTGACTACCTCTGGTCTTTCCACAGTAACTGGCTGGAGCTCATCTCCTTGTGTTGGTCTATTATTTTGAAAATTATTTTCCTTGACTTGAATTAAAAGAGTATAATAGAAATTGTGTATTTCCCTGACATTTTTCCAGAAGTATTAGAAATTAGTTAAAGCTCCCCAGGAGTAAACATTGGATTCTAAATATGTATTTTTCTTACAAATGAATTCATATGTTATGATAGATATTCAGGAATGAGTTCCATTATTTATAGCAATAACATTATCTTGAACTATTAATTGTAGCAGTTAAATTTAATTTTAATTATTTGTGTTTTTAAATGGAAACTTAGTTAAGTTTTTGAGTGCACTGTACATAGTAAAATACATCTTATATCTAAAACCTTAGGAAATACTATCTTGTGACAGGGGGAAAATACTGTAATAGTGTATATGCAATTTAATTTATATAGTCCTAAATTTACTGAAATTAAAATATTCATATTTCCATATAGCTACATGTGGACATATGGACATAAATGCATATAACTGTGTGTGTTTTATATAGACATGTTTATTGAAAGGATGTCTTCTTATATAGATGTAGAGTTTAGAATTTCTTTATCAATGTAAGATAGAAACTGCTAAAGCATGAAAATGAAATTAAGCATACTTCTTTCATTCATTTATCACCAGTTTTCAGAATTAGTTGCCCTATGGGTACCTTTTTAATTATATTGCACATCTTTCAATTAAATATCAGGAGGTTGAAAATTAAGTGACAATTCTAATATTTTCAGTGGAAGACCTGAAGCTACACTATTAAAAAGCTAGTAAAGAGAAGGGGAAGGATATTTCTTTATCCATGCTGTTAATTATACAAGCAGTGCACTATGCAAATGCTAGCAGAAAGTGTGATACAAACACTACTTAAGAGGTTTCTAGTGATAAGCAGCCCTTTATGTTAAAGTAGATTGAAAATGCTGCCTCCTTTACTCCTACAAATTCTAATGAAAAATGATTTATTTTCTGTGAGTAATAATAGTAATTAATATTTATTGAAGGGCTCACTACATGCCTATCTCTGAAGTAAGGATTTCACACATTATAGCACATAACTACCCTAAGAAGAGGGACTATTATTGCTTCTCTTTTTATAGATAGGGAAACTGAAGCACAGATGTTAAATAGCTTGCCCACAATCGCACTCTCCTGTTCCTCTTGTGATAAATTGGCATTACTTCTTTTCTTGAACTCAGGGGCTGGTAATGCATTATCCCACCTTCTTAAGAATGCATTACCAGCCCCTGAGTTCAATCCTTGGTACCAAAAAAAAAAAAAAAAAAAAAAAGAATACATTACCAATTTTAAGCGAGTATTATAATGAACTATTGGTATTAATTATGTTTCAAAACCATTTTCTTTAATAACTGGGAATTTTATCTAGCTAGTAGGAAAAGAATACATCCTACTCAAAAAGAAAAATAAAAGAGGTTTGGATGGAAAAGATTCTTTGAATATTGGTTCATGTCTATAATATCTGTTCAAATAACTTAGCAAATGGCAGATAAGGTCATATCGTGTAGCATTCTTTTAAAATAAGATTGCTGAAAGTTTAGCTTGCTCTGAATAAACACAGAATGGGAGGATTCTTAATTGTCTAGTGAGTAGAATAAATACAACCATCTAGTGAAATTCAAATAAAAAGGGAGAATCAAGATTGACGTTTTAAAACCTGACATATTTATTAAGATGATTGATTGTAGTACACAGTAGTTAAAAGAAACAATGTAGAAAGATCCTGTGTACACTTATCCTGTTTTTCCCATTGGTAACATTTTGAAAAATTATAGTATAATATCACCATTTGGATATAGACAGTGATACAATCCATCAGTTTTATTCAGATTTTCCCCATTTTCACTTGCTGTATTTTGTGTGTGTGCTTGTTTGTATGTGTTTAGTTCTGTGCAGTTTCATCTCATGTGTGGGTATTGCTGGATAGGAGATGTAACTCATGGCAAGCAGGAACAGAGATTGCTTCCCTTTTTACTGATTATTAGTTGGTGTCTGGATTGTATCTATCCATTATGTCTTGGTTGGTATCCATAGTGATTCCTATTGGATCTGGTGGAGGGATGAGCTTGTCTAGGCTGCCTTCTAATGTGAGTTGTAGTTCACGAAATGATGGGTCTGGGTCGCCATCTTCTATATGGTGAAGAGAAGTAAGTGACCCAGCTGCTGCAGTCTCAGTGTAACAAACCTTTGTAATAATTTCTTAACACCTTATCTTTGGTTGTTTCTTGCTTATCACCAGTGCTTGTTGTTTTGTTAGTAGGAAGGAGATAGGAGAAAGATGTCCAAGCCATATTATCCTGACTATAAATATTCACCTTGATTTTTTTCATGAGAAAAATGTTTTCTATTTATGTTATAAAAATTCTCAGCAATTTTCCTACTGCCATACATTTTTAGAGTTTAAAATTATAATTTAAATTAACACTTACTGAATTTCTACAAAGTGTCAGGCAGGTGCTAGCTTCATTGATTTGGCTCTGCTTCTACTTTGCCTGGAATGGGTGAGTGAAGGCCCATCATAATTTTCATTTGGTATTATAATGGGCAGGAAAGGATACTATTTCAACCTACCACCAATATTTTAATCAACAGAATAGTCTGTTTCTCTTCACTAAATTTGTTTATTTTTAACAATTCAACTCAATTTAAAGAGTTGAATTCAGGGGCACTGAATCACTGAGTCATATCCCCAGCCTTTTTATCTTTTATTTTGAAACAGGGTCTCACTGAGTTGCTTAGGGCCTTGCTAAGTTGCTGAGTCTGGCTTTGAACACGCCATTCTCCTGCCTCAGCCTCCTGAGCTGCTAGGATTATAGGTGTGCACCACTATGCCTAGCCAGTTCTGAGTTTTCTGATCATATACTGAATTCAACAAATGTTGGATTGTTACCCAAGAACATATCAGAAATTATTAAATAATTTCTTGTCTGTTTTGTTGTTTTTGTTGTTGTTGTTGTTTTGTGTGTGTGTGTGTGTGTGTGTGTATGTTTTTTAGGGGAAAGAATGTATTAAAGAAATTTTCTATATGCACATATACTTACACACACAATTACATTGTTTTTTCGGCTGATAAATTTTACAGTTATTGGAATAATTTTATGTTATCCTAATGTTTAATATCTCTTAGTGAGTAAATCACATTTTAAAATATCAATTAGTTAAAATGAAAACAATCCATCATTTAGTTATAATAATATTTATTGTATTTATAAAATTATCTCCAAAAAAGGGTAATATAAAGATCTGAAATTTTGTCCTGCCTTTGTTGTAAATGCTGAGAGAACTAATATCAATAAGGTTGATGTCAATTTAAATTTCTAGTGCAATGCTCATTAGCTAGAAATTTCATACCAGAGATAGTATTTCAGAGAACCTAAACTCTATTTAGAGATAAGAAAGCACCACTAATTAATAAGGTTATGACTATGAGCCACATCAAGTTAAAAACTTTTCCAAACTCATTTAGGTCATCATGCTAACATTGATTTAGGAAAATATTGGATGGGCAACCATCAGTCAGTTTAAATATCACAGCTAAAAACAGGAAGCAAGTAATATGAAAAGTACAAGAAAAATGATAGAAATGGGCTTCTGTTGAGAAGTACCAAGTTGGGATTAGCAAACTATGGAAAATATCAAAAATCAGACTGTAATGTATATGCAATTAAATGTCAGAACACTCCTTACATCTGGCTTCAAATATCCAAATTTAGAGTAAATTGTTGGCCTTCTGCCCTTGAGCTCCTATTAAGAAAGCAATAATTAATTATCTGATTCTGAATTTTGGAAGAGGACTTGAGTACCTGTGGCTTGGCATCCTTCACTCTGGGGCTTTGACTCCATAATGTTAAGTTGTATAGGGGATAGGTCTGTTACTATTTCAAGCTACTAGTGGATTTTAGTATGTGAATTATTACTGAATACACCTAACAGGAACACCTAGGTTATGCTCATGGATACCAGTTCAGTTTTATCATTATCATTAGTACAATGAATGTTT
This sequence comes from Marmota flaviventris, assembly GCF_047511675.1. Taxonomy (NCBI): domain Eukaryota; kingdom Metazoa; phylum Chordata; class Mammalia; order Rodentia; family Sciuridae; genus Marmota; species Marmota flaviventris. The sequence continues at coordinate 26,504,268 of NC_092518.1, read as the reverse complement.
TTATGTCTGATTCTTGTTCTTTTTTTATTGTTGTTGTTTGTTTGGTTGTTTGTTTGTTTGTTTTTTGGTACCTAAGATTGAACTACTTTTTTTAGAGTTTAAAATTATAATTTAAATTAACACTTACTGAATTTCAAATATATGTGGATATTTGAAGCCAGATGTAGGGGTAGTCAACTACTAAGCCACATCCCCAGCCCCCTCTCCCCCTTTTTAAATTATTTTTTAGTTGTCAAAGGATCTTTATTTTATTTATTTCTTTATATGTGGTGCTGAGGATTGAACCCAGTGTCTCACACATGCTAAGCAAGGGCTCTACCACTGAGTCCCAGTCCCAGCCACTGTCTGACTCTTGTTCTTGATGAAGAACCTGGGTGGGGGTTGAAAGAGTTACTAAGCAATTTTCTCAAAACTCATCAATAAGTAATAAGAAGACATCATTATTTTTAAGGAGGAAAATGAGATGGAAAGAATGATAGTTGGGAAAATTTGTTTCCTTGCACTTTTTGGGGGGCCCAGAATATAATACCCTGAATTTCCTAAGAGCTTTCTATGGACTCAGACCTCTGAAACTATGAGCCCTCAAATAAACTTTTCCTCCTTTAAAATTGTTTGGTCAGATCTTTTAGTCACAGCAGTGAAATAGCTGCTAATACAATTACTCTATCTTTACCTGGTCTTTCTTTGTGAGAACTGATGATAAAGAACTTCTCTGAGTTCCCTTGTTTGATTTTAAGTCGTAAGACCTCCCCATTCCAGAAAAGAAGGAATCCTGCATAGAAACACCAAGAAGAATCTGAACAGGTGATCTTGCTAGGTTTCATCCCTTCAGTCTATTACTGTTAGATCATACCATTTTTGCCCAAAGATATTTCTTTTATTGTTCTTTAAATTATTCTTTTGTTGTTGACAAAAGGGAAAGTAAACTATGATATAATAATAGGTACATTCTAAAATGCATCATCATGTTTCATATTTTATACTAGAACATTTTAATGACACATAATAATGGGTTTCATTGTGACATTTTTATACATGCAAATAACCTACTTTGGTCATATCATCCTCCCATTAATCTCCTGTTGCCCTCCCCTTGGTCCCCTTCCTTGTTTTTTGTTGTTGTTGTTTTTTCTTTTGGTACTGGGGATTGAACTCAGAGGCACTTGTCCACTGAGCCATATCCCCTGCCCTATTTTGTGTTTTATTTAGAAACAGGGTCTCACCAAGTTGCTTAGTGCCTCGCTTTTGCTGAGGCTGGCTTTGAACTCATGATCCTCCTGCCTCAGCCTCCAGAGCAGCCGGGATTACAGGTATGCCCCACCATGCCCAGCTCCCTTCCTCTTTTTAAATAGTCTTCCTGCTACTTTTATGTCTTCCCCCTCCCCTAGATTCTACATTCGAGGGACAATGTGATACTTGTCTGTCTGGATCTGGTTTATTTCACTTTATGATCTCAAATTCAAATTATATTTCTACATGGCTGTCCATGTTTTATCTAGCCTGAGCATAAAAAGAGATAGCACTCCCTGGATCTTTAGATCTTCAATATTAAATTTACTATGTGTTATGAAACTCTATGATAAACTTACAAATAAATTTTTGTTATTTACTCTTGTTAACTGTCTCATAGGGGTAAAGGCCATAACACTTTAGAACTGGGATTAAACGGGTTCAATCACCCACATTCTACCCCTATACTTTGAAATGGTATGGGAATGAGAATTAAGCAACTCCCTGTACAGGCTACTTCAATGATTCTGGTGGTAAGAGACTAGACTAGAAAGCAAGAATGGAAACAGAAAAGTGAAGAGATTTGAATGGAAAAAGACATTTTATATGAGTTCTAATGATGTTCATCTGTGCATAAAACTTACTTTTGCCTACCCTATTATATTTTTATGTCCTCCTGATGGTCCACACTTCATTTTCAATATCACACATAGAATAAATATTTTCACAACATTTATTTGACTGTCATTTACAATTCTTCAATAGCCATTCATTACTATAAAGTTTATGCTTACATATGTAACATGACCTACAGGGTTGTATCTTTGATTCTCTATCCCTCTCCAGTCTTTCTCTAAATTCTAGTGATCCTGATCTTCTTTTAAAACAGTAGGCTCCTGTCAGATTCTGCTTCATCCTTCAAGTTACAGCTTAATATTTCTTCGTCAGTATACTTTCTTAAGAACATCAACCCACAATCACCTTCTATATGTGATCATTTCCTCCAAGTATTCTGTACTCCCCTTCACTGAAATCAGCACAATTGAAGTACACCATTTGTTAGCCAAAGGTATGAAATTTCTATGAAGCTTTTTCTTACTCCTATTGTTTGTGGTTGTGTTCATTGTTTCCTGTTTTGGTCAGGTCCAATCTGCACCTTTCAGTATTTTCAAAAATACCCCAGTTTCTGCTTGCTCTTTTCTTGTGTTCCAGCTGATTATAGTCTTATAATTTTATGTTTTAAACACATGCGTACCTCTGTCATATCAATGAATTTTAAACAAACAGGAAAAATAGTGTAAATGTCTAACTGGTTACTAAGAAAACCAAAAAAAAAAAAAGAAAGAAAGAAAGAAAGAAAGAAAAGTTAATGCGATTGAGTACATAATCAGATTAACTTTTTATTACCTAGAGTGAAAAATGCTTTAATAGCACCAGTAGGTCATGTTAAACAAATTAGGTTTCTGGAACATGGACACATTAAACCTTATCTGTTCTCCAGGCTAAGTCAAAGGCCCCCAAATAAATGGTCTGATGCAGGTTCACAGTTTTTGTTTGTTTGTTTGTTTTTCATTTTGACAAAGCCAACTCCACCAAAATGAGATGTGATTTCTGTTGCCAATTTTTAGTGGAGAGGAAAAACAAGCCCTTAATGTAGGAGTTGGAACTTACTGGTAATTTTGGTTTTGTAGAAGTTTAATAATCAATCCCTAAGGTTATACAAATTATAAAGACTTTGTTTAGCTCAGTCACATATGTCCACTCTAAAATTTGTCTGAGAAATAGTTTTCTAAATGTCTTTTACCAGTAATTCTTTGTAAGACTTCTTTCTATAAGACTGTCTAGGTGGCTGGACTTGTGGTTCAGTGGTAGAGCGCTTGCCTAGCATGCATGAGTCACTGAGTTTGATCCTCGGCACCACATAAAAATAAGCAAATAAAATAAAGGTATTATGCCCATCTACAACTAAAAAATAGTTTTAAAAATAAGACTGTCTAAAACAATAACTCTTTTTGGCTACAGTTACAATAAGTTCCTCAAATAGGTTGTGTATTTGTGAACTCTCAATAGAAAGCACTTGGATGGCAACATCTGGACATTGGCTTTAATAAAGGAAATAAAATTTGTCTCTAATATGTTATAAAAATGTATAAAGAGTAGGGGCTGGGGATGTGGCTCAAGAGGTAGTGCACTCACCTGGCATGCGTGCGGCCTGGGTTTGATCCTCAGCACCACATACAAACAAAGATGTTGTGTCCGCCGAGAACTAAAAAATAAATATTAAAAAAATTCTTTCTCTCTCTCTCTCTCTCTTTAAAAAAATGTATAAAGAGCTAGTCATTTTAGAGAAATAATACGAGATTCTTATTCACTTGGTTCCTGAGATAGGGACAGAAATGAAATTTGAAAATCTTTAATATGAATCTGAAAAGATAAGGCATTTGTCTTGGAAGTAGTTTCTACACAAGGCAGCTATAGAGCAAATGGAGAATGGATCCCTGCCTGCCCCTTCACACAGACAACTGCTACTGCAGAGCCTACACTGGCCCAAAAGTTTTCAAAGATAATTGTGCTCCTGCAGCTTTTCTCTGTATAATAGACTCTTCCTGCCCTGTAGTAGCCTGGCCTGTCTGTGAACACCATGGGATTTGACCCTTTGAAGACTTTTATTTTAAAGGAGTTTGTCCAGTTTGTTCAGATTTTACCCAATAAAGGTCAGCTATAATCAGTAATAGTTTTGTCAATGTCTCCATACCTTGAGACAAAGTTCCTTCTTTACTCAGTGTTTTTCCCTCTAGTTTTACTTCACATTTGGGAGAATGTTTTTAAATAAAAAATTTCTGTTTTTCCTAATTGTAATGATGCATTGTTCCTTTGGTATTTGACACTTAAGTTGCAAAATAATATTTAATAAAGCACCTGGATATATGTCCATTTTGGGTTGGATAGAAGAAAGAAATTTCAGCTATTATTTGTCCCAATTGATATCACCTTCTCCCATTCTCTTTACACACTGATGTGTATATATACATTCTATTGGTCTTTTAAAAAATTCCTCTAGGTAAGAATTTGTCTTGAATTTGGTTTCTGATTGCAAAGAAAATCCTTGTTGTGGTTCAGTGATCCATTTTCTTTGGAACCATATTGACCATGATTCTAAAACAGAAACTTGGAGGTATAAGAATGTTTAAATATATAAAATATCTTTCAGTAATTGGGCATACCATCTTACTCTCTAAATGCATATACATGGTTCCTTTTTGAAATCTTTTTTTCCCTATAAATTGTATAGGTTTTAAACCTAATGTATCATTTGCATAAAACAGTTTGAAATACTCCTTTTGCCATCCTCAAAGGAAATAAATAAAAAATGTAATATATGATTTCAGAATAATTCTGTAATAATGAATAAGTTAAGGGCAATAATTAATTATAAAATAATATAGAAAATTATTATATCAGTGGTCCATTAATCAATATATAAGTAAGAAGGCTACTTACTGCTATACTTGTGCCTATTAAGAGCTCTAAATGCTGACTAATGTAGGTTTGTGGTATTTATGATTAAAATACCATGAACATCATAGCTAATAGTAATGGGAATATCCTTTATGACTCATAACTTTTGCTAAGCTATGAAATTAAAAAGTACAGATTTTCCCTTTGATTTATTTGTATGATAGCTGTAGTCTTAGATATTCAGTATATATTTAAATATGACAAAATGATTTGCATTTAAATGTAAAATGCAGCTAGGTTCTATATTCACATAATTATAAATGGATTGTCAACTACTTTTCCAAAGCTGTAGAGAACATGTAGAGAACATGTCCTGTGTATTATTGGATGTCTAGCATCCTTGTACACCTTCCCATTTTTTATGGAGACAATAAAAGAGCTTCCACATATTTCCTAAATTTTCCAAAAGGGCAGTATTCACTACTGAGATGAACTGCAGATGGTGATTATAATTTTGGCTGCAAGTAACAGAGCCAAATTGAGGATTTTAATTTTCTTGTATGATGAAGTCTGAAGGAAGGCAATCTGAGGTGAGAAAGTAGCCTTATGATACCACCAGCCTACCAAGCTGATGTTCTTGTTCTTTCAATATACTTATCAACTCTTGTTTGCAAGATAATTGTTTCAGCACCTCTAGCCCCACATCCACATTCTAGGACAGGAAGATTAAAAAGAAGCAAGAACAAGAAAGGAGCAGCATACATATCAGAAAAAAAAAAATCATCCCAGAAATCCCCAACAGTTTTCTCACTTGTCACAAAGCCACTGCCAGTTGCCAGGAAGGCTAAGAATAGGGGGTTGTTGGTTTCAACTGGATACACTACTACTTCCAAACAAAAGCAGGATTTTTTTTGATAAGATAAAAAGACACCCCCTTTCTATCCACAAGTTCCACCCAACCTTGCTTCAACTCACCAGCTTCCCAGACCTCATGCAGTTGGTTGTAAATTATTCCAGCAGCTGGTTTACTGTCTACTTTTCAGAATATAAAAAATGTCAAAAATTTAAAGCAAAATGTGGAGTGACACTGTGGGGCATAATCACACTTTCTAATTCTTAGACTTTGTTTTCTGCTTGTTTTTGTGTTGCTGAGAATTGAACTCAGAGCTTCTTGAATGCTAGGCAAGTATTCTACCACTGAGCTATAGCCTCAGTCTGAGTTTGCCTATTTTTAACTTTGGGTCAACTGTTGATATTTCATCAAGATAACCATTTCTTTGCTTAGTTTATTGGGTTTGGGGGAAGCAACTAGCAGTATCCGTCACTCCTTTAATCAGGAAAAAGTTGCCAGAAAAATTAATGTTTCAAGATCTAGATAAGCAGATTTACCATCCATTCCTGATTATTCTGAATGGGATTTTTAGTCAATTTACTGTACATTTCATGAACATTAAAGAAAGCTCTTGAAAATGATGACATATTGACCTAATATTCACAATACTTATCTATCCTGTCTTCTATCTATGCTCTCCCATTCAGGTAAATGTATTATCTTATTTACCAACTAAAGTCATTAGTACATGACAGCATTTTGCCAGAAGTTGACATTAAATTAGGAGAAAGTGCTATTCTAGAAGGCCAGAATGGGCTAAGATAAAAGGAAGTCATTCTTTTGTGAACCATTTTGGTTTTGACCCAGAAGAGCTTATTTCACACCCTTTCTCATGGTAGCAAACAGTGAGGGAAACAAATGTTTACCATCTGCACATTAAAACCTGTTGAATCTCTGGGGAATTGGAATTGCTGCCATTGTTTGTTTGTTTTTAAGCTTCAAATTATAAAACAAGAGACTCAGGATATGTAAGCAGGGTTGATTCTAACAGTAAAATGAAACAAAAGCAAATAAAATCATAGCAAGCTGCTTCCAAAAAGCCACAGCACAACAAAAAAAGAGCTGTAAACTTCTTCAGAAGACTTCAAGGGAAAAATACGTGTTTATTCAGAAATGGGATTTCCTGGGGACTTTTTATAACAGTTTTATGGAGATGTAATTCACATACCATAAAATTTACCCTTTTTAAGTCTACAATTCAGTGTTTTTTAGCATATCCACAGAGCTGCGCAATTATCACCACTATCTAATTGTAGGACATTTTCATCATTTCCCCCCAAAAAACTCTGTTTACATTAGCACACACTCCCTGTTCTTTCCTTCCATCCTCTGACAACCACTAAACTATGTTTTGTCTCTATGAATTTACCTATTTTGGACATAGCCCTACAAATGGAATCAAGACTATATGTAGCCTTTAGTATCTGTCTTCTTTCATTGTGTTAAATGTTTTCAAGGTCCATTCATATTGTAAACAGCATCAGTCTTCATTCCTTTCATTTACTGAATAGAATTCCATTGAGTGAACATACAAAATTTTACTAATCCGATCATCAGCTCATAAAGATTCCCTACCACACAGGTTTTTTTGCTTCCTGAATACTTTTGTATGTTGCAAATAACCTTGTGTTTGTCCCATAATTAGAATAAAAAGTATTGAAGCCAGCGTTTTGATGAGACAAGAGTCCCTTTTTCACCAATTTCTTCTGGGTTCTTTTCTCGCAAATTTTGAAGAATAAAATCCAGGAGCAGGGGCTGGGGCTGTAGCTCAGTGGCAGAGTGCCCGCCTCACATACGCGAGGCCCTGGGTTCAATCCTCAGCACCACATAAAAATAAATAAACTAAATAAAGATAAAAAAAATCCAGTAGGTGAGAGTGTATCTGTAGCAAACTATTATAATTTGTCCCCTGAAAGTAACCCTATCTCTTCTCATTCCTTTTGCTAACAAATTCTGTATAGATAATGTTTATATCTATCACCTTACCTATATAACAAATTTTATATCTTTATTTTATGAAATTTGCTTTCCTTCCCTCCTAACCAAATTAAATGACTTTCAAGGAATCCTGTGCCTTTGTTGATTTTTGATAGATTTAATGTTTTTAGTCACCACTTTCTATTTAATCAAATTGATGTTATATTTCATTTATATTAGCTATTTACAGAATATATATATATATATATATATATATATATATATACACACACACACACACACACACACACACATATGTATACATAGAGAGAGGGGGAGAGAGAGACTTGAAATATTATAGGACAAAGGAGACAGAAGATTATAATGTAAACAAAGAAATGTATTGTAATTAAGAAAAGGTTCCAGGACTGGGGTTGTAGCTCAGCAGTAGAGCACTAGCCTAGCATGTGCAAAGCCCTGGGTACAATCCTCAGCACTACATTAAAAAAAACGTATCAAAAAAAAAAAAAAAGAAAAGATTCTAAAAACATGCTGTGTGAGAATGAGGAAATACAGCTTTCAGGGATAGAGATGAGAATCATGAATAACTTCAAGAAGAATGTGGCATGGGTAAATAGGCATCAAGATTGATTAAAAACTTATATCTACTGAATATATTACCAGTTCACTTAATAAATAAAAATTCAACTCATTAAAAATTAATATTATATATATTTTTACTCTGTAAGCTCTTTTTCCTTGGATTTCCTGGCACAAAGTGACTCTCCCTTATATGACACTTTTGTCATGTGACTAAATATCTAAGTTATTAAAAAAATTTATTCCAACATGTATTTATCCCACCATATATATTGTTGTAGCCTAATACATTTCTATTGATCATAAAATGTAGCACAGTCTCACACCTAACAAAAATCCAACAAATGATCTTTAATACAAATATAGGAAATAAAGCTAATATAAACAGGAAAGAGAAAATGATTGCTTTTGTAAGGTTTATAAATGACCAAATTATTTCAGCAATATTTTAGAACAAACAGATTAAATGAAAAATAATGCTGTTAATATCTTAATATTTCAAATTTTGTATAATTGCACATGGCTGAGATGCATTAATACTTTTCAGGTTTTAAGTCTAAATAAAGAATAGGAAACTCCTTCATACTCCTAACTTATTCAGAACCCATTGAATTTCATTATTTAGATGCTATAAAGGGGTACCTAGAGCTCATAAACTTCCCATTATTGATATTTTAGTATTATATTATGGAAGATTTTTAATATTTTTAAGGCTCATTTTTTAAGAAATTAGAATGTGTACCTCAGAGGAAAATTACATAGATAATGAAAATAATAATATCTATTTGTAGGTCTGCAGTGAAGATCAAATTATACTTATCTAAATATTGTAATCACCCAAACATTTTACAGTTGAATGATGGTACTGCTAACTCTATATTGAATTATTAGAATAGACTTTTCTATGGATTAATGAGATAGTAATGATTACTGAATGAAATAGCCTTTTTGTTTTTAAATAAAAATGTTAAGTCAGTTTTTTAAAGTAAAAACTTATCTCATCAAAATGAATATTTGGCCTTCATTTGTCATGAACCATCATTCACTTTGTTTAAAAAATCTAATTTTAATATTATTGGTGCTTTGAATAAAGCATTCCACTAAAGTAGTTTTTTAACAACTAAAAATGTCAAATGATGGCATTTAAAAATAGTGTGAGAATGAACATTGAAGTCAAATCATAAGCATCTCATCTGGTCAAAGTTATTCATTAATGAATGTCATTTTACCTCTAAGGGAATTGCTGGGTTTCTTTGTGAATTAAATATACTGAATCAGCAATGATCTAGAAAAGTAGGATGCTAAATTGGTTACTATTAACTTGTATTGTGTAGTGACAGTGGTTTTCACATAATGTCCCAGAAAATCTGAGTCCATGAATAAAATAAATTGATAAAAACGAATAATAGCCATATAGCCTCAAACTTTTCAAAAGTAAATTTTTGGTCTATAGAAAAAAAATCACTTTATCAATATTTATGGTTTCTCAGCCATTGCATTGTTATTTATAGACATTTATAATCTTGTATAAAATGGTAGTATTAGTACAGATAATTCACTGTAATAAAGCAAAAAAAACACAAGCTTTATCAAGTTTAGAATTTAAGTGAAAAGAAAGTTCCATTTTGTTTACAAAATTTGTGAAATAATAGAAACAGCATTTTAGAATAAAAATTATTTTTAAATGCTTTGTAATTTACATTTTTATGAAAGGGCTGGGGTTGTGGCTTAGTGGTAAAAAGCTTGCCTAGTAGTGAAAAACACTGGGTTCAATTCTCAGCACCATGTATAAATAAATAACATAGCAATCCATCAACATCTAAAAACAATATTAAAAAAACAAATTAATATGAAGAAATGTGCTTTATGGGAACATCAGCAAAAGAGAGAATAAACAATTAAAACAAAGTGAAATAAAATTGGCTAAGAAAGTTATCATTCAATGATTTGAATTTCTTATATTTTTGTCCTATGAGATTGACAAAGATAAAATGCTTACAAATGTCAACTGAAGGAAAGTATGTGAGGAACAAAGCCATCATCAGCTGTGGAGTAGCAGAAATAGGCCTATACTTAGCCAGGCTCAGTGGCAGATGCCTGTAATCCCAGCCACTTGGGAGGCTGAGGCAGGAGAATCATGAGTTCAAAGCCAGCCTCAGCAATTTATTAAGGCGCTAAGCAACTCAATGAGACCCTGTCTCTAAATAAAACACAAAAATTGGCTGGGGATGTGGCTCAGTGGTTAAGTGTTCCTGAATTCAACACTCCGTACCCCTCCTCCCCCCAAAAAATAGGCCTAGGCTTTTGAGATCAATTTATCTTTTAAAATTTAAAGTATAGTTATATTTTTTACTTAGCAATTCTACTCCAAGGATTTTGCCCTTCAGGTTTGATTGCACAAGAATAAAAATATAGATGTACCAGTATTTTCTTCATTGCTTGGTAAAGGGTAAATAAATGGGTAGTGAGAAAGGTAATCTAAATGAGCCCAGGTTGATGGTAGTCCATTCTAGGAACCTTTACACTACAGTTTAAGAAAATCAGATGAATTTGTGTGAGAAAATTGAAATGTGGTCAATGTGTAATACCTTTTTTTATAAGGGTATTAATTCTATTCTTGAGTGTTTTATCTGTCCTCATAAATTAATCTTCTCTTAAAAAGTAGAACACATATGTACATATATATGTTATAGTTTATCTGTAAAATGGTCTATTAGTATTAAAACACTATAAATAAATACATATATACATAAATAAACAGCAAACAAACATATGTTTGTGTCAAAAAGATGATTATGCCTGTGTGGTCTCATACAAACCATTTAATAGTTTTATATATAGGAACTAGAATTTGGTGGTGGTAGAAATCTCATGTACACCTTGGGTAGGTGGGACAGTCAAACATGGGAGCTATTTTTTCTTTCACAACTTGTATGTACTATTTCTTCTTAAGAATTGATTTGAACACACACACACACAGACACACACACATTTCACTATATGTGTTACTAGGTGGCTTGTGGACAACAGATTTTTTTTTTTCTCACAGTTCTGAAAGCTGGGAGGTCAGTGATAAAGCCAGAGGCAGATTTTTTTCCCCTTGACATTGTTCTTGTCACGGAGTCCTCACATAGCCAAAGGGGAAAGGGAACTTTCTGGGGTCTTTTTTTATAAGGGTATTAATTATATTCTTGAGTATTTTATCTGTCCTCATAAATTAATCTTCTCTCAAAGTCCCTGATGCCATCATTTGAGTGGTTGGGATTTCAACATGAATTTTGGAGGGATACATTTACTCCACAGCAATGGCTATGTTATCCTAGATTAAAGTTTTATTATTTTCAAAGCATTGAGTGTATAGGTGCATGTATCTTTGTAATAATTGAAGGTTAACAAAATCTTTTGGAGTAATATTGTGGGGGACTCCTCACTTGCTAGAGGTGTTCCATCAGTCCTAACCCTCAAAACTCAAAGTTGTAGTGAGAAATTTATTTTCTCCCTTATATCCTTTTACCAGACATAGCTATTTTCCTTTTAAAAACAGCTAAAGAGTAACTGAAAACTTTCAGTGGTTGCTAAATCACTGTCAGGAAACAAAATCTGTGGAACTATCTCAAATAAAGACACTTAAACTGACTAGGGGGAGCAGATTCTGAAGGAAATGGTGAATAAGATCATTAGCAATAATGCACACATTCATTTATTCATTCAACAAATATTTGATGAACACTTACTGAATTTGAGAGACTGTTATCAATACCTGAAATACAAATATGAGAAAGGCCCAATTCTTGCTCTCAAGGAAATGATAATCTGTTAAGAAAAATGGGTAAAAGTAAATAGTGGTTGTACTAAGAAGCATGAGGAATGAAACAACAGTAAGATGTTCAAGCTACTGAGCAGACCCAAAAGAGGGAAAAATCAAAGCTAACTTGGTAAGTAAGGACATGCTTTACAAGACACTGTCTTGAAGAATGCATCATTCCTTCCAACTGGAAACTTCTAAGTCAGCTGAGCTATCTTCATATTTCCTGTCCAACCTAGAACATGTTTTCAACATTGTTTCTTTAAAAAGAGGCATTGAGTAAAGAAAATAAACAAGATTACTATAGTGGATATTATAACTCTAGGGTACTTATTGAATCTGGCAGACTCTGTACATGTCCTTTTAGCACTCCCACTTTTCTCCATGATTTTCTATTTACACACACCTGAAATATTTCTCTGATAGGTTTGACAGTGTTGGGAGGGATAGAGATTCTAGAATACTGAAATCCTCATATGGCATCCTTTGGCTAATGACAAAGGAGAAATGGATGTCAAAATCTCCAAAGATTGGGGCTGAGGTTGTGGCTCAGTGGTAGAGTGCTTTTCTAGCATGTATGAGGCACTGGGTTCGATTCTCAGCACCACATATAAGTAAATGGATAAAATAAAGGTCTATACATCTAAAAAATACTTTTAAAAAACTCCAAAGATTTGTCCTTCAAATATGACCATTTCCAGAGGTCCCAGTGTCATTGGGTCCCCTATAAGTTGTGCTTATAGTCATAAATAGGCTTATTAATATATCCTATATTGACACTTCTCTGTCTTCTATCTTACCTTCTATTTCCCTATTGATTCTCCCTGTGAACACCATCTCAACAAATTCCATGGACTCAAATTCTATTTTAAATCTGATCCCGGAAAATCCAATATAAGATGTTAGGCAATTGACAGGCTATGAGAGAGGAGACTCAAGAGGCTCCCATATTGCTGGTTTGGGAAACAGATGGATAGTAGCACCAGTTAGTGAATATGCCTTTCAGTGCCTAGGGGATGTTTTGCTCAGTAAAGATCTTCCCTGCCAAGCCCTGAAGAGTTCATGAATATTTTTAAATTCTTTTTAGCTATATACAACACCAGATACACTCTAACATAATCACAAAATCATGGAACACAACCTACTCTAATTCAGTCCCCAGTACTTCCCCACCACTGGTCCTCTGCTCCCCTCCTTCCACCCCACAGATCCCTTTTCAATCCATTTACAGTTCACATTTTCTTGGCTCCTAGCCTGACCCATGACCATGAAAATGATCATGAATATTATCATGATCTCAATTGCTTGTGAGGTTAGGAGCCTGTATAATAATAGGTTGTGTTGGCTTTAGTACCCTAATTTTGATAGCTTGTTAGAATCTCCATGTGCATCTATAAGACCTTGGCCACTCTTCAATATTTCCCACTTGAATCTGCATCATTGTCCCTGTAGAATATCTGTCACTCAAGCAATTTCAAGTTTGGACTGGTGCTCAACTCCCTTAGCTCTGAGGTTGGCGGCTTCTCCCAGGGCCTTTCACATCTCTATCAGTTACATTATTAATACTGTCCTAAAGACAGATGTTTGCCTCCACAGGTATTACAGTTCAACATTGTGCCTGGGCCACCACTAATCTCCTCGGTGTTGCTGCTTGGTACTTCCATTGTTCATAATACCAAACTGCAACTCATATCCATGAACTAGCAAGGGGAAACTCCCTATGGTTGTGTAATACTGTTATAAGGGAGGCACAGTAGAGTTGCTGGGCCCCGAAGAGTGACAGTTTTAATAATAATAAAAAAAAAGTTTCCTTCAAGTTTACATATAGATCTTGTATTCCAGGACACACATTTGATAGCAAAGGTACTGAATCAGTTATGGTTCAGGTAACATCCATCAAGGTGAATTTTAACTCCTCTTCTAATAAAACACTTAGGCCAAATTATTATGTAATTTGTTGTTTCCACATCTACAAGGCAAATTTTGCCCTAGAAGACTAGACTTGCCCCTTGAAATTGTACTTTTTGGAGCTCCTCAAATTTGATGGGCATGAATGCACATAGGTTATCTCATCATTGAGTTCTAATTAAGCTCTTAATTTTGTTTTTAATCAGGAAATCTTTAGATCCCTGTGTATATTAGATATAAATAGATACTGAATCTTAAGACTACCATTTAACTTCTTTTACCAAATATAGCTGAACTGTTGCTTTGGCCAAAGTGGAATACAATTTACACTGAATCTGAAATACTTTAACAGTGATTCAATATCAGTTTTGTTGCCAAAGTATAAATTATTGTTATTCATGTTTGTATCCTTTCCAGAAAGTTAAGTAGACTATTTTCTTACATTAGCTTCCTGAATACTTCACTGAAGATTATAAACTAACAACAAAAATTTAATACTGTCTCTTAGGCCTAGACAAACAATAATGACCAAAGGATATGATTACTTAGAAGCTAGATAAAGAAAAGGGAAGAGCTTAAGACATTTATTCTTAGGGAAACATATATTGTCATTAATGTATTACAAATGCACATGATCCATTAATTTTGGGGGGGTGGGTACTGGGATTGAACTTAGGGGCACCTGACCACTGAGCCACATCCCCAGCCCTATTTTATACATTATTTATAGACAGGGTCTCACTGAGTCGATTAGTGCCTTGTTTTGCTGAGTCTGGCTTTTGAACTTGCAATCCTCTTGCCTCAGCCTCCTGAGGCGCTGGGATTACAGGCTTGCATCACCATGCCCTCTGATTCATCACTCTTTTTTTTTTTTTCTTAAAGAGAGGTGAGAGAGAGAGAGAGAGTCAGAGAGAATTTTTAATATTTATTTTTTTAGATTTCGGCAGACACAACATCTTTGTTTGTATGTGGTGCTGAGGATCGAACCCGGGCCGCACGCATGCCAGGCAAGCGCGCTACCACTTGAGCCACATCCCCAGCCCTCATTACTCTTTTTCATTGTGGACAATTTCAAACATTTAACAGTAGAAAAATTACATGACAAAATCTATATGCTTCTCATTTAGCTGCACCAATTATCATCATTACCAACTTGTTTCCTTTCTACATTTATCCAGTTCTCATATTCTAATTGTTATGAAGCAAATTCCAGGAAGTATATCACTTTTACTCTAAACATTTATGTTTGTATCCCTAAAATAACTATTATAAACATGCCCACAATGCTGCTCATATACCCAGAAAAATTATATTTTCTTAACATAAAAATGTGTTCATGTTTCCCAGATTATTGAAGATGACCCCCTTTCTTCTCTTTCCTCTTTATTCCTTTCTCTTCCTTCTTCACCTCCAGAAACAAAACCTTTTATCTGGATTGTATTGATTGCATAATATGGTTTTGTTTAACCTGTTTCTCTGTCATCTGTGGTTCTGATAAATTTACAGATAGAACTAGAGCACTGCTTATAGTCAGGTTTCTTTCTTTCTTTCTTTTTTTTCAAGGTGACTTTATAGATACTATTATATACTTTCATCAAAAGGTGCCTAGCACTTTCTATTAAAAGGCATTCATGAACATCGTTTTACTTATTTCATTATAAGTTGTATACTAGCGATATTCTATTATTTCTTCTTCATTTATTGGCTGGAATAGTTCTAAACAGAGAACTTCTCTGCATCACCTATTTTGTTGTACAATTCATACAGGAAAAGCAAAAACAAAAAACAAAAAACAACAACAACAACAACAAAAAAAAACCCACAAAAGCTTCAATTTCTTTCCAAAGACAACAATTTTCAAGGTAATCATTGGTTCCGTGAACTTATCCAAAAGTTACCAGTGATGATTTTTATTTATTTATTATTACTTGCTTGTTTGTTTTGGCATCACTAGAAATGCTTGGGGTTAAATATGTTTAAATCAAATAATGCATTACAGTATTTTCTTTCTTTTTTTTTTTTTCTTGTACTTGGGATTGAACCTAGAGGTGCTTGACCGCTGAGCTACATCCCCAGCCCATTTATTATTTATTTTGAGACAGGGTGTCACTGAGTTATTTAGGGCCTTGCTAAATTGCTGAAGCTTATCTCAAACTTGCAATCCTCCTGCCTCAGCTTCCTCAGTCACTGTGATTACAGGCATACACCACCACACCAATAGCAATGCATAATTTTGCTGTTATACTTATTGAGCCTAACATTTTTTCTGTCTTTATGCAAAGGAAGCCTTTTGAATGGCTCTTGAGTTTTTGATGGGACATTAATAAACTTTGTTACTCTACATAGAACTTTTGATTGTAGTTCACTAAAAGGCATTCCTGAGGTATGCATCTAACTTTTCTCTCTGGATTATTTACTCACTCAGGACATTTACTTAGTGACTGACATTTACTAGGAGTTAACAAGGAAGTAGTGAAGCTACAAACTTTCCTCATTTCTGTATGTGGGCTTGTACAGTCAATCAAAACAATAGTTATTGATGATTTATTATGTGGTTAGCACACTCAAAATGCTGTGCAGAAAAAAAAAAAAACAAGAGACATTAAATCCCATCCTAAATCTAAACAAATTTTCAATCTGAACAGAGATTTTGATTCTGCAAATTTAGACAGTCAGGGCTGGCATTATCCACACTTTTACAAGTATTGAATGACCAAATATAAAATAGAACATTATATGCAAACTTAACCTAGCCTCTTGTAATTTAGGTTGTACTAACCTGTTTACTTCATTTCAGAATAAAGAAGGTAGAATCATATCCATTGTATTATGTTATCATAATTCATTGTTATATGTATTTTTACCTCTTCCTGTTTCTGTATTTTATAATATTACATTGATTTTTATGTGTGCACTTTCTTCAGTATTAAGTTTTATTATTAGATTTATGTTGTAGTATACACATATGCATGTATATTTGTATATGTAGAGTGTGTTTGTGTGTGTGTGTTTACAAAGTTCGTATAATAGAGTGTTATCATTGTCTTTGACCTCCTAGATGGTGATATATGAACACATGTTCTAGGACTCCTGATTCTTTTTGCAGGCAGGAGGCACTTGCAGAAATGCTACAGACTTATGAAGGACAGCTCTTGGGTCACAGACCATGTTACCACTGTTTCCTTCTTGCTCCTATCTTATAGTAGTACCCTTCAGGGTATTGTATAAAAGTTTCATTGCTTCTAATTTATTTGCCCTCTGGTGCTACTTTTCATGCTAACTCAACCATAGTAGAACCGATGCCCTGGCTTATACTGCAGTAATATTGCCTTCAAGCTTATCAAACACAGGAATTTAATTCCTATTTATTATTAAGACCGATCCGTAACCTCTGCCCCAAAACACTGTGAGACATATTTTGTTTTAATGAAGTGATGACGTTACAAATTCTTCAACCTTCCTATACTAGTGTAGAAATATGTGAATGTGCATATTAATATACCCTACTTCTCCTGAATAATGTTTTCCTACAAAGAACCAACTTCCCCTAGTATTAAAGCATTTAACTTGATGTCTATTATAGCATAATGTTATTGAAACTTGAGTAATAGACTGGCTAATTTAAAAGAAATTTATAAAAATTATCATATCAATCAGTGTTGATTAATATTATTTTAATTAAAATGTATTTACAGAAGCACAAACACAAAACAAAGGACAAAATCTTTATGGATAAAGGGCATATAGATGTATTACTCCAAAATATTTTTTCCAATTAAATAAAATACAAGTACAAAAAGTAAAATTCAAATGCATAGTCTTAAGGTTGTCTGATAAAATTTGCTTTGGATAAATTAATTTATATTTTATAATGTGAATATAGTACAAGTTTCTGTTTTTAATTCTCAGCATGCATGCCTTTTTCTCTATGTATGTTGTGAAGACTCAATTATTGCTCTGTTTTCCCCACTAAAACCACTCATTTTTACATTGTAACCATACTTTTGACATCATGTCATCTTATACTTTTGTGGTCATCAGCCTCTTCCCATTACAAAAGTATAGTATTCTGTTGTAGTATGTTATTTTCATTATCCCACAACCAAAGCACAAACTATGAAATTAGGAAACTGAAGTTTCAAACTAAAAAATATGCATATAAAATTATCTCTAAGGGAAAAAAAGTTGTCCTCTTATAACTGGGAAAATAATTTAACACAAATACAATATGCATGCCACTAGAATGACTGTTCTTATTATTTTACAAGAGGCCACATGGCAATCAGGCATGAATTTTCAGCTGAGGAAATTTTAGACAAAGACAGAAATGTGCATGGAAATTACCCAGCAGTGAAGGTATATGTCTTGGGCTGTTTTGTGTTGGTATTAAAAAATACTGGGTAATGTACAAAGAAAATCAGTTTATTTGGCTTGTAATTTAAATGTCCGGGAAGTCCAAACTTCATCAGACCTGCATCTGGCAAGGGCCTCCTGGCTGTGTCACAACAAAGTACATGGCATTACATGGTAGAAAAGAGGGAGAGGGACAAGAGGTGCAGGGTTAGAGGAAAGTACCACATGATGAGGCATGGAAGGGGCCAATAACTCACTTTCACAAAAATATAATTAATTCCTATGAGATCTGAGAGAATAGCATTAATCCCTTCTTGGGGTCAGCTATAATCCAATCACTTCCCACTAGAGTCCACCCCTTAAAGGTCCCACCACCTCACCTTTTGGCATATGAACTTTGGTAATCATATCCAGAATCATACAAACTAATTGAAAAGCAGTTTATAATAACTGCTTGAGATTATCTCAGTGATTAATTTAATATAACAATATTTCCTTTTTATGAGAAATGAAAACAAAATATTTCTTTTTTATAATATGCTCATTAATATACATGGAGAATTATGAAACAAAATATTAATAAAATGCAGTTATTTTCACTAGTTGGATTATGGCTATTAATTATTTCATTAATATTTCATTCAATATTTAATGAAGATTTATAGAGTTTCTATGAGATGAGCATTATCCTAATAGCTTTATCTTACCAGAATTTTCTAATGTGTTTACAATGACTATATATTAATTCTAAAACAAAATACATTATGCATGCTTTAAAAATAGCATTAGGCATAATTAGATACTGAAGTTGAATAGAATGGGTGAATAAACCATACAATAGAAAACATTTATTAAGTAGTTGTACTCAAGCCATTCTTTCATATTTCAAGCATTTATCGAGTCAAATCTTTTTTTTTTCTTTTTTTTTTTTGTACTAGGAATTGAACCAAGCAGTGCTTAACGACTGAGCCACATCCCCAGCCCTTTTTATTTTATTTTGAGATACCATCTCATTAAGTTGCTTAGGGCCTTGCTAAGTTGCTGAGGCTGGCCTTAAACTTGTGATCCTCCTGTCTCATCTCCTGAGCTCTGGTATTATAGACATGCACCACCATATGCAGCTTAAATCTTTCTTTAATGGAGGAAAAACACAAAGAAAACAAGTGAATGACTGTCTTCCTATATAGAAAAAATAAAGCAATAACAACAAAAGTCAGAAACCAAGCCAAACCAAAAGAAAACAAACAATGGAGGTGAAATACCTAATCCTTTGGATTTTCTCAAAATGTCAGGCAATATGTATTTTACTCTCCTGAGTTATATAGTTTCAAAAATTCCTATGTTCAACACATGTGAAAAATAGATTATACTATAGATTATACTATTTAACAAATGCATTAAATTCAGTCATGCAATACCACTGATGTTAACACACATAAACACACACACACAGATACATGCACACATGCATGTACATTTTCCTACACACAAACATACAAACATTTTAAAAAGTTTTTTTTTCCTTCTTGGTATGTTAATTGATGTTTGTATCCAGCATATCATCTATACATTATGACACTTTGAGGCCAAGCAATAGACAGTTAGATATAGATAAAAAGAAAGATTCAGATGTATTCTAATGGGCATCTTCTGGTCTCTGACTGAGATCTTTAATGAACTCAGAATTTCTAAGAATCTTTAAATACATTAGTGTAACCTAAGGGGAACCTGTGAAAAACTGCCTATACAGTAAAATAAATGAAAAAGATTTGCATGGAGGTACAGGGCCAAAGGTTAGGTTAAAAGATTTATGAATGAGACAGTCAAAATGGAGAAAGGGTAATTGAGTCTTAATCCCATTATTTCAAAAGCAATCTGTATATTCGAGCCTCTCTGACTTGTTCTGTGGGAACAGCACGTAGAATGAAAGCAAGATCAAAACAGTCTGGAGATTCTGAATGTGTTTCATAAACAAAATATTCTATATTTATAATCAGGACATACATAAAGATTGTTCTGCTTTTCATTCTCATTACCATTCTCTAAATTGTCTAAAATATTAATATTTAAGAGTAGTCACTAACTGAATGTGATATGGATTTGAGAAAAGTATCTTTAGAATAAATAGTACAAGAAAAAAGAAAACAACCTTGTTGCTTGCTTATAATAGTCATGTGGCTTATCTTTCTAGGTTGCTAATGGTTTGCTCTTGCAACTTGTAGCATTATTTCCATCCCTTAGCTAATATAAGAGAACAAAACTGGTTTTGATATTCAAAAAAAAGGCGATTACTAAAAATACTTTGTGCCAGAAAAGACAAATAGATGAATTGGTTATAGCTTCTCTCCTGGAGAACTCTTTATCTAAAAATCACATGATATTGATAAATTCTAACCAAACAAAACAATTAACCACATAACTTTCAAAGAAAACAAGGCATAACATTGGTTTAAATGCTAAAGGCAGATTTATTTTATTTTATTTTTTTTATTTTTTTGGTACCGGGGATTGAACTCAGAGGCACTTGGCCATTGAGCCACATCCCCAGCCCTATTTTGTATTTTATTTAGAGATGAGGTCTCACTGAGTTGCTTAGCACATCAGTGTTGCTGAGGCTGGCTTTGAACTCATCATCCTCCTGTCTCAGCATCCTGAGCTGCTGGGACTACAGGCATGAACCACCATGCCCAGCCTAAGGGCAGATTTTAATCAGTCAAAATTAAAAAAAAAAAAGAATCCAATATGAATTGAACTGCATTTCTATTTATACAGAGGTGACTGGGCATTTTAAAAGGAGAATGAGAATATGGGAATGAGTGGAGACTCATTTGTGTTAGGGGAGTGAAAATTTACAAAAAAATGGGAAGCAGGGATTTTTTATATAAAACCCATCCAGGTAGAGTAACAGATGTTCATGGAAATAAAGATCCTGTGCTCCAACAGAGACTGTAAAATAAGCCCCACCTTCAGATTTTGGGTGGATGAATAGTAAATTCTTTCTGCAGCCTTGTGTTTGCTCAAGCTTCCACTTTTGTGAGGGTTGGATCTTCCTAAGAATGTGGCCTTGAGCTGTTAAAACCCTTGTTACTATTTTGTTTGTCTTTGTAGATCAATGTTGAGCCTAGTTAACAAGAGGCTCACAGGAGACTGACTCAAGTTTTGTTAAAGTCTTTGAAGTTCCCCTCTCTTGTCAAGAAAGAAGGCACATTTTTCTTTCTTCTGAAAAATATTAGTCCATTTGTCATTCAACTGCCTTTTGTTTATGAAGCACTGCATGAACCACTGGTTGAGACTTGGTAGTGGAGGACATTTGCTGAATAGGGCAAGAGATCAGGCATTTAATCAGGAGTATCTCTGTGGAAACAAAAAGAAAAAAATAAAATGATTGGAGAAGAATGTAAATCTAGTTTGAGTCCTGAGAGCAGTATGTTGAGAAGATTTTTAAACATTAGAGTTCTAAGCATTTTCAGGTGGTAGAGTAAGGACAGAAGTGACAGTATGATTGATTTTTCTGGTTTGTAGTTTGAATGTTTGTGCTGATGGCATAGACATCAATTTCCCAGTCATGGTTGTCTCCCACAGCAGAGCTTGGATGATGCAAGGGTTCTGCTAGACTTTGTGAGTGACCCCTGAAGCAGCCGCCCCAGGCACAAAGGTTGCCTATTACATGAGTCCTTGTATTGCTGTCCTTTGAAGTTTATACCAAGTCCTCTGGCTTCAGTGTGCAGGTTTTGTTTGTTGTTTTGTTTTTGTTTTTATATCCAGAGGAAGAAGGGCAGCTTCAAGAAAACCCGAGTCCCAGTAGGAATCTGGGCAGTCATATTTTAGTTCTCAGTGATGCCAAGTCTAGAAGCAAGGAGACAAATTGGAAATGTCCATTTGGAGAGTCATAGCAAGGTGTTTAAGGACATTATAAGAATTACATATTTGGCAAGAACTGAAAAAAAATGTGTAAGATGTAGGATCATGTTTAATTAAAAAATTTAGCTCAAATGTAAAGAATGAGACTGGAATCTGATAACCAAGATGGTGGGTTTTACTTTTAATAACACAGAATAAAACTGATTGGATCAAACTATTTCACTATTTTGTATATCTAGGGGCACCAGAATGTAGTTATTAAGATTTCAGCTCTGGGAGTAGATTGCTTTCAGTTTGAATAAGATTCCTGCTACTTTATGCATTCCATGCTCTCAGATGGGTCATTTACCTTCTCAATACCTCAGTTTCCTCCTCTGAAAAAGGGATATTAAGAGTATATACCTAATAGAATTGTTTTTAAAATTAAATGAGTAAATTACTTTGTGTTTGGCACATTGCTATAAACCGTAACCTCACTGATATACTTTTATAACTAATATACTTTCTTGTTTTATTATTAAGAAAAAATTTAAAAGTCATTAAATGTATGTATTCAGAATAAGTTATTATAGGTACTATGTATATTTCATTAAATAGGGTGCTTTTTGACATATTAAAAACACACCGACCCCCATCCCCCCAAATCTTTTGCATAACTGCTTTAAAACATCTTCAAACTGGGTTAAAGATGCATTTATAATAATTTAAAAATGCTAAATTCTCTTAAATAGCAGGTTTATAATCATATAGATTACAGTTGTAGTAATGAAAATTGTGATTAAAAAGAATTTTTTCCAAGTAGCATACAGAAATTAAGTTAATGAAGTAATACATTAACTAATAATACTATGTCTCTGTTTGGATAAAACCTCCTCTAGGCTGGATTCATATTTTGCACATGTATGAATAAAAGAAGAAAAATAACAAACATCATTTGTAGCCCCAACATTAATAAACATTAGAGGAATTTTGTAATCAACTGGGATTTCTTGAAGACTCACGAATTTTCAATACAGATAAGGTTATTTTTGAGAACTTAAAGGAAATGAAATTTGCAATAGTGATTGATAAGCACTGTTTATTGAAGAAAAAATTCCCTTTATATTTGCCCTTTGATTTTCTTGAACTCTTGCTATACATTGTATTTTAATTTTTCATAAATAAATTTTGTTTTTGACGCATATTATAAAGCAGAAAAATACATGAGCCACGAATATGAATAACCTTCACTTTATTTGCCACTTGGATCAGGAAATAGGAATTAATATATTTGATTTTTACTGCAGTCTCTTTCTTCTTGCACTGAAAATCTAATACATTAATGTAATAACTTAGGTGGTTTCTCTGACTTTATATAATGGTTCTAAAATAATAATTCTGAAAGTATTTTTATAAAACATAATTAATACTTAGAAATTAATAGTGCTTTCTGTTTATTTTATAGATTTATATATTAACTACAATTGGCTAATCATATATATGTATCATTATGTATGATATATATGTATTATTAACTAATATCCATAAATATGTCTGCATCTCTATAAGTATATTTTATATATAATTTATATATGAATGTATGTAATATATATTTATAAGTGTACATATTTATAGATATTGATTAATGTTTCTGATTATTAGAATTCTCTAGTTCACCTGTCTGAAGACAGCCTTATTCTGCAGTTGTGTGTTTCTTATTCTATCCAGACCCAGAGCCATCAGACATTATACCTGCCAAATTTTTTCCTCTCTGGCAAATCAGTTTTCCTTGTGAATTGCTTGTTCATCATTTTGGTTGATGATGTGAATCTTTCATTTGTTCTTCATTTGAGGCTATGCCCTAGCTTTAATTTTTTTTCACTTTCTTTCTGTTTTCAATTTTTTCTCCTCTGTTCTTCAGACTTAAATAACAATATCTTCCAAATTTCCAGATGGAAGAGTCAAGACTAAAAAGAGTCATTAGACTATTACCATAGGTGATACTATTCATTCACCTTAGCCTTATGGAACTATCTCTGGAATCAAATAAAAACTTATTTATGTCTGCTTGACCTTAAACTCAAATATATATATTTGAGTTTAAGGTCAAGCAGACATATATAAATATATAAATCAAATATATATATATATTCACTAGTTTTTTTGATATGTTAGCTAGTATATCTTATACAATATAAATGTGCCCTGAAGGTGTAGACTATATATACTGCAATCCTCACTATGTACAGTTTCATTTTGTGTGGCTTCAGTTACAATTATGGTCCAAAGATATTAAATGAAAAATTCCAGAAATAATTTATAATGTTTAAAGAGCATGTCATTGTATGTAGTGATGAAATCTCTTGTTGTCTGATTCTGTCTAACCCTGAATGTGAATCATGCCTTTGTATTCATGCTATATTGAGTACCCACCCATTAGACACTTAGTAGCTATCTTGCTTATGAAATTGACAGTAGCAGTTATCACTATGCTTGTGTTCAAGTAAACTCTATGTGATAGTCTTATACTATGCTACAGTGCCTACATCATTCTCCCCACCTCATCTCATATGTCATCATTGTTTCATTTCATATCATCACAAGAAGAAGGGTAAGTACTGTGTAACAAGGTATTTTGAAAGAGATTATATTTATATAACTTATGGAATATTTTAATAATTGTTCTATTTTATTGATTATTGTTAATCTCTTATTGTGCCTAATTTATAAGGTAAACTTTACCATAGTTATGTATACATGTGAAAAAGCTTAGTATATATAGAGTTCAGTATTCACTGGGATTTTTGGAACATATCCCCTAAGGATAAGGGGGATGAATACATATTATTTAGACCATTTATCAAGTGCCTGCACATATTAAGCACTGAAATATTTTGTTTTGAATTAAGATAAAATTAAAAAGGAAAAATTCATTTTGTAAGTTAGCATTCCCCCAAATAATAAATATATGCTGGAGCAGAAGTAATACTTTGGTTTTAAAATGGAAAAGCCTTTAACATTATGGTACAGATAAATAAATGAAACAGAAACTGAGTATAGTAGGATGATTGAAATAGTGCCCAGAACACCCTTTTTGTTGACACTGAAAGTATGTTCATCATACCAAATCTGTGCTGTTCAGCTTTAGGAAATGTGATCTAAATGAGACATTGAAAAACTGGAACCAGTCTAGCAAGCAACTGATAATGTTAGGGATGGATAAGCTATCTTCAAACTTTCAAAAAGCTGTTCAGGGAAAAAGAGATGAAGTATGTTCTTATTAGGATGGGGAGAAAGGAAAGGGAGCCAGGTGTCCACCTAAGATTTAACTAAATAACTGACTTGTTTATAGTTCGAGATGGACAGAAATAGAAAAAGCTTCAATTGGAAGTACTCAGTTCTCTTACATTGGAATATGAGGTAGAGGCTCAAAATCTGTTTGGGAATGCTGTGAGGAGATTTGGGCACAAACTAGGAACTGGAGAATATTAGAGAATTTTATATATATTTTCATCAGGGCCTTGGTGGTGGCTGGGAGTGTTTCAGGGACCATCTCCAGGCTGAGGAAGAATACTGCCAGCTCACCTACCACCACCATCAGTGGCCCTTTAATTGAATTGCTCACTTGTCGCATGTTTTGTATTGGACTTTTGTGTCATGTTCCTTTTGAAGAAACATTCCATTTAACCCTGAGATTGTTGTTTCTGATGTACTTCTCAATAGTCCTTATAGAAATTTTACTTGTATTTATGGTGATTGAATGTATTAGGATAAAAGGAATCTGTTGTGTGCAGAACAGATCCTCTATTAAAACTACATAAAAATCTTAAGTATTTTATTAATAAATCCCTTCACATATTGGCATTATTCTGTACTTATTTTCTAGCAGGTTAGTGCAGAGTTGAGGTAGCCAAAAGAAAAAGAAAAACAGGGAAAGAAAAAGAAAAAGAAAAAAATAAAGATGATATGTGGTTAGCCATATGAATCTGCTTTTGTGTATAACAAACAGATGGGACATTTTGAACAGTGCACTGTGCATTGACAAGAATTTCTTAGCCAACTGATGCTTCATTATTAACCAAAAAAGAAATCAATGTGAGGAAACAGATATCTTCCTATATGTTTTCATATATTTCCTACTCCCATCCCAAAATGCTTTGATACATTCATTATTACTTCTCCCTGGCAATAAATTCAGGTTATAGCTTCTTCCTAGTTTTCACATGTGCTTTTTGTTTTGTCTTTGAAAATTCCATCTAATTTGATAATTTGGATGATTTCATCAAGGCACCATAAACTATTTTTATTCAATTTTGTCCCAGGTTGTTAGGTTTAATGATCTATGTGAATGTTTTTATATTGATTTATATTTTTATTTTTTTCTCCTTAAGCTCTTTGTGAATGGTGACTAACAATATCTTAATTTTCTGAACTATTTTAAAACATCAATTTCAACAACTCAAGTTAAATTTAAGTTTTATATACCAATGATAAAATCATATATCTATGGGGCTGGGGTTGTGGCTTAGTAGTAGAGCACTCACCCAGCAGGTTTGAGGCACTGGGTTTGATCCTCACCACCTCATAATAAGAAAATAAATAAAATAAAGTTATTGTGTCTGTCTGCAACTAAAAATATTAAAAACATATCTAACAGATATTGAATATCAATGTTAATATTTTAAAGTCTTGAACTTTCATCATGTTTCATAGGGATAGAAATAAACCTAAGCACTATGGTGATGTATGTCTTACTTGGTAATTATTTGCTGAATAAATGGAAAACAGAAGTGAGTAGTTTTGCTTCTTGCTCATATTATATATTTATTAAAATGTTTATTTTGAATTTTATTTGTACCCTTTTTTAGTAAAAAATTTCACCTTTAACATATACAAATGACCTTTTGGTTCTAAAGAGTTTTTCACGTCTTAAAGTGAAAATTAAATTTAGATTGGGAAGCCCTACTAATGTAGTAATGTGTACTTTCAAAATTATTAGAGGGCTGCCATTGTGGCTCAGTGGTAGAGTGCTTGCCTAGCATGTATGAGGCACTGGGTTCGATCTCAGCATCACATAACAATAAAATAAAGATAGTGTGTCCACCTAAATCTAAAAAAAATAAATATTTAAAAAAATTATTAGAAAGGTTATTAATTTGAAATTGAACATAAGATTGAATAAATAAAGTACTAAGACCTCAGTGGGAGCTAGATTCCATGGCCTAAAAAGTAGGCAATTTCACTTCTAAATTTTTATTTTTAAATTTGAACATCTAAATTTTGGAAAATGGGAGGCAAATGGATTCCTGATATATTGCACATGTAACAATGGAAAAATGTATCATGGGTTGTGAAACATATCCCAGCCTTCTATGATACCAAGACTTTTAGAATGAGCACATGATAAAATGAATCTCAACTCTATCTCTGATACTGGAAACATGTGGCAACCCATGTTTACTCTGAAGTAAGCTGAAGAAGCAGAACAAATGCTGACATTCACAAGTAACTGAAGAGGTACACCTTCTTCATTTAGGAGAATGTGTATTATTGAGAATCCAGACTGAGAGAACACCCTGTTCACAGTAAAGTGGCTTGGGAAAATGTTTTATCCTAGCACAACTTGAAATTTCTACTTAAGGGTATTCTACATGAATATTTGAAAAGAGGATATGTCAAATATAAATGCATGAGAGACCCTGAGGGCTTAGTGTCTTTATTTGCATTAAGGTTTTTCATAAATAATTCTATTTTGGGATACAGGCTCTGGTATATATGTAATAAATGTGACCCTTTTTAATATCAGAGTTACCCTTAGGATAGTAAGTGCACTTATATCAAAGAAATATAAAAATAAAATGAATAAAATATTTCTGATACCTCTGATCATTGCAAATGAGTCATCAAGTCTCTCTCAGTTTTTCTTGGATTATAAGAATAATGCCTTGGGATAGAGTGAAACTCACCAAAGTATATTGCTGAGGAATGAGGGTAAGAAAGGTTTCAGAAAAGAGAAACCCCTGGGAAGAATTTTTCTACTGACTGTCAAGTAATTCATCTCAACAGAAGAAAAGTTGATTTTCAATCAGTTTAAGGTAATAGAAGATATCAGAATTACAGGGTGTTTTGGGGTGTGTTTGTGTGTGTGTGTGTGTGTGTGTGTGTGTGTGTTCAATAGCCCACTTAACCAGCTGGAGAACACCCTAGGAATAACAAGTGAATCATAAGGTAGAGTGACATTCAAGCACACTTCTTTACTTCAAATATTGATATTTTCTCCTTAAAATTATATATGTAGAAAAACTTGTCCTTAGAAGCAGCCTGTTAGGTTCAGAAAAATAAATAAATGTTAGATAGCCTTCCCATATTTTTGGATTGCTGGGCTGGGGGAACATGACCTGAAGGAAAACTGCGGGTTAGTTCATTCCCTATATTCTCTCAGAAAGAAGGTAGGGTATGATCAGAAGCTGTAGGTATTGAAATGTTCATAATAGTTATATCTCCTAAGCTGTCAGCTGAATATTGCTAACAATATAGGACTTCTTCATTGCAGAAAGAATGAGTCTCCCCAGAATGATAATTTTCTCAGTTTATGATGTGTGTGTGTGTGATGTTTTTTAAAGTAGAGAATATTTAGGGGTGGGAGGTTGATAACCTAAAAGATAACACTAGGAAGTTCAACCAACCAAGTATCATCTGCAAATTGGACAGAATTCAGTGGAAACAAGAAACTCAATTGTCTGTTTACTACCCTTATGTTTCCAGGACTTCTAGTGAATGGGTCATAAAAGACTCAATAAATTATTATTGAATGAATGAACAAATGAAAGAGTGCACAAATGAATATGTCTCTGGGATTTCAAGATACTTTTGTGTTCATGCATCTTGCACAGCTGTGTCCTTGTAAATTTATAAGTAAAGAGAACATTTTATTTATTTTCTGGAATGTCTGATCTTAGCTGGAATAAATAATTCTAATGAATAGAAAGTACAGTAAATTAGGATTCAGAAAACTGAAGCCAATTTGTATACTCTGGGCCAATGTTGTCACCTGTGAAGGAGATTGATAATGCTTTTCTCTGCTATGATGGTCCGAAATCATGCTCCCCAAGAAGTATATCATTACAAAATATACTGAGTAGTATGGTCTCTAGTGTCTTCTCCTGCTTGCCCAGTGCCAACAGAGTAATTTTTCTAAACATATAGGGCAGTGTACTGGGCATGTATTTGGATTTTTGTTTGAATTCCTGTTTCTCTACTGTTAGTCATTCCATAATGTCTAGCAAGTTACTTAATCACTCATCTAAGCAATCATGAGAATACGATGCCTCCTTCTATGAGAATTAAAGAGCTAATATACACAAAGTCAGTGTCTGGCTTATTGTAAGTGGTTGATGACTCATCTGTTGTCATTGCTATCATCATCATCATCACCTACATAATAGTGCACCCTACTTAAACCCATAAGTTACCTCCACTGTCTACCAAAGGAAAATTAACTCCTAAGCATGGAATGATGGTTTCTTCAAATCTAGCTTATGGTTATAATTTTGGATTCATCTACCACAGCACCTGACTGGGCTCAGCAATACCATCCTATCTGCAATTCTTCCTATGGAATATCCTATTTTATGCCTCTGCACATTTGCAGTGTTTATTATGCCTTTAATGTACCTCCTTTCCCCTGACAAACTTTCTATTCACTAAGATTAACAAATGAGATAGTCACAGTCATAACCTTTTGCATTTATTTGAAGCAAGAACACTAGCTTTTTAAGTACTAGGAATGATTTCTCCATGGTGGCCCCTAGTAGGTCAGATTGGAGAGTCATACGATGGCAGTACAGTGTCTGCACAAAGAGATGCTCTTGGCATCACATGACAAAGTGGACTTCTTGTTGCTTATAATGCTTAGCCTTTCTTAGAGCAGCATATTAAAAATAGTGGGTTTTTTATTACGTTTGAATTTGCTGTTATGCTGAACTTCTGTGCAGACCTGTTTGGGAGACATGAATTCATGTGAGACTATTAAAAAAAGAGAGACTATATGTAATTCATTGTAATCATTAGCATTTTCAGAAAATTCTCCTCTACACTTTACCATTATGTTTCCCATCTTAAGAGTTTTCTTCATATTAAAATATACAATGGAATAGGCAATGTTTTGAATGCAAAGGAAATATTGGAGACAGTAATGTAATGGTGATATGATAGGGGATTAAACTTTACAATTTTAGAAACAAAGAGGGGCACCTCCACTCAGTTTTTGTGTGGATTATTTTTAAAAAGTGTCTTTGAGTAAAATCCACTGTTTCCCAGTAATTCTCCTCACTTTTAGCTGAGCTTAGGGATTTCCATTTTTTTTTCATTGATAATTACAAATATCTCTCTCTCTCTCTCTCTCTCTCTCTCTCTGTGTGTGTGTGTGTGTGTGTGTGTAGGGATTTAATTGGAACAACAACAGGGCATTAAAACTTCAAAAACACTATTTCACTATACATACAGTTTAACTCAAGGTATCACAACATAGATGTATTTTTAGTTCCTTTTACTTTGATTCTGTTTGTTAAGTGTTAAGACACTATTGAAGATTTGAACTATTTGATCAAAACTATTGGGAAATAGTTAATTTGATAAATACACAGAAAGTCATGATTGAATAAAAAAAGAACATGCTTTTATTTATTAAATGTTGAGAAAAAAACTTTTTCTCATTATTATAAAATTATGAAGTATTGAGAATCTTCCTGAGTTCTAACTTTGTCACTTTTAAGATGATTATATCTAAGTAACAAGGGTGTTTTGATGTACAATGTCATGTGAAAGGATTTGTGAAAAAGGCAAAATGCCGCATAAATATTAGTGTTCTGCTGAACACTGTTTCAAATATACTTTTGTAAGAATATCAAAGGTCAAAGATAGCATGGTCTCATCACATATTCTAATTTAACTGTTGTTAACTTATTTAAATATCTTGGCTTCACTTGCTTCTTTTCAGTCTACTTCATAATTTAAACATATGGAATTGGAAAACACTCTTTATCAAGTGAGAAGTTCATAGCTGATGTATTTAATAGGAATAATACAGATATAATAAAGCCAGTTGAGAAAAAAAAAGAAAAAAAAAAACTACTGTATTCCAGATGTTGTTTCCACTTAATTGGATGGTTGGGAAAAATCTCTTCCATAGTACTTAGGTGAAAAATGTGTCAGTTCTCTTATTTTTCTCAAATTGCATATGTTAATAAAACTCCACTTATCTGTGCAGCCACATGTAAAACCTATAATGTTTTGGACTGTAAAATACCTTCCCAAGAGTTTCACTAAAATCTTATTGGCCTATATGTCATCCAGAGAACAGGGAGAATACTGTAGCCCTGATTAACATCATCCAAGTAACTATTTGGTGAATAGGCAACTCCCTCCTTCCCTACTAAATGAGGATAGAGGAATTCCTTCCCATTGGCTATTCCCAAGGCGCAGAAGGTCTTAATTATCATCATTCATCTCTCTTATTCTCTGTCTCTCTTGGTCTCTTAATTTTGGATGGAGTTTCATGGTTTACTTATTGTGACAACTACAGTAGAACAATCTCTGATAGTGTTATTTGTAGAATAATAACATAATAATAATAATAATAATAATAATAATAATAATAATAATAATACTGTGATTTTTGTACAGCCAGTTTAGGACTCATATTCATAAATGGTAAACTTGGAGAGACAAGCTGCATTTTGCATTGTCTTGGGTCTGTTACACGGGAAAGAGTTTAAAAAATCTCAGTTTTTCTTCTTAAGGAGCTGAGTTTTTCATCCCCTTCCCCCACTTCTTTAATGTATTCCTCTACTCTTCCCTTAACTGAGATCCCTCATTAGAGGTCTGGGGAAAACGTTTCATTGTTGGAATTATAATATATCAATAGTTTACATTATATTAATTTTCTAATTTCCCAAGGCATTTTGAAATGTATGGTAATGTGAAAAATGTATTACTATTCTTTATGAAAAGTTAATTAAGGATTCCTTTTATTCTTTGATGAACAGCTTCATGGCTGAATTATTGCTAGGTTTTTGTTAATTAGATGGCTAAATAATGCTGAATTAGACCATCTTTGTTCTAGTGCTAAATTAGACCATTCTTTGGCAACCTATGTACAAACTATTTTCATGTTTTAAAAATTTATGATTTCATGAAAAAGTAAATGCAATTCTTAAGAAGGAAACTGCCTTCAAATGATGTCATGAAGCCAATTCAAAAATAGAGATGTCTACTTTTATAGAAGAAAAGGAGGAAAAAAAAAAACCAAATGAGTACAACTTCACTTTGAGGGTTTCTTTCTTTCTTTCTTTCTTTTTTTTAATTATTGAGTTAGGCTGAAGGCCAGATTTATAATTGCTCATGTATATGCTTTCTAAAACTTGCTTAAGGAAATATGGATGAATTTTCCAAAAGACAATTAAATGTTTTCATTGAAAAATTATCCTCCTTCATAAATATTGGTGAGTATAGTAGTTTCCCTGCATGGGTGACATGCTGGACAATATATTGAGAGGTGCAGCTTCAGGCAAAATTAAACTTCTGTTTTTCAAAGATACTGGGATTAGCTTGTTTACTAATTGGTTAAAGCAGTTGCATTTGCAAAATACATAAACCTTAAGTAATCTTAGAAACTTCCTTTTATGCATATTCTAATGAGTCCAATGGTTCTCTACCTTTGCTGCTATTTGGAACTTCATGAGAGCCTTTAAAATTTACAGATGCTTGGGTCCTGCCTGGGAAGATTTTGATTTAATTGGTTTGGGAGGTAACTTGGTCATTGGGATGTTTAAAAGCTCCCCAGGTGATTATAACATGCAGGGAAGGTTGCAAACCATTGAACTTGTAAACAACATACCAGCTCGTATACAAAAGTCAGTAAATTCAAATTAAAGTCAGAATAAGAATAAATGGGAAAAAAATGTCCATGAAGCAGGCACTTCATAAACATGTTTGCAATAACACATCACTGAATATGATTGAAAATTTGGTATACTGATTTTGTTTACAAAATGCCTACCATAGAAAAAAAATTAATTATATAATAATAAAACCAGCAAGCCATTAAAAACAAATAGGAAAAGTCAATTAGTAGATAATGTGGTATAATTATTAGATAATATAGAAAACTGACTTTCAATTTGACATTAGATTTATATGGATACATAGAAATAAAAACACTTAGGATGTTAGCAGCAGTGTTTCTAATGGAAAATGAACTATTTCTACTTTTGTTAATAGTTTCTATATTTCTACATACATGTGTATTGGTTTTATAAAATGTGTAAGATTATGTTTTCTTAAACTAACAAGTAGTTTACTTACAATTTAATACCTATAGAAAACATACAGTAAAACTCCTGGGATAAAAACAAAGCTGTAATCAAAGAAAATTCATAGCCTTAAAGGTTTATTTTTTCAATTTGAAATAAGAGGGAAAATAAGGGAACTAAATATATGACTTTACAAGAAATTAAATTGTCAGAAAAAGAAAAATCTTCAAAAATAGACAAATGCTTTCACATATCTAATTATGAATTATCTATTTATAAAATTCAAAGCACAAAATGGCTCCAATACTTCCACATTCATATTCTAAAGCCCACATATCCTCTATTATCAAACTTAAAGAGCATAAACATTAAAAACTATTGACAAATCATCAAGAATAAAAATGTTAAGATTCTACAAAGTACAACAATTTAAACCAACAAGATACTAAACTATCATGCTCAGATAGGATTTTATTTCAGGAAAACAGATATGAGAATTTATATCCTTCATTATAGGAAAAGATCAAAAGAGAAATATATATTACTTTTATGCTATGAAAAAAATGTATTGATGGAATGAATAGAATCTGGTCCTAAACAGACAAAAACAACTTTTATCCATGTAAGAATAGATAACAGTCCATAAACATGATAAATAATGTCTATCTCAAAATAATAGTCAACTTCCTAATCAATGCTAAAATATGGAAAGCATTTCTATTAAAATAAGAGGCAACTAGAATGGCCATCCAAACTACTCTTTTTAAAATGCTATTCTGAATATTCTAGCCAATGATATAAGCCAAGTGAAAGAAATGAGAAGTATAATGGAAAAGGAAATCATATACATATTAGAAGATGGTACTATTGTCTACTTGGTACTAAGTGAAATCAACAATGCCAATTATTAAAACTAATGCTTTCAAAGCTTGCTACCAAAAAAGGCAAGCATTCCAACATGCTGGTAACCTTTACCCAAACAATAGAGATCAAACCTCTCATTTGCCACAGAAGTTCAAAATGTGAAATAACTATGAATTTATTTTGCATGAAATTTGGTGATAAAACAAAACTTTACTGAAAAACACAAAAAGATATTTGAATACATGCACTGATAATATACAATATTTCTTGGTGAAAGATTGACATTTTGGAAATATCTCCTTCAATTCAAAAATATAAAAGAAATACATAAATATAAGAGAAACATCAAAATTAAACTCAGGGATCAAGGAGATATTGGATATGAGAAAATACTTTAACATTTATCTGGCAGCAACATACATAAGGATTAATTAAAAATGTTGAAAAACTTAAATGAAATGTTATCTTCCTATGTGAATATAAAATATGTAATAAAACTATTAAAATAATATATATAGACAAATCAGAGAAACAAAAGGGAAAGTCTCCAAATATACCCAGTATATTAATAAAACTGGCATTTCAAATCAGTGGGCAAAAAAGGATTATGAAAGTATTTTTGGTAATCCTGTAAAGATGTTAAAATCCTGCTTCACATAATGCAGCAAATTAAATTTCAGTTCAATAAAAATTGACCAAATTATGCTATGTACCTATATTAATACCCCACAGAGAATTCTACCTTTATGTATATCTAAAAGCACCAATTAAAAAAAAATAAAATAATGAATTACAAATAAGTCTACAAAGCCCAAAGAACAGGGGGAACAATAAATGATATTGCAACATTAATCATAACTAGTGTACCTACACTTGACCAAGCAATTGCAGTTTCAGTGACCTAACCAAATAAATATTTAAGTCCATATACAAAGAATGAGTTGCACATGTTTCTTATTAAATACAAAATTAAAAAAAAAAAAAAAAACACAAATACCTATCAGTAGGGGTCTGTCAAAAAAGTGATGATATATTCTAGAGAAGTTAAAATAAAAATTTATAAGTATTTGCATTCACATTAAAGGTATTCCAAATATATAAATGAAAAAATAAATAGATTATAATACATAATAATAATATATATAATGGTATACTGTGATCCCATTTATATATGTATGCATTTATCAATATATGAATTTTTATTATCTTCAAGAAATATATTTATGCATTATTTTAATTCTCATTTTTATTGGGATTTTCAAAAATATATTTGGTATATATTAATGAAAATAAAATTGTTTGAATAAACATTTATAGTTTCCATTCAAATTTTTACCTATACAGGGACAAACTACCTTTATTTCATATATTCTCTTATTTAAACACACTGTGTTCCTCTCTTATTTCTCACTCCTCAGATACAGATAGTTTGAGCCACGTTATTTTTCTAATGCTTACCTTTACAAAGCTGTCATGATGTATATATCTCTAATTGATAATTTCCTTGTTTTTGTCATTGTGTATAGTCTTTCTCTTATGAGATGAAAAATTTACTGATTTACATACACCCTATTATACTACTTCTTCTATTGACTATGTTTTCATTAAATGCAACCCCTATACCTTTCTTAAGTTCAATAAAAAATTATTAATTATAATAGGGGAGTAATAATGAAGACATAAGTGAAACCCTGAAGACTATCATAAGGTTAATGGAGAACATCCTTAGAAGAACCATAAATCTTTATTTCCTTTTTATATAAATTGTTAGCAGTAGCTCCTAACCTTTTAAATGATGAAATAGAGATTTTCTGTGTTTCTTTACTTCTACCTACTTGCTTACCCTAAATTTTGTAAGCTCTACTTTAAATTTTATATTGAGTTGCATTTCTTCTTTGTTGTATAACTATAATTAGGTCTCTTGTGTTTTGTCAAAGACACATTATAAAAATTGAAAACATATAAACAGCATGTACATTATTATGGCATTATAAATTCATTTTATTGTAAAGCCAACTATGATGTTGGGCTTACATTTTCTTTCCTACGGTTTCAATGACATGTTGCCTCTGTACTACTTTAAAGGAGAGTATTCCTGGATTTAAGTTCAAATGCATTCTCTTTTCTTATTCTCCAATAATCTCTCTAATTCAAATAACAATATAGAAATTCCTGAGTGTCTTCAGTTTTTAGTCTCTCTCTCTCTCTCTCTCTCTCTCTCTCTCTCTCTCTCTCTCTCCCCTCCCCCCTCCTTCTCCCTATCTTTCTCCCCCCATCTCCTTTTCTCTCTTCCTCTTTTGCTAAACACACCTCTGGGAAGGTAGAAGAATATAGTTCTATTTCATAGGCAGGAAAAGGGGTAATTTCTCTAGGCATGGCTATACTTTAATAACATCTTAACTGGGCATATTATTTTAGGGGGATTTGTTGTTGTTGTTTTTAGTTATTGTTTTTTTGTTTTTTTTTTTCAGGTGCCCTGCAGAGTAGGGAAGAAGTCAGGGGTCAATTGGTTGGGAAGCTCCAGTTCAAATTGGGAGACATTTTGGGATGTTTTAAAAAAGAGAAATTTGATATAGAACTTAAATGAGCATCTTTATGGAATCACAAAGTATACTCCTTGTTGTTACTGTCAATCTTCAGCAAAAGTCTCCCGCACACACAATGATATACATATACTAAAGAAACTTCATAGATTCATTTACCTTGCTGAAGCAAGTCAGAACTCATTCTAAGTGAACTAGAGGTATATTTCACTAAGAAGAGAATGGGATAGGTGGCTTATTACAGAAATTTGGCCAGTATTGAGGGATTCTAAGGAGGGTTTTTGCAGGAGAAAGTTCTGAATTGTACATTGGCAACAGACAAAGGTATTATAATAATTGGGTATTTAAATTTTATTTGAGAGTTTGGAAGAGTAAGAAAGAAAAAACTAGAGATGTCATTGGTCAGTTTGGTTGTTTTCTAGCAGAACAGTGGCCTTGTCTCTAATTCCAAACATGGTGATGGAGTGGTCTTTTGTGGAAATCATTTATTTCTTTAGTGCTCTTTATCATTAGTTGGGAACTTTGTGGCCTAGCTGTCAACTGAGCTTTTCCCACTTTTCAGTCCCTCCTTTTGCCTAAGGGCAGACAAGTTTATTTGAAAGAACATTGAACTGGGGGATTTAGGTCCTTACAAATCAGGACATTCTAACCTTGAATAGCTAATCACTGGAATGATTTTGTTTTTTCATGGATGGATGAGTCAGGAGATCCTGGATGTTTACTCTGACTTGTTTGGGACAGATTGTGTCTCCTTTGTATCTGCTACTGTCCTTTGATAGTATTTCAGTTTTGCCTTTTCCCATATCCAGTTTTTATTGACCAAGGCAAATACTGGGTCTTCGATTCAGTTCCTTCCAAAGGCAGATCTGGGGGTAATAACTTACATACTGGTGGTTCACTATGGTACATTATCCTTTTTAGCAATGATGGCCCAACTGCATATAAACCCACTGGAGTGCCTATAGAAGATCCACCTCAGAATGGACCACCAGAGATCCAAAAGTGGGGGTCTTTATCAACTGGTCCACTCCCCATGGCTAAGAGTGAACTGTGAACCATCACATTAATATGCTTGCCCTTTCAGGAGTATGGATTTGCCAAAATAGTTATGTGATATCTATAGGTATCCCCTGCCTGGCAGATGTCATACATTTCATCAGTATGACAGGGGGAAATGGGTAAATGAAAAATCTCTAGTGTTTTGCCCCTGAGAGTTTTCAATGACTTGCCTTACAACTGCCTTAAGAGGATTGAGTCCTTTAGAGGTTGTCTCACACTGATATAATGATAAACCTTAGACTTTACATGATTTGCATCATTTTCCCTCAATGATCCTTTCTCCTTAGATTTTCTATAAGAAATATAAACATTTTCAGAGTAAGATCCCAGCATTGTAACTTTTCCTACTATTATGTATATTTTATTACTAAATAAAAATATCCAAAAAAGGAAAGACCTATGAGGAAATGAGGTAGTGTTTCCGTAGGGTGACATCACCCTACAGACTTCCTGTCCTGTGTCCCCAGCTCTGAAGATAGGAGCTAGTATGAATCTCTGCTTATCTCTCCCTGCCCACAGAATCTTCAGTTATTTCTGACCTTGTTGGTATTGACCCTCAGCAATGTCAAATCTGAAAAACTATCTGTGATAGCTCTGTGTGCAAATGAAAATTTTGGCCACAAGTAATGTAAAAAAAATATAATATAGTACACACATGTGGCCCCATGACATTTACATAAATGATTTAATAGTCGTTAAAAATTTAGTGCAACTCTCTTTTCAAATAGAAATGAAACTTTGGAGATATGGTTCTAGACTTTGGGCTTTAAGTTACTAGATACATGACCTTGGGAAAGTCACATGTCTGTAGGTTCCAAAACATATGATCCATTTATAAACAAAATTGTAGTAGTTGGATCAAGAAAGGTGAAGAGGTTAATAGCAAAGAAGCTTTTTTTTTTTTTTTTTTTTTTTTTTTTGTGTGTGTGTGTGTGGTGCTGTGGATTGAACCCAGGGCCTTGTGCATGTAAGGAAAGCACTCTACCAACTGAGCTATATCCCCAGCCCAGTA
Source organism: Marmota flaviventris (assembly GCF_047511675.1). NCBI lineage: Eukaryota > Metazoa > Chordata > Mammalia > Rodentia > Sciuridae > Marmota > Marmota flaviventris. The sequence goes on along the minus strand of NC_092518.1, from coordinate 26,465,474 downwards.
GCAAAGAAGTTTTATTTGAAGAAGGGAAAAATCAATATGAATGGGGAATTGAAGAAATTAGATATTTTTACTGCCTGGTTTTCTCTGCCATGGCTGCTATCTTACCTCCTCTGTAGCTCAAGGAACTATCTAATCAGTGTAATTTAAGAGCTCCTTCACAAAAACACACTCATAAGAAGTATGTGGTGTGTAAGACTACCTAAGATATTTATCTTTTAAGTTGAGAGGTAAACCAATAATTGGTTCCAAATTATTTCTCATTTGTAAATTCACAATAGAATCTATGTCCAATCAACTTTTCTTACTGAATCCAATGTCATTCTTTAATATGAAGCTTTATTCCTCAGTTTTTTGAACTATTATGCTTTTTTTTTTTTTTTGGCTGGTTAATGTCAGCTAAGCAAACATGTTATTCTCAATCCTTGCACTGGTCAGTTCTAATTTTTAAATGAAAATATAAGAATGTTTAACTCATACCCAGGAGCCCTAAAATTGCATAATTCATATTTCATACCTCATTCATGCATATGTATTGTTTCTTATCAGAACAGTAGAACTATACAAAATTAACTTAGCAGTTTTTATTTCATTTCTTCATATGTGTACATTTTATCAACAAAGTAATATTTGGCTTACCAATGACTAAGAAAGTACTAAAAGGAAAGGAAAAGTAACCCTGTCTTTCCCTTTTCTTCTATGCTATCATTGTCAGTTTAAGAAAGTATATAGTAGTGGGGGTTGGTTATTATTGAACCATTGCCTTCTTTCTGTATTCAAAGCTTTGTTTCTCCTGTAAAACATGACCTTTCACAGTTATCTATGCTCCTGCTTACTCATTCATGGATGTTGTACTCTTATCTTTACTTGATATGAGTCAAATGTAATTCCACCAGAATTTGTGCTTATGCACATTACAAAATTCCAGATATGAATGGAATATCAAGGAATGGTTGACATATGTATTGCACTGTCTGCTCTGTTCATGTGCATGCTCAATTGTTTCATATGACTCCACATATTAAGCCCAAATTCAAAGATAAAATTATCAAAAATCGCAAAATTTTAAGAGCAGAGTATTTAACCAAGGACAAAGTCTTTCAGAGACAGGGCACTGTGCAATAGGAGTGGTCTCAGTCTCATGAAGCTGTTCTTCTTTACATGTCAAAATTTTATGTGAAATGTGATCACTAAAACAAAATAAGATTTTTCAGACCTTCTCCAACCCCTTATTATGCCTATGTGCTTCAGAATCTCCATAATTATTATAAATTTAATCCTTATAACCTGAAAAAGAAAGATGGGCAGAACTTCTGGAAACCAACTGCCAGTCAGGTGGGGCATCTTCTTTCCTAGCAAACTTCTTGATTTTGTAGGTATGCACCATAGAGTTGAGAACAGACTACTTCATATTAATTAAGCTTCCCAAAGATTCATGGGTGTATCGGCTTAAGTGCTGATGGGGTAATGAACAATGAAAGTTATAACTCTCTAATGGTTTGAATTTTTACACTTCAGATCAAGCAAATTACCTTTTCCCCTCCCACATGAACATGCATTGAGCCACCTAAATGGAAACTAAATTATAATTGGAAGGTTATTTGGTGAATATACCCTTAGAACAAAGGGAGAAAAATATTGATAAAGTGACAGTATTTCCCAACTCAGATATGTGAAACAGCTGCTGATGGACTACCTATAATTGTAAATGTAGTATATGTTTATTGTAGATATTGTGAAAATATAAAAATCACCTATAATCCCCCTCAGTTTGTGCTGGCCACAATGATAACACCCTTTTCTCTGTTCAGTAACAGCCATTTGCTTTTGTTTTTGAGATGTTTTAAATTTTTTTTGTAATTGTCAATGGACAGAATGCCTTTATATTTATTACTCTAAGTAGCAAAGGAACATCTTAGGAAATGTCTTATTACTTCATATATGGACTGCTCAGAAGCTATACTCTACATAAGGGAAGATTTTCTAGTTTTAAATATCATAGACTGATTTGATAGATAGGAAAAAGAAAAAAAAAAAAAAAACTAAAGGATGGCTATATGCTTTTGAACAATCCAAGTATGCTTTAAAATTAAAACACCCTTACTGATCTTTTAAAGTCTCATACAATTCACCAATTCTACAGTAACTGGGATTGGTAGTAACTAAAACCTATTACATTACTAATGATGCTCAATGAGCCATGGGAAATGAATAGGTGGATACAGTCCAGTTGCTAGAAAATAGTTGTTTGTTACTGACTTGTCTGAGAGGAAATGAACACTTTCATTTATCAGGGCCAGAGTATAAAGTGTTTCTCACTGGTGCATTTCTAAAATTTCTATGTTCCTTTGAATACTGATAAGGATGAAGAAATTAAAGGCAAAGTATACAAGTAATCTGGATTATCACAGCTATTTTATGAGCTGCTGTATTTTTAATACCTTTTATAAGGATAACTTTCCCAGACCTCATACCTAATAAATTTTATAATCTTTATTATATCTAAGATTACCAGCAAAGTAATTGTTATGGTTTGGATGTGAGGTGTCCCCCAAAAGCTCATGTGTGAGCAATGCAAGAAGGTTTGGAGGAGAAATGATTGGGTTATAGTCTTAACTTAATTAGTGAATTAGTCCCTGATGGGATTAACTGAGTGATGACTGGAGGCAGGTGGGGCATAGCTGGAGGAAGTGGCTAGTTGGGGGTGTGCCTATGGGGTATATATTTTGTATGGAGCGTGGCTCCACTCTCTCTTCTTGGTCATCACATTAGCTGCTTCCCTTTGCCACACTCTTCTGCCATGATGTTCTGCCTCACCTCGGGCCCCGAATGAACAGAGCCAGCTTTCTATGGACTAAGATCTCTGAAACCGTGAGCCTTCAAACTTTTCCTTCTCTACAGTTGTTCTGGTTGGTTATTTAAGTCACTGCAGCAAAAAAAAAAAAAAAAAAAAAAAAAAAGCTGACTAAAACAGTAATATTTACTTCCCTTTAAAAACATAAATTACTGAAAGAACCCGAACTGTGGGGTTCATAGGTGTGTAGGTCTTAGAGTAACAAAATCAGTACTTTTCAAATTTGACTGCACATTGCAACTTTTACAAATAGTGACACCTGGGTCCTATTTCCAGAGATTCTGAGTTAAGCAGTCTGTGGTCTTAGCAGCTCAACTTAAAAATTTCCCCATGTGATTCTAATGTGCGAACAAGGTTAGAACCACAGTTAAATGAAGGGAATTCTGGGGCCACAGAAAAGCAATTCCATTACTTTTCCCAACTTCTTTCAATAATTAGAATAATACCTCCGTTCAAATTATTGATAAAGAGGTGGTATATAGCTGTTTTGCTTCAAGAAATCAATAAAATGTTTCAAGTAATACAGTAATTTGGATGAATTTATCAGTCCATCTAACCAGCCATCTAATGGATCTGCCTAGGCATCAGGACTGGTGTTTGAAGGATGTTTATTTTACTAACTCCTTGCTATTATTAGTTACTGCCAGACTTTGCAAACAAATGAATTTAATTAAAGGAGCAACCAACTTAACATACTAGGTTAATACAGAGTGGGATGGGGGGGATGTTCTGGTTAATGTGTAAATCATTTCCTTCTTTCCCTTCAAATTCACCCTCAATTCTTTTCCACTGTGTTTTTTGCCCTGAAGCCTTCCCTTGAAGAATTTCCTTGCCTTATGGTTTCCAGTTAAGAGAGGCTGAGGCAAGAGCTCAGTGGCAGAGAGGGAGTGTTCCAGGCTCCCATAGGATCTCCACAGATTAGCTCTGGGCCTCTACCAAATTCTCTTAGCTCTCTTTTTCATTTCTATTAGTCCTGGCTCTCTGGAAGGAAAATCCTTCTCCTTGATCCTTTGGGTCTACAGATAGTTCTGGGATTCTCACCATCCCTTCTTGGTTTTCCTAACTCTGATTACGTATCTGTTGATAACTCTAATAGACTCTCCACGAATACTCTGACTGGGAAACAAACTTCTGTAGACAAGAACCTGATTAAAGCGGCTTGGGAGAATTTACATACACTATCTACCCTCTTATACAGTTATTATTTCCATTACCATGTTAACTTTATTTTTCTGAGAATTCCTATTTCTCTTTAGTATTACAACATTTCACATTTTTGGCAATGTAAATCTTTGTTATGGAATCCCTAAATACCTAGTGGTTGTACATCTTATTTTTACATACCCTTGCATAGCTGTATTATGGGGAAGTAGAGACTCAAATTATCATAGACAAAAGAATCTATGACACAGACACCTGCAGTGGTTCCTTTATATACAGTATTCTTCCACCAAAACTGTGATGAGGTTCAAGTATTCTAGGTAGCATATCAATTATTATGATGGCACAAAAACTCTTTGGCTAGAAGTAACCCCAAACTTTTCCCTGACTACACTTTGGGCCACACACCTTGTGCAGTTAAATGAGGAGACTCATGTAGTGGCAGATTCACTTTTTGGAAAATTGTGATTCAGGAAAAAAGAGGGGAAAAGGGTAAGAAGGGCCCATGAACTAGAAGCAGTGCAGTGCTTCTGGGAAATTTTTAAAAAGAGCTTTCAGGAGTAGGAGTAGTTTATAGTGAATGAAAGTGAGAGGGAAAAGTTGAGTTTTAAAGAAATGAGATATGCTCTTTGGTAATATGATTAAGACATTCAAGTAAAGGTGTGAAATTATCTGTGGTTCCTGGACAGTTCTTTTCACAAATACCAAGAATAGAACAAAAGTGTTAAAACTTTTTAAATGTTTCAGAAGCTTAATAAGATTTCTTAAGTCTTGCTTTTTTTTTTTGCTTGTCTTTTATTACCTCCTACCTCCACCCCCATTGAGTATTTACATGCAAGGCCTTCTAGTGAAATCATTAAAATGAGTTTTATGAATCACTCATAATAGACAGGAAGTACTAGGAAACTGAGGAGACACTGATCCACTCACAGCTATTAGTGTATGAGGAATTCCATAACAATAAAAAAAGGAAGAAAAAAAAGGTAGATCATTAGAAACAGTGGTTGTTTTAGGGAGGATACAATTTTATTTCTTGTGATCCATTGTCTTTTCCAAAAGATTGTAAACCTTCTATGGTCAGACAAAAAAGAAGTTAAAAACCTAAATTAGAAATTGATTTATACTCAATCTCCAGTGCCAGGGAAGTTATAGGGCATTAATAGCTGCAATGTTTATAATAGTAAATAATTGTATCATGGTCATCTATGGAGTATTACATAGCAGTAAATATATTGAACTATACATATATGGAAGAACATGGAATAGCCATAAAATCATGATGTGGAATTAAAAAAAATGTGGGAGGACTGAAAACATTTTTTTCATATAGGGTCAGATAAGAAATGTTTTAGGCTGGAAGGCCATAATGGTATCTACTTCAGATACTTTATATTACTGTAGCACCAAAGCAGCCATAGATAATATGAGTGAATAGATGTGGATGAATCTAAGAAAAAAATTATTTACCAAAAAAACTTGTCTGGCTCCAGTGCTATAGTGTGTTGACCCTATACTAGACAACACTCCAGAAAGCTCAACCATAGGAAGACCTAATCAAAATGTCATCTTGGCATACATATGTGATAAATAAAAGTCTATATAAAACATATGAACAACAACAACGAAAAAAAAAAAAAACAAAGGCAAGAATATGACAATCCCCAGCTACCATATGACATTTTACCCTAGGCAGAGGTAGGAGTACAGCAGAGTGAGGGACTAGCATAAGTACATAGATTGAAGTGCAAGTTATTAACATTTCAGTTTTTGGTTCACATATGTGTTACATATGTAAGTTATATGGCATAATAATATCCTTTTATGAATTAAATATAATGTTTTAAGAAAAGAAAGAATGACTAATAATTATGGAAAAAATTAGATGCAACCACAGGATTTGAGGCAAAGTATACCATGTATACCATGTTTTCTTTTTCTTTCTTTTTTTTTTTTTTTTGTACTGGGGATTGAACTCAGGAGCACTCAACAACTGAGCCATGTCTCCAATCCTATTTTGTATTTTATGTAGAGACAGTCTCTCACTAAGTTGCTTAGTGCCTCGCTTTTGCTGAGGCTGGCTTTGGACTGAGGATCCTCTTGCCTCAGCCTCTGGAGTTGCTGGGATTAAAGGTGTGCGTCACTGCACCCTGCTTACCATGTATTCTTTAACATTCTGAAATAGATCTTGGAAGCCAAGTGTTTAGAACTTTATTTCTAAAAAAAATGCATCTTTTACAATCATATTTACAATGTACTTGTAAATGCTTCTTATTAGTTTGACTAAAACTGCCCATCTTGTGGTTTGATGATGGCTTCCAATATTCAATAATTCAGTTACAATAATGTAACTCTATAGGATCCCCTTACATGAAATCTTTATTGTGAATGGATTTTGTTAATTATCAAAGTTTCAAACAGCAGGAAAATCAGTCACAATATCATTCCACTAGAGTAGAACTTTTGGAAAGGAAGCAAAGTAACAAAGAATTAAAGGACAGAGAATTAAAATACATTGAGAAAGATTAAACCTATTGCCACTGGGACGAAGACCCAAATCCTGATTCATCACCCTGTATTCTGGCCTGTGCCTATGCTCCAAGCTCCTCCCTAACTGGATGTGCATCTATCTCCTTAGAACCAGGGGGTATTTATCCTCTAATGGGTTTTCCGGCAATGTGTCTCATTTTAGCTGCTTCAGACATCAAGATAACATCCTTGTCACTGCCTCTCTGATGGTTCCCCATTCAACACCACTCATTTAATCTCAGGACACTTTTCCTCACAGTCAACAGTTTTTCTTTTGTGTAATTAAGTCTCATTTTTTTGTGGATGGATCCATTTGTGCCAGAACTCCTCTGCCGCCTTGAAGCTTGCACCATTCAGTTATTTTTAGTGTTATCTCTTTCCTTTCATTAGCACAGAGTTAAACTGTGCATATTTTGTTCTTTCAGCTTTACACAGATTAAGATCATCTAGCTCCTTAGTCATTCATTTTAGCTATTGCATTGAATTTCCTACAGTTCATTTAAATTCTTCAGTTCACTTTAATATACCCCAAAATAGAGAAGGCACCGTTTTCTAACATCTAATCTCCTACCCCTCCCAGTGGTAGGTATAAGGATTATAAACCTCTGTCACTTTGCCTCTTTGCTCTCATAGTGGGTGAACTCGGAGCCAAAATATGAATTCAATAAAGCTTTTCTTAATATGTCTAGTCTCTACTTCTGGCTCCCTTTCCTCAGTATTAGCACTTTATACCTTTTAACTTTTTAGTGTACTCATGTTTCTACTTGTTTTCATACATATTCCTTTAAAATACACATTTTTTGTGAAAATGGGGAAAAGGGATCATAGTTGTTCTCTCTCCCTGGCATCAGTCTGATTCTCTTGATGGAAAATTAGAGGTTGTGAATCCTAAGTTCCAGCTGCCAGGAGATGACTTTACTCAGAAGTTTTACATGTAGAAAGGATACTTCCTTTCTGGGATCACTGATTTTCTTCAGCTGTAACCCTGGAACTGGGAGCCAGACACACCTCTGACCATCAGATTTGTGAGTGTTCTTGGAATTTTGCATCCATCATTCAAATTATTTGCTAAGGCTCTCTGCCCTTCTCTCCTAGGCACAACAATCTATAATTGCATTTTTCTCAATATGTACCCACAACTCTCTTTAACCCTGTGATATTTGTTCAAACACTTATTTATTTGGTAACAAGGATTGAACCCAGGGATGCTTAACCACTGAACCACATCCAAAGCCCTTTTTATTTTGAAACAGGGTCTTGAAAAGTTGCTTAGAATCTCACTGTTTCTGGGGCTAGCCTTGAACTTATGATCCTCCTGCCTCAACATCTTGCCACCATGCCTGGCTTATCCAAATATTTAATTTGTCCTCTTATTTCCTACCTGTATTTAAAATGCCTTAGAGATCTGGTATGTACAATATTGCCATACCCTATTGTACTTTTATCACATAGGTGGGAAATATACATGCATCTATAATCTCAGCCTGAGACAGGAGGATCCCAAGTTCAAGACCAGCATGGGTAACTTAGTAAGTCGCTCTCTCAAAATAAAAAATAAAATAAGGACCAAGGATGTAGCACATTGGTAAAGCACCTCTGGGATCAATTCCCAGTATAAAAAAAAAGTTTGGAACTTTTTCTGAAGCTGAAATCTATGACTCTAATAGTAAATACAGAAAATTATTTATAATATGACATACACACATTACATTTTTATACAGGTTTTTATCTATTGTACAAGTTTTAAAATACAGTCCTATACACTGTACCTTTCACAAAGGAGCATCATCAGTAATAATAAATCAGTATTAGATAGCCATGAATTTGTGATCACAACTTGCAAAAAAGTCCTTATTCTAACAGAATCTCATTTAAACATTCTTTTCTATAAGGAGACTATCAGACAAGACAGAAAAATCAAAATCCCTTCCTTCCTTCCTTCCTTCATGAAACACTAGGAGATCTAGAAACTCATTTTGGTTCTAACAGCAATTGACTAGGACTGAATGGGGATTTTCAGCTTTAGATGAGTAAACATAATCCAATCTGTCACAGCTACCCCTGGACTAATTTCCCTTATATACCCTATTAACTTGGTATTATAGGTATTTGAATTTCTTTCTTTTACTTTTCTTGGTAATGGGAATGAACTATAGTCCCAGACCTCTTTTTATTTTTTCATTTTGAGACAGGGTCTACCTAAATTGCTAAGGCTGGTCTCCAATCTGTAATCCTCCTGCCTCAAACTCCCAAGTCACTAGGATAACAGGTGTGCACTATTTCACCTGGCAAGTTTCATATCTTAATATGGAATACAGCTTTAAGCTGGAATATAAGCTGATATAGCTAATTTCCATATATCTATATGAACAAATATATAACTTCTCAATTGGCTTATTGTTCTGTATTACATTCAGTTAGCTGGCATTTGTTCTTCATTCATGCACATGAATACTATTACATTCATAAGTATTTGATGATAACACAATTTTGTTTCCTACAAAATTAACATTAAATCAATTGGTATATTAGTGTGAGAGTATATGTGTTTGCCTATGTATATATGCATTTGTACACTTATACCCTTGTTTGAATCTCTCACTATCTTAGCAGTGGAATTATATATATATATATAATATATATATATATATATGTATATATATATAATATATATATATGTATATATATAATATATATATGTATATATATATAATATATATATATGTATATATATAATATATATATATATATGTATGAATTTAGTTGTCAGTGGACCTTTGTTTATTTATATGTTTGTGGTGCTGAGAATTTAACCCAATACCTCACACATGATAGGCAAGCACTCTACCACTGAGCCACAACCCCAGCCCTATTCTTTGTATTTATTCCTCTAAGCCTAAAAGATTCCACAAATCAGAACAGTAGTTTCTGTGTTTTCCAATTTATTTGTAATAAATATATTATCTACATAATATGTGTATAAATATAAACATACAGTACCTACACAAGACAATAATCAAAGTATTACAATAAATATCAAAAAACAAGCATTCTCTCCATAGAAAATAGAGAACACAGTTTTGTTGTTGGATGACATGCCTGACTTCAGAAAATTTAGGGTTATTTCCTTTTTAGGGTATTAGTTGTACTGTTAACCCATTATATTTATATAAAAGCAGGTTATTATAAAGCTTACTGCCAAGGAAGACAACAAATATACTTCCCTCCAAAGTTGAGGATTTCACCATTTATTTAATGGATGTATATTAGTTACCTATTATAAGATTGGGTTAGGTGAAGATAGAAAACCAAAGAAAGGCACTGCACTTAGTTCATCTAGCTCAGTATTTAGTAGATAAATTAATGTATTGTATATTGCATATTCAATAATAAAAATACAAAATAATGATTCTCCTTACAGTGTGGAGGAGGGATTAAAATTTAAAATGAATCTCAAAGAATGTAAGGATTTACCAAATGGAAAAATGGGAGTATGGAAGAATGGTGGTTGAATTCCAGGAGAGAAGGACTAGCATGTGCAAAAATTTAGAGGAATGAATTACATGGTATCTCAAAATAATAATAAATATTTTATATTTATGAAATGTTTAATGCTTAGGGGAAGTTCCAAAAGTAGGGCTAGAAAAGCAGGTTATGATTTAAGGCATTTAGCAATATCTTAATGAGCTGAGAAAAAAGTTTCTACAATGTTTTATTTGTACAAGTAACAAAAGTTTCTTTCAGTAAGAACTTAAGGGAAGTTCTTACTTCCATAAGTAAAATAGATATAACAACAATATGACATCATATATTTATTTCTGTAACACTTTTTGCTCTTCTAACTATTTTCAAGTATATGATGGATTTTGATATACTTAGTAACCATGTTGTACATTGCACAGTATTATCAATTTTCAGCAGGAGAAACAGAAGAGCAGTTAGAGGAGCAGTTCAGAGAGAGTAGCAGTCACATCCTCTTTATGCTGTGTCACCCTCCATATTCTTCATTAAATCAAAGAATGCAGAGCAAAAGGGGAGTTTAGTAGCATTCAGCTCCACTACACTGCACACCAGATATACACACAGGCAATCAATATGGTTTGGACACAGCTGATATAATTTGGTGGAGCTATAATTGAATTTTCCCCCTTCTAAATATCATTACACCTACGGAACATCTCCAATTAAGTGTCCCCCCATCATTCTCAAAATTAAATATCCCAAATGGAACTCATTATCTACTCCCACATAAACCTGCTCCTCATGACTATTTCCCCTATCTATTATAGGCACCACTGCTTTCAGGCTCCTAAATCTGAAATCCCTGGAGTCATTTCTTCTTCAATTCTTTTCTTCATTCCCAAACCCAGTCACTGAATGTTGTTGACTACTCTTAGAAATTATTTCTATACATAACTTCCTTTATGTTATGGATAAGTGTTTTGGAATGCATTTAAACAAATCATAGAATCAGTGGGAAAAAAAATGAAGCCGTGAGTAAACAAATGAATATTCACTATTCTCATTTTACTATTCTTAATGCTTATCTGTAGTACTACAACCTAAAGTTTGCAATGTGTGAAAGAATCTGAATGTAAGCAGATGCTGAAGTTAATGCTGTAGTAATAAAACGTATGGTTTCTTACATGCAAATTCTTTCAAAATATCTTATATTGAAGCATATTTTATAAAGCATTCTTTGTTGCTTTATTTGGATTATGATAATACTATTTAGAATACATGATTGCAGGTTTTAGATTTCTAAAGAGATTTCCAGAGAAAATTGATTGAAAAAGGAAGAGAAAATACAGATTAATGTTTAAATAATTTCTTGGAATATGACCTTACATTTTTAATTGCTAGATGCCATTGTTAATGAGAATTTTACAGATCACACATATAAACACTCCCATATGCAAACCAGTAAGTAGTCATGATATTGACTCGATAAGTACACAGTTAAAAGACAAGGGGGAATAACAACAGTTCTTTTAGTAGCAATCAAATTACTGTGGCATGAAATAAAGCTTTAATGATGAATACTATAAGTATTCACCAAGTACTTTATCTCTGTGTATCTGGAAATGCACATGGTTTGTTCTCTGAAGAAAACTATTAGATGACATAAAAAAGTGGTTCTTAGGACCAAAAAATGACATCAAGGCTGCTTGCAAAAAGATCGAATGAAGTTATTGTTGTTCCATGAAACATTACAGTAAAAAATAATTTCTAATATCTTATCTAATATTTTATAATGAAATATTAATATGTGCATTTCTTATTATAAAAATATTGCTGATTATTACATTTGAAGTTCTAATAGTTTATATATCCATATTGGATTTGAGCCATTTTAGGTGGTAGGGAGCATATTTTCTCTTTAGAAAATGGAGACTGCCTAATACGTGTGATGGTTTTATATTTTAGCACCCAGGATGCATTTTACAAGGGGTCAGGGAAACATATGCCTCTTATTTCTAAGCCAAATAATTTTGTCTGTACATACAAGCTGCCTTGAATATCAGATTCAGTGTTCTAATTAGGGAAATAAAGTTCCAGAAGGATGTTAGAACAAAATTTTAGCAAGATTAATATGGAAGCTAAGGATTGAAGGTATGTGGTGATTAAACCTCAAATCTACTTCAAGGAATTTATAACCTGATTGAGAAATCAACATAAATACCTGAGAACTTATCCCCAAATTTTATTCATTTGGTCAATAGATTTTTTTCTATAATTTGTATATAGTATATAAAATTAAGCCTTGTCACACTTCATTGAACAAGGTGCGTTTACTTCATATTTTTCTTCATGTATTCAGTAAACATTTAGCGAGCACCTAGGTCTTACAGAGAAGTTAATTTGTCAGACACTAAGCCAAGACCTTTACATATAATGTAATATTTAATTTTTTAAATTATTTTAGTTGTAGGTGGACACAATACCCTTATTTAATTTATTTATTTTTATGTGGTGCTGAGGATCGAACACAGTACCTTACCTGTGCTAGAGGTGCACTCTACCATTGAGCCACAACCACAGCCCCTCGTATTTAGATCTTATACCAACCTACTGCATTTGACATGGTAATAATACCTATTTTATTTTATTTTTAATAAACAAATATAAATTTTATCTATTTTCATAGGCAAAATTTGTATATATTTTCAATTAAATTATGATGTTTTGATATGTTTATATTATACAATTATTTAATCAAGCTAATTAATGTGTATTCCGCAGTTACTTTTGTGGTGAGAATACTTAAAACTACTTTCAATTATTTTCAAGAATACAACACCTCATTGTTATAGTCACCGCATTACACAATAAATTTCTTGAGTTTACTACCCTAATAAAAATTTTGTATCCTTTGCCCAACATCCCTGTCACTGACTCCCTCACTGTTCCCTGCCTCTGGTAAACATCATTTTACTCTCAACTTCTAAGAGATCAAATTTTCAAATTCCACATATGAGTAAAACCATGTAATATGTGAGTGCTTATCTGAATAATATTCCATTGTGTATGTGTACCACATTTTCTTTACCCATTTATCAGTTGATGCATACTTAGATTGTTTCCATTTCTTGGCTATTTTGGATATTGTTGCAATAAACATGGGCATGCAGATGTTTCTTCAAAATACTGTTTAACTTACTTTAATATACACACATAAGTGGTATATTCACCCATAATAAAGATAAAACGAAGGCTTGAATGTTTGTATCAACCATGATATGACAGCTAGGCAGTGTAAGTTATCTAACACCTATGCTTTGTTTTTGTTTTACTTATGTTTCATCAAAATTAATATATTTCTCTGTTATCGTCACTCCCTGGTTATTTTGCTGCAGCCGGACTGAGGCATTTCTCCTACACTTTTTCTATATTTGTAGTCATTCCTTGAAAGTTAAACTATTTATAATTTAGATTGTAATATAACCTTATGGTGATTGAAATAACCCTGACAATTAATTTAATTCCTTTTAGTTATTACTTTACACTGTACTTTTTTGTACTGTCTTCCTAAATATGTTTAAGTGCTATTCTTAAAGCCTTCCTAGAAATGCCTATTATCCTGGTTACTTTATCATCAATTACATTATATTAGTGATAATTTCATGAAGTTCATTTTCAGTATTCAAGATATGGCTTAGCTAATCTAGGAACCCAAATGTTATAAACCTCTGAAAGTGAATACCTTTTTTCTCAGTGATGTGCTCCAAATACTTAGATATTATTTGCTATATCAAGTGTTCTATCCCTTAAAGTTTCTTGGGGGATACTGTCAAAATGAAAAGACTGAAAATAATGCTACAAGTATTTCAGAATACAACATTGTCAAGGGGCTGGGGGTACACATCTCAGTGGTAAACTGAGTGCTTAGCATGTATGAGGCCCTGAGTTCTATCACATCATTACGGCGCGGGGGGGGGGGGACCAATTTTCTTTCCTTCCTTCCTTCCTTCCTTCCTTCCTTCCTTCCTTCCTTCCTTCCTTCCATCCTAAGGATTGAACTCAGGGGCACTCGACCACTGAGCCACATCCCTAGCCCTATTTTATATTTAGAGACAGGGTCTCATTGAGTTGCTTAGTGCCTTGCTGTTGGTGCAGCTGGCTTTGAACCTGCAATTGTGTCTCAGCCTACCGAGCCACTGATATTTCAGGCATGCGCCACCATGCCCAGCTTCCTCATATTTTCTTTATACATACAATTCTTAGTTCCTCTTTCCTAGTTATCCATAAAATGTGATAGGTTTTTTAACTTGAGTTAACCCATTGTGCAGTGGAATACTAGAATTTATTGTCTCTGTTTTTTGGTATCCATTATTCCTACAGCATATATATTTTATGTATGTATTTTCAAAGTGGTCTCTTACAATGCATATCATTAAATAATAAAGAATGAAAAAATATTCCCCATATAACATTACTGTTGATGTGGTCACCCGAATTTCAATAAGTCACATTCTGAGAATGGAATAGACTATAAATAGTATGCCAAAATGTGATCAATTAATAAATTTTGTTAAAGAGTTTTTAAAAGCCTACTTAGTCATTAGAATTTGAGCTATTACATTAAAAATTGTGTTCTTAGAAGCCCTAAATGTCATCAAATCCACTGACATCAGAGCTACTTCCTGCTTTTATTCATATCCTCCAAATTAATTCCAAGCTTGTCTATTTTTAATATTTAGGTTATGCCTAAATTACCATCTTAATTTCAATGTATAAACACATTTTGATGGTAAAAAATGTTCACATATGTGATAATGTGATTTCTTTTGGGATGTGAAAATTCTGCTGCTGATCTTTTTCAGTATTTCAGTATATGTAGTAATAGATTTGCAATAGCCAATCTCCAAGTGTACACACACATTCCATTGACAAAATGTTCATACCCACTCATCAGGAATCTGTGTCTCTGAAAAATATGTTTTTTGCAATCCCAGAGGGAGAAATCATGTTTTATTTTATTTTTATTTGTTTATTTTTTAATAGAAAGCTAAGCTGGGCATGGTGGCACATGCCTGTAATCCCAGCAGCTTGGGAGGCTAAGGCAGGAGGATCAAAAGTTTAAAGCCAGCCTCAGTAATTTAGCAAGGCCCTAAGCAACTTAGTGAGACCCTGTCTATAAATAAAATATAAAAAGGACTGGGAATGTGGCTAAGTGGTGGAGTGCCCCTGGCTTCAATCCCTGGTACCAAAATAATAATAATAATAATAATAATAATAATAATTATTATTATTAATAATAAAATAGAAAGCTCATCAATTTCAACATGTTGGAACTATACCTGCTATATGGGCAATCATTTGAAATACAAATGATACCCACTGAATGAACTCGGGTAAAACTAGTAGACTAACTAACATTATGATATTCTAATTTTTATTTCATAAAGTTGAGGCTCAATTTATAACCATGGACTTATGGGAACAGAGTCCAGATGACTGAGGGATTGTTTTTGTTTTCCAGTATCAATAGAATCTTCTGGAAGTACTTATTTGATCATTTCTGTATTTCTCTCTTGACATTTTCCTCTATCTCCTTATGCCAGAAAATTTCAGTGTTGATATTTGCTTAAGATTACCCAGGTACTTGGATATTTAAACTTGGTAGTTTTTAATGTGTCTATAATTTGCAAATAATTTTTGAAAACTTCATTTTCTATAATTAAGTTTGATAACCAATCTGATTTTAATGTATTTTTGCTTTGAACTTGTTTTCCCAATTAAAGTTTAAAATATTATTTTACAATGTGATATAGCTTTATTAAAAAAACAGTAAAGACAGACAAGTCCTACAAAACCTATGAAAAAATTGTTTGGAAATATATGTAGCAAGTGATATTGGCCAAATCTTATTGTTATATTTTGTGCATGTTCTAATATGTAACAACAAATTCTACCATGGTGTACAACTGTAACACACCAATAATGAGCCAAAGAGAAATGTAATTAGAAATTCATGGCAGGGATTTTGAACTTGTCTTTCATGTTTCAACCCCTTTGGGGAGTCTTCTGGCTTTCTCTACCTTCTCCCTCTGCTTTTGCATATCGTCTTATGATGCATCTATCAAACCCTTGATATCTATAATCATGCAGTAGCTTTTCTCCTTAATTGAAAAGTTACTGATAATAGAAATTGACTCCTTTCTCATTGTATCTCCTATATGTCCTCTATATATCATGCATATGCAGTCTAGGAGTTAAACACATTTTCCTATAAATTATACATGGGATGGAAAAATGGGTAAATACATGTAATTGGCTGATTGAATACACATATAATTCTTTCTATGTAAACTATTTTTTCAAGACTAAGTGACCTCTAAATCCTTTGGATTCTAATTATGTAGTTATTGCACATAGTACAAAATTCAAAGGGGTATACAAAAAAGGGTACACAATGAGGATCATTTCCTCCTATTTTACCCCCATGCACTTAGTTATCCTCCTTTGCTCTCACCAGAGGGAATTGATATTAGTGGTGTCTTATGTGTACTTTCAGAAATATGCTATATATGCATGTACACATACACATAAGCGTAAACACACTATATATAAATCTCAATTCACAGCTATCAACAAGGTATGAGAATACCAATTATTGCCTACCATAAATAGTACAATATATTATTAAGCTTCCTCTTCTTTGCCTATCTGGTTGCTGAAAAATTGTGTCTTATTGTAGTTTACATTTATCTACTTATGAAAGAAGGTGAACATATTTTCAAATATTTAAGAACCATTTTTGTTACTTTCGTTCTGAACTCTATTCGCTTGTTTTGCACATTATAGAATCCCGTCTACAACTGGAGCCAATTGACAAATGAGAACCAGCTCCTATTTTTTTTTATCATAAACAGTATTATCCAGCATGTTGAAACCTACTAATTTATTTGACTTACCACTATTGCTAATTGCATGAGTATTTCAAAAGGCAAACTGCACTGTCAAGGAGGGGTTGGTTTAAAATTCTTGACCATATACAGTATGCCCTTTAGGATATGAAAGCAAATCTGTAGAAAGGTCCCAAAAGCAATAATGGAGCTTTCTTTTTTGTTTATACTATTTTATTTTCTTTTTATGTTTTGTATTAGTGCCTTATAATTAAAAGAGTGGGGTTCATTGTGACTTATGCATGCACATAAGGATTTACCCATCTCAGGAATTTTTCACAAGCTGTTGCCTGCATAAACATTTGCCATTATTAGCATGGTAAGATTCTTTTATCCTTTAGCTTTCAGTTTAATTATACTTATTTGAGTATGAAATCTAGATGAATTCTTCCTCTTTCCCTGGACTCTACTTTAGGTATTCTCTATCTTCACATCTGTTTTTATTCCTTCCATAACACTTACTATTTTGTGTGTTTATTTTGTCATTTACTTGCCATTCCCTATAATAAACTGGAAGTTCCAGGAGAGCAGTTTTCATGTATGTCTTGTTTACTTTCTGTCTTCACTGACTGATCCATAATGTGGCATAAAATAAACATTCAACAAATATTTGTGGAACAAATAAGAGAACAAAATCATCTAAGTTCAGGTTTATCAAAACTCAGTTATTACTTTAGAACTATTTCAAATATGTAGTTCCAGGAGACTGAATTTAATTCAGCTGAGTTCTTACTGTGTATAAGAAAAAAAAGATAAGAGGATATGGAGAGGGAAGGAGGGAGGAAAAGATAGAGGGAAGAAAGGACAAGGAGAGACAGAGGGGAGAGGGGAAAAGATGGAGAAAAATGAGAGAGTATTAATGTAGATCCTTCAAAAGGAGCCTAGGGATATTACTCCTGCACTTATTCAACTATTGATTGCAAATGGATTTTCTAAGTACAGAAACAGCAAGGTTAGACACCATCATTGCTTTGAGACAAATGGAACCGGAATGCTTTCAGGCTCAGACATAATTGATAAACAAATGCAAAACTGAGAGAAATTATTAAAAGTGATTTTGAAATCGAATTTTTCTTACTATTTTCAGGGATGAGAAAATATTTTAAAATTGTAATAAAGCCTTGGCTTCACACTCTCTTAGTTAAAATCAATATAGCATGTATTTTAATACATCATATATGCCAGGAGCCACCTGATTGTATTGACAAGTATGAAACAGTGATCATTTTAACTGGGCTTCTTATCTACCTAGTGTTTGAATGGGGATAGAGCCTAATAAATAAAACTAAATTAATTGAAATTTAAGAATGAATTCAATAAACAAAATAGTAAATTTAAACCTTTTTTGTTTGTACTATTTTATTTTCTTTTTGTGTTTTGTATTAGTGCCTTATAATTAAAAGAGTGGGGTTCATTGTGACTTATACATACACATAACGAGTTACCCCAGATCATTCCCCGGTAGGTCCCCTTTCCCTCTTTACTTTCCTCTCCATGTTCCCCTTCCTCTACTCTTCTGGTCTTCATTTTATTTATTTGCATGCATATTTTCTATTGACATAAGCATACATGCAAATGGGATTCCTTGTGATATATTCATTCATGCATGTAGCATAATTTGGTTGATTTTATTCCCCAGTTCTTCTTCTTTCCCTTCCCTTTTCCATTCCTTCATGGTCCTCTACCTCTCCTCTATTGATTAACCTTTTATTTTTGTGACATTCCTCTTTTCATTTCTTTTTTTCTAACTTAATCTTAGTCATCAATCACAAGACTTGTTTATAAGGAACAAATACAAATTCTCCTTACAAACAAGATTGACATCCCCTTTGAACCATGACTGAGCTGAGGCATTCCTTATAGCCTTTAAGAAACAGAAGGGTATAACAGAGTTAGGTGTTTACAAATATGTAGAATATTAAAATCTATGTGGAATGTAATGTATCAATTATTAACTTGTGAATAGTGTAACTACCTGTATTTGGTGATGAAGAAAACATAGAAAGGTAGATTATGTAAATGGGGAACCTAAAAATTCAGGAATGGGATATAGATAACCTAGAGAATAATGGCTATTTTGGTCTGATTTCCTTTGTAGAATTATTTTTTTAAAGTGAATAAAATACTAAATATTAGCACATATGATTTAGTAGAAAGAAATGAAAACAGAGAAAATATAAGAAATATAAAAAAAGTTAAAAGTAACTTTAAGTTTTAGCTTTTTCATATATGTATGTTGTGAGTGTAAGGGAAGGGATCAGCACTTATAAGAATCTATTTGTTTTATGGTTGAGTGATGAAAATTAATAATGCAGTGAAAAAGACATCTAGAGATGTCCTTGCACATGTAACCTGACCCCAAAATACACCATATGACAGATTCCATCAGTGTAAATATCAGTCCATTAACACCAATAATCCTTTTTTTCAACTAAGACTAATTTTCATGGACTTAATTTTATCTGGACTCCTTAACTAAGATTTTTCCAAGCTGATTGTTCCATAACATTGCTCTAATAATTATTATATTATCCATGTTAAATATTTTCATGTTCCCTGTTGTACCAAGTTTGAATGACTTAGGTTGACATATAAGGTTCTCTGTATTTTGTCATTTTCCTTCTTTTACCTCTTCATTTCCTTCAATCTTTCACTGTCCTACATACATTTGAAGGCAGTCTCCTTAGACCTTGAATGTTATTTCCCAATTTCTCAACTTGCCAAGCTTTTGATCATCTTTTGGGACCCACACAAAAATATAATATTCTATGTGACACTTTTCATCAATTCTCTAGAGTGAAATCTCCCTTTCCTTTGATACTCCTGTAGCACTTTGTACTAACCTATACTGTAGAAGATATTATATTGCATGGTAATTATATTTCCAAATACCCTTCTCTTCAATCCAATTATGAGTACCTCAAGGGCCAGGACATTGTATTATTGTGTGTATCTTATGCTAAAAATGTATTAAGCGTCCATCAGAGGTTTCAAATGAATTATGTGATACATTCTTAATGCTGTGAAAAGAGCATTTTTATTCTAAGAATTCATGCTGAAACGTTTGGGATATTTTGAAGCAAGTTTTGATTAAATACTACTTGAATTTCAAGAGTCACTTTTATCTTTAATGGACTCTGAATTTTTCTATGTAATAAAATTTTTAATATACAATCATACTAACAATATAGACCCATATGATAGGTAATAAGGTCCTTCTTTATGTGTGTATATTAAACACAGAAGACTTACATCACATATGATTGGCTTAAAAATTCAGAGAACTAAATAAGTACCTTTATCCTAGTTAGACTTCAACACAACATGTTGAACTTTCATTTTAATGTGATTAGTGACTGCCTGGAATTTAGATCTGGATTGCATTTAGTCTTCCCTCCTAAAACCTCTAATCTCTACCAAAGGCTGATAGGGAAGTGAAATTCCTTCTTCTCTGTCAGAGGAATTTTATTGAGTCATCATTTGGGGTCTGGTGATGATATCTATACAGAAGATTCATTTTTCAGAGTAATTCAGAAAGCTATCATAAAATTATTGCTTCTTAGCAAGAAAAGTGAATTCCAGACTGACAGGAAACACTGAGAATCTCTGAGTGAGAAATGACAAAGGGACATGCCTCCAGCACTCCCACAAAGCCAGGCTGCCTTTCTGGAAGTGTGAAGAATTTATTCAGCAAATCTCAATATAAACTGGAAAGCCCAACAAATAAAGTCCATACAACAAAGATTGCCCACCAATTTTTTATACTATAAAATATAAATACAAAGCAAGGGATATACCTCAGTGGTAGATCTCCTGTATAGCATGCATGTAGCCTGGCTTCAGTTGCCAGTCCCAGAAATAAAAAAAAAAAAAAAAGGGTGAATACAGCAGAAAATACAATTTACCTCCATCTTATTATTTTCCACACAGAGCTGACAATACAGACTTAGAGAGAAATTATAAGAAGGGGAAGTTAGGAATTCACAGTTTTCGCCTTGATTACCACTTGAAAAAAACATGACTTTAAGAAATGTTCTCATTTGATTTTCTTTTATGTGTGAAAATGTTTTTTGTTGTGAATTTGTATGTGATGTACAGTGAAGATGGTTGCAAAGTATCTAAGATATATAGTAAACAAACAGAAATTCCTTTTAAACTTCATTAGAATACTTGCTAAACTGTCTTCTAGATGCTTATAACAATAAAATGAAGTTCACATTGAAATAATGTGTTTTGTTTGAGAAGAAATAAAATTATTATTCTGTTTTTTTCAAACTTTTAGCCAGTTATATCTTGAATACAAAAAAGGGAAGATCTGTTCAAACTTTCATATGTACATAGCACAGTGAATCCCAATATCAAATATATCCATAAGACGTTAATTTTAAAATAAGTATAAATAAATTGAAGAAAGATCAGTAGAGGGAGGGGACCAGGGGGAATGAAGAGGGGGAGAGGATAAGGGTTGGGGACTGAATTTGGGTAAACTATATTCCATGCTTTTGTGATTATGTCAAAATGTATCCTAATGTAATATATAACTAAAAAGAATCAATAAAAATAAAATTATTTATAGGTTTTAATAAGGAATAGAAAGCAATAAAATGTATTATCCAGAGAGACAAAATATTGACAATTCCAATTTTTTTACTCACGTATGATATTACCTACTATTGAAGGAAAAATAAGCTTAATGAGGTCTAATGGGATATACAGTTGGGTAAATTGGCTAGAATTTTGTTTGATTTATATTTTCATTATTCCCTGGACTTTGGAATCAAATAGTAAATTATGAAACTGTGTATGTTACTTTTGATTTATTATCCTTACAATATCACACCTGATTCGATTTAAAGTAGATAATATTTCTAGTTACCTGTCCTCAGAGAATAAACATCTGCTCAAATGCATTTCAGTACTTTAATTGTGTTAATAGGAATTGGTCAAAATTATAGTATAAAACTGAGTATATTCCATGTTGGAGAAAATGAGGATGATGATTATTAACTCTGATGATTAATTTCCCAATGTAAAAAGATTATTTATTTCTCTTTATATCATTCCATTTGGTATTCTAAAAAAGGCAAAACAAATCTTTACCTTTTTAGTGAATATTAGATGTAGAAGTAAATGATTTTATTGTTTTACATTAATTAATAAGACTACATTAATATTGTTTACAGTTTATAAAGCCTTTCATATATTTTAACTAATTTGCCCTAATAGCTATAACTACCTCCTAGAATAATGCAAGTGAGATGTTGAGAAAATTGTGCAAGTCACACATAGATTTTGATCACATTTTTTTTTTTTGTACTAGAGATTAAACCCAGGGTTGCTTTACCACTGAGCTAAGTCCCCAGCCCTTTTCATTTTTTGAGACAAGGTCTCCCTAAGTTGCTTACGGCTTTGCTAAGTTGCTGAGGGTGGCCTCGAACTTGTGATCTTCCTGCCTCAGCCTCCTGTGCAGCTAGAATCACAAGTATGCACCACTACACCTGGTGAGTTTAATCAATTATGGTGCTTGAAATATGTGCTTTCATACCATATACTTACCAACTTTAAATATGAATCCTGGACTTATGCAGCTATTGGAAGGATTAAGTGAGGAACTGTTTCTAAAGCTCTGGCACAGTGTGATGCTCAGCACCCATTATTTCATTTCCTTAAACTTATAGAGAAGTGACTTCAGTGGTGGTACTACAGAGAGAGGGAGTAATTTCACCTTCATTTAACTTTGATTAGTCTCCACAACAAGGCACCCCAAGCAAATATACAATTTCCAAAAATAGAAAAACCTACATTTAAGGCATGTCCTGTGTTTTTCCTGCTGCCCTCCCTTTCTCAGCAAGATGGCTACATCTGAACTATAAAATGTCAGGGGTCACCTAACAATTTATTAATCAGGATAAATTGCATGATAGTTCAATACTTTAAGAATAAAACTTGATGTAAAATAGTTCAAGGTGATCAAAATACAAAATTTTTAAATAACTACACGACCTGATCTTACACTTTTGCAACTTGACACTCACATTCACTCTCTGCTCAACTACCAACTCAAGGACTAGAACATTGGTATATTACTCTACCTGTGTGCAGCTTCCTTATCTCATCCATTAGCATTCCCCATTCTGAGGGAATAAACACCTAGATCCATCATCTTGTAATTGTGTTTATTTATTTATTTATTTTTAGTGGTACATAGGAACCCAGGAGTGCTCTACCACTGAGCCACATCCCCAGCACTTTTAAAAAATTATTTTGAGACAGGGTTTTGCTAGGTTAGCCAAGATGGCCTCAAACTTGAGATCCTTTTGCTTCAGACTTTCTAAGTGGCTGGGATTGTAGGTATGCACCAATGTACCGAGCTCATCCTCTAATTTTAAAATATTTTACTGCATATATATGCTTCAACAATATTTGTTCAAGTTTATTGTAGCAATTTAAAGTGTGATTTTGGGGTGCTTGGAATGTGGTTCAGTGGTAGAGTACTTGCCTAGCACATGTGAGGCATTGGGTTCCATCCTCAGCACCACATAAAAATAAATATACAGGTATTGTGTCCATCTACAGTGAAAAAAAATTTTTTTTAAGTATGACTTTTGGGCTGGGTGTGGTGGTGCATGCCTGTAATTATCCCTGTAATCCTAGTGGCTTCTGAGGTTGAGGCAGGAGGATCAAAAGTTCAAAGTCAGCTTCAGCAACTTGGCAAGCAACTCAGCTAGACTATGTGTCTAACTAAAATACAAAATAGGGCTGGGGATGTGGCTCAGTGGTTGAGTGCCCCCGAGTTCAATCCCTAGTGCCAATAAAGAAAAAAAAGTATGACTTTCGGACTTCCTATAGCCTCAATTTAAGTTTTGTCTGCACTAGTTACTAGATAGCAGACCTTCAGCAATTTACTTAGGTTTTCTGAGCCTCAGTTTTCTCATCCATAAAATTGGAGATAATAATAGTACTTATGCCATAGTGCTATTGTGAAATAAATAAGTGGAAATTATTAGTTCAGTGTGTGGTATAGATTCTTTGGGGTTTGATTTTTATATTTAAATTTTATTAAAAGTATATTTGGTGCTCAAAGTATTTCACACAATCACATCCCTAAAATTTATCATGTTTTGTGTATCAGAAGTTCCTTTGTTTTCAATACTATATAAGCAACATAACTGTTCATTTTCTTGTCAATGGGTAAGAGGATGGTTGAAGATCTGTTTGTTATTTTGAACAGTGCTGCTCTGAACATTCTTGTACATATTTCTTGAATCAAATACTTCCGCTTTTTATGCCACAGATGGATATCTCAGTATTTTACAATGCCATGGAATGAAATCCAGATCCTATAGCCCTAGATTCTAATAGCTGTCTTGTTTGTCCTTATTGAGCCAGTGATACACTTAAGCCAAAACAAATTATTCATGGTTATTATGAACTTACGGTACTGCTGGTCGATACTAAGTCCTTTTCTATGAATCCCTCAATACTCTTGCTCCCGGGGTCTGGTCTGTACTGCACTAACTACTTTTTTTTTTTTTTTCTGAGACTTTATTGCTAGGTTTAAAGTCTTCATACTCTGGGTCTTTACTTACTCATTCCAGAGTTAGCTGGATCACTCTGGTGTCTCTTTTTCATTGTACTTTTTCTTAGTATGTCTTTATTTTTTGGTTTGTTTGGCAAACCACAGGCAAGGACTAGAGAGCAACTAGCTCATTTGGTAGCTGTTCACAGAAAACACAAGTGGGAGTGGGAGGCAGGAAGAGTGAGGAAAAGATTTAAAAAAATGGTAGTTTGTTACTGAGCTGGCTACTGTGTTAGAAAACTGAGCTCAAAGCTTTGGAGACTCTGAGGAGTGCTATGGAGTACATTTTGAATTGTTACTCCAAAAGGGCAGGAGGTGGGGGACTCTGTCCCTTTGCATCATTGATTGAGGGTTGTCCAGGAATATCGTATCTCTTGTATTTGGTAGGATGAGTGAATTCCTATGACTTTGAGGAGAGTCTTGAGGCAGAAACACTAAGAGATGCAGCTACTTGACTTGGCAGGGCTTTGGGAGTGTGGGGGATGTTCTTCACAGAGCTGATCAAGTAAGAGGTACATCAGTAGGATGGGATACCTGCTACATAGCACAAACTGGATTTCTAAATTATCCAATACCATGATTTTTTTGACAACATGTACCAAGAAGATAAAATATAGCTCTGTCTTCATGCTATTGAATCCTTCACATCTGATATCATGTGGCTTACTTATAGATGTTTCAATCCATTGTTCAGGTATTTTAGTATATGAAAGCCCTATAGTCGCTTTTTCTTGATTTATGATTAAATCAGGCAAGATTATTTTAAAAACAGTTTGATGTTATATATATATAGCAAGCACTCAATAAATATTTCTTAAAGGGATGACTTTTAAATGACTTTCTATATTATGTAGATGCATAAAGACTATAATATAGCCCTTCAGCAGGGAAACTGATTCTTCAAAGTTGTCAAATGACTGACAATGATATATATACAACTGAAATCTTAAAGAAAATGTTATCAGAGGTTATGTTTAAACTAGGGAAATGATCAGTTTTCACAATAAACTATCCCACTGCTTCCTCACTGTAGTCTCTGGTCTGCTATGATTAGTAAATTCCCATCTTTCAGTACAAAAATATCTGTAAGCTGAAAGGGAAACATTTCCAGGGGGAAATAATTAAAAAGCTTTTCTTAAATTTTATTTGATAGTTGTTGTATTACCTTTTCAATCATTTAAACATATGTATCTCCTAAAATATTTTCTTACTCAAAGACTATAAGAATTACTATGTTAGACCAAAAGATTTATGGTTTAAATAATAAAATAAGCAAATTTGTTTGTTATTTAGAGTTGTCTTAGTAACTTGAAGCCACCTTTGTACTTCTCCCCAGTTCCATCACTTCCCTCATTGGCACCAGAATTAAGCCCTGAATTTTGCTTTGTGTTATAATTTTGCCACATGTGGATATATGCCAAAATAACAAATTAGTTTGTATTGCATGCTTTTGCACTTCATATAATTGGAATCATGTTGCATCTATTCTTCTGTGACTATTTTTTTCTAATTATCATTATGTTGCTAAGATTCATCCATGTCGGTGAATGTAACTGTAGTTCATTCATTTCCAATGCCATATTCCATCACAGGGTAAACTACAACTTATTTAGATATTCTCCTGTTTTATTTGTTTTTTATATTAAAACAATGATTCTTATATACACTTAGGAGTGAGATTGCTGAATCATAGGGTTCATGTATGTGGCCTCAGATACACTCCTTATCTCCTTTATACTTCTTTACTCATTGCCATTGGGAAATGGACCCTTGGAAAGTGGGTCCCTGTATCAGGCTCCCATGTCAGCTGATTTCTAGCTATCTTTGGATAATGGTGGAGAACTGGAGAGTTAGAGAAGAGACCAGGATACTTCTTGTTCTGCCTTTTTTCCATGAGAAGGGCATTGTGTTTGGCACCCCTGATTATGCTTCAAGGTTCCAGCTCCAACCAGATAGGCCCACAGTCCTGCAGCTTCTGGCTTCCACTGAATGACCTCATATTGGCATCCACTGAACTAAGGCACCCTTCGTCCTCTCTCCCTCTCTCTCTCTCTCTCCCTCTCTCCCTTCCTTCCTTCCTTCCTTTCCTCCTTCCTGTTTTCAATATGAAGTGGCTTCCAGTTTTCATTTAGACTGACTGCATAAGAGGATGCATTTCTAACTTCATAAGATTATGGCAAATTTTGCTCCAAATTAGTCATGCCACCAATAAACAAAAAAATCTCTTTGCTCAAAATTCTCTCCAACACTTGGTAATGCCAAGTTTTTAAGTTTTGGTGACTCTACCAGGTATGCAATTTTCTTCCTAGTTGTGGTTTTAATTTAAAATTCACCAATGAAAAATTAATTTGAACATTTTTATAGTTCCTTTGGCCAAAATTTTAAATGTAGACAATTAATTATTAAATATAAAATATAACTTTCTTTACATTACATTGAATTACCTGGAGTTTCACCAATTGATTATCCAGTAACATTTCTATAATAGTAAACTGTTACTTATGGCAGTTAAATTCAATGCGCATTTTTTTTTATTGTGTTAGTTATACTCAAGTTACTCCTGAAGCAAGACTACAGGAACTTTTTTTGTATGAATCTGGAAGATTCTTTATGGTGTTTGAGCTCTTATTTTCAGATATTCAGATGTCAAAGTATTTTTAGAATGGGTCTGTAAGGCATCATTATTTGGTAATTATAATCTTGTTGATTGACAGCAAGTACCGTGTTCAATGAAAATGTTGCTGCATTGAAGTAATCCTGGTTTTTGCTAGTGACAGACTGCTTAGATCTAAAGTGGAAAGAAGTGATTTTAAATTCACCAGTATAAAGATATAGGATTTCTCATTAGATACTAAAAGGTTATTGTTGCCCCCAAACTTTTAAAGTTTCTATTTTGTATTTCAAGAATGAAATTTGGTTACTGTCAAGTTTAGGTGTTTTATACAAAAATTACTTTTTTAAAAAGTCATTTCAGTATTGTTTGTTAAAATCGTGAGCTTTTTATTTTGGAAGGAGGGAGAAATTAAAGAAGCTGCAGGCCATGTAATTGTACATATTTCTCATGGGAAACAAAATGTGCAGCTGTGTGATAGACTGAGATTGAAATATGAGGAATTATAGGAGTGTTTGATAGAATATGAATAAAACTAAATAAAATAAAGTGTGATATAACTTAATACACAGTGTTTCATTTGAGAAAAATGAACATTTTAAAGTATTGGATTGTTGGTCTTTTAAAGGGTCATATGTGATTTGTAATTACAGAATTGTTTTTCTCCTTTCTGAGAGTTAATAGAAGGCTAACATAAAATTCTGTGAGGTAAAAGACCTTGGGCCAAGGCAAAACAGGAGGGATCTGAAGAGAACTATAGATAAGCTGTGAAGTTCTCCAAGTAGATGTTTGAGTTTATACCTAACAGTATTTACAACTAAGATGAATGAATGAAAAATGGTCATGTCTCTAGTTTCAATGTTTTTATGAATTCTGCTAACATCAGTAAGAAAATTCAAATGAAACTACATGCTTTTGTACATTTCAGATCTCTGAGGGGTGTGCATTAATAAGTATTCAAAAGTATTCTGTCATTTAAATATTATGACAATTTTTATGTAATTGGATTCTCCTTGAATGTATGACAACATTCTTTACTAGACTAAACATATCCTCAGTGGTTTTTTTAACAAAGTTGTAAAATTCCTTGGTGTTCAGATGTTAATTTTTGAA
Organism: Marmota flaviventris; assembly: GCF_047511675.1. Classification (NCBI taxonomy): domain Eukaryota; kingdom Metazoa; phylum Chordata; class Mammalia; order Rodentia; family Sciuridae; genus Marmota; species Marmota flaviventris. Next base: position 26,437,224 of record NC_092518.1, on the reverse strand, counting down.
TTGTCATCAATGTGTAGTCTAAATACAGAAAAGCTTGGTCAGAATTATGATTCTAAAGGAAGAAAATTATAGCAAATATCAATTAGTTCTCTTATCAGTGATTAATTCAATTAAATACTTGGATCTTTCATTATAGAGCAGTATGTACATGAAGAATAACCACACTATTTACTATAATCTATAGGAGGAGATGAAGGGAGATTATGATAAAAGGATAAAGTTTGATAATAAAAAGCCTTGTTAAGATATGACACAAAAGCAAAATGAAAAAAAATTCATAAAATCAAACAAAAATTCCATAGGAAACCTTATATCGGCAAAGCAGTTACATGAACTCCAGTATGTTTTTTAAATTAAAATATGAAACAAACTATTTCAAAGTAGTTTTGCAAATAAGAATTTACTCAAGATGTTTCATGAAGTGAAATGAGTGTGACAGTGAAGTAATTATTCCAGTAATGATGATATTAAGTGAAACTTTCATTATAAAGTCCAATAATAGTAAGGATATTTGCTCATGAATTTACACTAGGATGTTTTTTAGTTTAGAGGACATCCTTATCAATGAATAAATGCATGGAGTATGTGATTGTCTTTAAATATTCAAGAAAAGCAGTATATTAGTTCCACATAATTACATGGAAAAAAACCAAACCTCTGTCATTTTAATAAATTAGTCATGATCATAATATTTATGTAGACTTCACTTTGCTTGGCAGATTGATTTGACCTAACCTACAAATCGGTGTGGTCATCCTCAATCAATATGCTTTTGTGTCCCACTATACTCTCGTTCCTGGAGTACCAAAACAGCATACTAGCTGGGCTCACTTTTATGCTCTTGCCCCCTTCTATCCAACCTAATTGCAGCATTTGCAGCAACCTTTTAAAAAGGTCAATTAAATCATCTCACCTCTTCATTAAAACTCTCCTCATTCTACCAAGAGTAAATTCTAAACCTTTTACCTTGACCTATATATCTGGACTGTGCCTTTCTCTCCAATTTCCATTCAGCTTTGCTTTGTGGCTTCAGGCAAGCTAGTTTTGTCTTTGTTCTTGAATGTAATAAGCTCTCAACCTCTGTGTCTGTGTCTGCTTATTTACTATTCTCTCTGCATAGGATGCTCTTCTGTTTTCTGAGCAAGCAGTTTTATTTTTCACTCATTTGTTCATTCATTTATTCCATAATTCAGTACCTCTCAACTGAGGGCAATTTTGCTCCCTAGTCAATATTGGGAAATAAATGGAGATAGCCATAGCCATCACAACTGAGTAGAGAAGTGATTGCTACTAGTATCTAGTAGGTCAAGACCAGGGATATTACTAAACATGCTACAATGTACAAAACAGCCGATCATGACAAAGAATTATCTTACAGAAGATATTAGTTGTGCCAGGACTAAGAGTCCCTGCAAAAATTCAACACTTCTAAGGCCTCGGGTATATGGTGATAAACCAAATGAACATGGCCCAAACTTTCATAAGCTGATTCTTTAGGGGGAAGACAGTCAATAAGCTAGTTAAAAACTGAATATATATTTTAAAATAATGCTAAGTGCTGTCAAGGAAGAGGTGACCAAAGAGTGACTGGTGAACCCTACATCTCTTCTTATGCTCTTTCTCCTGGTCAAGAGTATTTCTAAATACTTGCAGGCCAAGTAAGAGCCCTAGGAGTCATGATTCAAAGGAATGTTAAGTTCTGATATTGTTCCATTTTTTTTGTTGTTCTGATGCTGGTTAGTTGGGTGCAATTATCTTTGTGAAAATTCATTGACCCCTGAGCTATGACTTGTACAAGTTTCTTTACATATCTCACATTCATATATAAAGATTACATGGAATTCTAAAGGCAAATTTCACCCTTTCTTCTCATTCATCCAGTACCTCTAACAAGTCAGCTAGATTCCATGCTGTATGTTCATTGTTGAATGCTTGCTATATATGATACTGTGATCAGTTTTTAGATCAGTTGAGGAAATAAATAACTGGTCTAATACCCAAAATTTTTTATGGTACAAGTATTATTATTCCCATTTTACAAATGAGAGAGGACAGACAAGCCAAATAACTTGTCTGTGGTCACATAGCTAAAAACAGAGAGGTAGAGTTTCAATTTGAGCCACTGTTTTTAATCATTATATCTTACCTCTCATGAATTCTATCTCCACAAAACTCTGAATACTCCCGCCTTCCCATTCCATCCATACCACCCAGCTTTAGTTGACATCTTCAGAGCTTTTTTCTATTATTGTAATGATAATATCTCAAGAAATCATGTGTACTTTAGTCTACCCCCAACTCAGTCTAAATACTGCCAGAGTTAGTGCTTGTTCTGCTGTGTAAATATTCATATGTAGTTTAGTTAAAATCCATTAATACAGCAGTTAGTGACCTTGGCTACATATGAGAATTGCCAGTCCCTACTCAAGATCAATTATACCAGAAGCTCTGGGGATGGGGACCTGAGAGTGAGCATTTTTTAAAAGCTCCTTAGGTGAATATAATGCACAGCCAAACATGGGGAACATTGTTTTAATGTCTCCTGATAGCTTTTTTTTTTAATCCTAAAAGCTATCAGGAGACATTAGGCACAATGGCTTTTCATAATCCTGTCCCTGCATCCCTCTCTCTTTTATCCTCTACTCTAAATCTCTTCTTCCTCACATTCTTTCAGCACCTTCCACCAATATATGCTTCATTCTAATTATGCAAAAATGTTTGGTCACCTAGGGGGTCATGATTTTTATATCACACCTTTATATATACCAATCCTTCTCTCTCAATGCTTCTTTTGTTTCTTAATTTATTTCAACTCATGTTAAAACAAACTCATGTTTATCTTTCAAACAGCAGGTCTGGAATCATTTTTAGGGGACTTTTTTATTTGTTATTTAGCTATTTATTATTTTATGAGTTAATACATGCAAATGGTAAAGTATTAATAAATTACAAATTAATATATATCAATAAGTCTTGCTGATACTCTAGTTTCCCAATTCAATTTCCCAGAAGTGATCAGTATTTCTAGATTTTTCATGTAGAGTTCCAGAATATACAATGCTTATACAAATATATACAAGTGGGTATATACTTTTGTACACATGGTAATATATCATATACAGTCTCCTCATTTTTTCACTTAAAACAGTGTTTCGTTTGTTATCTTAACATGCAGAACTTTATCAGTCTGTTGAATATCTGAAATATTCTGTGATATACATTGAAATTTATTTGAATAAATTAATGTCTATCTATGGCATTTACTTGGTTTCTACCTTTAATATTACAAAAATACTTTAGCATAAGGAACATTACAATACATAGTCAGCTGGTACATGGTAGTACTTTTACCTGTGTTCTATTTAACACAGTAATTATTTGTGTTAAGTAACTTCAATTCTAGAAGCAAAGTGGCTATTTCAGATGCTCTGTGCTTTTATGAAATTTATAGATGAATTATATTGCTTTTAAAAATCATTGTGCCCATTGATTTGTTTTAGGAACACTGCCTCTTTACACATTTCTTTGAAAATATAATCATTGTGGAAATTATTTTAGACTGCAAACACTTTTTCATGTATTCATTCACCCATTTATCAGATGCTGCTTCCATTTAGAAATTATTAAGAATTTAGCCAGGTGCGGTGGTATATGCTTATAATCCCAGCAGTTTGGAAGGATGAGGAAGGAGGATTGTAAATTCAAAGCCAGCTCAGCATCTTAGTGAAGCACTAAGAACTCGGTGAGATCCTGTCTCAAAAATAAAAGGGGGGGGGGGGGTTAGGGCTGTAGCTCAGTGGCAGAGCACTTACCTAGCATTTGTGAGGCACTGTGTTCAATCCTTAGCACCACATAAAGTAAACAAATAAAATAAAGGCAAGCTGTTCATCAACACTACAAAAAAAAAAAAAAAAGAAAAAGGACTGGGTATGTGGCTCAGTGGTTAAGCACCCCTGGGTTCAATTCTTGGTCCAAAAACAAACAAACAAACAAACAAAAAAACCCAGAAAGAAACTATTAAGAACTTACTATATGATACAAAATATATTGTAAGTTCCAAAGCTGGACATATTAAAACAGTATAAAATGTCCAAAGCTCCATAGGATACACTTTCTAGTGAAGAATAAAGTAAAATCACAACTACAATAGGAAGATGAGCACTATTGTGGAGGTGGGGGATGGAAAATCTAATCCTACCAGAGTTTTGAGATGACACCTATAAAAATGTGTTTTCTAAGCTCATGAGAGTGAGTTAGGAAGGTGTTCTAGTAACACCTACAATGCTCAGTAATAAGAAAGGACATTATGCTGTCAGAGAACTTGGAATCCTCAATATGATAATACAGTAGATGGCTTAATATGTGATTGGGTGACAGATGCACATGTGGGAACAGAAAGATAAGCATATCAAGGGTTTATAAACCACATTAAGGAATTGAAATTCCATATTTTGTCAAGAGTGGTAAGAGGCATGTCATAACTAATCAGTGGGTTAATAAAATAAGAAATGTATTTTGCAAGATAAATTCATGATGGAGAGAATAGATGTGGAATTAGAACTTTTCATATACATTGTGAGATTTTGCTCAGAGGCAGAAGAAAAGACATGGAAACATTAGAAATACGAGACATGAAATCCTTAGAACTGGATGAGTGATATTAAATGTAGGGATGAAGAAGAAATGAGAGGAGGCCAGATTTTGGGTCATGTCAGCTGGTACATGGTAGTACTTTTACCTGTCTTTCTCATTTGATTGTAAGCTCCCCGGGGCAGAGAAGCTGATTTTACTTCTTATCCACAAATATGTGCCTGTCACATAGATTTCTGATGAATGAATAAACTATACTATTTTGGAAGAGCATTAGACCATATTTTAAAGTTCTACATTTTTTTGAGGATTATACCATTGATGAGCAGGTATGGAGCAATTTTATATTTTTCTCCTGAAAACATAATATTGTGTATTATTCTTTTTCTCAATAATAATATATTAACTTTATATTGCACATCCACAGTGAGCACAGAATTCATGCCTGCTCATCATCTAATTTCATAATGTAATTTCTCCATCAGAGGCTTGGACATAAATCCTGCTTTGTTACAGGTATTGCTATAAATGCTCTTCATTTGAAAGGTCAATCGAGTCGCAGTGACATTTATTTTTAGCTCTTAAATGCTTTAATTGCTATTAATGATGAAATTCCTTTAGTTGTCTTTTTTTGCCTTGTTTTTAATTTAGGAAATTTCCCTGGTAGATAGATACTAGACAATTTATGATTCGAAGTTATTTTCCTATATCAATCATGCTTTACCTTGTTTCTGTTTCTTCAGTTTATTCTGCTTGTTGGAAAGTATCTGATGGGTCTCTTTTTCTCTTTCTTTGCAAATTTAATCTTTTGCATAATGTTTTATCATTTACAGAAATGAATGCATTTATTGTGCATAGAAAGAATGGCTTATTATAATCTGACATTTAGTATATAACCATGTGGAATATGCTTTTGATGAATATAATTTCAAAGTTGGGAAATTTCTCATTAGGCAATCTCAAAAGCAAAGTTAAAATTTATTTCAAAACTGTGGCTAAACTTGGAAATGATATTCAGTAATGTATTGTGAGAGTTCTATATAGCAAATTGTCTGTCACACCTTGTAGTTAATAAGTAATAATTTTAAAGATGAATTTTTCCACAATTTAATGCAAGTATTTGAAAGTATCAACATATTTAAGGAAAAAATAACCTTCTTAAACTGTAAACTAGTTCATATTTCATATTTTTTCCTTGTAGTAACAGAGATAATATAATATTTATTTAAATATTTAACAGTATAAATGCTCTTTCACATTTTACACTTTGCACTTTTAAATAAATATAAAAAAAGTCCACATTATTTAATTCTGACATAGATGAATTAAAATATAAAATAATTCCTTTATAAATAATTAAAATCTACTGTTAGTGTCAATATTTTGGAAAAACATCTGACTACTTTATCCTTTTATTTTATATATATACCACAAACGTATTTTCATCATTTGGTCTGAAATGATGAATAGCTGCTTATTACTTTTCATTTTGGATATATCTACATAACAGGGAATTTAATCATTTTTGCTTATTCAAACACTTGTTGATTAATAAATTAAAAATATGTAAAAATAAAATTTCATTTACAATTTTAATATGTTCCATGCTAACTTCCTCCTCTCAATTTTCTTTGTTTTATTTATTCTCTTTGTTCTTGGATGTATAGTTTTACCAAATTGATGTATTTTCAGCAGATATTTTTAGTTTTTTATGCACTTAATCAAATACTATGAAAGAATAGTCTATAAGCCATTATTCCAACATAAGGAATCCTAAGCAAGACACAAATAATGGACATGTATAAAAGCTAAAAAGGAATACCAACTTGTTTCTGATTAATTCAAGATAATATAAGCTTAAGATTGTAAGGGATAATAGAAATCAACAGTCTGATGGGTCACCCAATATTTTTCTTAAATTTTTTTTCTTAGTTTTAGGTGGACACAATACCTTTATTTTTTTTATTTATTTACTTATTTTAATATGGTTCTGAGGATTGAACCCAGTGCCTCACACATGCTCGGTGAGCATTCTACCACTGAGCCACAAACCCAGCCCCCAATGTTTTTTTTTCTTTAGCAGTAAAACCACTTTGAAGAAAATTTAACATAAGGAAGTCTCAATCCAAAAAGTAGTATTAGAGCTGCTCTCCTAAAACATGGGGGTTCGTAGAGCTCAGTTTCAAATCCACTAATAAGTAAAAACACTTATTTTATTGATGATGTAACCAGATCACATAGAATTGAAAACACTTGTTCAAATTTATCTCCCTTGTTTATGCCAGAGCCAATACAAGAATCCAGAACTGTCTGCTTTTAAATTTTAAACATGTTGTATGATATTCGGTAAATAATTTTTAAAAATTTCTCTAAAAAGTTCTGTGCAAGCTTAGGATAATATATGTTTAGCCTGAATTAGATCAATGGCTTTTAGTTTAATTCTTTTTTTTCCTTGATATTAGAGAAACAGGAAGTTTATTTACTTATTTCTTTTTAAAAAAATTTACAAAGTTACTTTCTGTTGGGTGTTACTAAGCTCAAGTAGGCCAGAATGCCAATCTTAACTTCTCAGACCCCATTGCCTTTTCCTTGTTTAGTCTTGTGGGTGGTGACAAGGGAAGGGAGCATATCTCCTTAGGAAAAGAAACACCTTTTCAAAACATAGTCCTTATCACAAATTATTTTTTAAATGCCTGTATGTAGTCTTAAATATACAGCCAAAGCATAACCATATTTTATCAAAACATTTTGATTCTTGGATTCTGGAAAGGGACTCTTAAAAATAAAATGATCTGTCTACATATGAGATTTGTAATGATATTTAAAATGGATGTGCTTTATTGCCTGACAGCCCCTTTATATTGGCAGAATACTGTAAGGATCTCATTACATTTTAATTTACTGCTGAAAATGGAGAAAAGTTCAAAGGGGAAGCCTAATTAGCGAAATGGTTGCCAACTAATCCATTGAACTAAGCCTGCTAAACACAGTCATGCTCTTCTTAATATTATGAAGAAACATTTTATATCGATTGCAGAGAATAAAGAAAAAGAAATTACTTTTATTGAACTTTAAAATAGGAAAAATGAAGACAAAACCTGGATAAGCCTTTGGCCATATCAACATCTTCAGCTTGAATTATACAGCACCAGTTGGCAAATGATTTAAAGTTGTTAAAATACAGGAACTGGAAGCTATTAGATGAAGGCTGGTAAATCAGTTGGAACAATCAATGGATAATTTTGATTGATCAAATGTTAAATACTCCACAGATTAGAATCTTCCAACCTAAAAAACATACACATTTTTAATGAAAGATTCACATCTTTGACTTTATCTGCCTATACTTTAATTTATCTGATGATAATAAAAATCAGTTTTTCTTATCTCTCTTTTCTGAACCCCTTTCTTGAACTCTTCTGTTATTCCCTCTCCTTCTTTTATCCTGTTTTGTATTCCTGATTGCTTAATTACATCTGATATTTTCTAAAATGATTATTTTTTTTAGTTACCATTGATATTTTTTACACTGATGTAAGAAATTTTTCTCAGAAACTATAATTTTATATAGCCTTGTTGTAGACTTCTAGGAAGTGGACTGAGGCACAAGAACCATTTTAAGAACATATTCAATAAGCAAAAGAAATAAAAATATAAAAATTTTAGTCAATGTAAAAACAATTTGTTTTGTGATTTATATCATTTAGTTGCTTGAAAGGTCATTTTAAAGTATCTTTGGAGAAGTTAAAAGCATACTTCCTCACTTAGTTGGAACTGGAAGACATTATGCTATGTCCTTGAAAATGACAACAAAAACAGGGTGTATAGTTCCACTGTGTTTATAGACCATATTTTCTTTTTCATTTCATTAACCTATATTTATAATTAGGTTCAATAAATGTGGCAGCACAAATATTTCTCCAACATATCAATTTCAATTCCTTTGGATATAGAACCTACACACAGAAAGACAAATATTGTATGGTCTCACTTATATGTGGAAGTTAACGAAATTTCTGCTTTCATGAAGCTGACTTTTTTTAGTCTAATGCTGGGTGGGAGGAGGATAAGAATTGGGGAAGAGAAGATATTCATCAAAAACTATAGAGTTTTACTTAGATTGAAAGAATGTGTTTTATTGACTTTTATTGCACTGCCTTGTGGTAATATTTGATAATGATGTATATTTCAAAATTGCTGAAATTTTTAGCATTCTCACCAGTAAAAAATGATTAATCAGTGAGGTGAAAGATATGTTAATTAGCTTTGTTGAATCTTTCTATAATATTTACATAGGTCAAAACATAACATTTCATTCTACAAATATTCATGATTATTATTGGTCATTTAAAAAATAAAAGTATACCAATTTTAAAACCTGCTTTCTCAATTCAAAAACTCTCAAACAAAAAGGCTATAGTACTTTATCCTGAATATTTTCTATTTCAGTTGCTTACATATTTAACTTTTCATCACATAGCAATTCAAGATCTAGTCCACAATGTTCTTGAATCTAAAACAATTTTTTCAGTGACACCTCTGATAAAATGTATCCCTAATAATATATTTAAGATGGTAAAAACACTCTTTTTTGAACACAGAAAACTCTAATTTTGTAACAAAATGGAACATGTGTACTTGCTCCAAATTTTAACTTGGATATCTGTACAAAATGGTTGTCCATTTAATACTCTGTTTTGCTTATCTTGCACTTGGGTGAATTGTCTTGATTACTGGAGTGTTATGTGATATCACTTGTTATGTTACCAGTACTTTAAAAATAGCTCTATCCCTAAACCCCTTAAATAAGATTTCTTTTAGGAACCTGATTTTTTCCCTAATCTATAGCTTAGCCCTGAAGGCAATGTGGCCTCTTGCTGTTTACTTCTCATTATCTCTGTACTTTCAATTATATATGTGGCTCTTTGCTTTATTTTAAAACAGTTGTGCATTGCTGATGAGCCCTGAAGTCACCAGGGGTGGCTGGTGTCAATAGTGAGTTTATGTATGGCTATTTTTATCCATAAAGCAGTTTACTTCCTGGATGATGAAAGGCACTAAAGTGAAACCTGCCTCCTATTATACCCTAGGGGTGTAATCAAGAGGGGTTCCATCAGAGCATACCAATTAAATAAGCTAGAGCAGGCTGCTCTGGGTTAGACTAAGGAGTAGGGTTTTCACAGATTTTTGAACTCTTGGAAAAGCATCAGGATACAGCACATCTGATTCTTTTGATAGCACAGTTATGTACATAACCCTCTATGTCATAGTTTCTGCTCAGAGGCTGTGCTCTTAGATTTAATTTTCTTATAAGCCATTACACTCATTATTGTTCATTTAAATCTTGGCAAGATATGCATTGCTAGTTCCCTGTGAACTAGATGATCTCTTCTTCTAGACTGTATTTTATCTCAGGGACAATTATAAGTGTTATAAGAAAAGAAAACGAGCATTTTTGCCTGTTTATACTGTATTTGTCTATATAGCTATAGGTATATAGACACACATGTGTGCGTGCACACACAAACACAAACTCAGTAGTCTTATAGCTTCTTGTACATACGTCAATGAAAGTATTGAATCAGAATTCCCTCTACCACCCTCAGGAATATTTCCAGTTTTTCTTTTAAACTTTTAATTTGATTCTTACTGCTATGATCTGGAACCCCAAAGGGTCTTTTGTATCACTTTATACACATTTGGATACTGCTTCTCTGACTGGTGGAGGCTGTCTTATTGGAACAGGTGTATCTGATCAGCTATTGTCCCATAATGATCTCAAAAAGTTATCATCCATAAAGTAAAGCCACAAGTCAAATCTTTGAGCAGCATGGAAGCCCCAAACTCTAGGTGTGATTTAGCACAGTACCCTACAATCCATTATTGTTTGAGGAAAGAATGAAGAATGGTGTTTTTTAAAAACAAAAACTGCAGTTTTCCTTTTATATTCCTGGAGAATTCCAGTATAATGAACTGAAACAGAGCTATAAAGTATTTGTTTTGTGTTAGTTCTTAATCTTCATCATAGTATTACATAACTTATCAACCTGCTTTGTCATTTTTATGCAGCTCATAAAACAAAATATTGTTGGATAAAATAGTTTTCCTTTACTCTTTGTTATAGGCTAAATGCTTATATCTCCCCAGTTCATATTCCCAATGTAATGATATTTGGAGATGGAGCCTTTCTCTGAAACTGTGAGAAAATAAATTTTTGTTTTTTAATTCACTCTGTCTATAGTCTTTTGTTATAGAAAGCTGAGATAAGTAAGATACTTTCTTCCCAGAATTGACCTCTGATTTTGTTAACACACACACATACACAAAGCAACAAAAACAACACTGCAAGTGAGGAAGGTAATCATGATATCAATATCAGGTTTATCTATGTAGATGTTTTGGTCAGGTCTTACCAGAATAATTCTGTGTATATAACACTTTTTCCTAACTCAATTAATTGCTTTCAACAAGCATTAATTTTCATGGTAATATGAGTTTGGCTAGCCTAAGATGAATTGAACTTGCCAGTTCTATATCAGGCCACTGGTCTTCTAGGTTTTGCTTCAAACTGCAGGTTGAGTTTGGAATCCTTCAATACATTATGTACAGAGATGCACACTGAAGAGGCATGAGCTACCCAGTGCCAGTTGTTCTAGGGGAGGGCTCATGTCATAGGATTACAAATTAGCAAGCTCTAACATGCCAGCCCATTTTTGTTTGTTCACATCCAATCGACAAAAGGAAATCACATTTCCCACCGTAGGCTAGATACACAATTCTGTTATCTAGGAGTAGAAAAGAAAAATAGGACCAATAAATAAATCCACTGCAGTGAAAAAAGTGGGGGATTATTTACTAGCACCAGGAGTTTAGTTAAAGTGTACCTTGCTTCTTTTCTTTGTGGATATGGAAGAAATATCTAAAACAAATTTCATTTTTCTAGATTAATCACAATAATGGCACAGCAAAAAAATGTAGGTGTATTAACATTTCACTACTTTGCTTAATAACTCTACTGTTTGCCCCAACAAATTTAATCACATCTGAGAGTTTTTAAGGACCTCTATAATCAAAATTACTGAGGAGGAAGATGATTGCTTTTACATCCCAAGGAGTATATTTTATACAAGATAGTTTACACATATCAAGGAAATATATGTTCATAGCCACACACAAAGGATATATTATTCCCCTCATTTTGTAAGAAAATAAATGAAGACCAAGAGAAAATGGATAACACCTTCAATGGTACATAGCTGGGAACTACGGTATAATCTGGTTCTAAGTATGTGCTTTTAATATTACAAGGAATGGAGACAAACTCCATTTATTTTATGGTTGCATAGGAATATAAGGAAGATCAGGAAACAGTTTGCCCAACTGAATAGCCAAACAAAGATACTATAATGTCATATTGGAAAACCACAAACACCATGCAATTTCATAAACAATTAGACCATTGAAAGGAACACAGTGTAGCAGTTAGTTGATCAGCATTCCAGCATTGTAGCTGTTAAGTTACTATTCTTATAAGTTAACTGTTCTCATTCCCTGCTTCTACCATCACTTCTCCTCCCTCATGATAACACATTTACTCTAACTTCTCAAGAGAAAGTGTCTGATAAAGGCAGCCAGTCACCATCATGCACCATCATGTATGGGAGACTCAAGTACTTGAGTCCTTCGAGTTGGTTTTCAGACGTTGTTTCTTTTGCTTAAACAACCATTATGGCCAGTGTGGTAGAATGTGATGTTTGCCTATGCCCAAGTCAGGAAACAACGACAATAAATACACAGTAGCTAGGGGGAATGAAGTTTCCCAAATAATACTTGGTATAATGTTAGCAGAGGAAGGAGGTATAGAAAATAGACTGCTACAATATAATACATATCTACAATGAGCAAGGATCTATTCTAGTCATTTTTTAATCCTGGCTGCATATTAACATCACCTGGGGGCCTTTGAAGAGGTACCTTTTTTCAGGTTACACCCCAAACCAATTGAATCAAGACCTATGATGTGGAGTTCACATTGGTGTATATTTAAAAGTCCCTCAGGTGATGTCAATGTGCATCCAAGGCTAAAATCTAACCTAAAAGACAAATATGCAGTATGTTGCCAGTCCCAAAGGGCACTGTATGAGTATTGTAAGAGTCTGGTGAGTTCTAGAGACTGATGGCAAGATATGAGACTGGATCAGAATTGTGAAGTTTGAGTGATAGGCCAGATCATGTGAAAATTGTAGGTAAAGTTTCTGCTCAATGATTTCCAACTAACAAATTTAAAACGTGATAAATCAGAGATCTGTGGGCTTCATTTCTATGCCATATGGATACACTAAACATGAACATACACTGGCAGCATACCCAAAACTATGACCCAATTCTAAAGATGACAAGATTCTAGGTCTGAAGGGTAGAAATTTAATTATTGTCCAGGGAAGAAATATTTAAGGTATCTCAAGTCAGACTATGGTAGCAACTACTATACCTTTGTGTTTACCAACTCTAAATGATCATGTTTTTCTGTTTTCCATAAGTCTTTTTTAACAATAAAAATATTGATTGTACTACATAATGATTCATAGATTATAATCTCTCCTCATGTTTTCATTCTGTCTTTCTAATAATTTGTTAAGTCCAGATTCTGTTCCAATTTTATTTATAAGAAAATCGAGGGAGCCAGGCACAGTGGCACATGCCAGTAATACTAGTCACTCCTGAGGCTGAAGCAGGAGGGTGGCAAGTTCAAAGCCAGCCTCAGCAACTTAGCAAGACCCTAAGCAATTTGGCGAGACCCTGTCCCAAAATTTAAAAAAAAAAAAATGGCTGAGGATGTGACTTTATGGTTATGCACCCCACGTTTAATCCCTGCTACAAAAAAAAAAAAATTGCAACTCAAAAGAACACATTTTCCAGGGTCTTGAATATGTGTTCCCAGTGGCTTAAACATTTCCAACAAATTTTAAAGCCAAAAACTTAGGGGAGAGGGAGAGGCAGAAAGTCAGAGAGTCTGGTTTTCTTGCTCCTGTCCTAGGTCACATTATCAGATGGTCTCCACAGACCACTTCACTCTCTTTCCCTTTATAAAATGCTGATTCTCAGGAAAGTGATTAAAGGGGAAAAATAGGAGGACAAGTAAATTTAGATTAATTTTAAAAATTACTTTGAATCTTTTTCTAGTGTCAGAAAATGTAGTTTTAAATTTAAATGATTCTAATATTACTCTGTCTTAATTTATATTTTTTCTTTCCCTCTCGCTCCCTTCTGCTACCTCCCTCCTTCCCCCATTCCTTCCTTCCCCCCCTCCCTCCCTTCTTTCCTTGATCCCTTCCTTTTCCCTCCCTCCCTCCCTTCTTCTTCTCCCTCCCTCCCTCCCTCCTGTTTTATATGTTGAGAAGGGTATTGAGGAGAAAAAAGTCTGTTTTTTTTTTAGCAATGTGCTGGAAACTCAGACTGGTGTATACGTAGCAGAAATCAATATTGGTCTCAGCTTTGGGAAAAACACAAGAGTGGCTTCTTGCCACCTTTTAGAGCTATACTCTCCAGATCAGCATTGTTTAATGGAAATATAATGGGAGTTACATATGTAATTTAAAAATTTTAATAGCCACTACAGCAAGAAAAACATGGTGAAATTAATTTAATATTATACTCCATATATCTGAAACATTTCAACATGTAATCAATATGGAAATACTTTACATTCTTAATAAAACTGTAGTGCCTTTAAACTCACGAATATTTTACATATGTCATATTTTCATGAGCTAAAGTGAAATGTCGACTTACAAAACAGTTTAATTTTGTGTCATGGAAAATGATTTTACACTGCTTCAGTTTTAAATCTAAACAAAATAAAATTTCACTTCCTAAGTCATGCTGGTCAATTTCAAATGTTTTGTGGCCACATAGGTCTATGACTCTCTTACTGGACAGCACATTTCCAGAATGTGAAAAAAGAATCTGTCTTTTCTCAAATCACTGAAACAATTTGGGGATGGTCAGTCTTCTTATTATAAAATCAAAAGAAAGGTTCTGGTACTTTTTTTATTTTAGCAGTCACCTTTAAATCTTTTTCCCTTAGAGTTGGAAAAGTCTGGGATTAGGTACCCCATTTATGATAAGCAGGTAGTTTTTCCCAAACAAGGGGATCTTTGGCTTCATTCTGGCAATCGGTGTCAATTATTTGCCTTTCCTGCTCTAGGAAAAGTTTCAGTCCTTGTAGATACATAGTCTGAAGTTAAGTTTGTCACCAAAATCCTATAGTGAATGTACTATTTTCTTCTTCTGTCAGTACTTATTGAAGTATCTAGGACACTTAAAGCAGTGCACAGGTCTCTTTCCAAAAAGTCTCATCACAGTGCACCACTATCTCAGAAACACTGTGATTTCTGAGTGTCTGCTTCACATCTGCTTGCCCTTTCTCTCTCAGGGTCACAGGTTTTTGTCTCAAGTGACTTGGCTCTAATTCTTGTCTGTGATTTGTTAGCAGTTTGCATTGCATTTTAGTGGACAGGGATTCTTAGAAATCCCCAGATAAGCCTCTACATGCAACAGCAATGAATCTCAGTAATTGCATTTTCCTGTATCTGAACTTAATTTATATATTAAGCCTCCTTTCTGCCAGATCCCACACATTTCATCTCAGTCAATTTAGGTCTAATATGCTCCACTTTTCTCTGGGGTTTCATCTTAAATTTCAAGGGGGCTGATATAGTGCCAATATTTGAAGGTGGGTTTGGGTTACCTGATCCTATACATAATTCATCACATGGGGAACTTGTGGCCTTGTTTTTAGGCCCTAGATTCTCATTCCTCTGTTTAGATGAGAATGTTGGCATTTTTCTTTGTCATTCTGGGTCCTCTGAAAATACATTGAGTATATTCATTTTAGACAAATGGAAAATTATTCTTTTTCCTGCACCCCCAATGTCCTGCTGAAGTCCAGTGGATACTGGGTAGGTAACTCATGCCCATCTACTCAGATACACTTCATATTCTTCTACCATGGGCCTATTTTATTTTGGGGTACACTAGGGAACAGGATCCATTTACTTCTACACTTGGACTTATTCAAATTTATCTTGTTGGCAGTGGTGGTAATGGAGATTGTGGTGTTTTTTTCACCATCTTCTTTCAGGAATGCACACTTGTCTAGTACTCTCATTCTTTACCATACCTTCTTCATCAATCCTCAAAAAATTTTTTTTTCTAGAGGTAGAGATGAAAATGATGGCTTAGGTGGTCCACTTTATTTTACAAATATTATTTTACATGCCCAGCTTTTGGATTTTGAAAATCCCAAGACCCACATCTTAACTATTTCCATATGATTATAAGAATGGGACAGTCACCCTCTTCTTTGGGGAGAGTGGGGCAGAGTTCAAGCTTAATAAAAAGTATGTTAGAGAAAAATATTGGTAAATATCTCAAAAACTACATCACCATGTAGAAATTAAGAGCTGACTTATTTTTTAAAAATAAAAGGATCCAACCAAAAACAAAGTTTGTATTTAGGTTAAAATTAAAACACTAGAGCCTGTCTTTGTGGCATGGACCTGTAGTCCCAGGTACTTTGGAGGTTGAGGCAGGAGGACCACTTGAGTTCAGGAATTCCAGGCCAGCCTGGGAAACATAGGCCACATCTCAGTATAAAAAAGTGATAGGCCAATGTTTATCATGATTACATTGCTAAACTTTTTTTTTTCCTTGAGAGATATGTTCTTATATATTTTACTCCCCCATAAAAGTAACTTAAACATCAAAAGAGGAAGAACAGTGATAGAGAATTTAGAATTTTCCTTAGGAAAAAATATGATTTTCAGCCAAAAAATTTTCCCAAGTAGTCAGAAATTTAATTTTACTTTATTTAACATTATTTGCACCAATAGTCCAACATGAACTTACAAAAATTTAATGGTGAGGTGAATAAGATTAAAATAAATAATACATTGAAACTTGGATAATATTTCTTTATTGTACTGGTGATTTACCCCAGAGATGCTTAACCACTGAGCTACATCATCAGCCTTTTTTATTTTGAGACAGTCTCACTAAGTTGCTGAGTCTGGCCTAGAATTTAAGATTGTCCTGCCTCAGTGTCCCAGGTTGTTGGAATTACAGGTGTGTGCCACCACACCTAGATGGATTATAATTTGATGCCAGTGTATGGATTGATGTTATCTCTTATCTTATAAATAATTGCAAAAATGTTGGTGCTGAATTAAGGAACAAATCATATAAAGACACTTCTGATATTCCAAAAAATGTATTCAAAGTAAGCAAAAAATATGCCAGACTTTTCTTATTCTCTTTCCAGGATTAATTGACAAGCCCTAAGATTTTCCATTAAGTTTTTGAAAATTAATGGGTATTTTTTAGTGTAAATTTCAAAATATTCTTGGCAAGTAACTCATAACTACAGACCTTGATGACTTGAAAGGTAATTTGCTTTGTTTTGTTTTTGTTCTAGGTGAGTTATTACATGACATCAGTCTAAATAGATATATACAACATCGAAATATCCATGTTTTCAAAAGGGATAATTCTCCTTTTGTTATATTGAGTTTTGCATACAAATTTGACACTTTGCTAAGACATTAAAATGCTTTAAGTATTTTAAAGATGCAACAAAAAGGGATTAATTTTATAATTGTACTTTTGTAATCTAATGTAATATTTTAAAGACACTATTCTACTTGAACACTAGGATGTTACAATTGATTTAGTAGCATTGATTTTTCAATAATATATACATGTCACTTTTAGTGATAATTTCCGGAATGTATTCTTAGAGCTTTATCTTAGAAGAGGAAAAGTCTATTTTAGGCTCAAGGTTTCCTAGGTTCAGTCCATGGTGGGCAAAGTCCAAGTCCTTTGTTCTGAACCTGAGGATGATGCAGTACATCATGGCAGAAGGGCATGGGAGAGGGCAGTTCTTCAACTAATTGCAATCAGTGGGGGGAGGGGGGAATGAGCTCAAGAACATGAGAGTGAGAGCACAAGGAGATATAATCCTAAAGGGCACAACCCCAGTGACCTATTTTCTCCACTCACATTCCATTGACCTACAGTTCCCACCCAGTAATCCTTTCAATTATTCCATCAAATGGACTCTCATAATCTAATCATTTCACCTCTGAACATTTTTACTTTGCCTAACACATGAGATTTTCAGTGGACACTTCATATCCAGCCATAACCAGTTTTTAATCATTTTTCATTTATAATTTTATACTTTATTTTTACTTTCATGCTACTCTAGGTATTTCTACATGGTTTTATAACATGCTGTTATCCAGATGTGCTAGAATTTATTGAAATATTCTTCTAATATTAGACATTTAGAATATTTTGATTTCTTTGTTAGACTGAATAACCTGCTTGACCGTTTTTGTGTGTGTGTGTGCATGTGTTTTCTTTGGCCAACTTGCAGGATTCAACATAATTAAGTCAAAGGATATTCAAATTTTTAAAAAAGATCTTTATATATGTCAAAAAAATGTTTAACAAAATTGTTTTACCAATTTACATTACCCTGCAAGAAGAAATTAGGTCATCTAAATTGGGACATAAAACTGTGAAACAATAAATATTTCTATTTTATAAACCGTGTGCAACAAAAATCCTGCTTTTTAGATATTAAAATTTAAAGATAAGAACAATTTTGGCATGTTTTCAAAGAAATACTTTGGCTAAGGATATATCTTAGTGGTAGAGCCCTAGCCTATCACTCAGGAAGCCCTGGGTTTGATCCCAGCACCATAAACACACATACACACACACACATGAATAATAATAATACTGACTTCATAAACTAAAGCATAACAATAGAATTTTTATATACTAGAAAGCTGTCATTTTGGATTGAAGACATATTTTGTGTCTGCTGCATATAAGTATTTTATATATATTTTATACATACATACAAAATGTATTTCTATATATATTATAGATATATCTATGTATAGGCATACAATTATTTCTGCATTTTTATTAGATATATTTATTTTATATTCAGTTTGTGCTGAACTGCATTGTTTGATTACAACCTAAGTCATATGGAAGAAGTACATGAGTGTATTGTGAATAATATATTCTTGATGTCTAGATTCTCTGAGAAAGAAAGATGTAGAAAGAAAAGATAAAAGTGTGTATAGATACGTGTGTGCATACTACTTGAAATGAAGGTTGTTGTTGTTCACCATAAACAATTATAGATACTACATAGACATTTGAACTTCCTAAGAAATATTACAATATTTTTTTTCTAAACCCTCAAATTTTATTTTATACATCAGGAAAACAGTGTTATATTTTTATTTTATAGTTCCTTAATAAGGGGATTTCAATAATTTGTACATTACTTTTATTTAACAATATTTACTACTATTAAATTAACTTTGACTTTCATATACATTTTAAAAGCAGTCTAGTAATTAGTTTAATATTGTTTTGTATGAGTTTTAGTCAAAACATGATTAGTTATACCAGTAGTTTATCTCCCAAATCATCTTAAACTTAATTTTCTTCATAGTTATATAAAATTGGGATCCTTAATATTTGTGGAAAGTAATAATGATTGTTATATTTTCTAGTTTTTTCTAAAAGCCTTAGTTTTTGCAGTGGTGCAGTTTTGAGATGAAAAGTTATAAACTTACCTTCCATCCTCTTTAGTAGTCCTTGCATCCCGCCATAAGAAGCATCTGAAACCTCTAATCGAAATCAAAGGTTACACCACAGGGGTGCAATATCTCTAATTTGTCTTGGAATGGTGCAGTACCTTCCCTTGACTGCTGTGATTAAATTCATTCTAGTTTGTTCAGTTAATGAGAATAGCACATCTTAACCCATGGAAGATATTCTCTCTTTATAGCCTCATGACTCTCAGCAGATTAGCATCATTATCAGGGAATAATATTTAGTAAATGAATGCATGTGAGTGGCAGTAGTCTAGGATATCATACACATCAATTCATAAGAGCATAATTCTTGACCTTCAGCATATGACTTTCCAAACTCTAAGATTTTTTCAGGTATGTATATAGATGCAGTTAAATATATCCCATGAAACTAAAGGGCAAACTGAAATTTAGGGCCAACTGAAAGAATTTGTTCTTGACACTCAGATGGAGATAAATATAGTCAACATTCTGAAAAAATGCAAAGCCAGTAATAGTAGATACATTATCTCCTGTTGGGTGAGTTCAATGCATATTTATATAGTTTCTATACTTGTGATTCTGATGTGGTGAGTTATTTGAAAGAATGTTTCCTTATTGGTTGTATAGAGATAGTGTATTCTGTGGTAATGCACTGAAGATAACAAGTTTATGAAATATGGGTTCCAAATTGTGTTGGCAAAGTTTAGATATGTGTAGGGTGGAACATAGTTCAGGAGATAATTAACCAAGCTCTGGTATTACATCAATGTGGTTCAAATTGTGGCAACCTCATCTGTGACTTTTAAGACTTTATGAAGCTGCCTGAATTTTCCTTTAGGTTCTTCATCTGTAAAATGAATGTCAATAAACTTTGCTTTCATGAAAAATTTGGGTGAGTTTTAAATAATAATGATGTATATAAAATATGTGCAATATAGTAAGGCCAAAATAAAAGGTAGTTGTTTATATTACTTTAATTATTTAATGTACTTAAAGTTCCTGAATTGCTCATTTAATTAATTATATATTTTAATTACTTCACTGTCAGTAGACATTTCTCCATTGCTTTCTGTCTCACCTGATTGGAAATTATCTTATTGAATATGTCTGGAATTGTTACTGCACCTTCTATATTCCCTGGGTAGAATATCTGTAAAGGTTGAACCACTAAAGATAGTTTGTTCAACTGAGTCACTTTTCTATAACCCTCTGCCATCTCCTAGACCAAGAATTTCATACCTTATTCTAGCCTTGTCTCTCTCCTTGCAGTGCCATGAATGTAATACCTTCTTTTATTCTGCCTGGATATTTTTTATAGGATTGCTGTAGTCAGCAACTGCAAAAAGATGGTCAAGGCAGTGGATGAAAATACAGATTGGAAGAGATTCCAAGAACAGGAAGATATCTAGGCAAGTGAGCAATTACTAAGAAAGAAACTCAGAAGGAGATAAGTATAGCCTCTAGCAGCTAAGGGAACACAAAATTAGGGCTGAAAGCAAGGAATGATTATTCATCATTAAATATTCAATATTGGGGATTCCAGTAGCAGATAATAGAGAAGCAACCATGAGTACTGGATTCAGAATTAGACTTCTAAAACCATTGATGAAGCAACAAGAGATGTTGGAAAAGAAATACGACTGTTAGTATTAAGGTATCAAGCTGAGTTACATTCATCCATCCAGTGGTGATTCTGTTGTGGGGACAAACGAGGCAAGGCACCGAAGATAGCAGGAAACAGTTTTATTTGGGTGCAGCTAGGTTCAGAGGGCACAGCTTTTGCTGTAATCAATTAATCCCCTGAACCCCGAGTTCAGGGAGTTTCAGAGTTTTATACCCAGCATGTAAGGGGAAGGGCTCAGAAGTTCACAGTCTGCAGAAGTTCACATAAAAGCATCTTTTTCTTTCACTGTTTTAGGCAAGTTAACTCTTCAAGGACAACACCTGAGGAGGAGAGAGCTGCTTCTTCTCTTTCTTTCCTCCCCCTGCCAGCTGTTACCACAGAGCCCAATTGTAACTTATCTTAAAAATGTAGACATCTTTGTGAAGCCCCAGCTCAAGGCTAGAGGCCTTGTTTGCACATTTCTACAAAGTACTATACTGGATATGTTTGTGAAAAACTAGTAAGGGGATGTCCAGCACCTAGAGTGCTGGTATCTTCTCGGCCAGTGGCCAAGTAAATAGGGCGACATGAAAATAGGAAGTTTATCTACATTGAACTCTTCTCAGAGACTCTTTTGCTGACAGCCCTAAAATCAGCCATGGTGAGGCGGGCTTTTCTGTGGAGAAAGGGGGTGCCACTTCAATTCAACCAACCTCTGCTGATCACATGCTCAGCTGGCCAGGTACTGAAGAACCAGCAAGTGCTGGAATTAGAGTAGTTAACATGACAGTCAAGGTCTTTACCTCCTTCTTTGTGAAACTTCATTTAAAGACATCATTCAAGTGTCCCCATCTTAGAAGAATGAAGGTGGATCGCAAAGATTAATACCAGAGAGTGGACTGCTGAACCAGTAGCAATATTTTCTTGTCCTCAATTTATGTATGTAGAGGATCCTGAACTTTAGGTTTTTCTCAGTCTTGGGATAAGGCTGGACTTGGAGTAAGGGATAGTAGGGGAAGTGGGAAGGGCAAGTTGAAGTAACTTTGTATGTAATGGTTAAAGAACAACAGGCAAGGAGTATGTAGATCACAACTGAAAAACCAAAACTCTTGAGACTGATGGGTTTCTAAAATAAAAGATATTACACAAAAAAGGCAGATTCTGGGAAAGTTTCCACAATCAATAAAAGTTCCCAGAATCAAGCATAGATAGCAGTTTGAAAAATGTACATCAGAACTAGTACTGGGAGTATTTTTATAATAAAAATTGGAGCAAACTATACTGGATTTTGGTAAGAGGGGTGGGATAATATGAAGAAGAGAAAACTTTGGGATAGGAGGGAAGTCCATATGGAGGAGTGATTGTTGCTTCTGGATAGATTCTGAATAAACAGTTCAGAATGTTTATTCATAAACAGGGCACTGGTGGCCCTGTTGCGTGGCATGATGGTGACAGGACTGAAGTCAAGGCTTCAACATACATTCAAGAATGTGAAAGGATATTTTGTTGGTTTGACTAGCAGCTGTTAATTGAATAATTTCTCTTAATTCATCCCTGCTTCCTTGTTTGGCCCTTCTAATTAATTTTGGACATCTCAGAATTTATATTTTATCATGACCAGAACCTTGTTTATTCTCTTTTTTTTTCTCTTCTTTATTAGATATGTTGTGTTTATTTCAAGTGCCGCTGTAAAGTACCTACAGAAAAGTAATATTAGAAATATTATGAAAAGGGATAAATTTTAAGAGAATTAATATAAGACATAATGGAAGCCATTTTCTAACAACATATTTAGTTTGAAATAAGCTAGTATCATATTAACTCTAGAATGGTGATTTTGAAAAGGAGATTCCATAGGCAAAGAAAAAAAATACTGGAAAGGTACCAGTTAGAATCAGGAATTATGTTTTAAAAGTGCACAAGAAAGGCAATTACCAGTATCCAAATAAGAAATGGCAGTAGTAGAAAACTTATATTTCACTGTATTTAAAATTTAAAAAATAAGTTATAAAATTGATGCTCTCTGGTTAAAAATGAGTTTTGAGATTAAAATTAAAGCAAGATATATGAAATGTAACAGCAACCTTCTAAGCAAAATGACTCTCTGTTTTTTTTCAGATTCCCCTTGCTTCTTTAATTGGAATGATGGAGATAGTGTTGATAGGTTCACATGCCAGTACACTCAGTTAATTTGCATATGAACTACATTCCTTCATTCTTTACAACAGAATGTTTACTAAGAGTATTATGCTGGAAGACATTTACTATTAAGACTTAATGCAAAAAAACTCTGTGGGTTTTTTTCCCATTAGGGCATACCTTGGAGGCAGGAAGGTTTGCACTCCAGAAAACTGCATGCACACTTGCTATTTGTTCTTTGAGCTTAGTAAATTGTTTCCTACATTTTAATTTTCAGGATGACTGTGAAATGTAGGATTTAAAATTCAACTGTATACATAATATCAATAAATTAGGGATTACCCAGGCTGATATTGACCATCCTTTATTTTTTCTATTCAAATTGATTTTGAACAACCACTACAGTGCAAAATTCCATTCAACTGTCTGTGGTTGGAATACAAAAATTTTTGATTAATCCTAATACAAGTGCCATTTACAGAGAGTATTTTTATACATATGGCTGTCCAAATGCTTAAATATCTCTATGCTAATAATAGCATCATTGCAAATAGTAAGAAACCATTTTGGAATGTATTAAGGGGCATTCAGAGAAATATGGGAACTTCTTACTCACTAAATGCTGACCCAAATTTGTTCTGTTTCCCTGTGAGAATGACAAATTTTGAGTTTAGTATGGTATATCAGTTAGGGTCAAGTTAACAGGTGAAAAACCATTCTAGTTATTTTAACAGAAAAATTAATTTAACATGACAAATTAAGATTTTTTTTAATTGAACACAAAGTAGTTACCACTCCTGGGTCTGGGTAAAAAGAGAAAAGATTATGATTACTAAATAGAAATTTGCGGGAGGTACTTTACAGAGCTTGGACTCAAAGAAGTAGGGAACACTACCTGGCTGTTACTGGTGTCTCTTGAGATAGCAGGAAAGGTTCCCATGAGACTGAGTCCCAGAACTCTCCAGCCAGGTGGCACTGGTGTTTCTCTGGCAGGTATGCAATGAAACTGGTTCTGTAACTGTTGAAAAACAAAACTCAAACTGGATCAATAGATGTTACTAAAAAGAAATGCCACTGCAGCATGAAGGAGCAAGTCTGGAGTTCTGCTAATATGGTCAGTAAGTCCACAGAAAATGAGTGGGAATGAGTAAGTCCTTAGAAGCAAATGGAAATAAGTCCTTTCCCTCTCCTCCAGTCCTGCAGTCTCCCTGTAGTGCTTCCTATTGCCAGATTCTAACAGGTAGTCAGTTTGCAAAGCAGAAATAGAGTTTGAGGTGTCTAAGCCTCAGCATCATAGCTAGAGTATAAAAGGGTAGGTGGGTATGATTCTGAGGGGAAAAACGTCTCATCTCAGCAAAAATGCCAATACTTCTCTGCTGAGAAATCTGGAAAAGAAAATAATTATTAAATATTTTCACTGAATTATAAGGATAAAATATGGATAAGAACAACATTTAAGGTAAAGCAATAAGAAAATGTTTTATATAAACATATTTTATAGTGTTATTTAACAATAATTAAATTGAATATTTTCATTAAAGTGAATTGTTAATATCTCCTTCATGATTACAAAATTATTTTGCTCTCTTGAGAAAGTATTTTTAAAAGATGTGAATTATTACCTAACACTTAGTAATTGTTGTTTACCATTGAATATTTGGACATTGTAAAACTGACAGTATAACATAATTATTCCTGAGACTGTTAAAGATCTGCTCTACTGACAATAAATTACTTTTATTATTTTCTCAAGAACACTAGTACAAATATTGAACCCTAAATTGTTTTAAAGATATTGCCTTAACATTTTAAAAATATATAACATATTCATAAATGGACTTAAGAGTAATAATTTTGTTCTCTCTGCAAAACCAAACTGGTTCAGAATGGTTTAAGAACTATTTGCAATGTATCTTAAAAATATTCGAAAGCCAAGATAAAGCAAGTGGGCTAAAATTCCTTTTGCTTCAATTGTATTATTTAGAAGTAACTTCAAAGAAGAAGAATTTTAGTAAATGTTCAGATTATCTAAAAGGCTCTTTCCTCACATACAGTTCAAAGAGGTAGACTGCTACTGGCATCTACCATTCCTAGTTGTATTTATTCTGATATGTTTTGCCAATTTTCTTCATGGTTTGTGCTTTATACCCATTTATATTCATAAGTAATTCACTCTAAAAACTTAAGCTGTTTTAAAGAAATAATTGTATAAAATTATCAGATTTCAATATTGAATGAAATCTTACTCTATTTAGTTGAACCAGTTTAACTAGAATTATACCATAGACCCAGCATTTTTGCATTAGAAGGTTACATATGAATGGGAAAAAATAAACATTTAGAAAGAAATTAAAAGACTATGTAATATGTATTACCTCATGGCTGTATACAGTGTTCTTGGGGACACAAGGAAGAAAAGATATTTTACTTGCCTGGAGACAGATTGGGGTTGGAACTGATTTTAACTATTTCCTTGAAAATAAAAAAAAAAAAAAAAAGAATTTTCCTTTCAACATGGATACAACCGAGCATTCAAATCCATCTTTTCCAGCCATTTAACAGTTTCTATAAGCAATGTGTTAGATGCTAATATTACTGAGCTGAAAAAGACATGTATTTCCTTTACTGGAACTTCCAGCCTATTGGCTAATTAGAAAAAAAATGCTAGGTAGTGGGAAATCATAAACCAATTGTGTTCAGGAACTAGTGAATAGTTTGGTATGACTGAGGTATAGAATTTGGAGGAATTGGCACTTGGCAAGTAATTAAAGAGAAGGCAGAAAAGACAACTATGGATAGAATGTGGATAGATGATATGTCTATTGAGATAAACATGTTTTTTTTTTTTAATAGAAAGGTATATTTAGATTTTTGTTCTTCACTTTAGACATTTTTGTGAAGTGAGATGTGTATGGGGAGATTACCAGTGGGAGGTCAATTATGAGGCCAATATCTGTTCAAAAGGGAAAAGAGGAATGAATGCTTAAACAAAGACAGTGGCTGTTGGGATATATGCAGAACATTGTGAAATTCTTTATTTCAGTAGTCGGTGTGGAAATGAAATTTTCTCAGAGTTAAATGACAAGATGACATGGCAATTTTGTAGACGAAACGGGAATAGGGCTAAAGTTCCTGATTTTCAGTTAAATATTCCTTTCATGGTGTCATGCCTCTTGCACAGCCTGTTAAAATGGGAAAGATCATCCATATTAGGAATTAACCTTCCCAAAATAAAGCAAAATGAAAAAACTGAACTTAATTATATCATTCTTTCTAAATGTAGAATACGTATCAATTTATAGTAAATTAAGATATATTAGAGGCCAAAGTAATTGCTGTTCATTCATTCACTAATTGTTGAATGAACCAACTCTAGTTGTTAAGAACCAACATTAATGTAGGTGGATATTCATGATGATCTTCACATGGGATTTGCGTAAAATGAGAAACAAAGTGATAATAATTTGTGGGTGCAGCAGAGTTTTCTAACCTTTTATGAAGCTGAAAGTCAAAACTTTAGTGAATCAGGAACACAAGCTGTGATGAGGGTCAAGAGTCTATATGTAAATTATGACCCTGCCTCCCCTAATGTTTTTTATCACCACAGGTTTCCCTGAGGACTAAATGTGTCTGACACCATCCCTGGCATTAATGCACACCATCTATACCTGAATACCCTCTGCTTTTCAAATTGTTACTGAAAGGAAAATAGTAGACTTTTAGTTATTCCTCTAGCTGCAAAATATATAGGAAGGTTAATTATAAGATTTGCAGGAATGAAGAGACCTGATGCACAAGGATATCATGACATAAGCAAAAGATTTAAGAGTTCATGTTTATGTGAATGAAAATATTGCATTTATTCTGCCCTGCCTCAGAATAAATGCAATATTTTCTTTCACTATTGGAGATTAAAAGTAGCTTCTCATATTATATCATTTAAAAATCTTAAGTTTCTATCATATAATCAAACAAGTGGTATAGTAACTTACAACTTTATTAGAAAATTTCTAAAGTAATTAATAAAGATCCAATGTTTGTTTTGCTAAGCAACTACAAGGGAACCATAATATGTTCTATAATGTCATTTTGGTAATTTATTGACTGAATGGATTCTAATAGTAATCAAAATTTCCATAAAGTGACAGTCATGGATACTAATATTCTGAGCTGAAGTCAAAGATTCATTTAAGCACTTTAACATTTCATTATCAAAAACATAATCCAAACAATCTAATACTTAAAGCCTATTGTTAAAGTGATTTATTTCTTTATCATTTTAGTGTATTGTTACTAACTGTGCTACAAATTTCAATGCTTAATTATATTGAACCTAAACTTACTTTAATTATATCACATTCATTAAGCATCTTATTTAAATTATGAACAGGAAATGATAGTTTTCTTTAAAGTACATTCACCAATCAGGTAAAATAAACTCACATAGGAAAAGGTCATTTTGGAAGTTTTTTTTTTTTTTTTTTTCTATGTGGGTCATATATTCCATTTCAAACTAGCCCCAATTTCAGAGTGTTATGGATGAAAACAAGCCCAGAAAAGAAAGGTAGTAAGTTGAAAACACATTTCAAGTCCTGAATAATAGGCAGAACACTACTACTTATTGATTGGTCTTCAAAGACAGTGGGAGTCAGACAACATTCCTGAGAACATTTGTAAATAGGTATAAACATCTTTAAAAATAAACTGATTTTTAACCGATACATTAAAAACAGAAGCATCATATGTACTTATGGATATCAAATGATGTTTTGTTATGTGTACATATTGTGTTATGTTTAAATCAGAATAAATGTCTATTTTTTTCAATCACTTATCTTTTCTTTATAGTTAAATCATTCAGAATACTTTAACTTTTTTGAAGTCAAAATAATTGGAAAATTTTTATGTATATCAAGTGAGAAGTGCAAGGTATGATAATTATCTTGCAATTTGAAGTATAGTCCTGCTAAAAATGTCCCATTTAAAATACTAAGAGTGATCCATGGAGAAATACTGAATCTACTTAAAGAAGAAATAGGAGAGATGCAACTTAGAATTCAGGTCTTTGCTGTCCCCAGTAGATATTTCTCTATATTCAGGTAATACACACTAGCTATTAACCAAGATAAAAGAACAGTAAATTACTATGGAGAATTGGATTAAAGGACAAAAGTGTAGTACAACAGAGAGCTAAGGGGTGGGGAATGGATGATGGTTTTTGGACAGAAATAGACTAAGTATGGAAGCAAGGGGAGGAAGTTGATTTCTTAGTAAATTCCCATCAGTACTTCCCAGCATCACTGGTACTATGCTGTACCCCATTACTATGTATCCAGTGTCCTCAAGTAGAAATCTAATGCCCTCACTACCAGAATTGCAGTGGGTTATCTGTTTTTCAGATTAGGTTTTCCTAATGCTCATCTGGAAGGAAAATTTGCATGCAAGTGATTTATTAACAAAATGTTCCCAGGGATAACAATTAAGCAAACAAACAAAAAAAAAGTAGAATAGGAGTGAGGAAGAAGTCACACAAGGGGCAATTACAGGTGAAGTCCCAGCCTTAGGCTGGTTCTGTGGGAATAAGCTGTGTTCAAACTATGCTTCAGAATTTGTTGTAACTTGAAGTATGGGAGCTGGGCTTTGGTATTCCCATATTAGTCAGTCATCAGTTTAAGACTATCCTGAGTTCACATCAACACCAAGGCCCTCCCACATGGCTGCTCTTTTGGGAAAGCAGCTTTCACAGGCTGAAGACAGTCATCCAAAGCAATGCAGTTGCAGATTTTGGAAAAGTAAAGCTCACAAAAGCTGGGGAATAGGCATACAGAAATGTTACTGGAATTTAGTGGATCAGGGTGGAAGCATCTGCATTTTTTGTTATAATCTCCAAACTGCTAACTTGCACAAGATTATATTGACCCAAAGTTTTAGCAGTTATCTGAAGAAATAATTTTAAAATATCTTTAAATATACTACAGATAAAATTGTAGGAGGAAAGTATTTAATATAAATCAAACAAATTCAGAATTACGGCATTGTTAAAGATTCTAACTGTTCAAATTGGGTAGTGTTCCTGCTTCTTAATTTTACATTTTTTTTTTATGTGACCAAATAGTTTTCCAAAGAGTGTATTTAAACACATGTGTAGAAGAAATCAAAATGATGGCCATGGGACTCTCAGGTAAAGGATATTTAAAATTTTTAGTTTCTCAGTCAAACATAACAGTTCATATGATTTTCCTGAAATCTGAACCAAGAATGTCAGAAATAATGCAGAAAAAGATTTCTGACAGTAGTTTTCTACTTTCTACTGACTATAGTGCCCTCTTAAGACTGAATCTGCATCAGAACTATTGCTAGAGGGGAAAGGTAAGCTGTGACTACCATATATCATATTTATCTACTGGAATCCCCTTGTATTTGTCTTAGTTGAAGCTTTGTGGCATATGTGTGTATTTTAATTATTTGATTTTAATTGGCAATGTTATTGATTGTAAATCATTTTGACAGAAACTACCTTTTATCTTAAAGTTTAAATGTACCTAGAGGCTACTAAGGTAGCCTGTGTTCAATTAAAACATTAAAGTAATAGTGTAAGTAGTTGAAATGTGCCCAATTTGTTACAAATTAGTTTCCCCTATGGTACTACACACTCAGAAAAATGGATGCAGCTGAAAGTAGATGGACTGTTCAACAGCTGCAAACTCTGAATATTTATTGAGCATTCCCTATGTACATTCCCTAGTTGTAGTAGGGGATAAAAAATATTCAATATCTTCCAGCCAATGATCTACTAAGAAAATGTGCATGCGCCCCCCCCACACACACACACACTTTAATTCAAGCCAGATAATGAAGATAATTCCCAAATCAGAAACATGAACATATTACTGAGGGAACACAAGTGCAGGGGAGACTAATCTTTTCTTGAGTTGATGAAGGAATGATAAGGCAGGAGGGAAATAAGAAATAGTTCATTGAAACACTGTCTAGAAGTATTAATGGAGAGGAAGAGCTTTAAAGATAAAGCACAAAAGTGGAAAATTCAGGTGAAAAGGAAGAGCCAGTGGCAATTGCATTTGGAATAATTACTACCATCATTTGGGACTACAATCATTGTTGTACCATATGAACTGAATTGGACAGTGATGAAGGCTTGCAAATTGTAGGGTGAGAAGGTCATTTTAGAGTTTATTCTAATTGACATTTTAAATATAGTATCAATAGGAATTAGCACTGGTAGATTCAATGATGAAAATAGAACAAGTTGAAGGTAACATGTTGCATGGCTGAAAAATCTAAAGGATGATGGAGTCACTGGATACATTTAGAAGTATTAATAAGGTGAAAAACCATGAAGGGAAGGTAATGAGTTCTATTTGGAATATGCTCTTTTTGATATTTTGATGTAATTTCAAAGTGTATGGATTGTTGGGATGTCCAACAATTTTTGGCAAATGTATGACTATATCTGAGGACAGAGGTCAATGTGTAAGTTTGATAGGAATGGCAGTGAGAGGGTAACATAGGCAAGATACCAAAGTTAAAGATAATTTTGGAGTAATCAAGATAGAATTTAAGCCACAAAAGTGTGAATGAGTTGACAAAAGGATATTGTATACAGTCAAAAGGAATAAAAGACCCAGAGTCAAGTTCCAAGCTTTGAGAAAAATTCACACTTGAAATATGTGCTAAAAAGAGAAGCCAACAAAGAATACAGGATAGTAACAGTAAATTGTAAAGTAAATGTGACCCCATAAAGGAAATAGTTTTTAAGAAGTAGATGACTACATTGGCCAAAGAAAGTGATTAATCAAAATTCAATTAGGGATTAAGAAAAAGGCCATTTGGATTTCTGGTTGCTTTGATTAGTTTTAAAAGAAAAAAGATGATTTTGAGTGGTAGACCATAACCTATAAATTCATTCACACATTCATTCATTCATTCACTATGTCATTCATTCAAGAGTCATTAAACCATTCTTTAGTGCCTGCCCTTGGGTGTAGCATGGGATTAAAGTGAGATTAGAAGTACATAAACTGGAAGACACAACCAAAAACTTTTCTCCTCTGAGAAGAATGAAAGGTTGCACAAAATCTACATGGATAATTTTTGAGGAAGTTTCTGATAGTGGGTTGAAAGTATCCTAAAATTTTAGCAGTGTATGTTAGAAGGAAAGGAGGAAATCCAAACCAGACATAATAGGATCCTGGGAAATTCAAGTGTAGATACGAGGAGATTGAATTCTGGGAGACAGGGTAGTCTATTAATAGAAATAATAAGTCAGGGAACCAGGAACAGATTCAGTAAAGTGAGGGAAGTATCAGGGTCTCAGTGAAGAAGACTGATTCAGAGCACAGTGTGTCTTCCAAAAAGATCCTAGGATACTTTTCTGGTTTTATATTGCTATATAAAATACCCCTAATTTAATGCTTAAAATAATAGTTCTTTTATATCATGATTTTAAAAATATCTATTGGTTCTTTTTAGTTATACATGATAGTAGAATCCATTTTTATATGCTTATAAAAGCACAGAATATATCTTATTCTAGTCAAATCAGCAGAATTCAGCAGGATTCACCTCTATGTGGTTGGTGTCAATTGACATTACTTGGTGGTATTTAGCTAGTGGATAGGCTGGTTTCAAGTGGGCAAGACAGCTTCACACTAGTGTAGATTGCCTTGTGGGAATGGCTGGAAGTTTTAGTTTTTTAGGGACTGTCAACCACAGTGGTAACACAAGATTTCTCCAGCGTGGTGGTTTCAGGGTATTCCGTTTTCACACATGGAAGTTTAGGGCTCCAAGTATTCTAAGAAACCCATGCAGAAGCCAATGTTTACTTATAATGAAGACCCTAGCATTACATTTGTTGCATTCTGCTGGTCAGACAAGTCACAAATATCAGTCCAGCTACAAGGAGAGAAGTGGATGCTGTCCCTTGATGGAAGAATGTTCAATGAATTTTGTGGCCAACTCAGGTCCATCAGAGTTGCTGTAAATAATTTCTTCCTGCTATTATAGTTCTCACAGGCATTAAGTGATCTTGCAGGAGGAGTCTAGCTAGTAAGGACCAAAGAAGGCAGAGGCTGGCACAATCAAGCTTAGGGAGGAGGATTTGTACTATCAGGAAGAGAGCTACCACTTGGCAGGATAGAATTGATGGTAGACAGGAGTTATTTCTTGAGCTTTAGCAGTCTTATTAAGGAAATCAGTGCCTGTGTGAATATATTGGAATGTTGACCCTATGATTTCTTCTAGCAGTTTCACTGTTTCAGGTCTTATTCCTAGGCCATTGATTCATTTTAAATTGATTTTTGTTCAGGGTTAGAGATAAGGATCTAATTTCATTCTTCTACATATGGATATACAGTTTTCCCAGAATCATTTGTTAAAAAGGTTATATTTTCTCTAGCATATTTTTTGACACTTTTGCCAAGGATCATTAAAATATATCTGTAAATTTGTCTGTATCTTCTATTCTATTCCATTGGTCTTCATGTCTTTTTTCTTTCCATTACCATGTTGTTTTTATTACTGTGGCTCTGTAGTATGTTCTTGGCTATTCTGGATCTTTTATTTTTCCAAATTAATTTTAGGACTATTTTTTTCCTTAGATATGTGAAGAACTTCATTAGTATTTTGATGGAGATTGCATTGAATCTATAGATCATTTCTGGTAATATGGTCATTTTGACAATGTTAATTCTGTCTATTCAAGAATAAGCCAGATTCAGAAAGTCAAAGGTCAAATATTTTCTCCCTTGTGTGGAAGGTATATATATAGAGAGAATAAAAGAAGGGAATTAAAATGGGATATCATAAAAATAGAAGGGGGACCAATAGAGTAGAAGTAGCAGATTGAGAAGGAGGGTGGAATGTGAAGGGGAAGGCATCAGGAAGAACTGGGGTATGAAATCTACCAAATTATGCTATGTCCATGTATGAACATACTACTGTGTGTGTGTGTGTGTGTGTATAATTAGAGTGCACTGACTAAAATAACAATAATGAATAGATAACAATAACAGAAGAAAGATCAATAAAGTGGAGCAAGTGGATCAGTGGAGGGAGGAGGGGAGGAAAAGGGAATTTATTGGGAAAGACACTGAACAAAGTATGTTATCTTCATGTATTAATATGGCATAATGAATCCCATTACTGTGTATAATCTTAATGTACAAATAAAATATTAGTTAAAAAAAGAACACAAAATAACAACTTACTTTGGTATCTTGCTTCCTGTGAAAATGAACTTGGTTGTAATTTTCTACTCTCAGCAGTGAGTAGATGATGATTTAAGAAATAGACAAATGAAGCATGTACCTGCTCTTTTATAAAACAGTGTTAGAAGACATGTTTTGTGATGTTTTTCATTGTTATTAATGTGAAAATTGGCTGTGACTGCTGCTGGAAATGAAGAATGACTAAGGCTTTGCAACTCTACTTTGCAACTTTGCTCTACTGTTCAGCAGCAGTAGCTGAGATTTTGTTATAAATGCAGATTTTCAGACCCTATCCCTCATGTAGAATCAATTATAGTCTGCAGTTTAACCAGCATCCTCAGATGTCTCTGAGGATGCAATTGGGGAAATTATATCTAAGGAATATTTAATTATTCTGATCACCACAACAGATTCAGGTTATATTCCTCTTGATATATTGTTTATAGCATTCAAATATTTTGTATTTATTCCAAAATTGCCATAGATGATATAATTTATTTTATTAATATAAATTCAGGAAACACTTCAATGATGTAACTATTTCATAGGAAAGACCAATAAAAAAGGTTTGATAATTTGTCCTACTGGTAAACAATTATATTTTCCTCCAACAACATTGCCTAAATCAGGTTAAAAAGATTAAGTCTGTGGGATATTAATAGGTAGTATGTAAAAAAGGATTTCATGGTCACATCTTTTCAAAATACTGATTATTTGTGCTACACTAGTTAAAATGGTACCTTTACATTAGGAATTCTCAAAGGACGCTTAGAATTTGCACCATATTCTAAAATTCTTTGAGTACTGAGCATATTTTTAAGCAAAATACTCCTTAGGATATTTCTCCTTGGAGTATGGCTTTAAAATGCTTCCCTAGACTAAGAAAGTAGCATAAAACATTGTGTTGCCTCAAGTTTCTGCATGTCAGAGGACACAGAGCTTGGATCTGAACTTAATTCCTATAGCTTTCTTTAGTCTTATGTTTGCCATATAGTCTTATTCTGATTTCCTTTTTGTTTTTTTATTTCCTGAACATCATGTGTTATATTTGTGCATTTTATTCTTACTTTTCATTGTAAGGATTTTAAAGCTTTTCATCACTGTGATGAAAATACCTGACAAGACCAACTTAGAAGGTGAAGAATTTATTTTGGGCTCACACTTTCATAGGTCTCAGTACATGGTGGGCTGAAACCATGACTTTGAGCCTGAAGTAAAGCAGAATAACATGGCAAAAGGGCAGCTACAGAGGAAAGCTGCTCAGTTCATAGTGAACAGGAAACAGAATAGTGGGGAAGGGGCCTCAAGAAAAATGCACCCTTCTAGGGTATGACCCTTGTATCCACCTCTTCCATACATGCCCCACCTGACTATAGTTACCACCCAATTTGTCCATTGAACTGGGATGAACTAATTAGGTAACAGCTGTCACAATCTAATTATTTAACTTTCTACATTAACAAAGGAGTTTTTAGGGACACTTCAAATATAGACCTCAAATCTGTTGTGAAGTTTGGGAATCACAGATCATAACTAGACAAAATAATTGCAATAATCACTGACATTTACTGTGTACATAACTGTGTACTGGACTTTCTTCAAAGTGCCTTATGTGCATTATTGAGTCCACATAACAATTTTGTTGTGGTTCATACCTTTGTTACCTCCATTCATCAGATGGAAAAACTAAGGTTCAGTAAAGTTAGAGGACTATTGCAAGATCACAGTGCTAGTAAGTAAAGACACACATGTAATTCACACTGTTTTTCTTCCTTTTAGTCTAAGATTTGAATGTAGGCTGGCTCATTAGGGCTCATTTCCTTTAAAAACTGGAACAAGACAGGGATGTCCTCTTTCACCACTTCTATTCAACATCGTCCTTGAAACCATAACCAGAGCAATTAGACAAAAGAAATAAATTAAAGGGATACGATTAGGAAAGGAAGAGCTCCAAGTATGCATTTGCCAATGACATAATTATATATTTAGAAGACTCCCCTCAAAAAACTCTACCAGAAAGCTTCTACAACTAATAAATGAAGTCATCAAAGTAGCAGATTATCAAATTAATATCCATAAATCAATTGTATTCCTGTACACCAAGGATTTATCAGCTAAAAGAGAAATTAGGAAGACTATTCCATTCACAAAAGCCTCAAAAAATAAAATGCTTGGGAATCAATCTAACAAAAGAGGTGAAAACTACAATGAAAACTACAGAACATGGAAAGGAATTGACGAAGATCTTAGAAGAAAGGTGCCATAAACATACAATGGAGAAAAGATAGCCTCTTCAACATATAGTACTGGGAAAACTGGAAATCCATATGTAGCAAAATGAAATTAAACCCTATTTCTCACCCTGCACAAAATTCAAAGTGGATCAAAGACCTAGGCATTAGACCAGAGACCATACATTTACTGGTCTCTGGTCTCTAGGCCCAACACTCCATCATGTCGGTTTAGGAACTGACTTCCTCAACAAGACCCCTAAAATGCAAAAAGTAGAATCAAGAAGCAATAAATGGGATGGTATCAAACTAAAAAGCTTCTTCACAGCAAAGGAACAAGAGTGTGAAGAGAGAGTCTACAGAATGGGAGACAATCTTTGCCACCTGCACCTCAGTGCATTAATCTCCAGGATATGCAAAGAACTTACAAAACTAACACAAATAAATAAATAAATCCATGACTTTTTTATTCAGTTATATATATTTATTTTAAGTAAATTTTCTATTGGGACAATACATATTTAAACTTGATGAATTTTCACAGTAAAAACGTTTTTTTTTTAAACTTATAAGTGTTCTTTTTGCACTTTCAAGTTTATATTAAAACACTTGGTCAGTGTATACATATAGCAAATTTTAAAGCAATCACTTTTAAGGGTTTTGAATAACACTTGTTCTCCATTTGTAAACTAATATAACACTTGAAGTATTTCACATAACATCTATAAATTCAGTAAATAGCTCTTTTCTTTTTAAGGACTGTATTTCAATTGTCTGATAAAACTTCTCAAGCAATATCAAGAAGCTGAAGAAAAATTTCATGGAACAGTGCTATGTTATAAAACGACGTTAACAACCTTAATGCAAAAGTCAGTTTGTTCTCTATCACTGAAAATCTGGAAAACTCAAAAAGATAGGGATAATCTGCGCTGATTTCTAAACTTACTTATTCTGTGGATTGCATAAGCAAACTGGTGACTCCTGTGTACTTCTTAAAGAATACTGTTTTCAAATGCTTAATATAAAATGTATAAAATTACAAAAAGAAAACATGTTGAAATTTAATTTAATTATTAAATAAATTTTAGAATGTTAATAGATGTGATTCTTCTTAAATGCATTAACAATGTGTAAGACAGTTTAAAAGCCATTGACACTTCTAAATGATGAGTGTAAGCAATATATTGAGACAGTTGTAACAGATGTCATGTAATATAAAATATCTGTAATTGTTATTTTTGACAAATTTTCAAGTATTGCTAATAATATCTAACTGCATAAAAATCACACAAAAGAATGATAAATTTCTAATACAGATTATTAAAAATAAAGATGAACTTTTTTTTTCTTATCCAAGTTCATGGGTTCCCTGATTCAGGTCATGGACTTCCTTCCCTTGTCTCCATGGATTGCAGAAGTTCCTTTTTTTAATTTGATAACAACTATATAACCTATTATGATTTCATTTCTATCTCTATTTTGGGAAACTCAAGGATAAGTATTTGCTAATTTGTTGAAGCTATTCTTACATTCTACATTTTTATTATGTTTGCATCTTTTCTCTTCGCCATCTTTAGAATTTAGTCATAGAATACATGAATGTGAGTGCTGAGAGTGTCCTTAGAGATTAGCCAGTGTAACCTACTTCATTTTCATGTAAGGAATGAATGCTCAAACATTTGCGTTTGTATGCTAAAGGTTACACAATCAGTGGCAGAGCCGAGCCTAGAATAAAATTTCTCAAAATATAGTCCACTGTATACCTGCATCAGAATTACCAGGAAACATGTAGTTTTTTTAATAAGTCCATCCAGATGTTTCTGATACATATAAAAATCTAAGAAAGAGAGGCCTAAGTGGAGACTGCCTACCTTCAAGGTTGATTCTGTCACGTGGAATGCTGCCTGCCATAGATGATAGATAGATATTTTCATATGTAAGTTCATATATATATATATATATATATATATATATATATATATATATATATAAAATGAATGAAATCAAGATTCAAGAGAGGTTGATAGCCAGTTATCTCAAGAGTACACATATACATTTAGTGATCAGTTTATGAAAGGAGGAGGGGTACTTCATTGAAATTTTTTGTACCAAGGATTGAACCCAGGAGTGTTTAACCATTGAGCCACATCCCCAGGCCTTTTGTAATTTTTAAGTTTTGAGACAGGGTCTTCCTAAGTTGCTTAGAGCCTTTATAGGTTGTTGAGACTGGCCTAGAATTTGCTATCCTCCTGCCACAGTCTTCCCAGCCACTGGGATTACAGGCTTGCACCATCATGCCCAGGTTCCTTGAAATTTATAAGAAGCAGGAAAGGGTTTGTAGTGCAATGTTAAGTGTCCTCATTATTCAGGAGGGCAGGATTATATAACCACTTCAGCAATTATGCAGGACTTACAAAGGAAACTAAAAGGATGGGAGGTTGGGTGAAAGCAACACCAAGAATTGAGAAGGCAATTTTGATGAAGAATTGAGACAGTGAGAGATTCTTGACTGATGGTGAGTCTACCAAACTAAATGAAGAGTTTAAAAGGAATGGATGAGACACTGAAATCTCCCCATTTTTTTTTTTTGCTCTTCTTCATATCTCTGACAATAGCCAGCGAGATCTTTATAAAATTGAAATTAAATATCCCTCCTCTACTCAAAACCCATCAAAGCATTTCCATTGCACTTAGAATAACACCTTCCATGGCTTACCCCTTACTCCTCTTTGACCTCTTATTTAATTTAGCACCACTCCCTCTATTTCTGCAATTCTATTCTTCCTCTCCTCTTAAGGTGTATGACCACATCTCATTTTTCAACTCTTACCCAAATTTTACTTCCTTAGAAAGGACTCTCTAATTTTGCAGCTTGGGACTGTAATTGTCCTTTGGATAAATTTATTTCTGCCTTATCATTTAAATACTATAGTCTCCATTTGATTGGTTGGTTGATTATTCATCTACCTTGGGTGACAGTAAGCACCAGAATTATAGAAACTAAATCATTATCCAACCAAACTTCATATGATATCTGGCACATTGTAGATACCCAATAAATATTGGTCACATTTTTATAAAGAGGGAGATATTTAATGAATAGAGGATTGTTGGAGCAGTTCAGTATTTGTGATCTATGAGTAGAATGATTAAAGGTAGGTAAGGAGGTGTTAGCTGGCAATGCACATGGATGCAAAATGATGATTAAAGAAATTTCAACTTAGCAGGTCAAAGAGCCATGATGTAAAAGCATTAATCGTTGCAGTGTTCAACAGCATGTTGGTCATTATGATATATCAAATTTTGACTTTAAAAGGACTTAACTCACATCTAGGAATCAGGTATAATGGTACAGTCATCTTAATTTGGAGTCTTCAGCTGATACACTTAATTCATCCTGGTTTTGTCTATTGTCCTCTATGCTCATATCACCAGCAGATATGCATGAGATCCAACCTTGCCCTTGACACTCATGTCCTCTTCTATATCCTTTTCATACCAGTTTAGAATGCATGGGGTTACACAGGGGCATCCTTCTGGTCTCACTTGCTTTGACTCTTGACTCATCCATGCCTATTTTACAGCCATAATGTTTTAATTATATGACTCTTTGGTTGATTTCAACTTCCCAGACCATAATCTAGTAAGCAAGGTTCAGATCTTCTCATGTATAGGTTTGTCCAAAACATATGTAGGGTTTCTGGTATTGGTCTCAGAGTGGGAGTTGGATAATACAGTTCTTTCTCAGAAGCTACCAGCAGTGGTTATCTATTTTAATAATGATAATACATTTCAGTCCTCTTTCATTATGCAGTCTCCCCAACTCTTTTATTTATGAGATTGTTAATATGTCATTGATACCTGATACACTAATGATTTTGCAATGCAGATATCCATAGACTTCCAATGCTTACTTAGAAATAGTATCTGAGCTTTGGTGTCTTTTTCTTTGCACTTTTATGTTAACAAACTTTTGCTTGGGGAAGAAGTGCAGATTTACCGCTTCCATGAATGGAGGAAAGATAGCGTCATTAAGTATGTCCAAATATTAACTTGCCATGTGATATTAAATATGAGCAAAGTAAGTAAAAATGAAGATTCAATTCTAAGTCAGGAGATCTTGTGATGGGGTAGCTAAAACTAAGGGCATGAAGTCAACTGTTAAATAGTTTAGGGCTTCAGAAGACACTGAGGAAAGAGATAAGAGATGGACTGATGTTGAAACAAAAAAGAGAACAAGATGAAAAGGAATACATATTTGTGAAAAATTGCAGATTGAAGGAAGACAGCTCTGTCTTGAGCTAAGGTTAAGACAAAGAAGTAAGGAAGAGAACTTTTCATAATGGTAATGATACAATATTAAGCTATATATATATGGGCCAGGGTTGTGGCTCAGTGATAGAGCACTCGCCTAGCATGCGTGAGGCGCTGGGTTTGATCCCTGGCACCACATAAAAATAAATAAATAAAATAAAGGTATTGTGTCCATCTACAACTAAAAAAATATTTTTAAAAAAGAATATATAAAACATCAGAGAAGCAAGGCAAGCAAACAAAAACAATGGTGGGAGCAGTGTTTGTTATTGTCTAGTTTCTGGCTCCAACTGCCTCTTTTTTTTTATTTGTGGTGCTGGGGATTGAACCCATGTTCTCCTACATGCAAAGCAGGTGTTTTACCACTGGGCTACATCCCCAGCACTCCAAATGACAGTTTTTTTTTTCAGTGTGGCATTGTATACTGTTGTAACAGTTTTATCTCAGGTATGGGTTGCAGTATTGGCAAGCTGTGCCTTTGTTACTGCCATGAATGTTTTGCAAAAGTGTAAATATTTAATGTCTTTTTATCACTTTGTTTTGTTTTTTATTATTACTGACATGCATTGCCTAGTATGTATCATTGAGTAGGTATTTATCAGTGACATTTTAGATCTGTTATTCTTCACTTAGTTCATCATAAGATTAAGCATAAAAATCCAAATGATTGCAGCATTTTATCATTAATTTTTTCCATAAATATGCCCGGTTGTTTTCTAAAGATTAATTTGTTGTCAAATTGGTTTTAGTCACTAAAGCATATGCTAAGAAAAATGAAGCCAATTTTAATGATCGTGTATTTTTTAAAGGCCACTGAGGAGTTGTTGTACTTGAGTTATGAGAAAGTCATTGATAGTGATTGAATTGTTATAATAGCAGGATGATGCTTGCTTTTTGAACTACAGTAGGTAACAACATTTAATATTGTCTTATTAGTTTTTCACATTTGTGTTAATGAGTCAAATCAAGTCTTATTTTTCTATTTCATTATGGAATTGCCCACAAAATTATGTTAAGGATGAATTAGGAAATGGAAAGAATTATCCAAGGTAGGTAAACATAAATATCAAAGGCTATTTTTTATAATTTGATGGTGCTGAGGATTGAACCCAGGGCCTTATGCATGCCAGGCAAGCATTCTACCAACTGAGCTATATCCCCAGCCCTCAAAGCCTTTGATAAGTTACATCTTAAATACTATTTTTTTTAAAACAATCCTACCACATTGAAGATATTCCACAAAATGAGAAAGTCAAAATAATTCCTAATATTACTTGATACTAAATGTGCAGAAAGTTGACTATATTTTGCAAAGTCCTTACATGGTAAGGAAACCATCAAGTCCATCTGGTTAGATTCAGACAGGGATACATTTTAGCATAGATTCCTGATAGTATAGCCTAAGGTAAGTAGGACTTCAAGCCCTTAACAGCGTCATGGTTGGGAGGATGCCAACATAAGAGTCAATTTTTTAACAGAATAATCAAGAGCCTGTATTGTGATATACTTTGTTCAAAATAAATAAATTAAAGGCTTCATTTAATTATGCAGGAAATCAGGAAATGTTATTCATATAAAGTTGAATAAAACCAATAAACAAAAATTGGAGTGGGATAGAAATTAAGACTACAACTTATAGAGTCAGAATGAATATTAGTCTGAGTATACCTTGGTGTAAGCTATATTTTTAGAATTTTTCAGGTCCTTTGTTCTACCCCAGCACACACACACACACAAAAAAAATATTGGTGCTTTTGCAATGAAGGAGAACAATGGTAATCAAAAAGAAGAGAAAGATGAAAGTAAGAGGTCAAGAAAGAATAGAAACATCAGGTAGGAAAAAAAAAATAAGATAATAGATATAAAAGATAAAATGAATATACATATATAGGAAGAAAAGAAAAGTTGTGCACAGATATACCAAGATACTGCCGCCTTGACTGGTTTTTAAATCAGAAGAAAACAACCATTACTAAAACCAAGTAAAATTAAAATTTTCCATTTTTAGTTTAATTTTAAGTTTAGGTTTACGTAAGTCTCCATCTTTGGTATTGCAGGGTAAGATTGCTAAGATAAAATATTGCTAATATATTCCTAGTAATATTAAATGTAAGTGGTAAAAGTAGATAATTCAGCCAGGTAAGTAAGCACAATTTAAAATTTGATAACTGTTTGATAGATCTTTTTTTTTTTTTTTTTTTGTATCAGGGATTGAACTCAGGGGCACTCAACTACTGATCTTCACATTCCCCAGCCCTACTTTGTATCTTATTTAGAGACAGGGTCTGAGTTGCTTAGTGCCTCACCATTGCTGAGGCTGGCTTTGAATTTGGGATTCTCCTGTTTCAGCCTAGGGAGCCATTAGGATTACAAGCATGCGTCACTGCATCTGGTGGAATTTCCTTTTTCACATTTGGCAATTATTCTATTTTTAAACCAA
Source organism: Marmota flaviventris (assembly GCF_047511675.1). Classification (NCBI taxonomy): domain Eukaryota; kingdom Metazoa; phylum Chordata; class Mammalia; order Rodentia; family Sciuridae; genus Marmota; species Marmota flaviventris. The sequence goes on along the minus strand of NC_092518.1, from coordinate 26,395,015 downwards.
GGTGATGTCCATTTCCTTTCTGCTTGATGGTATTTTTAGAAAGTTGCTGCTAACTTGAAAGATTTTGCACAGAAATATTTTTGATTAGCAAATGTTTGGTGTTGATACAGATAAATTACTGACATAGGTATGTAACACCAGAAAATGTCTGGTGAAAACTATTCAAAGCGTTGTGAAAGTAATTTTCCTGTTTTTGAAATGGCAGGTGCCTATTAAGATTTTCTAATTAATTTACAGGGCAAGTTTAAATTTTTCTCTTGGGCTTTGTAAGAAAAAATGTCAAACCTAACTATTTCCATTTGGCTGTTATTCCAAAATGCAGTTTTTTTCTGGAAACACTAACTGAAGGTGACAGTTTTAGTTCACAGAGAATTATTTTGATTCACTATTTTTCTTTTAAAAATGTCTGAATAATAAACCACTGGAAGAATGAAGAAAATTAAATAAACAAGAATTTTTATCTAAAGTGACAACAGGATAAAGATCTAGCAAATTGGAGGAAAAAAATGTTCACCAATTTTTCTTAAACTTCTTCAAGTGAACTTGAAATGAACGTGTTTGGCAAGAAATACAATACTCATTGTATATATAATATGTAACTATAGCAGAAGAATTAAAAAGCACATTTTACAAATGGTAGCTTTAGAAATGTTTAGGATTACATCTGGAACCATGGCATATGCCTATAATCCCGATTACTTGGGAGACTGAGACAGGAGAATTGCAAGTTTGAGGCCAGCTTTAGCAACTTAGCAAGGACCCATCTCAATATATTTTTTAAAGGGCTTGGGGTACAGCTAAATTTTCCTGGATTCAATCCCCAGTACTGAGAAAGAGAGAAGGAGAGAGATTTTAAGGTTAAAAGTATTGAGTATCTTTTCCATGAAGCTGACAATTTAAAATACTAGGGTTTTGTTAATTATGTTTTGCAAGATGGTTTTGGAAGGGCTTTGTAGAGTATTTTGATTACTTTTCTCTAGAGCACTTGTTGAATCAAATCTCTAGAGACTGTGACTTAAACCATAACAGTTTCAACAGTAAAATAAAGTTTTCTACCTTGAAGTGTTTTTCCACAAAAATTCCAAGGGCTCTTTTTAAAACGATATTCCATAAATAATTTATTCATCTTTTTAAACATTCTTCTCTTTATTATCTCAGGTATTTGTTTAGAGTAATGCAAAGCAGATTAACACAATATAATTAACTTTATGCCAAAAAGATGAAAATATAAATGTTTTTTTGAAATAACACAAATTAACTAAGTTTACATAAGAGGAAATATTGAACTTAATAAATCAATAAGTTTAAAGAGATCAAATTGGTAATCAGTAACTCACATCTACTACCCCTTTTATTTCTGACTTCTTTGCCTAACATTATATTTGAGAGATTTTTCCATTATAACTATAACAGTAAATTTTTATTTTCATTGATGCATAATATACATTTTAGGAATATACTCAAAATTGTTTATCCAGGCTATTTACAGCTTGGGTCTATTATAATATTCTTGAAATGAACATTCTTAATATCAATATCTGACATTTTAAAGATATTTCAATAGTGGAATTACAGTAAAGATAGGTTTGATTTTAACAGATACTAATTAACAGTTTTCTAAAGAGAGATACCTCTTTCTCCTATGTAGAAACAAACATTCATATATGGACATATATTAATTAGCTATTGCTGTATAACAAGCCACCTTGAAAGTCAGTTGGTTTAAACAACCACCATATTATTTCAAGTGTGCAGGTTGGCCAGGCCATTCTTTATTTCTCTGGTTGGATTACTCGTGTGTCTCTAGTTAACTGTGTGTCGACTGGGCAGCTATGTAGAGCTCAGCTGAGTTTTTCTACATGTCTGTCTGTGGTCTAGGACAACCTTATCGAAGACAACTAGGGTAATTTGACTCTGCTCTACCTGTCTCATCCTCCAGCCCCCTGGCTTATGTGTGCTTCTATTAACAAGAGAGAAAAAGCATTTTAGTTCTTTTGAGGCCTATAATTGGAAGTGGAATAAAATCACATTCACTGCATTCTATTAGTCAAATCAAGTCAAATGCCAACCCAGATTCAAGAGGCAAGGACATAGACACAAGAAGAGCAACAATGCCATACTACAAAGGTCATGGATTCAGGTAAAGATGAAATATTTGGGCCAGTTTTGAAGTTCATCTACCATTTATAGCAAATGATCACGGACAACATGGCTCCCTTGCTGAGTAATATTTCCACACCAAAAAATAGTGTCTAAAAAGTGCCAACATTGGCCTTTTCTAAACAGTATTAACTCTGTTAAAACATGGGTCTAAATATTAAACTAAAAAATATGGTCAAAGGTTATCATTTCCTATCCTTCCATGTTCCCTATGCTCCAAGAAGTGGCTTATAACAGATCCTTGAATAGCTCATAAAATTTATCTGATTTCTTAGCATCTGAAGCTCCTTCTGTTTATATTTTCTCCCCCTTTGCACATTTAACAGTTGATTTTTTTGTTCAACCTTGTAAATTCAGTTGAGGGATTCCTGATTCTATTATTCCCCTCAGAGATGATATCTGTTTTATTTGCACCAGCGCCATACTTATGACACCAATATTGACAGAATTATAACACAGTGCCACAATAATGTTTGCTTTAAGGTATACCTCCTTGCTAGACTGTGATAAAAGCTGTGAAAATAATGGCAGTATCTTTTATCTTCCCATTTTTCCTGGTGCCTGGGACAATATGAAGCATGAGAATAATATTGATTAAATTTAGTTGAGTAATTTGACTATCCTTCTTTTTTGACACATGAGGAAAATAAACAAAGTTCTAAGTGATTTATCCACATTCTTCATACAACTGGGAAAAGTTAGAGTTGCAATTTAAATAAAGGCCCATTTGTCCCAAGTGTCATCTTTAACATGTAACCCCATTGACTTTCAAGTAATTTGAGAGGCTCTTCAAGAAAAGGCTATAATGCAAAATAAAACCTATTCATCTATTTTCTTTTTTTAATATTTACTTTTCAGTTGTAGTTGGACACAGTACTTTTATTTATTTATTTTTATGTGATGCTGAGGACTCAACCCAAAGCCTCACACTTACTAAGCAAGTGCTCTACTGCTGAGCCATAACCCCAGCCCCTATTCATCTATTTTCTACAATCTCATTTAATCCTCAGCAATTATAATGTTTATATTTCTTTTAAAAATATTTATTTAGTTGTGATGCACCTTTATTTAATTTAATTTATTTATTTATAAGTGGTGCTGAAAATTGAACCCAGTACCTCACTTATGCTAGAAAATGCTCTACCACTGAGCTATAACCCTACCCCAGGGTTATATTTCTTATATTTTAATTTACACATTTTGGATTTTTTGTGGAGGGTAATTGCTTTTGTATTTTAATTTATTTAATATAAAAGCCATATTTTCAAGCATCTTTTAGAGTGAATTCTTCATTTAAAAATATTTGGGGCTCTAAAATCAGTATTTATTATACTTCTTGAATATATCAGGCATCCTGGAGTGCTAAGAAGTTAATGGAACCCCCAAAGTTGAGTGATACAATAATAGGAATTTAGGATCCTGAAGCATTTTTCTAAAGTATATTTGTAGAATTATCACTGTGTTATTATTTGTCCAGTTCAAATTCACCCTATAACTAAGAGCAATGTTTTTTTGCAAATGATTTAACTGTATTCAACTTTTAGAAACCAAAGGTTAAAAAAAAGAATAAATTAGTTAAACTATCCTTAATTTATTGAATGATATTATGAAAATGCACAAGTAAAACGTATGTCACTCAGGGTCAGTGTTAAATAATAGTGAAAGAAGCCTTGTTTAAACAGTGGTTACAAGGCAGAGAATGATTAAGACATCTTTAGATAGACTGCCTAGGTTCCGTTTATATCTAGCACTTATTTGCTGTGTAATCTTAAACACTTTACTTACATTTTCTCCGCCTCAGATTTATTTGTAATATGTAAAATGAGGATAATTGTGAAATTTAAAACAACTCATGGTAAGGTACACAGACTTGTCACTGACATAAAGTAAGTACCCAATATTTGTTATTTTTGTCATTCTGAAATATATAAAATTGATTCATATGAAATTTCCAATATTTGCTCATGTTTGCCTACAGAATTTGGAATTTCATATGGTTCAATATTTTAGAAGGAAATGGAGGTACAGAGAAAATTGAAGCCCATCATTAAATATTGTATCATATGTGACTTTTGTCCTTTTTCTGTGTCTCTGGTTCCTTTGATTTCCACCTATAAACTCAACTTTATCATAGTCCTGGAAGAGGAGCATACAAATAGGCCAAAGTGATTCCTAGTGGGTAAAAAATATAGAACAATTAGGAAGAGGCCCTGCCTTGTTATATACATTGTTCACAAATAATTCTACTCTGCTATAATTGAGGAATTATAAAAATGTTAATTTTTATAAATAAAATTTAAATTTGTTATTTAAAGGCATCTTTGGGATCTTCTTGCCGTAATATCTCCTCCTAGTAGATCTGAACAAGGTTAAATATTACTTTCCACCTCTGGATTTTACTTGGATCTGAGTGCTAATAGTTGGCATTTGTTCAGTGAGCCTGCCTGTTTGTGTGCATGTGTGTGTGTGTGTGTGTGTGTATATATAAAATGTATATACATATATATAAAGAATATGTATATATATATATATATATATATATATATATATATATATACACATATTCTAATTTGAATTAGAATTAGAGTGCTTTATCATATCAATCTTATGCTGTGATGTTTATGTCATAAAAGAAGTTGCGAAGAGAGGAAGATGGCGGCGAGGGGAGTGCATTGCCCCCGTGTGCTGCTTCACTGTGTGGGAGTATGACAAGTCAGGACGGCTAAAGGATAACTTGTTAGGAATTTCCAGCAATAGTGGGGTGCTCCGGAACCTGGAGGAAGGATTTCCATCGCACGAGGATCGGCTACGGGGACTCAAACGCGAGAGGTTTGTCGCACGGAGGGTAACACTGCTTATTCAGCAAATCGCCCCGCGGCTAGAGTCTGCAGCGCGCGCTGGGATAGAGACGCAGGGTTACAGCGCTGCAGTTTCTGCCAGCCGCGCAAGCACCGTACTCAGGGCTGAATTCTGGGTTCGAGACGGGGGAAGGAAGCGGTCCATCTCGGTTCTCCACACCGGTCAGACCACAGAGGAGGCCAGCAGCCACGATGTTGGTAAACTAACGTCACCACCCCTGTTTTCGACTGACCGCAGCTCATTCAGCCATAGAACAGGTAATTTCAGGCTGCAATTCGCCTGCGGCTTGCAGACAGATTGCTAGGGTTCAGCGCCTGGGTGCTTCTTAGAACCTGATCGTATCGGAGCGAACACCGAGTGCGGGGCGGCCGAGTTCCGGCTCCCGGAACCGTCCCGGAACCGCCCTGGCCCAGGGCTGGGGAGCCTGCGGAGGCTGCTTCTTGGACCCTGCTCCTATCAGAGCATACACCAAGCACTAAGCAGCCAAATTCCGGCTCCCGGAACTGAGCCCACGGGGACTGCTTCTTGGAGCTTACACTTATAGGAGCTTACACCGAGCACGGAGCGGCCGAGTTCCGGCTCCCGGAACTTCCCTGGCCCGGGGCTAGAAGCCCGCGGAAACTGCTTCTCGGTCCGGGTCCTGCTGAGGGCCGGTCAGGACTCACCCGTTGCTTTGGTTGCCCGGCAAGGGGAACAAAATGCTGCCATTCGCATAGGATACCAACATGGCAGAGATCTGATGTCTGCAGAAAGCGGCGGAGGAGAGAACTTCATCAATACCAGCGGTGACATAAGCAGTTGGTCTCCTGGTAGGGGGGGTGAGGCACAGTCACCCGAGTCTCCTCAATTTGTCGTCGAGCCAGAGGGGAGGAGCCGGGCAGCCGCCAGCGCCCGGAGCAGGCCCAGCGGCTCGCCAGCGTGGTGACTGCGTGACCCCAATTGGAGAGGGGGCGGAGCGGAGCCGCCACCCGCAACCGCAAGGTGGGCAGACCCGCGACCCAGTGGTACATGGGCGTGGTAGGAGGGACAGGGCAGAGCCGCCGTTCGCGCTTGCAAGGTAAACAGACCTGTGACAGCCTGGCGGGTCAGGCCCAATGGCCTGCCAGTGTGGTACACACGTCACCCCAACTGGAGTAGGGGCAGAGCAGAGCCGCCGCCAGCTCCCAGAACAGGCCCAGTGACCTGCCGGCGTGGTAGCCACGACCCCCCAATTGGAATAAGGAGAGAGCAGAGCCGCCGCCCGCACCTGCAGGAAAGATACGCAAGCAGTATGAAAAGACAAGGAAAGAAAGGACCACAAGCAATGCAAGTCAACACAACTTTAGAAGAGGTAACAGCTGCAGCAGATGGAATGTCAGATAAAGAATTCAGGATATACATGCTTCAGATGATCTGGAGTATCAAGGAAGACATTAAACAGCAAAATCAGACAATGAAAGATCACTTCGACAATGAATTACGCAAACAAATCCAGGAAGCAAAGGATCAACTATACAGGGAGATAGAGGTTATAAAAAACAAACAATCAGAAATCCTAGAAATGCAGGAAGCAATAAACCAACTTAAAAACTCAATGGAGAATACTACCAGCAGAGTAGAACACTTAGAAGATAGAACATCAGACAATGAAGACAAAGTATTTCAACTGGAAAAGAACATAGACAGCTCAGCAAGACTGTTAAGAAACCATGAGCAGAACATCCAAGAAATATGGGATAACATTAAGAGACCAAACTTAAGAGTCATTGGGATACAGGAAGGTACAGAGCTCCAAACCAAAGGAATGAGCAGTCTATTCAATGAAATAATACAAGAAAACTACCCAGACTTGAAGAATGAGACAGAATCCCAAATCCTAGAAGCCTACAGGACGCCGAATGTGCAAAATCATAAGAGATCCACACCTAGACACATTATAATGAAGATGCCCAACATACAGAATAAGGAGAGAATTTTAAAAGCTACAAGAGAAAGGAAGCAGATTACATTTAGGGGTAAGCCAATCAGGATAACAGCTGATCTTTCAACACAGACTCTGAAAGCTAGAAGATCCTGGAATAACATATTTCAAACACTGAAAGAAAATGGGTTCCAACCAAGAATTGTGTATCCAGCGAAATTAAGCTTCAGGATGGAGGATGAAATTAAAACCTTCCACGATAAACAAAAGTTTAAAGAATTCACAGCTAGAAAACCATCTCTTCAAAACATCCTCGCCAAAGCATTACAGGAAGAGGAAATGGAAAATAACAATGAAAACCAACAGTGGGAGGTAGGACAGTAAAGGGGGGGGAAATAATCAAAGAGGAAAACAAACCATGTTTAGTAACAAAAATAAACAAATATGGCTGGAAGAACAAACCATATCTCAATAATAACCCTAAATGTTAATGGCTTAAACTCACCAATTAAGAGACACAGGCTAGTAGAATGGATCACAAAACAAGACCCAACAATATGCTGCCTACAGGAGACGCATTTGATAGGAAAAGACATACGTAGGCTGAAGGTGAAAGGTTGGGAAAAATCATATCACTCATATGGACTTCGGAAACAAGCAGGAGTGTCCATACTCATATCAAATAAAATAGATTTCAAGCCAAAGTTAATCAAAAGAGATAAAGAGGGACACTACATACTGCTTAAGGGAACCATACACCAACAAGACATAACAATCATAAATATTTATGCCCCAAACAATGGTGCAGCTATGTTTGTCAAACAAACTCTTCTCAAGTTCAAGAGTCTAATAGACCACCATACCATAATCATGGGAGACTTCAACACACCTCTCTCGCCACTGGACAGATCTTCCAAACAAAAGTTGAATAAGGAAACTATAGAACTCAATAACACTATTAATAACCTAGACCTAATTGACATATATAGAGTATACCACCCAACATCAAGCAGTTACACTTTTTTCTCAGCAGCACATGGATCCTTCTCAAAAATAGATCATATATTATGTCACAGGGCAACTCTTAGACAATATAAAGGAGTAGAGATAATACCATGCATCTTATCTGATCATAATGGAATGAAACTGAAAATCAACGATAAAAGAAGGAAGGAAAAAGCATACATCACTTGGAGAATGAACAATAGGTTACTGAATGATCAATGGGTTATAGAAGACATCAAGAAGGAAATTAAAAAATTCTTAGAGATAAATGAAAACACAGACACAACATATCGGAATCTATGGGACACATTGAAAGCAGTTCTAAGAGGAAAATTCATTGCTTGGAGTTCATTCCTTAAAAAAAGAAAAAAACAACAAATAAATGATCTCATACTTCATCTCAAAATCCTTGAAAAAGAAGAGCAAAACAACAGCAAAAGAAGTAGAAGGCAAGAAATAATTAAAATCAGAGCTGAAATTAATGAAATCGAAACAAAAGAAACAAGTGAAAAAATTGACAAAACTAAAAGTTGGTTCTTTGAAAAAATAAACAAAATCGACAGACCCTTAGCGATGCTAGCGAAGAGAAGAAGAGAGAGAACTCAAATTACCAGCATACGGGATGAAAAAGGCAATATCACAACAGACACTTCAGAAATACAGAAGATAATCAAAAACTATTTTGAATCCTTATACTCCAATAAATTAGAAGATAGTGAAGGCATAGATAAATTTCTTAAGTCATATGATCTGCCCAGATTGAGTCAGGAGGATATAGAAAACCTAAACAGACCAATATCAATTGAGGAAATAGAAGAAACCATAAAAAGACTACCAACTAAGAAAAGCCCAGGTCCGGATGGGTTACAGCAGAATTTTACAAAACCTTTAAAGAAGAACTAATACCAATACTTTTCAAGCTACTTCAGGAAATAGAAAAGGAGGGAGAACTTCCAAATTCATTCTATGAGGCCAACATCACCCTGATACCTAAACCAGACAAAGACACTTCAAAGAAAGAAAACTACAGACCAATATCTCTAATGAACCTAGATGCAAAAATCCTCAATAAAATTCTGGCGAATCGGATACAAAAACATATCAAAAAAATTGTACACCATGATCAAGTAGGATTCATCCCTGGGATGCAAGGCTGGTTCAATATATGGAAATCAATAAATGTTACTCACCACATTAATAGACTTAAAAATAAGAACCATATGATCATCTCGATAGATGCGGAAAAAGCATTCGACAAAGTACAGCATCCCTTTATGTTCAAAACTCTAGAAAAACTAGGGATAACAGGAACATACCTCAATATTGTAAAAGCAATCTATGCTAAGCCTCAGGCTTGCATCATTCTGAATGGAGAAAAACTGAAGGCATTCCCTCTAAAATCTGGAACAAGACAGGGATGCCCTCTCTCTCCACTTCTGTTCAACATAGTTCTCAAAACACTGGCCAGAGCAATTAGACAGACGAAAGAAATTAAAGGCATCAAAATAGGAAAAGAAGAACTTAAATTATCACTATTTGCAGATGATATGATTGTATACCTAGCAGACCCAAAAGGCTCGACAAAGAAACTATTAGAGCTAATAAATGAATTCAGCAAAGTGGCAGGATATAAAATCAACACGCATAAATCAAAGGCATTCCTGTATATCAGCGACAAATCCTCTGAAATGGAAATGAGGACAACCATTCCATTCAAAATATCTTCAAAAAAAATAAAATACTTGGGAATCAACCTAACAAAAGCGGTGAAAGACTTATACAATGAAAACTACAGAACCCTAAAGAGAGAAATAGAAGAAGATCTTAGAAGATGGAAAAATATACCCTGTTCATGGATAGGCAGAACTAACATCATCAAAATGGCGATATTACCAAAAGTTCTCTATAGGTTTAATGCAATGCCAATCAAAATCCCAACGGCATTTCTTGTAGAAATAGAGAAAGCAATCATGAAATTCATATGGAAAAATAAAAGACCCAGAATAGCAAAAACAATGCTAAGCAGGAAGTGTGAATCAGGCGGTATAGCGATACCAGACTTCAAACTATACTACAGAGCAATAGTAACAAAAACAGCATGGTACTGGTACCAAAACAGGCGGGTGGACCAATGGTACAGAATAGAGGACACAGAAACCAATCCACAAAACTACAACTACCTTATATTTGATAAAGGGGCTAAAAGCATGCAATGGAGGAAGGATAGCATCTTCAACAAATGGTGCTGGGAAAACTGGAAATCCATATGCAACAAAATGAAACTGAATCCCTTTCTCTCGCCATGCACAAAAGTTAATTCAAAATGGATCAAGGAGCTTGATATCAAATCAGAGACACGCCATCTGATAGAAGAAAAAGTTGGCTACGATCTACATACTGTGGGGTCGGGCTCCAAATTCCTCAATAGGACACCCATAGCACAAAAGTTAATAACTAGAATCAACAAATGGGACTTACTCAAACTAAAAAGTTTTTTTTCAGCAAAAGAAACAATAAGAGAGGTAAGTAGGGAGCCTACACCCTGGGAACAAATCTTTACTACTCACACTTCAGATAGAGCCCTAATATCCAGAGTATACAAAGAACTCAAAAAATTAGACAATAAGAGAACAAACAACCCAATCAACAAATGGGCCAAGGACCTGAACAGACACTTGTCAGAGGAGGACATACAGTCAATCAACAAGTACATGAAAAAATGCTCAACATCTCTAGCTGTCAGAGAAATGCAAATCAAAACCACCCTAAGATACCATCTCACTCCAGTAAGATTGGCAGCCATTAGGAAGTCAAACAACAACAAGTGCTGGCGAGGATGTAGGGAAAAGGGTACACTTGTACATTGCTGGTGGGACTGCAGATTGGTGCAGCCAATTTGGAAAGCAGTATGGAGATTTCTTGGAAAGCTGGGAATGGAGCCACCATTTGACCCAGCTATTCCCCTTCTTGGTCTATTCCCTAAAGACCTAAAAAGAGCATGCTACAGGGACACTGCTACATCGATGTTCATAGCAGCACAGTTCACAATAGCAAGACTGTGGAACCAACCTAGATGCCCTTCAATAGACGAATGGATAAAAAAAAAGGTGGCATTTATACACAATGGAGTATTACTCTGCATTAAAAAATGACAAAATCATAGAATTTACAGGGAAATGGATGGCATTAGGGCAGATTATGCTAAGTGAAGCTAGCCAATCCCTAAAAAACAAATGCCAAATGTCTTCTTTGATATAAGGAGAGTAACTAAGATCAGAGTAGGGACGAAAAGCAGGAGAAGAAGATTAACATTTAACAGGGATGAGAGGTGGGAGGGAAAGGGAGAGAGAAGGGAAATTGCATGGTAATGGAAGGAGACCCTCAGGGTTATACAGTGGAGGGGGTAGAGAGAGAGGAGGGGAGGGGAGGGGAGAGGTGGGGAGGGGGGAGGGTGGAGGATGGGAAAGGCAGCGGAGCACAACAGACACTAGTATGGCAATTTGTAAATCAATGGATGTGTAACTGATGTGATTCTGCAATCTGTGTATGGGGTGAAGGTGGGAGTTCATAACCCACTTGAATCAAAGTGTGGAATATGATATGTCAAGAAATTTGTAATGTTTTGAACAACCCACAATAAAAAATTAAAAAAAAAAAGAAGTTGCTAGTATAGATTATAACTAACTAACATTTCCATTACTGGCTATCTCAAACATACATCATGTATCCATGTGATTCAATAGAAAAATCAAAGTCAACTTTTAGAATTTTCAATTTATAGGAGATATTTAATGTTGATATTAGATAATTAGTAAGATTCATGGGTTAAAATCTGCAAAATTTCAAATAACTATTTGTGAATTACATTAAGGTATATCAAGCAATATATTTACCATAATTTTACTCATTTTTGTTTCAGAATACCTGGAAAAATGAATTAATATTGACCTATCTAAATTATGGATGGAAAAATTCAGGCCTACATTAAGAGTTTAGTTTTATTACAAAACATTGCCCGATCAGAAAATGAACCATGCAACTTCTGGTTAAGCATACTTTACTTTTAGGTTTATAATAGACCATTTACAGATAATGACTTGATTTCCATTAACTATTGTGTGGTTCCTATTGAAAGTTCTAATGTGCAATCTGGTTAAGTCATTTCTTGTGTACTTAATAGTATAACATACACTTTGGGTCCTAGTGATTATGTTTTATAAAGAGTTACTGCCAAATAACATTTTATATCTGAAGAGATTGTAAAACTATTATATTATCTAACTTAGCTATTGAGTACTTCTTAGCTCCAAGGAATAAGTTGGCTTTTTCTTGATTATCTTTGTAGCCAGATTTGAGTACTGCTTCTGGTATATAGAAGTCTCTAAAAAGTTTTTGATGCTAAGGGATAATGGATAAATACAAGTTAATTTTCTTCTGTTAAAGCTCTTGAAACATTCTAGTATTTGATACCCATATTAAAGAAGAAGATATGTCCCAGTGGTACAGTTGGCTCTTTGCAATGACATTCCCAGAGACAGAACATTAGAAGAGAGTACAGGAACATCCAGGTCTTTATTTGCTCACATATACAACCCTAACAGTGACCTCTTGGTTCCAAGAGAATTTGTTTCTTTGGTATTGAATGTCTTTGGTTTCTCTCTCTGGGCTCACTATCTGCCTTACTCTTCCCTGTGTGGCTAACTCTATGGACTACATCAGTAGATAGCCTTGCCTTCTGGCTTCCAGTTGGGTTGGCCATAGTAGCCTAGAAAGAAGATCAGAAGGAAGAAAGAAAGGTCAGGGCACATATTCAGTGTAGTCTGACTATATTCATCACCCAATAGCAAAACTTCCAACAGGTTGTTGGTTCTCTTTGCTCTGTCTTTGTCCAGGTACTAGTAACCACTGTCTTCCTTTTCATTACTATCAGTCTAAGAATAATAGAATGCCTGTGTTTCTAGTTTCAGTGATTTCACTAGACCTTGTCTTCATGTTTGTAAACATTCCCCTATTAAACTCTCCTAAAATTACCCAAGCTAGGACCCTAGGGCATTCAAAAGAGAGTTGTATTCTCTATCTACAGGTGATGACGTTTCACAGAAAGGAGGAAAGGAAGGACATAATGAGGGTTTATGAAATATTTTTTATGCTAGGAACTATGATGGATACCTTACATTTATTATCCCATTTAACCTTTATGTTGATACTTTGAAGTTAGTTCCTTCAATTACAGAATTGTGAAAAATATGGGCTGTTTGTTTTTAAAAATGTAATAAATATATTATAGCTAGCACCAATAGAGCATATTTTACAAACAAAGCATTGTTCTATTTAAATATTCACAGCATTACCATAATGCAGGCAACAACATATCCTCTTTTTAAAGATTAAAATGAAATGATAAGGCACGGAGAATTTAAGTGACTTGCCCAAGATCACACAGCTAGGATGTGATGTGACAGGGCTGGAATTTCAACCAAGGTATTCTACATATAGTGTAAATATTGTCATTTATAAAATTGTTTCACTTCTTGGTGCTTTTAAAATATATTTCATCCACATGACCTTTTTTTTTTGCACAGTCTCTCTGCATAAGCCTTATGTCTTTCAATCATTAGATTCCCCAAATGAAATCCTGAACCAGAATATTTTTTTTCTGTTTTTAATAGACCCCTTTTAGAGCAAAACAAATGATGGTGCTAAAAATCATATAGTGGTCGTTCTTGAAGTGGTTTGTACATAGAAGGGGGTGTGAGGAAATTCCTAGGGAAATGATCATATCCTATTTCTCCAACTGATTACTGGTAATATAAATGTATTCAGTTTGTGAAGATTCATTGAGCTATATATTTAAGATGTACATACTTTCCTGTATGTATATTACACCGCAATAAAATGTTTTTGCTTCAACATAAAATACTTTTTACAACTTGTACTTAAGAAAACAATTGTCTATGAAAGCTGCCTATTCACGCTACAATGGGTTGCATTATTTTTTGTGAGCTCTTGAGTAGCACTCCCCAGTAAGTTTTGAATCCCTAGTTCTGCACTCCACTTTTTGTGTTTCTATAATCTAGAGATTCGTAATCACTGAAAAGTCACTTGACTTTCTGAGCAACAGATATGTCCATGGCTTGACCTTTCTGTAACCAGAAGGTCATGTTAAATTATCTCTGTGCTCTTTACCTCCTGCCGGAACATTGTATTGATCCCTCTGTATTTTCAGGTTAAAAGACCAACGCAACTCTGAGGAATCAGAAACCATTTAAACATTTTCACAAATGAATTTCTGCCCCTTTCTCAATTTTTTCTTTGATTTTTTTTTCCATTTTGTTTATTCCACTGATCTTTTTTGAAAATTTTTTTCTGTGCTCCCATATTTCTTAATTTCATGTGGACAATATTGCAGAAGGATTATTGTCTCATTTGATGTTCCTTTCATCTTGTTTTTTAGGTTAGCAAGAAAGAACAATATATAAGTCACTACATGAAACTGCTGAGTAATATCAAAAGTTCACTTAGTTCACTTAATAAAGAAAATATGAGTTGTGAAGGGTATTGAAGACAGAAGATAATAGGGTCATATGGCCGAAAGAGGATTTAATGTTTTGTAAGTTTTACAAAGTCATTTTCATGCATTTGAAAATAAAGCCATTAAAGATGAAATTTTAAGAACATATTATTTTTTTCATGATGCAAAATATCACCTGTAACAAAAAGACATCGTAGATGTCAAAGATGAAAAGGGAGGAAAACAAAAGAATGTGTAATTTAAAATAGCTAAAAGAACAAGAAAGGAGACAAAAGAGTTTGAAGTCTGTAAGTGCTTTCCCTTCACCATCCACATTTAGAAGTCTTGTTAATTGTGTATGGAAAATTACTTCTGTTCTCACTGGGATGCCAAACTACAGGACAACAGAGTGTATTATTGGTGAGCTCTGCACATTCTAGTAGATTAAATAACATATGATAATTTTATCTATATCTAGAATTCAGCCCAAGATAAAGATATAGACTAGGAATAATAGAGGAATAAAACATTAAAAGTGTTCTATATTTATTAACTGCCTATTACACACCATGTCTATAGGACATACCTGTAATATTATTTTATTTAAACCTCATAGGAGTGTTCTAAAGTGATAATTTAACAGCCATTCCCTTAAATGAGTAAATTGTGCCTGAGAAAGTCTTAGTCACTGGCTCAAGATAACACAGTTAGTGAAAAGGGAGAACATGTTCCATGTGACAAGGATGTCAAACATTCTACTCCCAAGGAGTAGTGAGTAGTTAAAACCCTGAACTGAGAACCATCCAAAAGTAATGAGATGTTTCGTTTTCCCTGGGGAATTCGTTGTACATTGGGGAATAAGACTACATCTGAAAGTCTATGAAGTTATGAGCTAAATATTAAACATTTTATTGAAAATTATTAGATCATAGAATAGGGAAATTTTATTCAAAAGCACTTGAAATTATTTTTATTTTAAGTATACATTAAGAAAGAATGGCCAAAACTCCATGAATTCTAATAAACATATGATTTCATAGAAATTTTGAACCTTCAATTGCTGTGAAATTGATACTGCCATACTCCAGGATAAATTCATTCAATCACATTGCTGAAAGCATGTTCCACTGGAAAACATTCTGAGAAGCACCCTTTTAAAGAATGGGGTAGATATGACCAATAGAAGCTGAATTTCAGTTGTGATATTTTAACAGATATGACTTTTTGAAAATTAGATGTGATATGAAGTGTGTCTCTTTCTCTATTATGTAATTGCTTCCTCATTCCATGTACCCCAACTTGGTCAGCCTGAAAGCCTCTGACTGGCTCACATACTTTACTCCTTCTCTGGTTGGTTGGTTTCAGTTTTAAAGGGAGAATTATTAAAAGATTCTGGTTCAAACCCAACTACTATGTATAACTGTAATATTCTAATAAAAAATAAAGAGTCTGTGAGGCTAAAAGCAATATCCTCTCTGAATTTTTGACATTTGTCTAGATCCCTTTTCCCCAAACCCAAGCGCACTTATGTCTCTGATGCTATATGATCCTTATGGTGAGTACCCCAAGACTTAAGGTCACATTTCCCATCTCTGCTTCTCTTTTCTGAATGAACACAATTTTGCCATTCAACATCTTCCCAGTTTGATAAATTTTATCTGTCAATGTAGATATATATTTTCTCATAAGAACACACATCTCTGTAAAATAACTATATTTTCTTCAAAGATTGACACATTGCAGTGTGAAAGATCATTTCTAGAGAAATTTAGAAGCCATACATTTCTCAACTGCTTCTATAAAATTTCGTTGCTCAAAAAAGTCCTCAGCATTTTAAAAAATGCCTTAAGGCATTGGATCCCTTCATTGAATGTGAAGATAACACCTTACTATTACCATCAAAATATCAAGTATTTAATGTTAGATATGGAATTCCTTACAGCATTACTAGAAACAGTACATTCATTTTCCTTGCTTATTAGTAGAATAGTTTCCTTAAAGTTTCACAAAAATGGTGCAACTGTTTTTAAGATTTATTTGGATGTTATATGTAGTGAAACTCCTTTTTAGAAATTCCTGCATGGTAGCATTTTGTGTTTGTTTTCATTTTTGCCTTGGAAATTTTAAAAAGAATTATTTGTATAGAATTTCAAAATGATAACTTGTAGTTAATTCTTTTCATAGCAAATGTGTAGCTGTATTCTGAAAGTTAGTGTAGGGGCTGGAGGACTTACTGAAGAGGCCAGCATTTCTTTATAGGAGGCATCTACACTATAAATTAAAGAAACTTGTGATTAACATGTCTACCTGGCTGTAGGGAGAGTCTGATTCATGTCTCCAAACTAGCAGGGATGGCTTTTGCCTGGAAATCAAGGATTTCCCTGACATGTATGAGATTCAAAGTTTGTATATAATCCAAGGAGAAGAAGAGTCTAGTCACCCAAAGACTAATGTTAGCTTTACTAATTGACATTTTTTGGGAAATGTCTCCTGATACCCCAACTCTCAAAATTCCCACAATTATATGCTCCCTAGTTCCTTTTACTAACTCTATGTAGTTTTACATTTTAGAGATAATTGTTTTCCATGCTGGACAAGCAATACTGTAGGAGAAGGGGCAATATCTGTCTGATTTATCAGTGTATGCTCCATTACCTAACTCAGGTTTCTTGCTGCTCAATATACATCTGTGACTGATAAATTAGGTCTTTATAGATAACTGGGGCATTGAAAAAGCTAGGGGTGATCTCATATGAAGAGATTGTAGTCTTTCAAGCATAAAAATAAAGGCTTGTGGAGCATATGTGAGAAGAAATAAGCTATTGAAAGATAATAAAATAGATGGAACAAAGAAGCCCAGGAACCAGTGTGATAAGATAGAAAAAAGGCCCCAGTAATTAGACAGATCAGATCCCAAATCTTGGCTTTACCCCTTTTAGTTTTGTGACACAAGGCCACATATTGAGCCCTTACGTGTCATTGTGAAATGAGTATATTGATGCTAACCTTACAGAAATGTTGCAAAGGTCATAGGATTTACTCTTTTATGTGGCTTCTCTCCTGAGTAATTATTACAACAAAGGTTAAACATTATTTATTAGTGACTATAATTTTTCTTAGTATAATATGTAAGCAAAGAACTGAGAAAAATATATGAAAAGCTTTCACAGAATTATTTCACCTCTATTTAAATCAGATATTTCTAATTTGAATTATCTATAAGGAGAACGGGTCATTCTGAAGCAGGTTGCAAAATGTGTAAGAAGGGAGAACATGTTCCATGTGACAAGGATGTCAAAACACTCTACTTCCAAGTACACAGGGCTAATCATATATGATCTTTGTTTCTTTATATGTTTATTTGTCATCCTACCCCAAACTGCATAAAAATTTAGTTGTTTATGTTTTCTGTCTTTTATAGGATTAGCATTCATTAAATTGTGTTAATTAGATTAATTAGGCTACAGATCTATAATTCTGGCAGAAATAATTCAACTAGATTTGACCTAATGATGATATTATTTTTTGTTTTATTTTTTACCTGCAGTTTTCTCTCTTCATCCATCACCCTGGGCAGTTTATTAATTAGACATATTAAATATCCTTAAATACAATTTTGAATTTCAAAAGGCATAATCATGGAAATGATTCATTGGAAGTGTGATTTAACTGGATATATTTTTTATTTCAGTTTGGGAAGCAGCACATAGAGAACCTCTTCAGTGACCTGCAGGATGGAAGACGCCTCCTAGACCTTCTCGAAGGCCTCACAGGGCAAAAACTGGTAGGAAACTTGTTTTAAAGAAAATTTGCAGTAATCTTAATAGAATTTCAAACCAGAATCAAACAGTATAATTTATGCACTAGTAAATCACTAATTTACTAAGTAACAACATTTGAATAGTAATGGGAGACCTATTCCTGTATAAAACAATTTCACATTATAGCTTTTATTTTGTCACTATCATATTTAGAACAATAAAGTAAAATTTTCAGTAACATAGCTTATGTTAATTAATAACATTATTTCCTTTTACCTATTTGATATTCTTCTTATCTAATGTCTTTATGAAGGCTTTTATGCATAATAACTTAAAATTATCTTTCTGCTTTTGTGTATTTGGCAATTCTTTTACAATGAACCTTTATTAGCTTATAAATAAAGAAAAAATTTGGCACAGCATATAAATGTATAGGCATTTTAGTCTAATACACAAAACCATCTGCAATGAGTACGTTACTTCCCTTTAAGGACTTTCATCTTGTCTAACTTCAGAGCATTCTTGTGAGATAGATAAGATTGTCAATAAAGTCATCTGTGAGTTTGGGTTCAATTGATCAAGGTCTCATAATGAGAAAAATGTCTCTTAAATCCAAATCTCCTGATTTAAATAATCTTCTTCTTAGATTGCTATTATTCTTTTAAGTAGAGTTTAAGACCCCTGTCTATAGTTAGCCATTCTGCATATCAAATGAATCCTGCTAAATTACTGTCTTAATCTCTTTTTTGCCCTTCATTACAACTTTGCAGCACAGGCATGCACACACATACACATACACGCAGAGTCTTTGTAGATACTGTACAAACTCAAGCTGTCATTCAAAGTCAAAACTGGCAAAAGTCGTGCTGTCCAACTTGCCTCCTATAATTCTTTCCATTTTCTCAGATATACCTATTTTTCACCTGTGTTGCTTTCTGTACTTCTGTACTGTCTTTGAGAAGCTTTGGTTTCTCTTTCTCAGTGATGCCTTTCCCAAAATCTCTCTGATAAATCCTTGCTCTTGTTACCCCATAGAGCACCTATTTTTTATTTAATTGTTGCTTTATTATTTTCAGTGTATTTATGACTATGACATCTCTCCTCAATTAAACGCCAAAGTTCTATAGAGAAGGAACATCTTTGCTTTCATTTTTAAATCCTCTTTATTGCTGTATGGGGTAAATATTAAATTAAATTAAAACTGATATTTTATGAAATCTGAATCTGAATTGATATAAGAACAACTTGATGACTTAAAGAAATAATCATTTGAGTCAAGTGAAAGAAGTTCATATTTATTATCTTATATTTGAACTTTTAGCCAAATCAAGGGCACTGTGTACACTTTATCTTAATTTCCTTGGTTAGAGTTATATTTTTGTATGATCATTTGTATCCTGTGACTGTGAACTTTTACATATTCATATAATTTGTGCATTATACATGCGTTAATTTATGCATTATATATGCATCTTCATGATAGGCATATATATGTATGTATATAGATATAGATAGATAGATATAGAAATAAGTGTCTTGGTGTGTCCCTAGTTTCTGTTATATTCTGCAGCCATTCCTGCTTTCAATTATAGATATAAATAAACCAGTCAATAAAAAACTTAAAAAAAATAAAATAAAAAATAAATTTTCAAAAAAAAAAAAAAAAAAAGATTGTGCTTTTACAACCTGTCCTGACCATGTGCACATGACTTATTTTTTTTCACCTCTGGATGTATGTATGACCACTTCTCTGTGGTATTGCAACTCTCCTGAATAACTTCCTGAATAGAGGTGACACTTTCATCATCCAAAGCAATTTTGTCAGGGTTAACAAATTCCATATAGGCACAGTGTTTAAAGTAATGGATTTCCACAAAATACAGAAATAATTTCATTGGGATAGAAAGATATAACCATTCATACAAAGAGATGCTGAGATAAAATGAACCCAATGATTGCAGGCACTGAAGAAAACAGGCAACCAAAATATCCATGAGATTGGCCATTGTGGAATAAATAGTTGGTGAGGGAAAAAAATCACCAAACACCCACACAAGGCAATATAAACCATATAATTTCAGTTATTGCTACTAACAGAATCTGTAATCAATCCTTCATCCTTGACACAGATCTGGCAGCCCTGATCTGGGGATTTTACTTTTCCCACAGAGCAGCATCACCTGTCTCATGAATGTGTCTGATTTCAAGACTCCAACTCCTGGTCTTGAATCCTAATAGTTTCTGCAGAGATTTGTCCTACAGTCCTAATGGCAGTAGCATATATTATTGATGAGAAATCTTAGTATTCTATTTTGAAGCATCTGCATGTAGATTATTGGCTCAGGCCATCCCCATGGTTAAAATGAGGTATTTGCTTTACAACTATAAAATTAAAATTACTCCCCAACAAGACATAAAAGGGGCCAGATTTCAGCTTCCACATCGGCATCAGAAACTGCAGCTTTTTTAAAAGTAGCATTTTTGGGCCCTGAAAAATATGCACATAAGTATGTAAATGTGTACATGTAAATGTCTGAGTTTGAAGCAAAGGAAAATGTTACTTAATTCTTATAATTTTTATACAGTTGCTTATAAGACAATCTGTGTCTTTTGCTTAAATATTAGGCAGAGGATTGATTTATTTTCAAAACTTTAAATTCCTAAAATTACTGAATTATTTTCAGAGCCTTAAATTCCTAAAATTTTGTTTTGCTGCTTTGATTTTGATCTGAAGTCAAGTTTGGTCTTTCTATGGACTTATTGGCTTCCTCTTTATGGTGGGAAGTAGGAACACACCAAAATGTAAGCCTTTATCACTTTGACATTATTAGAGGAAAATTTTGTAGGACATTAAAAAAATGGAGATTCCTGTTCATGAGGCTAGTTAATATTGTGAGAATTGAAAGGAAATGAGTATTAATACTGTTTGATAAAGGGTGTGAAGGAAGGGCTGGGGTTGTGCCTCACTGGTAGAGTGCTTGCCTAGCACTTGTAAGGCACTGAATTCAATTCTCAACACCACATATAAATAAATGAATAAAACAAAGGTTCATCAACATCTAAAAAAATTGTTTTTTTAAAAAAATGGTGTGAAGCAAGTTTTTTTGAACAGTAGAATATTTTATTTAATTTGAGAAGTTCATCAGGTAATTCAAAGGGCAAGATGCTCTAGGCTAGGGAACTGCTTAGGAAGAATATGAGCATTCCTGGAATGTATGGGGCAAAACTTAAGAAGTAGAAAACAGTCTATTTGGATGGTACATGCACAAGGAAGTTAGAGGGAGAAAAGTAAATGAATGTGGAAACTTTGATTCAATAGGCACAGACCAAAGTTTTCATTCTAGTTCCACAAATTGTTAGTTGTATGGCTATGTATTAACTCTTGACTTAAGGTTCCCTATATGTATAAGGGACATAACAACAGATTTTCTTTTTCTTTCTTTTTTTTTTTTTAGAGAGAGAGAATTTTTTTTTAGTTTTTTGGTGGATACAACATCTTTATTTTTATTTATTTATTTTTTTATGTGGTGCTGAGGATTGAACCCAGCGCCCCATGCATGGCAGGCAAGCGAGCTACTGTTTGAGCCACATCCCCAGCCCAACAACAGGTTTTCTTGCAAGGAGGACTATTGATAGTGCATACAAGTACCTAGCACAAATTACAAACTCAATGATAATAACAGTAAACATTTTATTTTATCTATTGTGTGAGAAATACCAATCTAAGTGCTTTATACATATTAACACATTGAATTCGCTCAGGAATCATATGGATCCACTGCTTTTATTAGCTGTTTCAACAGGTGAGGAAAGTGGTCTACATGGATACTGAGAAATTTGCCCAAGGTCACCTAGTGCAAAAGTGACAGTTGAACATTGAATCCAGGAAGGTCAGCTTTGCAGTTCATGGTCTTATGTTTAACTAAACATTGGGATGAGCTAGGCATGGTGGCACACTCCTATAATTCCAGCTACTTTGGAGGTTGAGTCAGGAGGATGGCAAGTTCAAGAATAGCCTCCACAACTGAGATCCTGTCTCAAAATGAAAATAAAAATCAACAAATAAAGAGGGCTGGAGAAGTAACTCAATAATAGAGCACACCTGGGTTCAATCCAGCATGGCCAAAAAAAAAAAAAAAAAAAAGATTGAGATGAGAGCTATGCAAATAATTTGCACTTGTAGTGGACTTAGTTCAACAATGTCACTGTTGAAGATGTAAATATGAATGAAAGGAGGAACAGTGAATGAGAAAAGGAGGTTATGATGTGCTCTGAGCAATAGTTAATGAGGGCTTGTTAAGATAAAATAAATGGAAAATAGAAGGAGGGAATAAATACAACAAGCATTATAGCATTAGGTGTTCTAAAGCTCCACAACTGAATAAATGAGATAATTCATATATTACAGCAAACTGTATAGATGTCGGTTGAAAATTTACAGATTGAGATATAACTTTTGGGACTGAAAAGAAAGTAAGAGAATCAAAGGTGGTTTAGCTTTTGAGCTTCAGTAACTAAGACAATTAAGAAAATTTTCAAAGAAATGGTTTCTTTATCCCTATTTTCCAATATATACTTTACATGACTCATAATCTCCTTTAAACTTTCCTAAAATATGTGGAAATTAGTTGATTATCTGTCCTATTGGTAAATATCCTTCTGTATCACTTTAAATAGGCTTTGTGAACAAAACGGGGGGCCTTTCTTTCTCAAATGAGTGGTTGGTTCATTCTAAAAAGAGACTATGCCAGGGACAATTAGTCCAAAACCTTAAGTGCATTATATAAATGCTTCATGACCTATGTTTATTTAAATGTAAAACATTGAAACATAAAAGTGCAAATTATAAATTGTTTTATTTCTGGTAGATTTTTGGTCTGTGTGCTGGGCAGTGAACACTATTTCTTTTTGTTTTTCAGCCAAAGGAAAAAGGATCTACAAGAGTTCATGCCCTGAACAATGTCAACAAGGCACTGCGGGTCTTGCAGAAAAATAATGTAAGTGACGAAGGCTCTGGATGCCATAAGGCAATGCGGTTAATGTTTGAATGAAGGCTTCAGCCCCCCAGTGCAGAGAAAGCATCCCAAATTCTCTTGTAAATCAAACTAGTTTTTATGAACAGCAGAAATTCTCGTTCCTTCATGTGTGCTTGTGGCTAATGTAGTCCAGGAAGCAAATGCATTTACAGAGGACAGGGAAATACATGACATAGATCTCCATGTTGTTTTAGGACTTTATTCAGTGCAACTCTATTTAGTGGACAAACTGATTTCTTGATAAAGCTGTGTTCTATACAACAAATAGATTTTGGCTGTATGTAATTTTATGTACTCAGTATGTTCAAACCTCATGGTAATGAAGTTTGAATTAAGCTAAAAATTATTAAGCATCATATCAAAAATATAAATTATACAGAAAAATAACTTTTTAATCTCAGGGTAAGAACTGCAGATTTTTTTTGTACTAGGTATTGAACCTAGGGACGCTTATTCACTGAGACCCATCTACAGCCCTTTTTTAATATTTTATCTAGAGACAGGGCCTTGCTAAGTTGCTTAGGACTTCACTAAGCTATGGAGACTGGCTTTGAATTCAAGATCCTCCTGCCTCAGCCTCCCAAGTCACTGGGATTACAGGTGTGTGCCACCATGCCTGGCTCAGATGTGTTTTTACCCTTATGTTTGGTTCAGTTTAACTGAATGGAAACATATGTTTTGTATTTTTAAAAAGTAAAAAAAAATACATAGCTCAATGAGTTGGCAGATTAGAGGAGTTCTAGTCACCTCTGAGCGACTTTGATGTTCGTTCCTCCTTCTATCATGGCCTTAAAGGCAAATGGTCCTCCTTTATGATTAACTTCTACAACCTTTCTAATCGACCAATACATTTATCAGGCACTTTTAGTAGCTTCCTAATTACATTATACCTCTTTTTCAAGGATAAATTCAAATACATTGATCACACACTCTTAAAATAACCATAAGCTGTGTTAGATTAGTAATAACATATACTCTCCCCCCCCAATGTTACTTAGTTCATCTGGCAGAGAGAGGGCAATTACACAGGATATAGAAGTGGAAAGTACATAGCAATTGGTTGATTTTATGAATTTAGGATCACTGTTACGTTGAGCAGCTGAAAGTTACTTTATAGAAATATTATTTTATTATTTTCTAAAGAGATTAACTTTAGATTTTCAATTTTTCTGCAGCCAGAAGAAAGTTGTTGGACTGATTTTCTCATTGTTAGTGTGATATACTTACCCTTTTGAAAGATAAGAATCATGTAAATTATAAAAAAATTAAGGTGTTTATAACTTACACAAAGAAAATATCCTTTAAAATATCAAAACCCCATATTCTATTTGAAACTGTAAGAGCAAGGCAAACAGCAAAAATACATAGAATTATTGGATTTAATTAATTAAATATAGTTGGATTTCCCCTACCAAGATAATGTAAGATTACAAAATAAGCTTTTGAATCTCCTATCAAATGATCAATTACTGTAGCTATATGTTTTCTTTGGTAAGAGTTTTAGGTTTTTGTTTTTGCCAAACTTTTACACATTATGAATATGTGGATTTCCTATACATATTATGATTACCAAATTCACAGTTTTCAATATAGGATCAGAAAAAATCTTGGCAATAAAGCAGACAAACCACTTAAGAATTCTATGTGACTTTGTGCCAAGTATTTATTATGTACAAAACCAAAAGCATGATTTGAAAAGAGAAAAATTAACCTGAACTTCATCAATAGTATAAGTTGTCCCTAAATTCTGGATATGAGCTCTGTTTTATAAGTTGCAAATATATTTTCCTTCTTTGTGGGTTATATTTTTACTTAATTAGTGATGAATTTTGGTAAATAGAATTTCTTCATTTTGATATAGTTTATTTTTTAAAATGTTAACTTTCATTTTTGTCCTGATTAAGAATTATTGGTCTAGTCAAGCTTTTATGATAGTATGACATTATCTATATAAGCTTCATTATTTTGCATTTGAATTTGCATCTATATTTCATCTGAAATTGATTATTGTATATGGTATGAGGAATGGGTTAAGTTTTGGTTGTTTTTCATTTGGAATATAATCAACACAACAACATTATTGAAATGAACATTGCTTCCCTGTTGCTCTTTCATTACCAGATATGACATAAAACTTTGTTAATACATATGTGTGCTTGTTCCTAGACTTCAATTTGTTTCCATTGTTCTATTTTTCTATATAAGCACAAATATCATGTCATGGATATAACTTTGGTTTATGATAAGGTTTGTTATCTGGCAGACTAGCTTCTCTCACACTATGAATAGAATAGCTCCTCCAAAACTTACATTAAAGTTGAATTGCCATTGTAACATTATTAAGAGAAGTGGCCTTTAAGAGGTGATTGGGTTGTAAAGGCTTCCTCCTCCTGA
The DNA here is from genome assembly GCF_047511675.1 of Marmota flaviventris. Taxonomy (NCBI): domain Eukaryota; kingdom Metazoa; phylum Chordata; class Mammalia; order Rodentia; family Sciuridae; genus Marmota; species Marmota flaviventris. The sequence goes on along the minus strand of NC_092518.1, from coordinate 26,369,389 downwards.
ATTAATTGACATTGTTACCCTTGCAGTAGACTTCTGATGAAAGGATAAGTTCAGCTCCCTTTATACCTATCTGATTTGGTGCCTGCCCTTCTGCAGTTATACACAGAAAGAAAGTCCTAAACAAATGCAGATGTCACAGTCTTGAACATCCCAGTTTCTACATTGATGAACTTTATAATATTCTGTTGCTTACAAGTCACCCAGTCTGATATTCTGTTATAGCAGCAAAAAAGTGACTAAGACATTTCCCATTGTTGTTCTGCTAGATTTTCTGGGCTTTTTGGTCCTTTGTGTTCTATATTCATTTTATAATTATATTTCTTTTTCTATCATAAATCCATTTGAAATATGATCAATATTGGGTTAAATCTAGAGATCAGTTTGGAGATAATGAATGCATTTATCATACTGAATATTCCAATTTTCTCCTTTGATTTTCTTCTATATTTTAAAAAATTTATACTTTAAAAAATGAGGAAAAAATCCAATGAAAAAAATGGCCCATGTATTTAGACAAAAACTACTCAAAAGGAGGTATTGAAAAGTTCAAAAGTAATATAAAAATATTAATTCTTGGCAGTAATTAAAAATATTTAAATTATAACTCCAACATGATATCGATATAAACTCACCAATATGACTAAAATTAGGAAGAAAAATAATGACAAGTGTTGATAAAGATATGGAACTGGAACTCTCATAATTAACATAATAATTCAGATGAACATTAAATAAAGTCAGACATTATCTATAATGTCAAAATTGACATTTCCTTATGACCTAGAAGTTTTATTTCTAGGTATCCAGCCAACATAAATACATTTCTATGTTTACCAAAAAAATGTACATATGAGAATGTTTAAGGTAGTTTTATTCATAAAACCCCAAACTGAAAATGACTATGATATATTATAAATCAATGAAAATGAGGTAATGATATCTATATATAATGCACAGATTGTGAGTATCCTGAAATAAATTTGAGCAAAAGAGGTGAGATACTAGGTATGTCTACTAGGTATGCCTACTATTATTTCTTTTAACTAAGTTTCAAAAACAAGCAAAATACTTCCAAGGGTATAAAATTTAGGAGAGTGGTTAGATTTTTGGAAGGAATCAAGCAGTAAAATACATAAGGAAATTTTCTTAAAAATGTTCTATGTTTTGACATGTTGATTGTTATACAGCTACATTTAATTGTACAACCAAACTGTACAATTAAATGCAGTTTTCTATATGTATATTTCAACTAAAAAAAGAACATAAATGAGAATTGTAAGAAGGAAAAGTAGACCTGATATTACAACTTCCAAAACTCCAAATAATGAGCACATTTCACCACCCTAAACTGTCTAATGAAATTATTGAATGACTATGATAAATGAATATACAAAACTACAATGTGGTTAATGCAACATATGGATCTTTACTTTGAAGGCTACATTTCTTACAGAATATAGAGAACCTTCTAATATTTTATGGGAGAAATACCCCCAAATAAGGGTTTAAATTTAAAAAGCCTTCTAAAGCAAATTTCTACAATGCTTTCATTTGAGCCAGGGCTCTAATGGAGAAATGCATGAAAACATGGGGTTTCTGCATTAAAAGACAGAATCTCAAAAGAAACATTCTTATGTAGAAATTAAAACTCAGAGCAAATAACCTTGACCTGAGTTAACCTCAGGCTAAAAGACACAGGACACAAATGTTCAAAGGAACATGTATTATTCTTTTATATGTCTCCATTGTGTTTTAATAAAAAGAAGTACAAAATAAATGGAAAATATTACAAAGTACAACCATATTAGTCTCTGATTGTTATCATATTGAATAAACACACAATTAAGTGAGAGAATGTTCAAGAGCAGGATTCTTTACTAAAGATGAATTTGAACATTCTGTATCAGATGAATACAGCCTGAGACAGGGTAAAAATAAAGCAGTATGTTATATAAAATAGTAGATAGGACTAGTTCAAATTTCCTTTTAAAAATGACGAATTCTCAAATTATCATAGAAGATATTGTTTGGCAAGTTTAATAGTCATACCTTTAAAAATAGGTTAATATATTCATATTCAACACAGTTTTTACTAGTGTTTCCTATGTGTCAGGTATTTTAGGTGATTAAAGATACCGTAGTCAATGATCGGAGCAAACATAATCAAAAATAGTCCTTTCTGTTATGTAGTTTGTTATGTTTAATGTGCCCATATGATACATCACACTAAACATTTATATGTATATATATATATATATATATATATATACACATTTATTTGTGTTTATATAAATATATATATATATATAAATATGTGTGTGTGTATATATATATATATATATATATATATATATATATATATATATATAAAGAAGTGATGGACAGAATAGGAGGTATGGGAAGATCTCTTGGTTAAGTTTTTATATAAACCAAGACCTGAAGGAAGGGAAGGGGTATGGTATGAGCCAAGCAGAGTTAATAAGAAAAAAAAAACTTGAGATTTTTGAAAAAGTATTTGGAATGAGGACTCAGTATGTAGCGAAGATCAAGTATGGAAAAAATAAACATAGACAAGGGCAACAAAGAGGTAGTGGGTGATGGTGGAAGAAATGATTTGGTGAGCCATGGTTGGAGTTAGGACTCTGGTCCAAATGAGATGGCAATGAATAAAAATAAAAATGATGTTATAAATTAAATTGGTAATGGAAAAGGGTATTGAAAAAGTCGGTGATAGAATAATAAATAACAAAGAATAGTATATGGGAAATATTTTAAAATAGTACCTTTTTTAAAGAAAGTTATATCAATAATGAAAATAGAGTAAAGCTTATTGCTAAAGCTTAAATAATAGAAATACCAGTAGAGCCACAAACAAAATTTGTTGGAAATATATTTTTATGTAGAGCCTTTAAATCATCTTTGTAAGATTGTAACATGTTTAATAGGAAAACAATGAGAGTTTGAATAACAAAAAGATACTGCTGATTTAATAAATTTTCTATCTCTTGATACTCTGAAACATAGTAGGTAGTTATATAAAATATCTATTTATTATGATAAATCCCCTATAAAGTTGGACTTGGAGGAAAAGCAATAGTTTAGTAATTTCATTTATATCAATAAAACACAAATCTGAATTCTCAAGCAGGCATTCAGAAAAGTCTAGATCTGTCATTATTACAAATGCTCTCCCCTATCCTACGGAATGGACAGATCTCTATATCTATCTGGTGCTTTTCAGAGGCAGAAACATAACTTTCATCTTTAGTCCACTGAGGTATGTACTAATTTAGTCACTAAATAAATTCAAGTGACCTTGTGAAGCCAAGTATAACTGTCTTGGTGTGAAACATACTGTATATATACATAAACAAAGTTGAAAAGAGTAAAATGAGGGAAGTATTTACAAAAATGTGGGCAGGATTAAAGAAACTGTTAGTGAATAATGAAGTACCCCAGGATTGGGATTAACTAGCATGAGTTAATAACCCTTAATACCTCTAAATCAAAAGAGACACAGGGAGAGAAGGATTAACATAATGGAATCTCTAGCTTGGAAGAGGGCCACTGGGCAGCAACTGCAACCATAAATACAATCTGTAAAAAAAGTGCAGTTATATTTAAATCAAGACCTAGGGGTTTGGAATTGGGAGAAAATCAATACCTTGGCTTATCTATCCAAACTTACAATATCATTCTAGTAATGCTCATTGGTTAAACACAGCCAGAAGCTAGAGGTTAAGAGACCACAGGTGACAGAGTCTTCTCATACAAAGAAGGGACAAAGAAACTGGGTGGGTAAGCAGAGAGTGGGGCAGCAAACAGTATTATCAGCATCCCAGGTGTTGGTGTGTCTCCTAATTTTTTCCTAGGTAAAATGGGGACTTGGAAATCTGAATACCAAGAATCCTAATGTTGTCCAAGGTGAGCTTTGCTGGGAAAACCAAGAAACCATTCACTTTTTTTAATATAGAGCAGATTATGCTTAGTGAAGCTAGCCTATCCCTAAAAAACAAATACCAAATGTCTTCTTTGATATAATGAGAGCAACTAAGAACAAAGCAGGGAGGAAGAGCAAGAAGAAAAGATTAACATTAAACAGATACATGAAGTGGGAGGGAAAGGGAGAGAAAAGGGAAATTGCATGGTAATGGAGGGAGACCCGCATGGTTATACAAAATTACATATAAGAGGTTGTGAGGGGAATGGGAAAATAAACAAGGAGAGAAATGAATTGCAGTAGATGGGGTAGAGAGAGAAGATGGGAGGGGAGGGGAGGGGAGATAGTAGAGGATAGGAAAGGTAGCATAATACAACAGTTACTAATAGGGCATTATGTAAAAATGTGGATGTGTAACCGATGTGATTCTGCAATCTGTATTTGGGGTAAAATTGGGAGTTCAAAACCCACTTGAATCAAATGTATGAAATATGATATGTCAAGAGCTTTGTAATGTTTTGAACAACCAATAAAAAGAAGAAAAAAAATATTTATTTTTTAGTTTTAGGTGGACACAGTATCTTCATTTTATTTGTATGTGATGCTGAGGATGGATCCCAGTGCCTCACACATGCTAGGCAAGCACTCCACCACTGAGCCACAACCCCGCCCTGAAAGTATTCACTTTTGAGGCCATATATTTACTCCTGAGAGGGATAGGAGGTGACTTCTGGCTACTTTTGAGACCAGATGACATCATATTATTTCCCATACTTCTGAGAAAAATTAACTAAAAATGTTATTGAAAGGGAAATTGTCCTAAAGAATAAATAAAAAATAAAACAGATTAATCTCTAATAAATGTGATCAGAAAAAGGAAGACAGGCTAAAAGTCATTTCTGATTTCTCTTTTACACAAATTTACTACAGGCACAGGAGAACATTAATGTATTTTAAGAAGTTCCTACCACATGTACAAATTAAAAAGAGATATTAGGATGCAAAAAAAAAGTCCTTAAGTATACAAAAGAATTTTTAAGATGCATATTCTTTGATAATAATAACATTAGAAATTAATAATACATTTATAAATTCAGTTCAATTAATTTAAAATGCATTGAGGAAGAAACTAGGAGTACAAAACCACATTTGTAGAGGAAAAATTAGTCTCAATGAAAACCCATGAGAAATGTTTTAGGTTATACCCAGAGGTTCAATTTTTGTCTTTGCTTTTATGTTCATTAAAAAAAAAAGATAAAATAAATTGAATAAAGCTCTCAACCAAAAATGTTACAAAAAGGGAAAATGCTCTACGGAAAGTAGGAACTAAAGACAGATGAAGAAATTAGGAAGAAGAAACACTAGATAAATTTAGGAATTAGTTCTTTGCAATAAAATAAAACAGACTAATCTCTTATAAATGTGATCAGGAGAAAGATTGTAAAAAAAACAAATGTAAGCAATTTAAACATAGAAAATATTAAAGTTAAGCACAGATGTATAGAAGCCAAAAGTGGATTCTACATAGAAATTTAGTCTCTATTATTAAAAAAAAATCAATGAACTGTGACACCAGATGTATGCTCACTCATATTTGTAAGAAATTGATCCTTGCTAATAGCAAAATCATATAAATATCATCCCAATTGTATAGACTTATCCACAAATCTAGAGCAAGTGCTTACCATGTGAGAGGCCCTGGGTTCAATCCCCACCAACAGTATATACATACATACATACCAAAATTCAAACATTAGCCCATTCTTCTTAAAGGGGTAAAACAAAATGATAAAAATTCATTGCCTTGTGAAATGCAATTGATTAGAGTGGCATACTGAATATAATTACAAATCTACAACTATGTCAGCTAATATTAAATCATTTTAAATCAGTAAAATCCTAGTTGTACAACTAGGATGGATTGTCACAGTAGTTTTTTTCTAAGAATCTTTGATGGCTTCAGAATTCATAAAATGTAATGATGTATTTCTTGGGAAGAAAGAAAAGAAGCAGCTTCTTTTCAAAAGGATACTTTTTCAGCAGTTTCAAAATCTTCTTGGGTCAAATTCATTTTGTTTTCTCCTCTTTCCTGTAGAGTGTCTCCTCTACTTTAGCCTATTCCTCTGCCATAAATTATTAGTTGTAGCATATTCCCAAGTTTCATACTTGTTACTTGTTTAACCCTGTTGCTCAGTTTCCTTTCCTTTCCAGACTTCTAACTTGTGATTCATACTTGAATGCTGCTCACAACTTAGCTCTGTAGAGCTTGGGTGCCACATTCATGTTCTGATTTGCATTCACCAGTGTGGCTGTTTTAGCATAAAGTGATTCCTGCTATCAATAATTTATTTTGGAAAACCACTTATTGAGAAGAAATTACTTCTAAGTACAGTGATACCTTTATTACAATATTTGCTGAGAGCAAAGCTCATGTGTAATAAAATAGGCCGCGGTTTAAAAAAGCAAACCAAAGAAAAGTACGAAATCCTGTGAAACAGGATGACACTACCAAGTGTTTATGCTTGTCTCCACACTGGCTCTAGAGAAAAATGTATCCCCAGCTTCCATTTATTTGTGATTTACTGAAGGTAGACAGAACAAATCCCAGGTAAGAGGGAAACATCTCTCATATAGACATACTATAATTTCTTAACCTTTCTCACTCTTGTTTGTCATCAGTCCCCTTCATGAGCCATTCTTAATTCACTTCTACAGTTCTTTTTCCCCTGTTTTCTGAAATGAAAAAGGGATATTTAATTGGTTTAAATTAAACTAAGGTGTTTTTCTTTAGATATTACTAAGTTTTCTTCAATGTGATTTCTCTGCAAAGATATTTTCATTTCTATTCATTTCCTGTCAAATGAATATTTTCTCACTGCTAAAGAATTTTAACAATTACAAATATAATATAACTATCAGTGGGGCTTAAATGCTATCCTTCAAGTGATTACCATCACTGTCTTCCATGTTCAAATTGTATCAATTCCAGTGCCTTTCAAAGAGTCTTATAAAATGAGTAGTATAAAAATATATCCTAGGAATGTAACTAGGAGTTTGTTGATTTAATATTAACTGACATGGTTGTAAATCTCATAATTAGGTTAAATATGGCACTCTCATTTTTCCAATTAATATCAGATCTACAACATGAGATAGCACAAAGCAAATAAGATCGTTGCTATATATTATTAAACCACAAATCCAAAGTCAGTACTTTAAAAACCTAGAGTGAAAATTCAGATGTCAATTATGGTCAAATCTTCACTTAATCACATCATTGAAACTTGTCACTGAATTAGATTGAATGGTTGTCAGATGTCACTGATCTCAAAAATGATATAGTGTTCACTCTTCCTGGCATATGAACTTAGATAAAGAGGATTCTAAACTGTTCTTAAAACTAGTATTTTATGTGTCCTTTAAATATTCAAAAGCTTAAATAGTCATATAATATACATTTTGGAGTGTGTCAGAATGTAATATCTTTCACTGAATATAAACTGCTTCCATTTATCACTCAAAACTCCAGTGTTCAAATATAAATCTAAATTTTAAAGTTAATTTATATTAGACAAGTATTATTTCTTTCAATAAATTTTCATTCTGCACAATAGGCCTATAAAATATCTGCACCTAATATGCATTCATTCCCAAAGATCTAGGAGAAGTAGACTCTATTAACTCTCAAACTCACCAACTGTAGGGTATTTGCCAAAAATTTTCATGATTTGAGATCCATTCCATCATCTGAGAAATATGCTAGCAGTCGTTGCTGTATTTCTTCCAAAGTATTCTTCTGCAGAACATAAAAATATACACAAACATAACTTGGGTTCTTTAAATTCAAATTGGAGTATGTTTTCATTTTAATTAATTTGATAAAGTAGGTGGTTTAACCTTTTTTTGTAGACATCTGTTGATCAAGGTAAAATACTATTTTTTTTCTGCAGATTAAACTTAAGTGTAGGTAGTTATTTATCTATAACATATACATATAGTGGTGTGTTGGGATAATAATTATATGGCTAAAATTATATTTTTAACATTTTTCATATTATAATAAATGCCAATCTTTTAACCTAATTTTTTACTTCAACCTAAAATTATTTGAAATCAGTATACATGACTTAAGCTTAGAAAGCTTTGGTTATATAAGATTGTTGCTAAAGTGGCATTCTATATTGCCAGATATAAGCTGGATATATATTTCTTATGAAACTTCAAATTCAACAATATTATATTAAAAGTGTACATATATTTTACCTTTTTTATATTGTGAAATTATTGTTGATGACAGTGTCCACTTTCTCAAGCAATGCCTTCTAGTATATAATTCCCCATAGAGGAAATTTTGCTGAGTTTAGTTGTAGTAGCTACTTTGCCAGAAAGTTTGGTTTGCATTTCATGTAGGCTACCTTCATTGAAACTTTTATTTTGATATATATGTTTTACTTTCTTTCACACCTAAAATATTTGTATATTCATAAGATTATTCAGACTGCCTCAAAACTTTATTATTAAGGATAATATAGGCAGTGTATAAATAATTGAAAACACAGTACTATTAAAAAGAATTCCCTTGTGGTGCAGCATTGTGATCAAAAGCTCATTCAAAATATAGAGAGAATTTAATTATTTCACTCATCTCTAAGCAGTTTGATGAAACAATACATTTTAAATCTACCTCTAATTAGTTTAATGGAATGATACATTTTTAAATCTACTTCTGTCTTCAACCTTCTCTGTGTGCCATATGGCAAGTAGTCAAAAATATTTAATAAGTGACAGAATATGTGAAACTTACTCACTGGAAGTAGGGACAGTATCTTCACAGTGTGTACCTTTAGTTAAATTTCATGTCATATTCTGGGTCAAATGTGCTTTTAAAAAGTATTTTCCTATGTAAATTTGCATGAAATAAAAATAATATTTGGAATGTGGGTATATGATAGGGAATAAAGAAATCCTGCCAAATGGAGAGCCAGGTCCCCAACGGCAATATGTCCTACTATTTACATTGTATATATTGAGCAATTCATCTTTTAATAATAAAAGATTCAATGCATGCATGTGTCAATGGAAGAAAATAGGTATTATTTATGCCTATAAGTCTTTAAATTTTAAATAGTGTAAATTTTACATGTGGTTAAAAAGCACATGCTGAAAGACAGTGAAACTATTTTGCCTTTCCTGCATTTTTTTGGTCTTTAAATGCATTATATTTAGAAAGATTATATAAATACTTGAGCTTCTCTTGAATATGGAGAAGTCTCTTTAGCTTGACTACATGATGGAATACGATTTATAAAAGGCATTTAACACATTTAAAAAGAAAATCTGTTCTTCTGGAATGTTGGAAGGAACTTCTCAGGTTATAGACACCTTATGAGAAATACTATATACCATTCTCTCTTCAATGAATCGTATTCTGCTGTTCTTCTTTCTACAAAGCAAATTTAAAGTAATATAAATGTGTACACATTAATAATCTCTCACAATATCATCACATTTCATGTTTACTCTTATGATTTTCTTAAATATTATTAAATCTTGAATAGATCTACATAATATTTATAAGTACTTGTATAAATACTTTCACTATAACCACCATGGATATCCAAAGCTAGTATATATATAGAAATTATTAGTGATAGAGCTAAAATTTACATGCATGCTCTGAAGGCATGTGGAATAAAACAGAACAGTGAGGTTTCTTGCCCATTTTGAGTAAGCAAAGAAAGAAAATGTTCTTCCACAAGCTTATTTATAAGCTAAACCACCTGGAACTGACAATTCTGAAATATTTATATATTGATCTTAGAATTACTAAACACACATACACTTACATAGAAAATCAGAGGTTTTGTTCTAAATAGTAGTGTGGGAATAGAAAAGGAGCCCCCTCCAATTCTTGTCTTCATACCTATAGAATGGACAACACTGGACGATTCCATTCTAAAACCCCATTTTTTAGGACTTTTCATATGCATTTTTAGAAGCTTGCTCATTCTGACTCAAGGGATCTTTGAGAGTTCACATTTATACAGTCTACTGGAATCACAATAAGATTCCATTATGGAAAGGCAAATGGTAGGAATATTCTGTTCTCCAAAATTACATTTGAATATAGCATCTTCTAAATATAATAATGCTAAACTGAGTCAGAATCTAATATTCTTTGTGAGTAAAGTCTTAGGCCTATTGACAGGAACTCCAAAAGCCAAGAGTTATATGTATGTATATGTATATATATATATATATATATATATATATATATATATATATATATATATATGTAAACCTATTCTAAATATATTCATTGCATTCTATTAAGTTTCACACATAATATCAATTTTCATACCTAGTAATTTCATATGAGGCGATTTTATTGTGCAGAATAAGAATCCAAAAATAATTATTCATTTAACATAGATTTTAACCTATTTTACCCTACCACAGTTCTTTAGCAATTAGATTGCTGAGAATCCTTAAAAGACATAATTGCAGATCATGCATTAGAAAAAAATAGTAAAAGAGAAGAAATAATGTTATAGTGTGGCAATGATTGTTTAAGGGTTGCTAATAATGGCAGGGGAAGTGTTGTTTCATACCCAGAAGGCTTAGGAAGGAGGATTACAAGTTTCTTTAAGGCCAACCTGGGCAATTTAGTGAGACTCTGTCTCAAAATAAAATTAAAAAGAGCCGGTTATGTGACTCCATGATAGTATGCTTACATAACATGTATGAAGTCCTGGGTTCATTCCCTAGAAACATAGACCAAAAACAAGCAAACAAAAAAGAGTAACTAATAACAAATTTGAAAGCACTATAATTCAAGAGCTAAAGGTTAAGAAATATGCCATTATAACACAATAAGCATGTGATAATTCATACTCAAAATTGACCTGACTTGTGAAAACTTCAAGGCTAAGATGAAAACTATCAACAAGAAATACCCTTTGGGCAAGACAAAAATATTCTTCCTTCTCTAGACCCTTTATGATAATTATTGTTATTTCTCATAATTGTTGGTAGTTTGAAGAAGAGATGTATATCAATAGACAAAACATAATCAAAATAAATAATGTTCTTTGTCTACATGATGATGCATAATATTAACTTGGTAAAATAGTAGTAAGACATTTGGGGAAGAATACTCCAGGTACAATTAATGGTATATCCCTCAACTTCAAATCTGGTTTGAACACTGATCTTGTGGAAGCTTTGTCTATCTTGATATTGTTTCCCTCTTGGTTAAATAAACATAAACATAAAATGTAGAGAAACTGTAATATTTACAATATACTGGGATATTGTCATGGGCACAATGAAAGCTGTGTTCAGAGATAAATGTATAATTTTAAAAGGTCTCTTAAAAGATAGAAATAAATGAATTAGTATTTATTGTAAATATCATAAGAAACAATAACCAAAATTACAATCAAAATACAGGACTAAAAAAATAGGACAAATCCATTTCAAAGTTGACTCTTTGAAAAGATGAGCAAAATAGACAAAGCTCTTCTAATACTAACAAAGGAAGATGAGAATAAAAACACACAAGATTAGTAATGAGAAAGCCTGCATAAAACATTTAAAGAAGAAATTAAGAGAACACTGCAAGCAATTCTATAACAATAATTCTATAAAAATTCTAGGAAATGGATGATTTCCTAGTACAATGCAAATTACCAAAATTAAGAAAAGAATAAGGGGAAATTAAACCTAGACTAATTACTTCAGAAAGCATTTGTATGTTATTAGAGATCCACCATTCAAAAATGTACTAAAAATCTTCTCAAATGAATTTAACTAATTCCTATATTTTAGTGGTTTCAAAGTATATGAAAAAAGAAAACTCCAAATTTCCTTTTGTGATGTCAGATTAATGTTAGTACCAACAGTCAGGAAACATAAAATTAAATAATAAATTAATAAGACAGCCTTGTATTTGAATAAAATTCTATATTCTATGATATAAAATTGCTTATAATCACATCTAAGAAGTGGTAAGAATTAAATAAATGTTAGCTTCTAGTTACAAAGTGCACTCAAATTTAAGAAGGAAAGGAAAACCACTCTACAGAAAAAAAAGGAACAAATCATATTAAGAAAATTCACAGGTAGAATTTAATGGTCAATCATACAAAATATATTCGAAATATACTAGTAATTACGGAAATAAAAATATAAAAGCAAAATAAAAAGCAGGAATGCCTGTTTATAGTGAGATAAGAGCCTGCTTTTAAAAATGTTTTTACTAGTGCTATATATATAGTAGTGGGGTTCATTTTGATATTTCTACATATATGGAATATAAATATATACCACTGGCTAAAATAATAAATCCTAAATCATTTTAGAAAAATTTGTGGAAGTATCTACTAAAATTTACACACATATACACATTTACATCCTTTGACATAGAAGATAACTTTCCTGACCATTACTTTTTAAACAGCAGAACCATCCACATCTGAGGATCTATGTACAAAAGTCTGGCTCTACATTATATAAAGTGGTAAAATAAATCAAACATATAAAAACCTAGAAACAAAGTGAATGTTCACCAACAGGAGAATGGCTAACCACTCTATGATAATCCAAACTATGAAATATAATATAGCCATTAAAATGAATGAATAATGGGATTATTATTTGATAAAAGCAAAGTTCAATGCTATCAATATATTATCTGCCTTTAGTCTTTAAAAATTATACCTATGTTAAATAATACATGAAAATTCATAATTCAATAATCATATAAAGAGAGGAAAAATATGAAAGAGAGTTGTTCACTGAATTTGGGTGAAAAAAAGAGCAGCAAGCGAAACTGAAAATAAAAATTATCTCAAGAAAAATAGGAGAGCATCATATGAAATCTCATTCAGACATTTGTGGAAAATGAGAAATCAAAATCTTTAGCTTTTTGAAATGTACAGTACCCTACATTATTGTTATCTGTGGTCATCATACTGTGAAAATTGTACACCAGAACTTTTTGCTCCTATGTAAATGTACCTTCTTAGTATTCATTGAGCAGCCTTACCTCATCTCTCTCTCCCCCTTACTTTCACAGTCTAGGTGACAGTTCAACTCTCCAGTTCTATAAAATCCACTTTATTGAATTTTAGCTATGAATGAGATTGTGTGGGATTTTTTTCAGTGTCGGGCTTATTTCACGTAACATAATGATCTATCCATGCAAATCACATAATTTAATTCATTTTTATGACTGAATAGTATTGCATTGTATATAGGTACTACATTTTCTTTATCCACTCATAAGTTGATGGACACTTAGGTGGTTTCTATTGGTTACTGTGAATAGTGTCACAAAGGGGAGTGCAGGTGTTTCTTTGACATACTGTTTTTCATATCCTTTGTATATATACAAAGTAGTAGGATTGTGCTATTTTTACTTTTTGGAGTAACATGTATACTGTTTTTCATAGTGTCTGCACATAGTGTCTTACCACCAGTGTGCAAGAGTTTCCTTTTCTCTATATCTTTGCCAGGATTTGTTATCTTTTGTCTTTTTGATAGCAGCCATTCTTGCTATCGTGAGATGATATCTCACTGTAGTTTTGATATACATTTCCCTGATGAGTGATGTTGAACATTTTTTCATGTGCTTCTTGGGCATTTGTATGTCTTCTTTTTTTTTGAGAAATGGCTAATAAGGACTATTGCTCTTTTGAAAATCAGATTCATTTAATGTTTTGTGTTAAGATCCATATATATTATAATATTAACCAATGTATGGTGTGCAAATATTTTCTCCCATTCTGTAGGTTGTCTCTTCACTTTGCTTTTTACTTGCCTATGGAGAAGCTTTTAAGTTTGATGTAATACTGTTTATCTATTTTGGTTTTTAATGCATGTGCATTTGTGGTCATATCCCCAAAATTATTTTTTAGACCAATGTCATAGAATTTTCTGCGTGTTTTCTTCCCCTGGTTTTACAACTTCAGGTCTCATATTTAAGTCTCTAAATATTTTTAGTTCATTTTCTGTATATAGTATAAGATAAGGGTCTGATTTTATTCTTCTGCTTATAGATGTACAGTTTTCCCAGTATCATTGCTTGAGTGTTCTTTCCCCTTTTTGTATTCTGGCATTTTGAGCAACACCTATTGAGTATAAATATGTGGATTTCTAGGCTCCCTATTCTGTTTCATTGGTATATGTGTCTTTTTTTTTTAAATGGCAGTATCAGTCTGTTTTGATTACTATATATTTAGTATAATTTGAGGGAGTGTGATCCCTTCCAGTTGTTTTTGGTCAAGATTGCTATTACTATTCAGGTTTTTTATGGTATCCTATAAGCTTCAGGATTGCTTCATTTATTCCCTACTTTTGCAAAAAATGTCATTGGAATTTTAATAGAAATTATATTTAATATGTGAATTTCTTTATAATATGTAGTGAAGGCATTTTAATAATATTAATTCTTTTAATCCATGAATAGGAGATGTCTTTCTATTTTTGTGTATTCTTCAATTGCTTTCATCAATTTTTGTCTTTAATCATTTTTAATTATTTCAATGTACACATCTTTCACCATCTTGTTTAAATTTTTGTAAATATTTTACTTTTCTAATAATTTTATTAATGAGATTGTTTTCTTGATATTATTTTTTAAGATAGTTTCATTTTTAGTATATTGAAACAATATTGTTTTTGAATACTGAGTTTGTGTCCTACAAATTTATTGAGTTTTTGTTCTAATAATGTTTTTGAATAGTCTATAGATATTTCTATTTGAGGAAATGAGATGATATTTTCACTTCCCCCTTTATAATACAGATGATCTTTCTTTTGTTTAATTTCTCTGGCTAGGATTTCTAATAATAGGTGAAATAGAAATAGCAAGAGCAGGCATCCTTGTGTTCTTCCTGATCTTAAAGCAGAAGCTTTTAAATGTTCACTATTGATTTGTTAGCTGTGGGTTTGTCTAACATCATATTTATTATGTTAAGGTATCATTTTAAACACGGGTAACTGTACAATTAAGTTACATTAAGTATATTCCCATTTATGGACAGTAATTACCATTATTTATTTCCAGAGGTGTTTTTATGTTTGTCATCCCAAACCTAATTTACCTGCATTAAACAAAAACTTCCCATTCCCCTCTCCCTGGTCTCAACTTCCATTCTTTCTATCTCTATGAATTTGACTAGTCCAGGTTCCTCATATGAGTAGAAGTATGCATATATTTTATTTTTTGCCTTATTCATTTCTTTTTTGATACATTTATTTTTGTTATTTTTAGATATACACGACAGTAGAGTGTATTTTGACATATTATAATAAATATGCAAAGTATATCTTTTTCTAATTAGGATTCCATTCTTGTGGTTGTACATGATGTGGAGTTTCACTAGTGGTGTATTCATCTATGAACATAGGAAAGTTCTGTCAGATTCATTCCACTGTCTTTCCTATTCCCATCCCCCATCCCTTCCCTTCATCCCCCTTTGTCTAATCCGTTGATTTAGCATTTTTCCAAGGTTCATGGATGTAGTTTGTATCAAAGTTATTCCTTCCTGGGGCTAGGGGTTGTAGCTCAGTGGTAGAGCACTTGCTTCACACATGTGAGGCACTAGGTTTGATCCTCAGCACCACATAAATATAAATGAATAAATAAAGATATAGTGTCCATCTACAACTAAAAAAAATAAAAAATAAAAAAGTCCTTTCTTCCTCTCTCTCTTATTGAGGATTGTACCCAGAAGTGCTCTTCCACTGAGCTACATCCCTAGCCCTTTTAATTTTTTTTATATCAAGATATCTCATTCAATTGCCCAGGCTGGCCTTGAATTTTTAATCTTTCTGCCTCAGCCTTTCAAGTAGCTGGTATTACAAGAGTGTACTGACATTCCCAGCTAGAATTTCATTTCTTTTTAAGACTGAAAATATTCCTTTGCGTGTGTGTGCTATTTCTACCTTTTGACTACCATGGATAATTGTATGCCATGAACATTGATGTATAAATATCTGTTGAAGTATCTGCATCCAATTCTTTCTTCTTTTTGATTCTGGGTATATACCTAAATGTGAAATTGCTAGAACCTATAAGATTGTAATTAGTTTTCATTATATGATCTCTTATTACCTTGTGAATTTCTTGATGTTTGGGATTTTCCTTAATCATCTTTATTAGAACTGAGCACAATACCTGAACATAATAGAAATTGGACATCACAAAGGATTTTATGAAGATAAGCAAATGGAGAATCCCTCTCCCTGCTCACAGTGAAAAATTTTATAACAGTGGATAGGGACTGCCTATTCCTTGCTCCAGATCTCCACAGGATTAACTATGTGGCAAGTCAAAACATTACTGTCAGCAGTAATTCCCCTTATGTATTTCCTAAAAAAAAAATCACATTGTTTTTTGCTTAAATAATTAAGTCATCAACAATGCAGTAAAATTAATTTCTATGAAAGCAGAAAGGTTTTTCCTTTTTGTGCTCTAAGTATGTTAGTGCTTAGAATGTAGGCAAAATGTATTTGTTAAATGAATGAATCGATGCATTAATGGAAAATAGTGGGTTTCCATTACAGAGAAAGTCTTCATATACTGCCATATGAGAATCTCCATATGAAATGTAAATGATAGCACTTTAAATTTTTTTGCAGTTGTAGATGGACATAATGCCTTTATTTTGTTTATTTTTATGTGGTGCTAAGGATTGAACCCACTGTGTCACACATGCTAGGCAAGCACTCTGCCACTGAGCTACAACCCCAGCCCAATGATGGCACTTTCTTGTTGGTGAATTATCAGTATATTCTGGAATCTTACATAATTAACTATAATATGACCAGGATATCAACATTAATCAAACCCACCAATATTATTCATATTCCTGCTATTTTACTTGGACTTATACGTATGCATATGTATATGTGTGAGTGTGCTCTCTTCTAAACAGTATCATCACATGTGTCAATTTGTGTATCCATGTTCAGAGTCAAGATAAAAGACTCTTCTGTCTCTACAAGGATCCCTTTTATTGCTGTTTTCTTACTACCTTTACCTAACCCACATTTCCTATCCCCATTCCCACCCTCTGAAAATTGCTACTCTTGTCTCCATTTTTATGATTTTATATTTTCAAGAACTGCTATATAACATGATGATACAGAATGCAATATTTTGAAGATTGGCTTTTTTCCCCACGTAGGATAATTTCCATGATACTCACCCAAGTTTCTGCATGTATTAATAGTTTGTTCCTTTTTATTTCCGAGTATTATGTAGTGGTATGGCTCTATCACAGTTTGTTTAGCTATTCATCCTTGAAGAGCATCTAGGTTATTTCCAGTTTTTGACTATTACAAATAAAGCTAGAATCATGTGTATGTTTTTGCTTAAACTTAAGTTTTCATCCCTTTAGGATAAATATTGAAGTGCACAATTCCTGTATTATATGCTAAATACATGTTCAGTTTTGTAATAAACTGCCTAATTCTTTTACAGAGTGACTGTACTATTTACATTTCTACTAGCAAATTTTGAGCAATCCAGTTCTCCATATTTTGATCAGAAATTGAAGTAGTCACTTTTATTTTAGTCTTTATAAATGTATAGCGATATCTCACTGATTATAATATGCTTTTCCCTAATGTCTAATAATGTCAAACATCTTTTCATGTGCTTATTTGTCTGACTCTTATATTAGACTTGACCACATCAAAAATGTTAGCAGCATAAGAAGGAGAGGTGATAGTCTTTGTTTTGTGGGCCCATTGCAAAATGGAAGCAAGAGATCAAAGCTGAGAAAGCCAAAACTACTTTAAAACAATCCTCTCTTGTGGTAACTAATTCATTTCACTCATACATAATCCTCTTCTTGGAAATGGGTGTTAATCTTTCTGAAGGTGATGTCCCTTCTGAACTTAAGCTTCTCTCACTAGATCCCACCTCTTAAGTTTCAATCAACTCTCAATACTATTACATTGGGGACCAATCTTCCAGCACATGAACTTTGTGTGGACATAACACATCCAAACCATAGCACAGATATTTGCCTTGAAAAATGAAACCCTACTAAATTTTGATTCACAAATTCAGTCCTGAGTTAGGAAAAGAAAATTAGTCATTAGTGCTATTGTTTGTTAAAGCTCTAATACTTTTCTAAAAAACATTAAAAGCATAGTCTGAGCAAGATAGAAGGACCTATGAATAAACTTACCTTCTCTCTTTCTTTGATCCCTCCCTCCCTTCGTCCCTCCATCTCTCCCTCTCTCCCTCCCTTCTTCTCTCCCTATCTCCCTCCTTTCTTCTCTCCCTCCCTTCCTCCCTGGCTACTTTCCTTCCTTCCAACCTTCCTTCCTTCCTTCCTTCTTCCCTCCCTCCCTCCCTCCCTTTCTTCTTTAGTTTCAATTCTACACCAGAAAGAATATCTTAAACATCTTATATGAGTTGTCACTATTTGAGACTTTATTTGGTGATATTCTGATTGGTCTTTTTAATCTTCAGTAATCTATTCACATGTTAAAAGTATTTTAACTTCCTATCTCTGCATATGTGTTTGGGGATGCTTGTTTGTTAAGGAAAGTGAATTTACAAATGCATATTTTTTTCATTTTTAGATTATTTTTTAAAAGCTGTAATGCTGCCTAGGTTCTTAATAATAGCTAAATTCAATTAGCTTCACATTTTGTTTCCTTTACAAATAAGTATTTTGTTTCCTTCCTTCAAATGTTATTTTTCCTTTTCTTAATAGGTCGATTTAGTGAATATTGGAAGCACTGACATAGTAGATGGAAATCATAAACTGACTCTTGGTTTGATTTGGAATATAATCCTCCACTGGCAGGTAAAATCCTAATGATTGTTTTCTTTTTGGGTAATATGTTATACATTGCTAACCCTTTCTTTCATTTTTTTACCTTTTGACCTGCAAAATAAACACACATTCCTCTAACAATAACAAGCCATCTCTATAGTGCTGCCTTTTAAACTGACACAACTCATAACATGTTAGATATTAAGAATCTGGAGATCATAAAGTAGGATCTGGTACATTTGTAGGAATATTTTCCAATTTTTATTTCACTGAGTAAAGATGAAGCAACAAAGGCAAAGTCCCAAAATAGTAAATGTTTTTTTTTCCACAAATATATGTCTTATATAGTATGACTATAATTAAATGTATAGAATTTTGTAAAAAGAAAGGTATCCTTTTTAAATCACTATCAAAGTAATAAGCTTTATTCAATATTGCATATTGTTAGTGTAAAAGTTTAGTTGGATTGGCTCTGCATGGTGCTGCACACCTGTAATCCCAGCTACTCAGGATGCTGAGGCAGAAAGATTGTAGGTTTGAGGCCAGCCTAGGCCACTTAGTGAGACCCTATCTCAAAATAGAAAGAATGAGGGCTGGGGTTGTGGCTCAGTGGCATTGTACTCACCTAGCACGTGTGAAGCACTGGGTTCCATTCTCAGCATCACATTAAAAAAAATAAAGGTATTGTATCTATCTACAAATAAAAAAAAATAGAATGAAAAAAAGCTATGGATGTGGCTAAGTAGTATATTATAGCTAAATTCAATACCAGTATCCAAAAAAAAAAAGATTAGTGGGATATGAATATTTGTATGAGTATACCTGTTATATATACTTCTTCACAATTTGGTTTGGAAATTGCATTTTTAATCAATCACTTGAGGATAGAGTATTCTGAATATTATATTTATTCAACCTTTATAAAATAGATGAAAGATCTTTCAGTTAAGTAAAAGGAATATTTACATTTTAATCAGATCATTATAAGCTTAAATTTAAACTTTCCTACTTACATCTTAGTGGCATTGGATATAATGTCATGCATTTTGGGTACCATAGCCCCCCTCACTGTCAAAAGAGATAAAGAAGGTTGAATGTGTATGTATATATTCCTATCGATATTAAATGAGAACATATCTGTAAAATACCCAATAAAGTGCACCAATTTTATTTGAGATGTATGATACAAGTGACATTGATTGCTTAACATTTCCACTCATATTTTAAGAATTAAGAGGATACTTCAGATATGTCTGCCTTTATTACTTGTAGAGATTATGTTTTTTAAACTGCTCTATTGAAAAGACATTTTGTTCTATAAACTTTCCTGACCTCAGTATAAAATTCATCATGTATGAATATGGCTTCACTATGTTTCTCAGTGGCTTCTCCAACTATCTTGAGGAAGAAATAGTTTTTTCCCTTAATTAAGCAAAAATTTTAGTTTTTTTAATTTACAGTTGTACAACCATCACAGCAACCTAATTTTAGCACTTTTCAATTGCCCTAAAAAGAAATTTCTTGTCCATTTATAGTCATTCTGCACTCCTACTGCAGCTCAAGAGAACCATGCATCTATTTCTGTCTATATACTTGCTCTTTTTGACATTTCATATTAGCAGAATCATGTAACACCTGTTGTGTGTGTTTGTGTGTGTGTGTGTATGCGTGTATGTGTGTGTGTCTAGTTTCTTTCAATGTGCATATTTGAGGTCCCTCATTGAGGCACTTATTTTATTACCACTTCATTTAGTAGAGTTAATTTTTTTACTTGAAATATAGATTGGTCTTACATTATCTTTGGTCTTATGTCTGTATCAGATAGTATGTAGGCCAGAGGTTTACCTACTTAACTCTGCAGCTACACTGATCTTCTTTTGTCTTTTAATATTCCAAACAGACTTAACTGCATTTCACAGCAATGTGAGGAGAGAGAGAGAGAGAGAGAGAGAGAGAGAGAGAGAATCTATAAATGCTGACAACAGAGAATAGCTCATGAGAGCCTCACATGAGCCCAAGTTGGCTGATTTCCAGCCTTTTCCATGGTGGTGTAAATAAAACCAGCCAGAAAATATAACCCACCTCCCACCAATTTTTTTTTTTCTGTTCCTTAGTACTTCTCATAATAGCTTGGCAGAGGAAGAGTATTCCTTTAATCTATAATATGTAAATACAACAAAGCTGAAATATTCCATAAATGATATAAGACACAAAAAATCAAATTTCCTTTTTATTTATTATTAAATACAATCAATGTGAATACTACTCTATGAAATGGAAGTTTCTGACATATTCTCAGTTGTATTTATCTTAGGGCTTAGTAACAAATTGTTCATGGAGAGACCCCAGTTTGCAGACCACCCTGAGTATCATAGATATTGGTTATGACAAAGCAAAGAGGAGAACTCAGGCATGCATAGTTCCCAAAGACTCTTTCAATTGTATTTATCCTCCAAACTCTCTCATACAATCTCATCCTTCTGTATCTCCTCATAATCCTTTCCTATTCTATCTCAACTCACTTCAAGATAGAATTTCATAACAGTCATTTATGGTGTTTTATTAATTTGTTTGTGAGTGTTCCGTTTTGTTTGGCTTTGTTTAGGAGGATTATATTAGCATGCAGAGGAAGAGCTTTTACACCCAGGACTACCAGAAGTATTTTTTTAGGCTTTTTTGTCTGAGACTGCTCTATACCCTATTATTTTCCACCTGTGTTCTGAATGACCACATTATTCTGATTGCAAGGATATAGACTCTTCTCAGACAAGGCCTACTTATCTCATCTTTCTCTTCCATTATTTTGCCTCAGTCTCTTAAAAATACTAAACGCTCTTAAAAATTGTCAAAATTTTTCATCATAACTCATTGAATTCCAAAATATGTTTTTAGTAAGATCATATGTGTGCCTTCCTAATAAATAGTAGAAGAAGCCCTTGAATCTCAGCAAAGATTAAAGGACACTCTGGCCAACTTAATGTACTTTCCAGATCTATCAGATTACTAGTGTTATTAAGACACAAAATGAAGTGAATCCTTTCTTCCAATGCCACATGCTATGTTATTAATAGTGCTATGGGGGACTTCTCTTTGAAGTCAGCAATGTTAACTCTATTTCCTTGTCACTGTTTTTCTAGTTTCCACTTCAAATAAAATTGTTAGCCTGAAAAATAATGCATATTTTCAGGAGTAAGTGGCTTTAAACAAAATTGACATGTAGACAATGTGTGTTTGGTATCTTTTTCTTCATTTTTCTTTCTTTTTTTTTAAAGTGCAAACCATCCTTTTTAGAGTAGTAAACTAAACTCAGGCAAGCAGCTGGAAATCAAATTGTATCTTGGTAACAGTGGTATTCTATTAGAAGTTGAGTTCCCATCTTTGCTGACTAAGCCAAGGAAAGTATTTATTTCCAAAGCAAATTCACACTGATATATTTGTATTATTTATAGAACATACAATCATGAAAGAATCATGATTTTTTTGCACTGATGAAAGTCCTTTCAACTCCTTCCTACCTATGAACTTCTGTGCAAAACACTTTTCATTCTGCCCTTTTGCAGAGCTTCATACAAACTATTTGTTTCTTACAGAAGACTACTCCTACCTCTTTGCATCCTGTTCTTCCACTGCAGTGAATGCTGATCACATGATGATTTTCAGAAAGTAGATTTTGAAGTCAAATTTAGCAGGCAGCATATTTATTAAATATTCTCTTGGGACCAATACGTGGAGAAGGGCAGAGGTGGTGGGAGTAGAAAATGGAAGAGCAACAGCTATGATGCAGACCCAAGAACAATCTTATTCAACCACTCCCCATGGTGAAGTTGAAGCTAAATGACATTTCAAAGTAGTCCCAGGTTGGATGAAAATGGCTGAGTGTTTATACCACACTCTTTCATCAGTCATTAGACTTGCATTGCCCTGGGAAGTTTGTGACCTTGTGTGACAGGACTGCAACTCAGTCTCTGATGCTATGACAGCTTGAACTATAAGACATTCCCTTCAGGATAGCCTTGGCAATGCATCTCCATGTCCGTCACACCATCTTTCCTACTTCTTTTTAAAAATCACTGATCAACCACCTTTCAATTTTTTTCCATTAAAAAATTATTTCAGGGCTGGGGTTGTAGCTAAGTGGGACAGCGCTTGCCAAGCACATGTGAGACAATAGGTTCGATTCTTAGCACTACATAAAAATAAATAAATTTTTTGTGTCCATCTATAACTAAAAAACATTTTTTAAATTATATTATGTTTGTAGCACACACATACACGCATGTATTAGTTTAAATTGATTCTTTTTTCAGGGACAGTAACTCCTTAGTGTAGGAAAAATTTCTGCTTATAGCCTCACCTTATGTGCAGCTCAGTGATTTTTCTGGCAATACTTCTTTAGGTAGGAAAAAAAAACCAAATGATTATTACACATTATCCTTTAGTTTTTCTCAGAAACATTTGCACCCAAGGAGAAGTCCTGCCAATGATACTGAGACTAATAAGCTGAATTAGTGACAATGATGCTAAAAGAGTTTTGGATTTGTTTTCCTTTAATATTATGTACATAGAGGGCAGTTTGGCCAAGCATTTCACAAATGAATTTTATTTATCATTGAAGGGTGGCCTGATCAGTGAAAATCCATCACTACCACTATGCTAGTACTTGTTGATTCCAACCCTGGTTCAATACAGGACACCAAGTTCCTGTCCTACAATTGCTGTACATGTAGGTTATGAACTTTGTAATTTTAGAATACAATATGAAAATTATATATCTTATATAATTTGACCTATTTATTCACTGGGTAACTGACTAAATAAGCAGGCCAGGGAAGAATCAAGAAAAGTAGATAACCTGTCCCTAAACAATAGGTACAGCTATCAAGAGATCGTGACAAATATATTCAAACATTTCATATCATCATATTATTACCACATTAATGAAATATAATTCTAAATATTTTTTAAAGTATTTAAAAATAAGTATAGGGGGACTGGGGTTGTAAATCAGTGGTAGAGTGCTTGCCTAGAATGTGTAAGGTACTGGGTTCGATCATCAGCACCACATAAAAATAAACAAAATACAGTTATAAAAAATAAGTATAGAATATAGTATATCAAAAATTTTGCATTGAATGTTTAATAAAAAGATGTATAAAATTGAAGATGTTAAAATATGTATTTACCCTAAAGGCATTTGTTAACTTCTACATGGATGAAAAAACAAAATGAAATGTCATATTTAGAATGAATAATAAATATTCATCATCTGATTAAATTTTGGTAGTATATATATACCTTAAACTTCCAAAAAGGAAAGCTCTTGGTGGTAAAGAATAATCATGTTTACTCATATACTTCCTTTAAATCTCTCACAAGGGACCTAAATTATATTTAAAAAGTAGCCTAGTAAATATTGCTTTCATAGAGTACATTGACAGTACATCCTATAATGAGGTGTCACTGAATTCATGAAACTTGGAAAAAATGCTTAGGATGGGTTTCTGCATTGAATTACTTAGAATGAAATTTTGAAATATAATATCCTGCTGAATATCATTTACAGATACACAAAGCCTAGGAGAGAATGAAATGTACAGAAACTAATTAATCAAAATAAAATCAAGGCCACATAGCTATAGTCTTAGGCATAAATATCACTTTAATTTATTTCATTAAATTTTGGTGATTTGATTTTTGAAATTTTTAAATATGCAAGCATTTCTGTAGTCATTTTTTATTTCAGTCAATAATTATAACTTGAATCATTATAACTTATTGTATGAACCTAGGATTTTCTTTAAAACAATTACTATATTACAACACTCTTATTTAGATGAGAAAACTGAAGCTAAAAAATGTTAAGTTTATCTTTCACAATTAATAGCAAAGGCACAATTTGAACCTATGTGCTATTTTTTTCATATATACGTGTGTGTGTGTATATATATATATATACATATATATACATATACTATATATAGTATATGTATACTATATATGTATACTATATAGTATATATAGTTGTAGATGGACACAATTTATTTATTTTTCTTATTGTAGTGCTAAGGATCAAACCCAGTGCCTCACACATGCTAGGCAATCACTCTACCACTGAGCCACAACCCCAGTCCCTGAACCTAGGTCTTATAAAAAGTGTTTTATTACCCACTGTCCTATCCTTCCTATCAAAAAGAAAAAAAAATCACTGATTGATCTTAAGTTATTGGCTAAAAATGCATCTAATATTTTAAGTCTAATTTAACGATAAGTCTCTTTTCTGCCCTTGAAAGCTAGAAGATCAGCAATTCTACAAACAGTAGATTCATAGTTAAATAAGGGAGAACCCATAAGTAACAATAAGCATATTGAACAAATGATAAGGTATAAGCACCACCCACTCAGAACAGATTTCTAACCAATTTTAGTAGATTCAGTCTTGGTAAAATCTATTACTTTTCATTAATATTTAGCCCTAAAATTCCCATGATTTTTCACAAGACAGAGGGCTTTCTTATTAAAGTTTGCAGAGTTTTTATTCAAGGAATGCATTTTCTTATAAATATCTCTTTACACATGTAGGTCAAAAATGTAATGAAAAATATCATGGCTGGATTGCAACAAACAAACAGTGAAAAGATTCTCCTGAGCTGGGTCCGACAATCAACTCGTAATTATCCACAGGTTAATGTCATCAACTTCACCACTAGCTGGTCTGATGGCCTTGCTTTGAATGCTCTCATCCATAGTCATAGGTAAGGATACTACTGAGTTGTTTCATAATTTTGTAAGTACTCATTTGGATGATGATGATATATTTTACTTCAGGTTGGTTCCAGATCATTTCCTACCATGTCACATGTAACATATGTTGATAATACTGATCTAACCATTCATTAGAATGTACTGATGGAATATATTTTTCCTACTTTTCATATAATATATCATTTTGTTGTTGAAATATCAAATTCCTGGAGCATGAAATTGGTTATGGTGTGGGGAGAAGATAAACATTTAAAATTTGGACTCTGAGAACAAACAGGTTGTATTCTAACTTTATTGAGAATGATATTGTTCTCTTGTACAAATAATATATTAGTATGAGCCTAAACTATATAACTAAAAATGGTTCCAAAGTTCATGTTAGTGGTTGTAGTAAAATTTATCAGTATCATCAGATAAATAATGTACAGAGAGAAACATTTGTCTCATGAGATATAGGTTTTATAGCAAATACCACGATGCCCTGTATATTTTATTCTAGTTCAGGGTTAAAAGAGGCTCTGAGCATCTTAGCAACCAAGGCAAAGAGCAGAACACAGTTAATTCTATGACTAAATGCTTAGAATATCAAAAGAAACAATTTCTCTGGAGCTACAAAGAAATTGCTATAAAGTATGGCTGAGTTCTGTGGATCCTCATAGAAAGAACTCAGTATAATACAGAGAAACAAACATCATTATTTATGTTCCATACAATATTGTATTTCCTAAGTTCACTAAAACTATCTGACTATCTTGTATAATGAAGTTCAATAAATGACTTAATAAGAGCTCAAGAAAAAGCAAAACAATGTAAAAACTAACATTTATATATAACATGTAATATGCAATATATAATACATTTATATACACTATATATAGTGTTATGTCATATACTATACCATATATCTATATATTATATTTACTCTAAGGGAATTCTACTTTGATTGTATTATTACCTATCCCTTCTACTCCAGCCAGAGTCAATTACATTGCCAAATTACCTGTATTTGAAATGCCGTTGGATTGCATCTTCCCTAATTTTCAATAAAGTTGTTTTTTGTCACTTTGATTTTTTTTTTCTGTCTACTATTTTCCTATGCCAATCTTGCTTCTAGAGAAGCTCAGAATATAAATTGTCTTCATGGTAAAACTCAACCCAAGGGCAAACACACTCTAAATAAGCATTTTTGTTAAGTGTCATGCTCCAGCTGGGTTTAATTAACCCCATCCAGACTGGGTTTCCAGGTGAATGACTCAGCAACCTGATTTTAGAAAGAAGGCTGCCTGGCACCCAATCAGCATGTTAAGCATTGTTAACACATTGTTTTTCCTAAGTACAGCAAAAGAAAGATTTTCCACAGCTTCAATATAGTCAGGTGAGAAGGGATAGAGATGTTCATTCTGCATCATAAGCCTGTGCTCATTTATGCAACCACATGTTTCACAAGAAGGGCCTGAAAAAATATTGATCTTGCTCTTCATGTACACATTTGCAGATGAACAAAAATATTGAGGATCAGGTTATGCAGTCCTTGTTGGCTCTTTAACATTTTCTTTTCAAGTGGAAGACTTAAATCTTGCAAGCATGTTCACAGACTACATTTGTTAATGTTCTGTTTTATGATTTCTGAATATATTTCTAGGTAACACAGTAAATAGATCCAGATGGCCCTGTCCCTGACCCACTCTTTCTCCTTCAAAATATCCTTATTCATTTATGCTCCCCTGTTCTAGTGAATCATCAGTAACTATTACTTTATACATTAGGTGGTTAGTTTTCAAGAGGTTCCTTACAATTGTTAATGCTCTTTCATGAATCATCTGTGTCATTGTTTTTGACAGTTGTTCATATTGTTTATGTAAAAAAAAAAAAATGTGGAACTTTGTGTTCCAAGGTGATTGTCATTGATACACTAAGGAAAGTCATAAGGTGTCCTGATTTCAATAATTGAGTGACTAAGCTATATAGAACAAAGGCATGAGCTTAATATAGAACATAAAGATTAACAAAGGGCCTTGGAAATTAAAAGTTTTGTTTTAAAGCACAAAGTCCACTACAGTGCAGTTGAAAGGAAGCCAGATTCTGTTTTTACAGGAAAGCCCAATGATAAATGATTAGAAAATATGTAAAAAAATATGTAGATAAAGTTGCAATGACTTTAAAATTGCAGTTATCGTGCTAATTCTTTTTTTATTATAACAGAAGAGAACAAAAACAAAACCAAAAACAAAAAACAGACATCAGAGCTGGGGCAAAAGGAAAAAATAAATCAGATTTGTTTTCATGACCCCAAACCTACCCCATTACATTGCTGTCCTGAGATGCAGTTTTGTCCAGCTAGTTCTAATTTTTTATTCTAATAGTTGTAATAACAATATATATTATATATGTTTATTCTTGATAAATTGATTTCTGACAGTATGTGTATTTGCTCTTTTTTAAATATTTTTTAGTTGTTTATAGAACTTTATTTTTATTTTTTTATATGTGGTGCTGAGAATTGAACCCAGTGCCTCACACATGCTAGGCAAGCGCTCCACCACTGAGCTACAACCCCAGCCCCTGTATTTTTTCTTTAATAGTGAGCCCACAGATATTGCTTCTCATTCCATCTATTTGCTAATTTTATTACTTATATTATAATCATTTTGTTCCCATAGATTTTAACTTTGACATTAAATGATGATAGTTCTTTTTTTAAAAAAAATTTCATCAAGTTTAGAAAAGAACTACTGATTATGTAATATTAAGGATGAGGAAATCATAACACTACTTTCTCTTTTTTCCTCCATCTCTCATTTTGTTTATATTATTATTCTTGCATCTATGATATTTTTAACATGTATATCTATTCTATAAAGATAGGTATTTTTGTCTTGAATTGACAAATTGAAAACATATTACTGTTACATAAATAAAATTAACCTTAGGACAAAGTAAAAGAATCTGTGGTTTTAAAATAATTGTTGTTTTATAGATACTGCTCTAAGTAAACTATTCCTTCTATTACTGAGACATCAACATTCCAATTACCCCATTTCACAGATTAGGAAACTGAGGCACAGAGAGGTTACATGATTTACCTAAGAGAATTTTTCTATTATGTGGCAGATCTGGTTTTGGTTCTACACTGTTTCAGTTACAGTGCTAGCTTCCTTAAAAACTTGGTGTCCTTTGTTACATGTTCTTATTTATGAATTATGCTCTATGTTAGCATACAAAGCTAGGTGGGTTTCTTCTACAGTTGGTTAGTTTTGCAATTGTTATGCATGTGAAAAGCATAGCTATTTAATATATTGATTTTTAATTAATTTTAATGATTGAAAATAGATTCGTTTTTTAATGTTGATACTGAACTCAAAGACCATTTCAGTAAAATCCTTCTTTAAATGAGAACACTGAAACTTAAATACATTTCATGAGTTACATAAAATAAACCACCATACACAGGAGGTCTGTTAGTAGCCAAGGTGAAGTTAAAGGAAAGGAGGGGAAAGGGTTAGAATGGGAAGCATTTCTACTTATTCCCATCATGCTCATTTAAATCTTGTTTACTGTACATGAGAGAACTAGTTTTCCATATGTTCCCACCATATTCTATTCCACTCCCAACCATCTAGAGACAAAGAAATAAAGTAGGCAGAGGTTGCATAATGAAGTTGAAACTCCTCCAAATAGTTAAGAATTTTTTATTTCTCATATTTTTCCCATCAGTAGAGGCACTTCCCAAATATATAAATATTTTAGGTTTCAAAAGATTGTTAGCTGTTTAGGGTAACTAGGTGTAAATGAGGATGGGGATTAGATTTCATTGGGTTTCTTGTAACTGTACAAAATACTGATGTATTAATGAGGTAGGAACTACTTATAAGGAAATGAGAAATAAATTTGTACCTTTGTTTCGAATTGTGCTCCAAACATAACTAATAAGGCAGCTTGTAACTTCTTCCTTTGTATAACATGAGTTCTTTAATTTTTGTTTTAGTTGTTGATGAATCTTTATTTTATTCATTTATTTATATGCAGCACTGAGAATCGAACCCAGTACCTCACACATGTGAGGCAAGCACTTACCACTTAGCCACAACCCCAGCCCCACATGAGTTCTTAACTAGGAGTCCATTAACAGATTCAAATGGCCTAATATTATATGTAATTTTATTTGCAATATAGATAGGTTATTTGTCCATATAAAAGTTTCATAGCTCTCATCAGAATCTCACAGGTGTGTAGGATCAGAAAAGGTGAAGAATCACTCTGTAACAATTTTCTATGTTGTTGGGATAAAGTGTAATTTGTTAATAGCCAAGGCTTCATGCCCAGTCTTCCCAGCACCCCTTCCTAATCATACCTCTTCCCACTTGATACTTGGCCTATGAGTTCTTGATTACCTAATTCCGTATTTTCCTTCTCTAAGAACTTTGATTTTCTAATATTCACACAACTTCAAACTCTATTTGATTCTCAAATACTTTTTTTAACCCAAACCTAAGACAACATTTAAGACTCTTTTAAGCCTTGAACAACTTAATTGCCCTCCACATATTTTTAGAAAACCTTATTATCTGTATTTATTCACATGTAGATTTTAACTGATTATAGTATATGTATTTTTGTCATTAGATTTAAAATCTTTATAAGTTAACATCTGCCTCTTATATTCCCTTGTGTTTTCTCCATTATCAAAAAAATGGCATAAATATAGTGTGTGGTCATCCATTCTCTCATATAGTTGACAAATATTTTTGAGCCACTACTACATATCAAGGAGGGATTTTAGTAGTGAAAAGAATTGGCAAAAATATTCTACATTTTACCTTCTCATGGAGGAGACAGATAAAATGATTAACTTAATTAAATGATATGGTAAGCATTAGTAACTGCTAATCAGAACCATATAAAGCAGTTAAAAAGACAAGTAAATGGGTATGTGTAAGTTTGATTTGGGGCATGAATTTTTAGATAGGGAGTAGCAAAGTAGGGCTCACCAATGTTGTGATTTTTGAGTAAAGACCCAAAAGACATAGAGGAATGACTGATGAGGATTTCTGAAGAACATAATTCCAGGCAAATATAGGAAGCATTTAGGCAAGAAATAAAGGCAGGGAGTTATCTTCTGAAGAGCCAGACCAAATTGGGCTTTGTCTGACATTTTACTTCTCCTATGGTAGGGATTTGAGAAGAAGTATATGATAAAACATATTTTAACATATAACTATGGAAATTATCATGAAAATAGAATATCAAGATCAAAGATGGGAGAAAGAGGACCAGTCAGAAACATCTTGCAATAAAATGGTAGTTTGGACTAGCATTATGGTAGTGGTGATAGTGAGAAATACTCAGATTCTAGGTATATTTTGAAACAAGAGTTGTGTGATAATGACAGATTTATCAAAAATGACTATAAACACTGGGCATGGCCAGATGTGGTGGCTCATGCCTGTAATTCCAGTGACTCAGGAGGCTGAAGTAGGAAGATGACAAGTTTAAAGCCAGCCTCAGCAATTTAGCAAGGCCCTGTCTCTAAATAAAATGTAAAAATGGCTAGGGGTGGGGCTCAGTAGTTTGGTACCCATGGATTCAATCTGCAGTACCAAAAAAAAAAAAAAAAGGACTATAAGGGTTTTCCTCTTAGCAACTTCATGTTTGAACTTGTGTTAATTGAGGGAGGGAGAACTGTTAGAGAAATAAATGGACTTTAAGGATTGTGATGGGGACAAATAGCAAAAGCTCAGTTTGGGACCCATGAGGTTTGTAAGTGGGGATACTGAGTAGACAATTGAATCTGATGTGGAATTCAGGAAGACATACGGTATAGGGTTATAAAATTGAGAGTCACTTATAAGTGTTGAGTATTCAAATCTGTAAAATTAGATGAGATTAATATAATTTTGTTGTTAGATAAAATAGAATAAATTATTTTCTTCAGGAACTTCTTATCTCAATTTTATTTTGGGATAATTAAAAAACAAAAATTATATACATATATATGTATTTAAGGCCTATACTGTCAGGATTTGGAATTAAAATTGTGACATGTTTAAATGAAAAATGTTATTGAGGGATAATAGAAGAATAGTAATGGATTCTTAAAGACTGTGGTCACAGGTTGTGAATGAGAATTCAGAATTGAAGTGAATCTTATGGAACAGTCTAGATTGATTTGTATCTGTATTTTTCTGTGTATGTATGTGTTTCAGGCCAGACCTGTTTGATTGGAACAGTGTGGTTTGCCAGCAGTCTGCCACACAAAGACTGGAACATGCATTCAACATCGCCAAACGTCAGTTAGGCATAGAGAAACTACTTGATCCTGAAGGTTGGTTCATTTGTAGACTACCATTGTTTTTGGCATTATAGTTTTTTGGTATTATATTTTAATAACTTTTTAATATCAAACTTGACATTTTCACATCCTAAGAACAAAATAGAAAACCATGTACCTTATATTTTCCCATATTGAAGGTATATTTAAAATGTTCTGTCAACTGGCACTATATTGTGAATTGCCTGACTTTGTTTTAGTTCTCAAAATGCTAATATGTAAAAAAATGAAGTATAAAATTTCATGGAAAAATAAAACAAAAGCTGTTAAAATGTATATGCTTCATGGATGGAGCATACTGCATTTGGAGTACATTGACTCCAAATAATTATAAAAAGTTAATGTTTTGCTTATTCTACCAAGAGACTTGATAGACTAATGAGCTATAATTAATTAGCTACTCTTGCCAATTTCATTCATATACTCTATAAAAGGCAACATGGTTTACTATTTAAGTCTGTAAACCTATTCCTGGCAACACTTCTCTTATAATTCCTAACTCTGGGGAGATCCTCCATTTGATATTTATTCATTTTATGCTTCTTAGTTGATAGGCAGCACTGTATTTATATTTTTTCTTATATTATCCTTAAATGGCCTGAATCCTTATCTCTGGTACTATATAGTAATATCTTTGAGACACATGGATTAGAGGGATAATGACATCCTGATCTCTGCTCTTGTAGCTGTGAGACACGTTTTTAGTTTGCCAATTTCTTTGAAATTACAATCTGTCCCTACTTTGCGGAGGCTTTTCCACACTCTAAAATTAGAAGTTTGAGACACAGAGTCAATGGGGCTGATATTTGGGTAGAAGCTGTGATATAATAGAATCTGATAATGAAACTATTTTTGGGATATTGAACCAATTCTAATCCAGAAAAATCATTAAAAGTGGTGGTGCTACTTTCCATCAGGAAAAGCTGAAAAATGACTCAGAAAAGAACCATCTTTTGTCAAATATTTTATCAACCACAGTCTAGTTGCAATGTTGCAGACCCAGAAACCTGATTGCCTCGGCTCACCTAGCAGATGTGTATCAGGAAAGGCGGGAGTTAACTGTAAAGAAGCTCAAAAAGTAATAAACAAATCAGGAGGGAAATTATTTTATATCAGCTAGTTATCACAAGAAGACTACTCATTCCTAATGGACTAATATACTGATTTCCCCAACTTAAGATGATCAACTTAAAAAGTTTTCAACTCAAAATGGTGTAAAAGCAACATGTGTTTACTAGAGACTGTACCTTGAAATTTGTGTTTTGATCTTTTCCCGAGCTAGTGACATAGAGTATGATCTTCTCTTGTGATGCTGGGGATCCGTGAGCCCAAGCTCCAGTCAGCAACATGATCATGAGAGGAAATAGCCCACACTCTCCAGCATATTGTGATACTAAGTGAGAATGTTTAGTTGGTTAGGTATAGTAAAGACATTTCATTTTTGTGTTGTGAGTGTTGTTAGGTTTATTTGAGCATAATCCCATTGTAAGTTTAGGAACATCTATAATTGCTCTTAATAAGCAAATGTACTTGGAAATCAAATTATAACCAATCGTGAGTTTGTGAAGTTAAGTTCAGAAATGTTTCTGCTCCTTTGAATAATGCATGACTGATCAGAGACTCCTATAACTCCTTTTTCTTGCTTCTGTGAATGATTAACAACACTTCTACCTCCGGTTTTATCTCAGTGAAAGAAACTGCAGTAATTGTGTGCCTTGTTTGGTAGCATATGGATGGGTCACCTCACTGTTGATGCCTACTACTGATTAATTTTTTTCTCTTATTTCAACGGGGTATAGAGGACAGGCATAATGAAAATATAGGGTTCAAAACTGAAAAAAAGAACTGTAGTATGTGGATTTGAAGGATAAACCTGTTCATGGTTATGTTTTCCATTAAAATTTTCCTATTGTGGTCAGTTTCCATTCTTTGAGATCTATGTTCTAGCTATTTTGTGTGTATAGGTTAAAAATAGATTTTATTTTTTAGGTTGAAGTTGTCCCTCAGTGGTAGGGAGCTTGCCTAGCACATGTAAGGCCCTGAGTTTGATCTCATGCACCACAAAGTAGATACATGACTGAATAACTGAAATGAATGAATCCATTGATTATATAAATAAAATATATTTTTTTCTTAACAAATTATAAAATGACTTTTGACCTCTCTATCCTTTTAATCAATGGAATAGAGATACATATACAGGAATGTACATCACAATGAGAAAGTAGATTGATTAATTTCTAATCAGAATTGACAGTTATGTGAATACTATGTTTTATCATATAAAAGAACCTGATATACGTAACTAAACATATACTTCTAAATTTAAAAAAATGTACATTGAAATATATATTGTATAGCCTGTAGGAAACTACTCAAATATCTCAAACTTGAGCAATTCATAGTCAACCATATATAACCAAAATACAGGTGGATTTTGATATCCAACCACTGGTTATAGTGTTATTTGCCAATGAAGTCTTAGATCTGAATATCCTTCTATTTATCAATTCCCTTCCAATTCAAAAAGCATTAGGCCCCCCAAAATGTTTACCAAAGCTTATTTATGGCTGTCAACAAAATGAGGATTCAGCATAAATTCTGTTATATATTATATCTCTATTATCACTTCATTTTCTAATGTGTTAGGACAATACCAAATATGCATTAAAACTTATTGCTCAGTATTTCTCAACTAATGATATCAGTGGTGATTGAAATTAAAAAGTAACTAAATCATAAAGATTTTTATTTATTGATGATGTTCACACAAAAGAGAATACCCTATCTTAGAATCAAAGACTTAGAAGACTCTCTTCAATGTATCTAACAGTAGAGTTTCATGGAATTATTTCAAGCTTTGTATGATAATTATCTTTGAAAAATTCATATTTTTATTTAAACAAATAGTTTCTTTAGCTTATGCATGATGATGTCAGATGTTCTCCAAAGTAATTTTCATTTCATATCTATTATGCCCCTTAGGAGGTTAATGAAACATTTTGTTTTATGTTTGGGAAATTTTTTTATATTATTAGAGGACTGAAGCTAATACCTACCAAATAATGTTTTTTGAATTTTAAACATAAGTTTTTTTTATTGTGTTGATTTATAAATTAAATTATCATTGAAACATTGAAGGCTTTCTTATCTTGCATTTGTATTGATATGCTTTGTTTGGCCTTAAATAGTGTTTTGAGACCTGAGGTTTGATTTTAAATGAAATTGTCTTTTAAAATAAGTAGCAGTATACATTAGCATAAGGAATTTCAAGAGCTGTGTCTAGTGTGTTTAAATGTTAACATATGCAAATATAAGTACATCTACAGTGAAATTATTTAATAGTTTGTGCATTTTTATGTTCTCAGATATAAAAGGTTTATCACCTTTGAAATATACCCTATTGTAATCAAACAGTTCACTTTCTATTGTGATTTTGCTGTAAGATATATATTATAAATGCATGGTGGGTTATATATATATGTTTGCCTCCCTGAGTTTCAAACAAATTGGTTTGTTTACCAATCCACAAACAACTCTCTATATTAAGAGAGTGCTTTGTCAGCTTTTCCATGTGAATAACAAAGTAAAGATGTTCTCTTTAAAGGGATCAAAAAATCAAGGATAAAACATTGTGCCTGTTCTAGATGACTTTTGCATATTACCATAAAAAGCCATTTCCATTTGGGATATGCAATCCAATATGGAAATGCCCTTACTTATTTACTAGGGTAACTTTAGAATGAAAAATAAATGGTGACAGTTAAATTTGACTAACAATAACAAAAAAGAACACAAGGACTTGGGAGGAATTTTTGTATCCTCAAAATGACATTTACAAACCAATTAGAGTTTGGTTTTAATCCACTTCATTTTGACTTCATGAGGATGGTGACACAGATTCTATTTTCTGCTTGGCTAATCCCTGCATCACTCTGAGTTGTTTTTAGAATTAGCTCTGCCTTTTGGAAAGTTTTACTTGGGTAGTGAATGATCTCAGGCTTAACTTTGCATGCAGGAAAAAATTTAGTCTTTAAAAATATTCAAAGAAAAAGATATAACATTTACTGTAAAAGAGAAGAGTGTCTTTAAGGCTGTATATTTTGAGTTTGCTATAAATTGTTTAAGTAAGTACAATTTTTATTTTCTTACATCATTATTTCAACCATCATATTCTGATATCATGACAAGAAACATTAAATAGCTTATATAAGATAATCAAGAGGGTTAAAATATATCAATTCAGAAGAATTGTAATTAATTAAAACAACTAGAATTTTTTATGAATAAGAACACTTATTTCATATCATTTTGGTTGATTTTTTATTTAATTGATTCTTTTTAGTTATACATGACAGTAGAATCCATTTTGACATAATTATACATGCGTGTCATATATCTTATTCTAATTCAATCCCCAGTACCTCTCCTTCCCCTTCCCTTCCACCATCCCTGCTCCCTTCTGTCTACTGATAGTCCTGACATTTACCCATAGTTATTTTTTGGATTAAATTTTTATGGATGTACACTTTGGTAAGATTCACTGTGGTGTATTCATATATGCACATAGGAAAGTTATGTCTGATTCATTTCACTATCTTTCCAGTTTCCATCCCCCCTCCCTTCCCTTCATTCCCCTTTGCCTATTCCACTGAACTTCTATTCTTTTTCTTAACGCCCAGCCATTGTGGGTTAGCTTCCACATATCAGAACATTCAGCCTTGGTTTTTTGTGGATTCTCTTATTTCACATAACATGATAGACTCCAGATCCATCCATTAACCAGCAAGTACCATGAAGTCATTTTTTATGGCTGAGTAATATTCCATTGTGTGTGTGTGTGTGTGTGTGTGTATCCCTTTTTTCTTTATCCATTCATCTGTTGAAGGGCACTTAGGTTGGTTCCAATACTTAGCTATTGTGAATTGTGAGTTGTGCTGCTGCATTGACTATTAATAGAACCCACTGTAGAGTATATTCCAATGAGGTTGGACTATATTGCTGTTCTTCCTGCGTGGAGGATTTTGGCTGGAACTTATTATTATAAAAATTCCAGACGTTTTAGAACAAAACTCAGTGCCATGCAAAATTTGTTTTCATATTTTTTTTTTTAAAATTTCAATGGTACATATGTGAATAAAAATGACTATGACCGTTTTTTATTTGCGTGGTGCTGGGGATTGAACTCAGGCCTTATGCATGTGAGGCAAGAACTCTATCAACTGAGCTACATCCCCAGCCCACCATTGCCTTTTTTTAAATATTTATTTTTGTAGTTGTAGTTGGAAACAATAACTTTATTTTATTTATTTATTTTTATGTGGTGCTGAGAATCGAACCCAGGGCTTTGCACGTGTGAGGTGAGAGCTCTACCGCTGAGCCACAACACCAGCACCCCCGCCATGGCCTTTTTGATGACAAAATATGTATTACTTTGTACCATTTTAAGATTGATTTACATTACTATTTCTGACAAAGTCATTAGTGGTATTGCAAGTTGTCATTGTCTAAACATAAATTCCAAGTTTCTGGCAAAATCATTTCTTTGTCTAGTCTGCATGGAAATTAGAAAGTATCATCTGCTTATATAAATATGATATCACAATAATGTTCCTATTATATCATCAGGGGACCACTTTTTCCAGAGTTGCTTTTTTTTTAAGAAACATTAAAATTTAATCACTAAGATTAAATTATATAATTTAATAGTGTTAGATATGATAATGATGAAAATATTCCTTTACTTTTGAACTTCAGTGAATTGCAGTTGAAATGAACAAACTAGAGGTGGTATTAACTGCATTAGCAAAGGAAAGGGGTACACAACTAGAATTAGTGTTGTCCTCTCACTTGCTTTATGTATACTCAGCACAATCTTTTACCGAATAATTTCGAAAATACTTTGTTGAGTAATTTATATACTTTTATTAGTATTTCTAAGAGCAGAGACAAGCACAGACAAATAATGAGGCTTAGGAAAACTGATAGCTGATGTAGAAATTCAGAGAACTGTGATTAACATTCCTATCCTGCATATCATGGGAGCAAGGTTACTGTTATATTTTTTGCCTTTATGATCAAAGTACCTGAGAAGAAAAATTTAGAGGAGGAAATGTTTATTTTAAAGCTCATAGTTTCAGAGGTCTCAGTCCATAGAGTGCCTACTACATTCTTTGGGGCGTGAGATAAAGTAAAACATCATGGTGGAAGTGTGTGGTAAAGAAAGCAGCTGGTAACATGGTACCAAGAGGGCGGGAGAGGTAAGGAGGGGGGAAGGGGGAGGAGAGAGAGAGAGTGCAAGAGTGCCAGGGAAC
Organism: Marmota flaviventris; assembly: GCF_047511675.1. Lineage (NCBI taxonomy): Eukaryota > Metazoa > Chordata > Mammalia > Rodentia > Sciuridae > Marmota > Marmota flaviventris. The sequence goes on along the minus strand of NC_092518.1, from coordinate 26,331,241 downwards.
CTTTCCCCTCACCTAAGACAAAATATTACCCCCAAAGGCATGTCCCCAGTAATGACCTACCTCCTCCAGCCACACCCTACCTTCCTACAGTTACCACCCAGTGAATCCCTACAAGGAGATTAATTCACTGATTAGGTTTAGATTCTCATAACCTAATTATTTCATCTCTGAACTTTCTTGCATTGACTCATGAGCTTTCAGGAGACACTTCATATATAAACCATAAAAGGTACTTATTATACTATTCTTGACTATTTTTAGGTTTAACTATGAATGTTATATTTTTACACTTCTCTTATCGATGGTCAGACATACTGCATAACTAGCTTTTACTGACACCTTAATTTATTTGAGTTAAAGACTATACCAGAGTATCTGGAGTCATGTTCAGATTCATCATTGCTACAATAGAAAATAAATCTAATATATAGCAAAATAAATAATGAAGATTTCTACATTGGTAAAATTTACCAATAATAAAACACAGACATTAATGTAAAAAATGAGCAGTTATATTACTTTAATATGATACTGATTATCATATTCACATTAAGATATTCATGTAGCAATCTCCTGTTTCCTGATGGCGAACTTTTAAATTGCTTGTCACAACAGAAATTAAAAGAAATAGATACGTTAGCTCATATTTCCCAACAGCCTGAAGAACCAGAAATGGGGAAAATGAATGAGGGAGGGAGGGAGGGAGGGAGAGAGAGAGAGAGAGAGAGAGAGAGAGAGACCGACCGACCCCCACACACTCAGACAGGCAGGCAATATGGTGTCTCTGTTTTTTTGTTTGTTTGTTTGTTTGTTTTATTTAGAGACACGGCCTCACTGAGTTGCTTAGGGCCTTGATGTTGCTGAGGCCAGCTTTGAACTACAAATACTCCTGTCTAGGCCTCCAGAGCCACTGGGATTACTGGCATGTGACATCATGCCTGGTTTGTGTCTCCTTGATTTCCTGTCTTCTACATTGTTTTTAGTTTAGGTACCACAAACAAAACAAAACAAAACCTGAACATATTCAGGACAATTTGAACCAATCATTAATAAGTTGAAGCTATTTTTGTCCTGCTTATTCATTGAAGTTGTATGGATGAAACAATTGGATGTACCTGACCCAAATTCACCCATTTAGAAGATAAGGAAGCCAGATATGGTGGCCCACAACTGTAATCCCAGTGACTCCAGAGGCTCATACAGGAGGATCAAAGCCAGCCTTAGCAATTTAGGAAGGCACTAAGCAAATTAGCAGGACCCTGTCTCAAATTAAAAAAAAAAAAAAAAAAAAAAAAGAAAGAAAAGAGCTGGGGATGTGGCTCAATGGTAAAGCACACTTGGTTTAATCCTTGTACCAGGAAAAAAAATTTTATCATGACCCTGGGTGCAATTCCCAATACCAAGAAAACAAGGAGACCTGTGTTTATAAATAATCCATCCTTTATACCAATATTTTCTAGTAACCTTTCATGTTCTAGTATAATTTATCATAATTTGACTTGGGCAAAATAGCCAATTTACATGTTCTATCCATTCTAGCAGCTTTTATTTCAATATACCAAATATGCTATAGTAAAGCAATGGAGTTTCTTACTGGATTGGGTAATTTAAATAATCATGTGGTTTTAGATTTATATTGTAGATGAGGTTCTATACCCAATTTGTTTAGAAACATTTGGCTAGATAACTGTGGAGAAAAGAGTTTCAACTGCCATATTTGGAATTTTTTTACTGCATTCCATGGCAATATTACATATAAAGGTATTTTGTGGATGGTGTACAAAGGTATATCATGATAAGATATTCATGACACTATTGAGCTATGAAGATATAAATAAATAAATATTAGTAAGTTTAAATCTTAAAGTGTTTCATACTTCACATATGCATTATAATCACAGAAAGGTGTTTAAACAAAATCCTTTTTAATATTTAAATAATGTTAGAAAAACTTGGCATAAAATGGAACAAATAAAATTTAAAATTTGATGTAATTCTAATTGTCAAAGATAAAGTTTCAATGTAAAGTATATTTTGTTGATAGTTGGCCTGTTTTATTTCATTATCTTCAAAATTGAATTAACTGATAAATAATTATGAGATATCATAGAACTTGCAAATGACTATCAGAACACCATAAAACAGTACTGGGGAAAAAAATATCAGATTGACACATATGTTTTCTACTTAAGTAATTATATAAAAATGCATGGACCATTTATCAGATGGAATGTGAAATTCAAGATAAAAATGTACTGGTTTAAAATAATATTTGAGCAAAATAATGATGAACTGGGGTTTTGGTTGATATCATTTAATTCTAAAACAGGGTAATTTAATTATCATAACAATAGAATTTAATTCTTGTAGCAGGAGACCAGAAATTTTACAGTTGTCTCATGATTATATTGAAAAATAATGAACTACACACTTAGATTTATTGTCTTATGACAAACTGTGAATTAATGTGAATTATTAAAATTGAAAAGTGGTTGAAACTCAGTATTTTTTTAGGAAATATCAGTTGTCCTGTCATATTGCTCCTGTGAGATATCATTTCAATATTGATGAATAAAATTTTACCTTAAATTGAAGAGCAGGTTTGCCCTGAAAAGATTTTTTCCAATTTATCATCAGCAATATAAATTCAAATATGTAAGCTCCTTTTGGGAGAAAAAAACCCTAAAATTTGAGTAGGAAAGCCATGTTATAAATAACACGTATTTTACCATATTTCTTGTATACAATAATTCCATAACAGTTTATCTTTAGTGTGTAAATGACCCTTAGAGAATTTTATTAAAACTAAGACCACATAGCCAATAGATCGCTGAGCTGGAATCAAAGTTTATCTCGTCTCGAAGTCCATGTTATTTCTAATGGAACTGTCTGTGTAACTACCTGGGGGAGCTTTATGAAAATGTTGGGATTGAAGTTGATATTCTCTTTCATTGATCTGAACTGGGAGCCTTGGCACCAGCTATTTTTAAAAGCTTATCAAGTGAGAAGAACATACACATGAGGTAAAAATAATTACAATAGAACAATTGTTCCATGGCATATGTCTTTTAAAAACATGACACTTAGAATCTATTCTCTCAAGATTTGTTCAGACCTCTAGCATATTCTTCCTGAAGGAGTGACTAAGCCTACTGATCAAATCTTCAATTATTATAGCATTGCTAATGGTGCTATCATTAATGAGAAATATTTTATCCATCAGATGAAATAGAATTAGAGAAATAGACTAGCTTTTCATGTAAGATTGGTCACCAAAACATTCTCTTTAGGATTAAGGGAGACTTGCCTTATCTCCTATTTACACAGCTGTAGTTCTCTCTCCCAATCCCCTTCTTCTCTATGCCTTCTTCTGTTTATTACTTCCACACCTGTTTGTAAAAGAATGACACTCTCACTCAAACAATGATTTCACCAAAGTGTTGTGGAGGTGAGAAGAGATGCATACAGCGGTGGTCATATAGGTGACTTTTTGACTCTGTTCTGTTTTTCTTTTTTCTTTTTGTCTCCTCTCATTTTTTTCTTTCTCTTTTTATTTATATATGACAGTGGAATGCATTACAGTTCTAATTACACTTATAGAGCACAATTTTTCATATCTCTGGTTGTATACAAAGTATATCACACCAATTTGTGTCTTTATACATTTACTTTGGATAATAATGATCATCACATTCCACCATCATTTATAACCCCATGCCCCCACCCTTCTCCTCCCACCCCTGTGCCCTATCTAGAGTTTGTCTATTCCTCCCATGCTCCCTCTCCCTATCCCACAATGAATCAGCCTCCTTATATCAAAGAAAACATTCAACATTTGGTTTTTGGGAACTGGCTAACCGCACTTAGCATTATCTTCTCTAACTCCATCCATTCACCTGCAAATGCCATGATTTTATTCTCTTTTATTGCTGAGTAATATTCCATTGTGTATATATGCCACATATTTTTATGTATTCGTCTACTGAAGGGCATCTAGGTTGGTTCCACAGTTTAGCTATTGTGAATTGTGCTGCTATAAACATTGATGTGGCTATGTCCCTGCAGTATGCTGTTTTTAAATTCTTTGGGTATAGACCAAGGAGATGATATACAGTCAATCAACAAATACATGAAAAAATGTTCACCATCACTAGCAATTAGAGAAATGCAAATCAAAACCACTCTAAGATTTCATCTCACTCCAGTCAGAATGGCAGCTATTATGCATACAAATAACAATAAGTGTTGGCAAGGATTGGGGAAAAAGGTACACTCATACACTACTGGTGGGACTGCAAATTGGTGCAGCCAATATGGAAAGCAATATGGAGATTTCTTGGAAAATTGGAAATGAAACCACCATTTGACCCATGTATCCTCTAATCTTGATCCTAATTAATATTATTGAGTCCTGTTATCAATGGTTTGATGATAACTTTCTCAGATATAAAAATGTCTTTCATTCACACAGCTGATTAAGACCTCTTATTCCAGAAGTATTTTCAATAGTAACTAAGGGACAATAAAGAAAAAAATAAATAAAATGGCAGCAAAATAATTATTCCAGAGCATAAGTTTGTGATCCCATGTGCCCATTTAAAATAAGCAAGTGGATTAGTTAACTTCATGTTCTGTGTTGTTAATGCCACAAATAGGTTGGCTTTAATCAGAATCCATTTGTCTAGAATTAGTTTTGCTATATAATCTGTGTATTCCCCAGGTGTATGAATTTTAGTGACAGTCCTTAATGGATCAATAAAAGGTTCTGAGTTTTTTCCTCTCATGTTTAAACTTGTTCATTTGGACAGACACAGCTAAAATGTGCAAAAGTCATTGTAAATCCACACATGTGCATGCCCCCCACAGGTTTGAGCAGTGCATTTTTAAAAGTTCAATAGAGTGTATTTAATTACCTCCAACATGAGAATAAGGTCTTTAAATTATTTTAAGTCAATGTTTATAGGAGAAATTGGCCTACAGTACACCTCAGGTGTTCTTAATGTTTTTGAGAACTTACAAAAAAGCTGCTTCTCTATAAAAGTAACATATATTGCCAATAAAATATATAAGGGAGGACATCTACTTATAAACTTAGAAAACAATTTAGCAGGAACAGTTGTTTTATTAGCCTTCTGCTTTTTAATGGCTGAGACCATCCTGGGGCTATTTAAAAGATGATTTAATTTGTCCTCTAAACACATAGATGAGTTCAGGGTATTTCTTTTTTCTCATGAATCAACCATGTCTGCATTGACATTAAAGGCTTAGCTCAGGAATCTTTGTAATAATAAATCTGTCTTTTAAATTACTTTAAGTTGGTAAATTAAATAGCCTTAAACATCGATAAAATGAAGTATTAGATCTACTTGTAATGAAATAATTCATCAACTTATTGACTCAAAATTAAGGGTTGTTTCAAATGTAGTTTTAATGTAAACTGTATTTTAATATAAACTAAATGAAATTTCTGGGCAGTATTCTGTTTGATTACCTTATATTCTTAAAGGAAATAATCATTTGAACATACAACCTTTATAAAACTTTTCAGTTTTCCCTAGATTAATAAGTAATGCCTTGATCAATTTACCCAGTTGTTCAAAGCAAACCCTGCAGATTATCCTTGATTCCCCATTTTCTATCTTTCAAAATTACAACCCACCATGATGCTTTATGGTTTGTATTTTGGAATACATCACTAAATCTTACATATTTTCCTACCTTTACAGCCATCACTATTTCAAGTTGTTCTCATCTCTGTGATCACTTCCTGTTAACCATATTTCTATTCTGGCTGTACCTCCATTCCTTTTAATATACAGTTATTCAGAATGATATTTACACAATTCAAGGCTTAGCACTTGCTGTTCCAGCTGCCTAAGATGCTTTTCTTCCACTGTACATTTCATAGCTGAACCCCAGAAAAATTATGTGCTTTGTTATTTAAGATTGCCAGAATAGCATGTTTCTCTGGTCCTAAATAACTATCCTTTTTATTTTGTTTTAATTTGTCCTTATTTTATTTCATATTATACACACTGGGTTTGAGGTCATTTTTTCTTTGAAAATCTAATAATTGGAATCATAATAATAATACATAATGAGAAAAGAAATCCCTCTCTTTATTTCATACTGGGGATTAAATTCAGAGCCTCATGTTTTCTAAGTACATGCTCTTTCACTGAGCTACAACCTCAGACTCTAGCTTTTTCATTACTAGCTGTATTTGGGGAGTACAGTCTGGGAAATTATCTGTTTTATATTTAATCTACTTTGGAAAATGATCATTTTAATAATTGTCATTAAAATTTATTCAAAATTAGTTTTTATCTTAAAAATGTCTGTAGCTATTTAGTATTTAAATGCAGCTAGGATTAGGCAAATGACAATAATAAATTTCTTTTTTATCTTGGAGGCCACATGAACACTCAGAATAGTAAGATATCAACTATGGTACCTTGCAATCCTTTGAGGACAATACCATGCATTTTGGAATAAAGGGAAAACAGAGCAAACACACATAATTTTACTTCTCCCAAGGGTGATTCAGATGTTCTTTACCTATTCTTAAACTCCTTAAATGTTCTTCCATATATTTAAAGTAATTTTGTTTTTTAGACAGATAAAGTGAGCAGTTTTGCCTTAGTGTGTGTGTGTGTGTGTGTGTCTGTGCATGCACTTACATGTACATTTTTTGGTGCATGGAGTTAGAATAAGAGAAATAAAGTAGATATAGGCCAGAAATTTGGTTGTGGTTAAGAGAACTGACACACTTTAAAGCACTAGGAGGGCAAGGGGATTACTAATGTAAATAGGGAGAGGGAATACCTCAAGTCACTCTGTTCATTTAGCTATGTAGTTAATACTTTGTGCCTGAAAAGTTCCTGATTTATCTGAATTACATATAAGAATGCAAGAATATGACATTATGGTAGAATATGAAACATAAGGTACAAAGATTTTTGTCTTCAAAATCTGTGGTTGGTTTGTTATTTTAATACTGTTTAATACAATACCAATGCAACAAGAATATTGGTCTTTCTTGTGTTTCATTTTTTTGTCAGTGATATTCATTGTAATATAAATCTCAACCTTGAGGAAAGAATGGATTCTGAGTTATATTGCTGTGGAGTTTATACCTTCCATTGTACTTCTGGTTTATGACAACACTGTAGATGGTTGCAGATGTGTCCAACCCTTTAATCAGTGGTGACTTCCTCATGTGCGGGGATCATTCTTATTCACAGCTGAATTTCCAAAACCTAAAAGAGGGCCTCTTTTAGTAAGCACACAATAGATTATTGTTGAAGGTGTGGGGTTTACATTAGCAAATTATGTGAAAATGTGAGTGAGGTTCATTAATTTGTGTGAGGAACAGTCAGGATTTCACACCTGATCACATGATATCCTCAGGCTGATAGATTAAGGAATTAACATAAAGAAGAAAGGAAATAGTATTGGAATGGGTTTGGGTTTCACCACATATTTTCCTCCTCCTTATTGGTTGTTTTGTTTTCTAAGCTAGAAAAAGTTCTTCATGACAATCTGAAGCATAGTAAAAGAAAGACCTGAAATTTGACTTATAAGAAATATTTAAAATAATTTATTACAAGCTAATTTATATTGATATTCATTTTTAGCAGTAGATAATTATAAAGTATCAAACTTTATCTAAAAATCAGTAATAGAACATTTTACAAAAGGAACTAAAGTACTCAAGTGTAATGCTGGGTGAAAGATTTCCAGGTTCTAGTTGGAAATTTTATTTATGGTATAAAAACTGATAGAGGAGTTGCGGCTATAGCTCAGCGGCAGAGCACTTGCCTAGCATGTGTGAGGCACTGGGTTCAATCCTCAGCACTACATAAAAATAAACAAAGGCATTCTGTCCATATACAACTACAAAAAAATTATTAAAAAAAAGAGAAAAAAAATTACAGAGATTGAAATAGCTGGGATATTTGCTGTTTATATCAGACAATTTTAGAAAAATTCTTTTGGTAATTTCTATGATAAAAGTTTACTATTCTGGTTAGAAAAAAACAAACATTTGCCTCAATGGATGATGAAGTACAGTTGAACAATACACAGTGCTTTATTTTTTATGTAAGTGTATATGTACTAGGATGGAAGATTTATATGAAGGTACAAATTATTTCTATTCAAACATATATGATACTTGTAAAGGAGATGTAGTATTACAAGTGATATTTTAGATGAAATATAAGTGACCATATATTTAAACTGTAATACAAATTAGATAATTATAATTTAAGAATTTTTTCAAATATATTGTGAATGAGAGATAATTGATAAAATCTAAGAATAGCTGTTAAAAGGTAATTAAATATCTAAAGTCTTGTGCTGAAAAATGTTGAGTATCAAACATTTTTAAAACCTTGTAAAAAAGGGAATGTTTGGCAAAGAATATTTGATGTGGTTCTCAACAGATGTCAATGGAAAACTGATAGCAAATTAATTTAAATATTATGTATCACTTTTAGCAATACTCTTCTCAGTTCCTGAATAGTAATGATTTCCCTAAGTGGAATTTAGTCAATAATAAAAGTAGAGAAACAAGATAACTTTTCTTTGGAACTTAATTTCTTGGAATTGGAGGAGCTACTGTGCCATTTGTCAATGGAAAAATTAAACAATTCACATATCACCAGTCAGCTTAACATATTCATTTAATTTAGTCAATTTTACTACAATAACCATTTCATAAGCATAAATTATGTCCATAAAGATATTAAATACCTAGGAATATCACAATAGAAATAAGGGACAAAGTAAAAACTGGGTGCTGGATGTGACTATTTTTTAAAAATTTTATACGTTTAAACCCCTCTGTGTTATGTAAATAATGGCTCCTAAAGATGTTCACACTGTAATCACCAGAACCTGTGAACATGTTATATGAAAATGGTGAATTCAGTTTGTTAATTAGCTGAGTTTAAAACAGAGAGATTATCCTGAATTATTTAAATACATAGTCACCAGGATGATTAAAAGTAGGAAAGAAACAAGAATAGGTCAGTGTGATGCAATTTGCAAAAGAACCGTTTTTTCACTTTAAAGATGTAAGAAGAGGACCACAATCCAAGAAATATAGGAGGGCTTTAAAAGCTAGAAAAGGCAAAGACACATCTACTTCCATACAGAAAGGAACACAGTTCTGCTGAGAGTTGAATTTATCCTTATGAGGCCCATGTTAGACTTTGGACCTACTCAACTGTAAGATAAAAATCTTCTATTAAGTCACAGAGTTTTTCAGAATTTGTTACAGCAGAAATTGAATTTGAATACAACTTCTTATAGTTTGTCACTTCCTAGATCCTTAACTTGGCTCATTTACAGTACTACCTTTACAATTTTGGGGCCATCTGAACTCTCTTCAATGAAATTAGTCCAGCAGTTCTGATTTCTAGGACTCAGGGTTTAAATCACAAGAGGCACTAAGGGAGAAATTAATCCCCTCACCCAGACCTAGATTATTCCACTTTAAATAGCCATATCAACTCCCAAATCTATGTTGAACCACATCAAGGCCAAGTCTCATCTACTTCCATTCTAGTAATGTTCAGGGGCATATATCTTTTCAGATTTCTCACTGGGATCACTTCTTGTATGATTAAACAGGTATGCACATGTGTATGTGTGCATTATTATGTTCATGTTTATACCATTAGACACCCAAAACTGAGCAACAATCTTATCTTCACAGATATAGGATGTGTACTTTCAAAATAAAATAACAAAGTTCTAAAATAAAGCTAATTTTTAGAAAGCAACTATTCCTATCCTTATGATCAACCTTTGCATGAGTATGGAAAACATTTCAATTTCTTATGGAAACAGATGAAATTTCTCCTTTGCCAGAGAATGTCTTTGTTTCACATTTACATATATAAATGCTAATTAGAATAGTAAAGGGTTGCACAAAAGAGATAGTCTGTCCAACATTCAAAATATCTCTATTTATTTTGAAGAACTGCTTTGCAAAAGTCCTGAATTTAGGGTCTTGGTTTTTATATTCTAATTTTTGTATCTGAAAGTAAATGTCATTTTTCCCAAATGAATGAAATAGAAATTATTATATGAGAAATAAGGATATGTGGGAAATAATATTTAATTATTACCATAAGCAATCATCTTTATTTTGGGGTAAGTTTTCTGAGAGTCTACACTTACATTTTAATAAAGTAATAACCAATAATATCTACTGTTTATAACATATTAAAGATTATCCTAATTATTTTTAAGCTCACCCTTCTATTAAGTTTCTAGCTTGGGAGAATTTTGTTTCTTAAAAATACAAACTTAACTAGGAGTTTCCCTTCTATTCTATGGCCCGGGATGTAAAATTCTGACCTGGATAAATTAATAATGATGAAAAATAAAGTGACCTAGAAATCATGCTAATCTTATCAGCACTCCTTTTTAATTGAGAAAGTCTAATTACTCAGATAATTGTGGGGCTCATTGCTTACTTTTAATTACTGTAAAAATAAAAAAAGAAAAGACAGAAATTTATGCTGCTATATATGCTTCATGCCCTATAAAACTGGATATACTTTTTTATGACCCATTTGGCTTCATTCACTTTATCAGCAAATAAAATACAATATAATCCTTTTATAATTTCATACTACTTTTTTGATTTTTTATAACTATAAACATCAGTTGCATACACAAGCATAATTTTGGTTGGATGACTTTATTTACTTTGTTTAGGTAATTAAGCATTTCAGAAGATCAGTAGTTTAGCTTTGAGGTTTCATAAATAGAAATGCTTAGGGAACAATTCCTCATTGTACTTGACACAATTTATTCTGAATTAATAAGTACCCTACCTCAAAGAACTGGTCAGAAAGAGTAAATCCAGATTAACTTAAAATGTGCTTGGAATTCATGTTTTAGTGTAATTTGTTATAGAATTAAACAGCTTTAAATGAGAAGTTGCATCTTGTAAATTGTTTTCCTTCCCTCAGGGCTTAGTCCCATGACTTGCATGAGTGAGTACTCAGTAAATGTTGATTACATTATTAAGATATTTTAATAACTTATTTTTAGTAAACTAGAAGAAATAACAAATTTTGTTATAATCCTTGGACCTTTGCCTGCTGACAGATAGGGTATTTCTCCTAAGGAATATCATACATCTTTAGTCTTCATATCTTGTGCTTATTGTTTTTCAGTTTGGGGTGTTGAGAGGTACGTGAGTGTGTGACTGCTGGTGTGTGTGTGTGGGGTGTGTGACTTTTTGTAAATCACTTCATCGTAACCTGTCCTTTCTATATTCCTAGGCATTTCATGTGTTTTCCCATTGATATCATATATTTCATCTGATCCAGGATGGCCTAGATATCTGATTACCACATATTAAAAGTATAAACTGAAGCTCAGAGAGGTAATAAAGATGAAATTAAACTGTAAATAGAAATATAAGTGAGACATGAGGACATGGATAATATGATGTGGTAATGGGTGGGTGTAGACTTTTACAATATAGATATGCTGATTATATCAATTTGGTTATTATGAAAGTATACATGCATTGAAATATAACATATCCCATAAATACATACAATTATTATAAATAAAAATTTTAAAAAGGAATTTGCCATTAGGAAGAAAATCAAAGTATTCAGAAAAATATAAATCTTGAGTTTTATGAAAATAAAAGTAAAACAAGGGGAATGAAAGATGAAGGCAGGAAGGAAGAATGAAAGAAAAAGAAAATGGGCTCATCTAAACAGGGGTATATAAACATGCTGCTATATGCTTCATGCCCTATAAAACTGGATATACTTTTTTTAGTTTTAGTTTATGAATGAATGCTATAGAAATGCCCACAACATACTCCAACCCAAAGCCAAGCCTGATAAATTACTATAGGGGAAAAGCTTCACAGAGTTTCTAGAGCCTCTTAAAAGAGGAGCATCAGGGTGATCATAGTTTTATAGGCTGAGCTCCATAACTCTAACAATGACCTGGATAGGGACTGGTCAGAATTGGTTAACTAGATGAGTTGCAATTACAGTGTGTATTGTTATCTTGGAACATCTGGGTCTGAACTAGATGTTGTAAAGCTATTTGAGCTTAAAGAGTTAAGATATGCTGTGAGCTTGTTGTCTCCCTTTCTAAGATAATTTTTAGACATCACAGGAAATTGTATCAGGTCCTGGTACAGCTTAACATAGGGGACTCTAATGGGCCTCAGTTCTTAGATCATTTATATTAACTAGTTAGGACAGCCTTGGATTAGAGAGAGAGAGATTAGTTCACAGTCAGAAATTCTCCTCAGCTCATATAATTTATATAATTTTTTCTACTTCCTTTTTTCTCTCTCTCTCTCTGTCTCTCTCCCTCTCTCTGTCTCTCTCAGTTACTGGGGATTGAAACAAGCCTACCTCCCCATTCTTTTTTATTTTTTATATTGAGACAGGTTTTCGCTAAATTGCTCAGGGCCTCACAAATTTGCTGAGGCTGGCCTCCAACTTGTGATCATTCTCAATCAGCCTCCCAAGTCACTGAGATTACAGGTGTCTTCAACTATACCTGGCCAATTCCTGTATATTTAACTATTCCCCTACATGTAAGATTTAAGAACATGGGTCCTTAGTGGGCATGGTGGGACATGCGTGTAATCCCAGTGGCTTGGGAGGCTGAGGCAGGAGGAATTGGAGGCCAGCCTTGGCAAATTAGTGAGTCTCTGAGCAAATTAGCAAGAACCTGTTTCAAGATAAAATGGAAAAAGGCTGGGCATGTGGCACAGTGTTAAATACCCCTTAGTTTAATCCCTAGTACATATCCCAGTACACACACACACACACAAAAAAAAAAGCCAACAGAAAAAAAAAAAAAAAAAAAAAAAAAACATGGGTCCTAGAGACACACTCTCTTTCTTTGAACCCTGGTCCTACCACTGTGTAATCTTCATTAAATAATAATTTTTTCCTCCATTTTCTTATTTGTAAAATGTGGTTAATAATAAATTGGTTAATGTATGTGATTTATAGTATGATACAGAATAAAGGCTTGCAGTTGTTATTCATGCTATTGCTGATTTTTAAATGAACTTTATTTTATTTGGTGATTTCTCCCTTATAAAAGCACTAAATCACTAAAAGGAAATCTTTCTTGACATATATCAGGGAATATACCAAAATATGTTTATTTGATTTAGGGAAGAGCTTGTGATTTGCCATAGCAAATTATGAATGGCCAAACAAATGTTTTCGTTGGTTAGACACTGACAGAACACTCTTCTGTTCCTCTGTTCTACTTCTGTCTTTTTCTAGACCAGTTTTAGGTTTTTCTCTCCTACTAAAGCCAGAACTGTATATGATACAGTTGGAGGGAGTATCAGGATACTGGCCTGGTTAGAGTCTACAGTTGTCTCCCCCCTGCCCACTGCTGCCTCCCTCCCTCCCTATGTATATACATACTTACATACATACACACATATAGTGTCCTCTTAGTACTGGAATGGATTTATATAACATTTATATATTTAGGTTTTATAATATTTATATATTTAGGTATATTTAGATCTTAATCCTTAAGAATAATTTATCAGGAGTGCAGTTTTAGCTCAGTGATAGATCACTTGCCTAGCACATGTGAGGTACTGGGTTTGATCCTCAGCACCAAATAAAATAAATAAATAAATAAATAAAAATAAAGGTATTATATCCATCTACAACTTAATTTTTTTTTAAAAGAATAAATTATCTTGGTCAATAAATGAAATCTTCTCGATGATTTAACTAGTTGCTGAGGCTGGCTTTGAACTTACAATCCTCCCGACTTACTCCAGAGCTTCTGGGATCACATAGGCATGCACCACCATGCCTCAACCTTTTTTTAAATTTTATCTTTACCACTGCTCTAGACTCTAGAGATGACCTCTCCATGAAACTACTTATTAGCTATATAATCCTACTACTACTGTAAACTCATAAATATACATGTATCAGTAGCTTAAGAAAAGTCTATATACAGCCCAGATAAAAATCGAGTACAATTGTTTCTTGTGGGTGACTGATATTTTTCAAAGGATAATCCAAGAAAATATCTCTCTTTATTGAGTCTTAATCTTTGCCAAAGACAATGTTATCATTTTCTTCTACACCTAACCAATTAAGTAGATAAAAGAAGCTAGAAAAGTCACAGTGATTATTAAAATCCTTGCTAGAAAATCCAGGCATATCTGCTCCCTTCATTTTTGCATTCAATGGAACAGGTGTATGGGAAGCTACAAGGAGAATATAGGAACTGGTAAATGGCTGTTTCTAAGTAAAAAGTACATAGTCTAAAAAGTTGAATATGGGTGTAGTTGTCTGAGTACCTGTCTTGACTCTTGTTAGAAGCTACCAGATTAAAAAGTAAAACTACCTAGTTGTCTTATAAATGGGGAGATTGAGCTTGATTATCTTTTGTACAGAGGAAAATATGCTCAGAGTCCATTGTTCATTTAAAAATATATATATGATCAGACTGAGGTCAGAATTCCTATAATGAAGGTCAGTAAATTTCAGAGAACTTTAACAACACAATAGGTACAAAAATGTGATTAATTCTTATATTGAATTTGATTGTATAAATGTTGTGATAACCATGTTTTCCCTTTATATCATATGAATGTGGAATTAAATAATGAAGACTGGTTTTTGGAAAAGCATTAAATTTAGTCAGAGGATCAGGTACACCTGTCTTGGTCTCAAGATTGGCACGAAACTTCATGCAGCCTGAACGTGAGCAAAGATCACATCAAAAATATCTAGTGGTATAAAGCAATTTTGTTTTTCATTGTTATGATATTGACACTTCTCCAGAAACACATCCAGAAATGAATAGCTCTATTTCTCAAATTCAAAAGACAGAATCTAAAGGAAATCTAATTTCAGACTTGTTATTAAACAAGTTTTCTTAGTGTCTGCCATTGTTGGCAGTATTTGCAAGATAGGATATGCATTTCTTAAGTGTATTTTTCTTTGAAATGTTACAAATAAAATTAATACAGGGTTATAAAAAGATGTTATCTTGGTATGCATTGATTTTCCTCTTAGTTTTACTTTAACATCACCATTATTTATATTTGATTTTGATGTATGTGACATTTTATATAAGTTATTTGATCATTGTCAGAAATAAATTTATTTTTGTATGTAACTCCTGAGAAATACTTAAATAATAATATATCTGTCTTATACCAACATGTAAGCCTTTGTAAAAGTAATTAATTCTTTAGCATGACATTTTGCACACTGCTTGAAAGTGCAGAGATATTTATTAAAATATAATGTTGTGTGACTATGCAGAGCAAATGTGTATACATGTATATGTACATATAATATATTGAAGTGGTCTACACGTGTTTGTAAATAGCATCTTTTACTGTGACAATAACAACTTTATACAATAACTATCATAATTCTCACAAAATTCTTTTGACAAAATACCATTAGCTTTTTTTATTGCACATGAGAAAACCTGGGCTCTAAATAAGTAAGCAATTTATTCATGATAAAACACCAAGTAGAATCAAACCCACCATACTGTAAACTATTCTTGTTGAAATACATCAGTTTGCCTGTAAGAAATTGGAGAGGAGCAGTAGTCTGATGTTTTGAATTGGATATGAACATTAGAATTGGGAATACATGCCTAGAAAAATGTAAATATATTCAATGGCACTTAGAATTTAGTCTTAAAAAGTGAAGGTTTATATTCAGTTGAGTTTGGAATATAATGTTCTATAGTGTTTTTCTTAAGAATTAAATTTATAAAAAGGAGGTGGACTCAAGAAAATATAACAATGAGACAGCATGGAAAAAAACTGTTCCCGATGGTCTATAAATTGGATATTTTACTATTTTTCTACCTCTCTTTTCTTAATTGTACTCTAGAGTTCCTTTTAAATGACTACATTTTGGAAGAGAAATACTCATGCAAATGAGTCAGAAAAAAAAAAAAAAAACTTCTAGATGCCTTTAGCTCCCATTAATATGACATTACTAATTCATGATGTGGATATTTTATTTTAGTGTTAGTGGTGTTGCTTTTGGTTGGATGCCAGGTGAATTTAATCCTATTACTATGCCTATAATGTGGAGTAGTTTTGTTTAATGGTATGTAATAATGCACCAGTGGACAGCTTGAATTGAGTCAAAGAAACGGCTATTGGCAATCATTGAAGACGTAAGAGATTTCCAACTTTTATGTGCCTTCTTAACTAGTATTCCAAATTATCTTCAGGAAAATCACTATTTAAATATTACATGCAAAAATGCAATAAGCTTCTCAAATGGTGTGATCTTAGGTGTAGAGAATCTTGATTGCGCACACTTTATGTTTTAGTCAGATTTGCATCACCGTGACCAATATACCTGACAGGAACAACTTAAGAGGGGCAAAAGTTTATTTTGGTTCACAGTTTAAGTCCATGGTCGGCTGAGTGTAAGATAAAGCAGAATATCTTGTGGAAGGGCATGGCAGAGGAAATCTGCAGCTGCTTACTTCATGACAGTCACAAAGTGGAGAGACTTCCACTTGCCAGGGACAAAATGTAAACCCCAAGGACATGCCACCTACTTCCTTTAGCCACACCATACTTGCTTACATTCACCACTCTTTAATCCATTCAAATTATTAATCCACTGATTTTGTTATGGTTCTCATAATCTAAATAGTTCACCTCTGATCATTCTTGCACAGTCTTACATATGAATTGTTGGGAGACAGTTCATATCCAAACCATGATATTTGTTATAACTAATAAACAAATGCAGCAAAGTTACAGGATATAAAATTACAGGATATAAAAAGTTACAGGATATAAAAATCAATATGCAAAAATAAATGGTGTGTGTATACACTAACAACAGATAATAAAGAAATGAAAGTAAGAAAGCAATTGCATTTAAAATAGCATCAAAAGGATGAAATATTTGGGAAGTAATTTATCCAAGAAGGTAAAAGTCTTGTAAACTTAAAACAACAAAAACAAGGGTGAAAGAAACTATAGAAGTATTTTTTATAAATAAATAGAAAGGCATCCCATGTTGATGAGTTTTAATGCTCAATATTGTTAATACATTGCCCAAAGTTATCTATAGATTCAATGTCAATGTAATTAGGCTGAAAACATCAATGATTTTCTTATGCACAAATAGAAAAAAAACACACATACACACACACAAAAAAAAAAAAAACCACTCTTCAATATGAACAAAATTGGTGAAGTCACAATTTTGTTTCAAAATTTCCTTCAAAGTTACTGTAATCAAAATATTCTAGTACTGATTTTTTTAAAATATTCATTTTTTAGTTGTAGGTGGACACATTACCTTTATTTTGTTTATTTTTATGTGGTGCTGAGGATTGAACCCAGGGCCTCCAATGTGCTAGGCAAGCACTCTACCACTGAGCCACAGCCCCAGCCCTCTAATAATGATTTATAGCATATATGGCAAAATAATTTTCAATAAACTTATTCAATGAAGATGTAACATTTGGTGCTGTGAAAATGTTATTTCAACACAAAAAGAAATGAAGTTGGGTCATCTTCCTCACACTATATGCAAAAATTAACTAAAAATGGATCAAAAACTACACTTAAGAATCCAAACTGTAAAAGTTAAAGTTAAATCTGGATTTCACAATAAAATTCTTGGATATGACACCAAAAACACAGGGACAAATATAAAAATTAGATAAATTTAAATGCATCAAAATTAAAAAGTTTTGTGCAACAAAGGATGCTACAAGACTGTAGAGGCAGCTTACAGAGTGGCAGAATATATTTGCAAATTGCATGTCTGATAAGGTACCTATATCTACAATATGTAAG
The DNA here is from genome assembly GCF_047511675.1 of Marmota flaviventris. NCBI lineage: Eukaryota > Metazoa > Chordata > Mammalia > Rodentia > Sciuridae > Marmota > Marmota flaviventris. The sequence goes on along the minus strand of NC_092518.1, from coordinate 26,313,384 downwards.
GAACACATACAATTCAACAACACCAACAACCCCCCCCCCCCCAAATAACTGAATTAAAAAAAAAAAAAATCCAAGTATTTGAGCGAAAGTTTTTCCAAGGAAGATATACAGTTGTACAATAAGACCATGAAAGGTTCTTCAACATTGCTAATCCAAATGGGATACCAGTTTATACCAATTGGGATGGACTATTATATATACCAAATAAACAGAAAATAACAAGTGTCAGTAAGAAGGTGAAGAAATCTGGTAGGAATGTGAGATGGTACAGCCACAGTGGAAAATAATATGGTGATTCCTCAAAAAATTAAACAAAATTATCATATGATTCAGCAATTCTACAAAAGATATATATGCACCAGTATTCATAGCAGCATTATTGTAGCAAAAGAATAGAAGCAAGCTGTAGGGGGTTCTGTGTTTGGGACTGGGGTCTCTGATAAACTTCGTGATTGTGGCATGCTTGGTGGCTAGGAAGTTTCTGTGCAAAGGTACAGAAGGTCTGGCTGCTGGGAAACATCCATGTAAAAGACACTGGATGCCTGTGAGATTCTTTAAGAAAAAAAAAAATACTTTTTTGAAAAAGAAAAATCTTCGCATTTGGAATCTTTCTACTTTTCTCTTTCTGTGCTGTAACATTAGGGAGGTCCTGGTTAAGAAAGCTGGCTAAAAACAGATAAGATAGCCAGCTAAGCGGCTTGGATTTAAAAGAGACACTGTTTTTCCTTCTTATGTTTAAACTGGTTTTTATAAACCTAGTAAATCATATAGGGCCTGTGATTCACATTTTAAATATAAGGCTAGGAAAGTTAGAGATCCGGCAGAATTTAAAAAGTAAGGAAAACCGTTGTAACCACTTTTTTTCTTTTAAAAGATAATTCTCTTAAAGCATGGTGTTGCAGTTTACATTCTTTCTGGGGAGTTCTTTTTTTCTTTTGTTTTAAATCTTGAAAATCTTGTAATAATTTCCACATATGGTTGAATATAAGTAATGATTTGTTGTGGATTGGAAAGGGTAGAGCATGGTAGCCACAGGGATCTTTTGGACACTTGTTTGTTTTTTCTGCCCCAGACTAGGGTGGCCTCTTGAGGCTGTGCATAAAGCCATGCCATAAAGGATATTTATTACTATGACATTAGTATTTGTGTCCAATAATCCTGTAATAGACTGCTCATTTAACCAAAGAGTTAATTTAGGTCTACTTTCAGTAACTTATAAACATGCTCCAATAACAATAGAGTCAAACTTTGTATTTCCCCTTTTATTTACAGGTTGTTTTGCTGAAACATAGGGAATTACAATTAATTAAACAATAGAGGATTTTGAGGGGGAGGTTGGAAAACCAGATTCCCCCTCCTTACTGATACACCAAACAATAATGTTCTTATGGTACTAATGACCTAATGGGACAGGAGCCACTTACTTTCCTGCCTCTGCACCTTGTCTCTGTGTCTCCCCTTATTATTATTCCTTACAACAAGTCAAATCTCCATTTGAGGGTGAATGGATAAGCTAAACAAAGTGTATGCATGCACTGTATATTATGCAGCTTTAAAAAGGAATGGTATTCTGAAATTGCTAGAGATGTTGAACATTAGTTCATATATTTGTTGATCAATTGTATTTCTTCTGTGAAGTGTCTAGTCAGTTCCTTAGCCCATTTATTGATTTGGTTATTTGTGTGTGTGTGTGTGTGTGTGTGTGTGTGTGTGTGTGTGTCTGTGGGTGTGAAGTTTTTTTTTTTTAGTTCTTTATGTATCTTAGAGATTAATGCTATATTGGAGGTGCATGTGATAAAGATTTTCTCCCAATCTGTAGGATCTCTCTTCACATTAATGATTGTTTCCTTTGCTGAGAAGAAGCTTTTTAGTTTGGATCCATCCCGTATATTGATTCTCAATTTTACTGCTTGTACTTTAGGAGTCATGTTAAGGAAGTCAGTTACTAAGCCAACATGGTGAAGATTTGAGCTTACTTTTTCTTCTGTTAGGCATAGAGTCTCTGTTCTAGTGCCTAAGTCTTTGACTTGCATTTTATGCAAAATGAGAGAGAGGTTTAAACTCATGTTGTTACATGTGGCTTTCCATTTTTCCCAGTACCATTCATTGAATAGGCTATCTTTTCTCCAGTGAATGTTTTTGATGTCTTTGTCTAGTATGAGATAACTGTATTTATTTTCGAGAAATACAAATCAAAACTACTCTAAGATTTTATCTCACTTCAGTCAGAATGGCAATTATCAAGAATACAAACAACAATAAATGTTGGCGAGGATGTAGGGGGAAAAGGCACATTCATACATTGCTGGTGAGAATGGAAATTGGTGCAACCATAATGTAAAGCAGTATGGAGATTGCTCAGAAAACTTGGAATGAAACCATCATTTGACCCAGCTATTCCACTCCTCAGTTTATATCCAAAAGACTTAAAATCAGCATATTACAGTGATGCAGCCACATGAATATTTATAGCATCTCAACTCACAATAGCTAAACTATGGAACCAACCTAGGTATCCTTCAAGAGATGAAAGGATAAAGAAGTTGTGATTGATATGTACAATGGAGTATTACTCAGCCTTAAAGAGTAAAATTATGGCATTTCCCCATAAATGGATGGAGTTGGAGAATATTATGCTGAGCATAATAAGTCAATCCCAAAGAACCTAAGGCTGAATATTTTCTCTGATATGTGGATGCTAATTCACAGTGACGGGGGATGCTAGGGAAGAACAGAGTTACTTTAGATTAGGTCGAGGGGAGTGAATGGAGGGGAGAGGATATGAAGGTAGGAAGGATAATAGAATGAAACGGATATATTACCTTATGTATATATATGACTGCATAACCAAAGTGATCCTACAACATGTACAATCAGAAAAATGAGAAATCATACTCCATTTAGTTAAGATATATCAAAATGCATAAATGCATTCCACTATCATGTATAAGTAATTAGAACAAATATAAAAATAAAGGAATGGTATTCTGACACATGCTACAACATGGATGAACCTTGAGAAAAAGGTTCTTCTTCAACCAAATGGCTGAGGAAAATAAACCAGGACAAATAGTCTATAATCCCACTTCTGTGAGTTACCTAAAGTAAGCATATTCATAGATAAAGAAAGTAGAATGATGGTCTAGGGACTGGGAGTGGAACATTTGAGGAATTATTATTTAAGGGTACAAGATTTCCATTTGGCAATATGAAAATTTCTGGATTTGGATGGTGATGATGGTTGTGTAACAGTATAAGTGTACTTAAGGCCACAAAATTATATTCTTACAAATTATTATAATGGCAACTTTCATGTTTTATATATTTTATTAAAATAGGAACCCTACAAGTATTTGTATAGTGTTTAGAAAATGTTTGGATACATGAATGCTGGATGTAAGAGCTTTATAATGTAAATTTGAATTGTTGGAGTTTTTTCACTTGTCAATTGTGTATTTATTATAAATGTGTATGTATATCTCAGCTCATATTCTAAGACATTTATGGGGATTTTAGCCTTTGGTTAAAGAAGAAGTCCTTAATTTGGTTCCAGATGAAATTAAATATTGTTTTCAGTGCTTCATATGAAATTTAATATAAGTAATACCTTATTCATTTTTAAAATTTTAATTCTTGCACACACCAGGCAAGTGTTCTACCACTGAGCTATATCTCCAGCCTAAGTTTAATAACTTTCTAATTCCATAATATAGAGGTGTTGTGTATAGGGAATTCTCAGTAATATTGGGGATTTTTAAATTTTGGGGGTCTTTCTTTTTTACATTTCATTCTCCAACTTTGTTTTTATGTCATAAAATACTTGCCTTGCTTTAGTAATAATAAATGGGAGGTAGGATGTGGAGAAGATTTTCAAATGTTATGGAAAGTTTAGTTATATATACCTAGATTCTTCTTACAAGGAATACATAGGGATTTAGGGATGGTTTTGGAAAGATTTAAAAGAGATCTGCCTTTATAAGTATTCCTTGTTTTCTACACACTTAATTAGAATTTGAGGTACAAATTGATTCTGAAAATGTGGTATATATACACAATAGAATATTATACTCAGCATTAAAAGAGAATAAAATATGGTGAGTTTGTGGCTCAGTGGTAGAGCACTTTCCTAACATGTGGGAAGCACTGAGTTCAACTCTCAGCACTGTACATAAATGAATAAATTCTATTGACAACCAAAAAAATTTAAAAAAGAATAAAATCATGGCATTTTCAGGTAAATGAATGGCATTGGAGAATATAATGCTAAGTGAAGTAAACCCATCTGTAAAAACCAAATGCCAAATGTTTTCTGTGATATGAGGATGCTAACTCACAATGGGGCATGGGGGGAGCATGGGAGGAATGGAGAAACTTTAGATAGGGTAAAGGGGAGAGAGAGGAAGAGAAGGGGCAGGGGGGTAGGAAAGATGATGGAATGAGACAGACATGGACATCATTACCCTAATTACATGTATGAAGACACAAATAGTGTGACTTTACTTTGTGTCCAACCAGAAACATGAAAAATTGTGCTCTATATGTGTACTATGAATTCAAATGCATTCTACTGTCATGTATAACAAATTAGAATAAATTTTAAAAAATTGGTTATGAGAGATATCAAGGTAGTCACTAGATGTGACTGTAAGGAGATTGATACATAATCACTGTGCATTAGAGTCATTATTGTGATTATGAAAATTTTTTACTTTGTACATTGTTCATCACCTTTCTCCTTTACTGCTGCTTGGAATATGATCAGTTATTATTGTACTGACAAGTATTAGTCTAGTAGTAATTTATCATAAGCTGACAAGTGCCAGAATTCATTCTCATATGTGCATCCACTGAAGAAGACAAACACCATTTTCATCTCTGAAACTATACAGCTTATTGTGATATATTATTTAGACTACAAGGTCACAAATTATATTTAATTATTGTTTCCAATTCAAACATAGTTAAATATGTTTCCATCCTTTAAGTGAGTATAATAATCAAATACATTTTATATTCAAGAAATTAAGGTAATATTCGATAATTTAAATTTCAAAATGAAGAATTTGAATATATAATATTTTAATTATATTTACTTGTTCATTTAAAATAAACAGTATTTTTGAATGAAGATTAATTATCATTATATAAATGGGCCTATTAAGACAAGAGAAAAAATGTCAAAAGATCATTTCTGGTTCAAATCAATTATGTTACATTTTAATTGAAAGATAAAAGCTGTTCCTTGTGTACAGAGGTATCACTCCTGACATATCATATAAATGACCCTATTAATGCAAGAGAAATAAGGTCAAGAGAGACATTTTCACTGAAGTCAATTATGCTACATTTTAGTAGAAGAGTAAAAGCTGTTTTATTCAAAGGGAGCACTATTGACATTCCAAGATATTCTAGAGCCTTATAATATTGCAGTGACTACCTAACCAATATTATAGTTTTCCACATTTATACTAAGTGATCTTTTCACCTTATTAATTAGATCATGTCTTCCCTACTTATAGCCTTCTTAAGATTCTGTGTTGTACTTAAGAATAAGTCCCAAATCTGAATGAGGCTGCGGTACTGTGTGTTATGGCCCCTGCCTACTTTTTGAACTAACCTCACACTAGTCCCTCCTACTTTGTTATATTCCAGTCAAACTTATTCCTTCATCGGGGATCTTCATTTTCTTTTCTGTTAGCAGGTCCATGCTTCTCCCTCCTGTTTATATGGCTAACTGCTTTGTGTCATTCAGAATCAGCTAAAAGTTCTCATTTGCAGAAGAACCTTTCTTAGGATACACCATCTAGAAACATCTCTCCTGACTGTACCTCCCAATAATTCACTATCTCATTTGCCTTTCCAATTTTTGTCTTTTTCATCATCATCTGAAAGTGTCTTGATGGGTTGTCTAACATTTTCCTTCTTTGCTTCTTCTATGAAAACTTTTGTTGTCAAGGACTTTGTCCATTCTCCTCAGTGCTGTATAACCTATAACTACGACAATGCCAAGGAGAGGGTAGGTTATAAATATTTGTGAAATGATAAGTCAATAGCAGTAGTACAGGTATATGGCATTTTATTGGTTAGTGATTATAAGTTGATGTTTATGGTCTCCTTTCTCCTGATTGGTTAGGTTAAGCATAAACTTTATTGCAGGACAACTAGTTAGGATTTAGTTTGGGATATAAAAGGCATTTTATACTGTTGATGTTAAATCTTGAAGGAGCCAGAGATATGTTTTATTTCATCTATACCTCAAAACAAACCTTGGTTTCTGTCTTTACTGGGCAGATCTGGCAGCCCTGGATTTACATTTTGCAATAGTACCATCCTGCTAGTCCTGAGCTCTGTTACACTCTTAGAGAGGATACATATTCTCCATTTGGTACCCCTCACCAATCACACAATTTAGGTAACTCCACTTACAGATGTTGTCACTCCAATCAGTTATAGACTCTGACTTAGATTCTGTGTGGAAATCTATTGGGTGAACCAGCTGCATTTAAAAATATCATTATAATTCTGTAAACATGTGTGAAATGAAGTGAGTCTGGGAAGTGAGTCTATTAGCAACTCAAAGGGATCCGTGGCAGAGCAAAGACTGAAAGTCCCCAAAATAGATGTTTGTATAATTTATTTATATTCCAGAAGTCAGTTAAGACTTCTCAATGTCATTCTTTTCTTTAACCTTTTATGAAGTTTATCATGGACAGATTTCATTTTGTGCCTTTAATGTAGATTCTGTCATTCATTAGTTATGTTTCTTCAAGAAATATATAGAGAATCCAGGTGGATTTACATTAAGAGATAAAATTAAACAAACCCTGCAAAAAAAAGCAACATTATGAAATTCTTAGGAAGAAATGAAACTTGTAAATGTATTTGGTAAAAGTTGATGGCATAGCATAGTTCAAAGAGTTCAAAAAAGTACATGAATGAAGACAAGATTGGTGTGACTCTACATTGTGTACAACCAGAGACATGAAAAGTTATACTCTATACGTGTACTATGAATTGAAATGCATTCTGCTGTCATATATAACAAATTAGAATAAATAAATAAATTTTAAAGGCTAGGGCTGTGGCTCAGCAGTAGTGCACTTGCTAGGCATGTGTGAGGCACTGGGTTCGATTATCAGCACCACATATAAATAAATAAAGGTCTATCAACAACTAAAAGATAAAATAAATAAATATTTTTTTAAAAAGTCACTGCAATCAGTTAAGTGACAGCAGTAATGCCAGAGAGCATGACATTTTTTTCTGCATGTTAGCAAAACACCTTGATAGGCAGACATAGGGAGAAGAGCATTTCAGATAAAGTAGCAAGACAAAGCATCAACAAGAGAAGAAATAAGAGCAAGGCATACTTAAGCATAGAAAAATCATCTAATTTTGTGAGATTCAAAAATATCAATAGCAAGTGTACATTTATATACAACAGTATATTCTGCCTAATTATTTTCCAAAGTAATTCTAATGAATCCCCTCTTGAACTTCAATATATGAAGCATCAAGTTGTCCAACCATTTCAAATAAAATTGAATATATTTCATACTATATTACTCTATCCTTTTTTCCTTCAAACATAATTCATAAATTATTCTCATCAATTAATTCATTCACTAAATATTTATTGAGCACTTCCTATGTGTTAAGAATGATTGACACTGGGAAAGCACAGTGTCTTATCTCAAGGAATGTATAATACAATGGGAGAGGTACAGAATTCCTTCAAATTCTAGATTTTTCATTCCCCTTTTCCTTTCAATATAGCTTGCAGTCACAGGAAATTTACTCTTCATGCAAACTCACTAGGGGAGATATTTGCAATAAGAGGTGAAGTTAGGTAGAAAAGGCTTCCTGCTTTTCAGATATATCCTGAGAATAATGAGATAGTAAGAAATTGAACAACTGACTAATTCTTTAAGCACTGTGTGATATACTGATTTTATTTTACTCCTTACTAAATATAGTATGTCCTTTCTTTTTAATAGAAGATATTATAGGAATAAGAAGTCCTGGGTTACAGTAATGCTTTTTTAATTATTACCTAATTGATCTTTGCTGAGTTACCTAAATTCTGGTATGCACACCTCCATATATACAACAATGGGATAAAAATAGTTTGAGGGATTTTTGTTAACATTAGAGGGAAAATCAGTAGAGTGAAAAAGCATAATATAAACACAAAATGCAAATATTTCCAGGAACCATTCAGTATCTTTTGTTTCTAATTCCACATATTTCTCTGCTTCAGAATTTACTTTGTAGCTTCTGTATTTTATATCTCAGTATCTAACTTCCTGGGATCTACATACTGAGTGGTAGACTTTTAGAATTCTTAAAAACTATATCACATGTTCCCAAGAATCTTTTTGTTGGCTAGAAACCCTAATATTGGACTTACACATAAGATCCAATAACCAATATGAAATTCATCAAACTCAAGCTTATCTCTTCTGTAGTTGTAGCTCTTTGAAACTTTAAAAAGAGTTTTTGACTTTGCATATCTGAAATTTTCAGGTAGCATTAGATGTGCAACCTACAAATCTGTAAAAACTAAGAAAACTCCCTCCAAATTAGTTTGTGAAATGTTGAATTGATTCTGCTTAATAAATCTGATGAAGATAGTATTGTGATAGCCATAGAGAAGTTTAGGTAACCTATTACCAGAATAAGCAAATTTGCAGTGACTAACTCTACCTTGTACTCTGTGTTGCCAGGTGTTCTCTATCCTGTTAACCAGTGTAAGGATGAAGAGATAAAGGAAAGACAGAAAGTGCTAGATGGAAATCAGAATAAACATTTAATGTAAAACTCCATCTGAGGAAATGAGAAAGAGAACAGTAAATCGGACTTCTTTTAAGTCCTTTCTTAGTTTCACATTCTGTCTAAAAGATTAAGCATTCAGCGCCTGATTACTTGTTTAGTATTGTGCCAGGGGAACTAAGAGAATAATTAGAAATGATCCTTGCCTTCAAGCAACTTTCAGAGCTAACCAAAATGGAGCAATAGGCCTGAAATAAAACCATATGTGAACTAGTAAATTTCATTCTATAGTGTGTGAACAATGTAGAAATCTATGAAAACAATCAACAAGGGCTACAATATACATCCAAAGGTAGGAGTTGAGCTAAAACTTAAAGATGTTTATAATTGGATGATTAAAAGAGGTGGGCAAGAGCCTTCATGGTTGCAAAAGAAGATGGGAGGATATTTTAAAAATAGGAGAGAGAAGCACAGAAAAAATGTATAGGTTGAATGAAATATATTGTTTTTATTGTTTTATGTCTGATTTGCTTATGGACACATATTTACATTCATTGCTCTAGCATTGCTAAAATGGGAGATACAGAGGGACTGCAGACCACATGGACACTCTTCTTGGTAATTTTGAAAATAATAGTGGCCACTCTTTATTTAGCATTTACTGTTTCAAGTGCTGTGCTATGCTTTACACTTATTATCTTTGGTAATCTTCAGAATACCTGAATGCAGAAGATGCAGATGCATCTAATCAATAAATGAGAAGTTTGTTGGATTCTCAAGTCTGAGATCCCCATCTATATGGCCACTGACACTTAGGGAGCTAATTACATAAAAATTAGCTAAAATTGAAATATATGAAGTTAAGGAGGTAGATTGTTAAATAATGATCAATGGTATGAAGTGAGAAATTATTTTTTCAGGTGGATGTGATAAAATATATCTGATGTGTTCAGTTGGGTGAGTGGGAGAATGACAAACTTTCAAAGTTCATAGAAGGCAAGCCCATAGAGAGGTTTTAAAAAATAGCATGAAGCAGCATACAAGAGCATAAAGACCTGACTTTAAATTCTCTCTACTATCTAGAGCTTTGTGTCTATTCTGTGTCATTTCAATTCACTTAATAAAATTTTCTTTCAAATTATGGTACGATTATAGAACCTACATAACTCATTTTTGTATCACAGACTATATTGGGCTCTTAAAGCTACACAGTTAAAAGGCATAGCTAACAAACTCTAAGTACTCACAGTTTAAGTGATAGAACTAACCACGAGTTGCAGGTTGGGTTTTCCCAACAAAAAAGCCTAATACATAGACTTGATTGATGGTTAGCAAATAAATTATTTGGTAATAAAACTTAGAAACATATGAGAACTGGAAAAATAGATAAGGAAGGAAGATGCACTATAAAAACATTATTAGGCTGATTTTCCTCATAGGTAACTTATGGTTTAGATATGAGGTGTCCTCATAAAGTGCCTGTGTAAATGCGGGAACATTCAAGGTGAAGTGATTAGATTATAAGTACTGTGATCTAATTTGGCCATCCTACTTTGACTAGACTAACTGGGTAGTAACTGTAGACAGGTGGGGCATAGCTGGAGGAGGTAGATCACTAGGGTATTCCCTGGAAGGGTTTATCTTCCCCGTAGCCCTTCCTTTCTTCCTTTCTTTCTGCTTCCTGACTTTCAGGAGGTAAGCAGGTTTTCTCTGCCACTCTCTTCCACCTTCATGTCCTGCCTCATCTCAGACCCAAAGCAATGGAATGGGCCCACCATGGATGGAACCTCTCAAACTATGAACCAAAATATTTCCTCCTCTAAGTTGTTCTTGTCAGGTATTTTGGTCACAGCATCAAAAATCTAACACAAAACTGCCCCTAAAATCTGCTTGGGACCCTCTGAAGACCCTTGTAAATCAGAAATGTCCCTCAGATGAATGATTTATCTTTCTCCCTTCTATTTTTTTTTTTTTTCAACTGAGAGTTACTTCCTGGGCATTAAACTTCTCCTTTTCTGGCCCTGCAGCAGGAAATGGGAGCTGTAACTAAAATAAAGGATGGGTTGAGAAGGTATGGTACAAAACAGAAAGCAACTGCTATTTAAAATGAACATATAAAGGAATTGAAAGGATATTTCATTAATCCACAGGGGACTAATCTTATATATATTTTTCCTAATGATATTTAAGTCCAATGCATAGGACATGTAATGTGGAAATCACATCAACTTGCCCATAAGGATATTTGAGTATTTAAAAGTTTTTGTTTGGTCTTTTATAATCTCTATGCTTTTGTCTTTTAATGACTTCACCATCATTTAAAATTATATTCAACTACATATTTTTCTGTTTATGACCTAAGCATTCACATTTAACTTTGTGCACATTATAGAGGGCTGTAAAAGGTAATAAAATTTATGATTCAATAAGAAAACAAGTATTGAAACTTCTGAAATATGATATTCTCAGCTATATTTCTTCTATGAGAGGTCTTCCTTAATGTTTATGAAATGTTTCATTTCTTTCTGTCCAGAAATGAATTTCTTATTGAGCTAATATGGTAAGATAATTCTATCTTCTATGGAACAAATGGATTTTAAAGATAGTTACTTAATGCAGAAAAGTTACTAACATTTAATTTACACACTTAATAATACTTAAAAAAATGCATTTAAAAAAACCAAAACCAATAGCCATAGCACATTATTAAGCAATTGGACATTCTTTAGTTACTGCAAGTGAATGGCAGGTAGTAAGACCTTTAATATTTGCAATAACAACTACATTCTTCTTTTCTCTAGATTAAGCTTGCTGATTACAGTGCAATGAAGAAAAATTAATTAGTTTGCTCCAGTGGAGCAGTTAATGTAGCACAAGTGAAACCTATACCTTGTTTCTCTCTGGAACCAACTTGTTTGCAGTCCATCTGCCTTTCAATACACAACTATATCTTACTCATTTCCCAACTTTGAAAGTTTTATTAAGGACATAGTACTACTGGAGCTGAGGATAGAGTTCAGTTGGTAGAGTGCTTACTTGCAAGCACAAGGACCTGGGTTTAATCCCCAGAACCACACACACACACACACACAAAACAAACAAACAAACAAACAAAAAAAAGCATAGTACTACTAAGAAAATATAACGCTAAGAATAAAACGTTATTGAATTCAAGCCATACCTATTTTATGACTTTAAATTTTACTTAACATTTTATATTCAATAAAAGGTTGAATATTCTTTGAAAAAATATTTGTAATAACTAATTAGCAATATGCAAATATCATTGCATTATTATTCAAGAGTATACATTACTATGTCTAGCTGCTATTCGTTTAAGTAAACACATTACCTGCCCACATTTAGCTTTGCCATGTATTAGAATTCAGAAGATATTTCAAAGAAAAACAAAAAGGTTTAGAATGCTGTAATGTTAATTAGCTTAATTTACATTTATTTTTTCTTTACAAGCATTAAAAATTTGCTCAATTCAATATATTCTCTTTTTTTAAAAAAGGTTTTGCTCATATTATTGTGTGTGTGTGTGTATGTGTGTGTATAGTGTTGGGGATTGAATCCATGGACTCACACATGCTAGGAAAGCATTGCACCACTTAGCTATGTCCCTCAGCCCTCATGTTTCAGTTTTCAAGTTTGTTGTTTGTGAAAGATTATTGTTTGAATACACAATATTTAGAGGAGGAAATTTTTCTGTAATGCAGACTTTGCTCTACCAGAAAGACTTTCCCTTCCCAGTTCTCTCCCTCCTGCCATAGCTTTCCTGAGTGCTTGAACGTACCTTGGCTATGCCTTTTCCTCTTCAAGTCAAAATTTCCTGGCCAAACCAAGATATATTTGATTTTGGCTAAAATTTTTTGATCCACATAAGAATAAATATTTGAAAAGAGCTACCCTTATATATTCATATTGTAGAATGAAAAAAAATTCAGATGTTTATATAAAAATAATGGAAGACTTTTATTATTCATTTGAAATGTAAAATAACACTGTACTTCCTGAGATTCCTACATTGTATTCATGTTTCCTTCTGAGAGATCAGTCTTAGGTATCCATGGCATAGTCCTAATTTTATCATTGATTGGTTCTAAATATTCCATAAATCACTAGATTCTCTTGAACTTTAGATTTCCCAACTTTAAAAGAAATGATTTTGATCATATCAGTGTGAAAATACCTTGAATTTTTTAATCTTATTCTTTTTCTACACATTTCCCACTATTTTATTTGTTATACAACTGGGGAAAATTTACATTTAAAATTTTAGTCAACTTTTTCACTGCTGTAACCAAATGACATGACAAGAACAATTTTAGAAAAATAAAAGTTTATTAGGGGCTCAAGGTTTCTGAGACCTCATCTACGTACAACCAATTCCACTGCTCTATGCCCAAGGAATATGAGAACATCATGGTTGGAAAGCATGGTAGAGAAAAGCAGTTCAGGATACAGCACCGGAAGCAGAGAGAGTTCCATGCAACAAGGACAAAATGTAAACCCTAAAGGCATGCCCCGCAAAGATCCACCTCCTCTAGCCACACCCTACCTGCCTACAGTTCTCACCCAGTATATCCCTATCAAGGGATTAATGCATTGATTAGGTTATGATTCAATCATCTCACCTTTAAATTTTCTTGCATTTTCTCACAGAGGAGCTTTGGGGGAAAACCTAATATTTAAACCATAACAAAAACCTATGCTCTAAAATGTCATAGAATCCTCACCTCTAAGCAAATGTCAATAGTATTGGATGTTGATAAAATGCTATGTAAATACATGTGTTTGTTTTGCATAGCTGAATGCTTGGAAATTAACACTAGGTTTACTTAGAGATGAATATTCATTCGCCAGTGCAAAAAATATTAATTGAACTTCCAATATTGAGCTCTCTTAAATAACTAGTACACAAAGAAAGAAAATACTGTCCTTATCTTCATGGGAAACAAATAATAGGGAAAGACATATATGATATTTCACAGACAGCTCATGCACTGAGCCAAAAGTCATACTGTCAGGGAAGGCTTGAAGGTGTTTAACTTATCTGACATTTAAAAGGACCGCATAAACAGGATGTTGCATAAAAATATTTAATGTATGGGGGACTGAACTAAAAGAAAACATCAGATTATATCTGGGAAAATACTTACCTGGAAGGATGTACAGAAATCAATGAAACCAGGAACCATCTGCACAATGATTTTATGATTGCTTAGGAGTCTTATGTGGGGTTTTATGTCTCCTGTAAATCGAATGTTTAGTCCTTTTTTTTTGGGGGGGGTACCGGGGATTGAACTCAGGGGCACTCAACCACTGAGCCACATCCCCAGCTCTATTTTGAATTTTATTTAGAGACCAGGTCTCACTGAGTTGCTTAGTATCTCGCCATTGCTAAGGCTGGCTTTGAACTCACAATCCTCCTGTCTCAGCCTCCCCAGCTGCTGGGATTACAGGCATAATGTGTAGTTCTTATAGCTTTAATAAAACAACAGTATAAATGATATTGAATATAAATTTAGACATTCATTGGTCTCATATAGATTGCCTTGGAAGTTCTATATGCTTAGATCTGCAATAAACTTATAATTGAAATATTACCTAAATTAATAGCTTGTTCTACAGAAAGGTAAATTTTACACTAGTTGTGATAGTCCCATCAGATTCAAGATGTTATACTTTTACTGTGGGAGCTAAGTTTTGAGGAAAATGCTTTATATTCCAGTAAAATGGTGACCAAAGCTTTAAGATATCAGAACATAAGATGGTGAAATGTGATATTTATGACTTACTGAGTAGTGTAATTAGTAACTGTATTGACTTGATGTAGTAGTTATCTCTAAATAGAATGCACCCTTTAGTCATAAGAGCAGAGTGGGAAGAGTTAGGGCTCTTGAGACATCATGCTGGGGTTTGAAACCTAGGTCTACCACTTAAAAGCTATGTGGCCTTGAGTAAGTCAGTTATATTATGTTTCAGTGTCACAATCTATAACATAGTAATAATAATTACATATATTATATATATATATATATATTTATATACACACACATAAACACATATATGTATGATAAGATTGTTCTTAGGATTAAATGAGTTAATATATGTAAAAGCATTTAGGATAGTGTGTGATAGATCATAAGTTTTCAGCATCTCAAGTTTTCTTTTTTTAAAAATAATTAGTAGGCTATCCTGGGCTTTATGCTGCTGAATAATTAATCAGTAACTTGACTGACATCAGCACAAGACTGACTTTCAAGTCTGAAATTTGCCACAAATCTGAGAGGTAGGAAAAAATAAAGATGAAAAAAATTTTCACAATAGTCTAAATTACTGGGAAAAACCCACAAAATAGAATTGAATAGGGCTTGACATCCTTTTAATTGCTTTCTTAATTTTCTTTTAATGGGTTGTTATGGAATGTTGACCATACACCCAACACAATAAGTTACATGAATATGACTCAGTCTTGGTTCCTTCCCTACAGGACATTGTAATATATGCAGAATCAAGTACAGAAAGGAAGAGCTAACATATTATGTCATGACTATTCTAAAAATGCTTAGTTAACAAAAATGATGCATAGTATAGTACAGCATTGACTCTAAATTGCAAGCTATATTTCATCTAATATAATATAGTATTGTGTGTAAACAGTTTCATTGTCCTTTACTAGCCAGGCATTATTAAGAGTTTTATATTTAATTTTTTTGTGTGTCAGATTTTAAGAAAGCCAATCTTAATCTGTAGGATATTCACACTGAATGAATAGTTTGGAGCCAAGGTTGATTGAAGTATGCTCTGTGCCTGGTTCAGGATGAATGGGGGCAGAGGAGCTGTTGTGGTGGACAAATAAGAAAGTTATCTCAGTATAAATACCACATTTCTTAGTATATTCAGTGCAAAATGGGAATAAATCTAGAAGAAATATAAATTTCAAAAATGTTTACTGAGCACTTACTATATAGCAAAGAGTTTTGTGATGTTTGGCCAATCTGTTGAAGATATCAAGAAAGGTTAAAATCTTGGTATTGCTGTCATTTGAATAATATCAGTATAATTAGGATTATATAATTGACATTTAATTTGAATTTTGATGTATACTATAAAATGTACTCAGAGTACTATAAAAGTAGAAAATTGGATATATGATTGTACATGAAGGAATAAAAGATCAGGTAGTCTTTTCCAAGGAAGGGATACTTAAATGGAGATATAAAGGATGAATTGTTATTAAATTGTTATGGAGGAGAGATTGGAGGCCTCAGGAATGAATTTACAGGTGGTGATGGAAAGATGTTCCAGGAAGAGAGAAGTTGGTGCCTGGGTGTCCCAAGTCTGGAACATTAGGCAATTAAAAGGAGGATTGTGGCTAAAATGCAAACAAAGGAACAATGACATGGGATTGGGATGTTGAGGTCCATGGTATCCAGAGAAAGTCACATTAACTTTTCGTCAACTTAACAATAAAGTAAATCAGGATAAGACATGATTTCAGAGGCAAAATGACAGAAAATGTTATAATCTATTTCAATTATTTTTAATATAAGTACATTATTCCCATTCTAACTATTAGATTATTGGCCTTATATTTAAGAATGCAAAATATATTGATTGAAACTGGAGAGATCTGGAAATTAGCCTATTTTATCAGAAATACTGCCACATGTATTAAGAGTAGCTCATTTCCCAAAATTTCTTTCTAAATTACAGATTCATAACCACTTTTATTCTCCTTTTTAATCTTTCCTTCCATCTTCATATATATAAGACCATATCCACCCATTTTATGTGGTTTCTAAAACCTGACAAAAGGAAGAAATATAATGCACATACCTGATTTAACATACTCTTATAAATTTTCATGTATGATTATTATGTATATTTCTTTATTTCTAAAGTAAACTTGTTTCCAAATGTAATTCAAATTTTACTTACTTCATACTAAAACTTTTTTCACTCTTGTAAGAATTTGTTTAAACTTTTATATTAAATTTATACCTTAATCTAAATAAACCTGTCTTACTCAAAATTAGATAGAGGAGAGAAATGATGGATGTGATATTGTTTTCTTACCTCTAATGTCACATTACTTTTCATAGGGTTGATGAGTAATATAGTGGTAGCAAAATACATGATTTTCCTAGGAAAAACACCATAATTATTTTTAATATTGCAAATTACAAGTTAATTCATAAACATTTATGAGTGTCTTCTATGTATGTGTAACTATACTTGGTTTCATTGGACAAAAGATATAGGCCAGACCTATATCTTTTACTGTCATGCCAAAGGCTCATGGACACATTAATAAAGGTTTAGTGAACTATATATAACTATATGTCTTTACACAAACAAACTGCAATTTGTTTATTGAAATAACAGTTATAATTCCTAAAGTTAAATCCTTTTGGTATTTGAGGCGCTAGATGTTTTAAATTACAAATTTGAGTTGAACAACTAGTAATCTTCTCAAATTCTCAATATTTAGTTAATAATGAGTTGTCTTGCTTATTCTCTGTTGTTATTTCATTGTTATTTATAGATAAAATAATTTAGTTATTTTTGCTTTCTTGTCCACATTAATTATCATAGCCTTGGAGAGATTAAACTCAAAAAGCTTCAGTTTAGCCACATCTTCAGATTCTGTCCTATAGGTGTTAAGAACCTGAAATACTTTGCATTTCATTTCCTTTCAGTCTCTTAAGAAAATGCTAATAAGAAAAGCTGTGCTTATGAGCAGAAAACAGGAGCAGGGAACAAGATAATTTATAGACTGTTTAATAACCTTGTGAGCAATCGAATGTTGACCATATAAATTCTAGATAATATCATTATTGTACCCAGGTTGGCTGTTAAAAAGTCATAAAGGATAGAAATCTAGACATCTATTTTCTAAATAAGTATTTGAGTAGAGATCTTATCGTAGCATACCATTTAACTGGGGAGACAGAATTTTATTTAATTAAATGACTCATTAGTTGTATTGGATCCCTGCCAAATTATTTCATCATAGTTTGTCAAATGATAATTTCACAAGTGTCAGTGACAGTGACAGTCAAGATGTTGGACATTTGTTTTCTCTTTTCCCATCTGCTGAGTCACAAATCTCACAGGATAGATATTATGGTGATTCAATCACACCTTAGAATTTGTCTTGCATTTACTAAGCAGCCTGATTAAACTTGGGGGTGGGTCATGCCTATACACATAATATAGTGAGCCTTTTGTTTCCTTGCACTGGGTTTTCCTGTTTGGTTTCTAAAGCCACTTAGGAGCTAATGGAAAAATTGCTGTGTAAATCTCCAATGGGAGAGAAGTTTCTGTTAATCACTTCATTACATCAAACAGTCTAGTTAGCACCCGAAGAGGGGATAAAGACAGTGCTTGTGTGTTAAGCTTCAGGGAAAGTAGCTAATCAGAGCACTGTGAAAAATTCTAAGGAAGTTACTTGCTGCTTGGTCCTCTGCAGTGACTGACTTTATGATCTTCTTGGATCAGAGAATACACAGAATTTGTTCTTACCTATAGTACTAGCTACTTTGAGGGACCAATTTTTATATAAGAACTTGGTTGCCCTACTGTTTTTGTTCCATCCCCACTTATTGGTAATCTGTTTCAATCTTGGGTCAGGATATTTTTTGATTTACCTAATACCATCCTTTATGGTCTGAGAAATCAGTCTTAATTTCTATCAAATGTTACAGGTAATGCAGGGGTTTATCTAGCCCTAAGTCTCTTCTCAACATATATTTTCTGAAGTTGTGTAGGTTTGATTATTAAAATCACAACCTTTGTTTCTAGATTCAAATACTGGCTGGCTCTACTATTTTATAAGTCTTTGGGCTTCAGTTTGCTTCTGCAAAATAGGACTAACTGCCCTGAGAATTCTCCTCAAAGGATAAAAAGAAAGCATGAGTTATAATTATCATTGTTCTTGGCTCATAATAAATTCCCATTGAATAATAGATTATTAAAACCTACTCAAACCTTCCTAGTATGATGGATTAGAGGCACCCAGCACTCACCTACTTCTTCAGGAGCGAGAATTAAAATAACTAGAATGTCACTGCTCATTGAGGAGGGAGAAAGTTGGAGGTCAATAGAAGAAAGCAGGATACAGGATGAAACAGAGAGCCTAAGCATCAATCTTGGGAAGGTGTAGTAAAGGGAGGCAATTGACCCTTTGGCAGGTGTAGAGGGGAAGAGAGAAAGTCCCACTGAGCACCACTGGCAAAGGATTCAGAACCCTGAAAAAATAAATTCTAAACAGTTAGTAACCCTATTATTTACATAATTAAGTGACTGTGGAGAAGTTGTCTGTACTTCCCAGTATATTCTCCTGGTGCTATCACTGGGAGCCATCATGAGAAGTACCCTATTGTCTGTTTATTGCTTCAGGAGTCAAAAGCACATTTTCCTGTCTCTGGGACCCCCAAGTTTATATCACTGCCCTGTCCCAGATGGGGGGAAGCTACAAAAGTCAGTTTGGCCAGGGAAAGACTTTGACATAAATGAGCTGAATCCTATGTTGGAAGGAAACCAAACTGTAGCAGGTAGGGGAAGGGAAGGTACTTCCCTTTGAAATAAGCAGTGGGACAGGTCAGCTGAGTCTGGAGAAGTAGGCAGTCGTGTGTGAGGGAGTGCATGCACCAGTACTGAGACTACCAGAATTGTGGGCAGATCAGGCAGAACCCACTGCCATCCCTAGCCTAGATCCTTCAGAATCTATAACTTCTCTCCACCTTGAGGGTACATGGGGTCACAACACAGAGCTGGTGTTGTGCCTGCCCTCCTACTGTGTAGCACAAACATGTCCAGAGAGACTCTCAGAAGAGTTCCATATACTGCCTTAGATACTTAACACACTGTGCCATTTGAGGCTACTCTGCTTTCACAGTGCATGACCCAATAGTCCCTGAGAGAATCTTTATCTGAGAAGCTCTGTGTTCCACCCCACTTCATTCCAGCATGCAAAGCAGCTGAGAGATATTCCAATTGACTCCAGACACGAAACACTCCTGCTAGTCCTCTGTCAAGCATAAGAGGGGAAAGGAGGGGGATGATTAGAACCCATCCTTTGCTCTGTCCAAGGGTAAAACTCTGAATAGAATTGCAGAGAAGCTTTGATTGGCATAGGCTGCAAATATGCACTCTTGCCTGCTCATTTGAGCACCATAGTGGAGAGGAAATTTTTATATTAATATTTTTTGTTGTAGTTACTGTTTTGTGTTTGCTTTTTCTCTTTTTAATAGTTCTTTTTCTTTTTTACTCCTTCTTTTTTCACTTCTCTCACTTTTTGACTTTTTCCCTGGTATTTTTCTTCTTTCTTTTATTAATTTCAATTTTAGTACTTTTTAACATTTTATTTTATATTATTTCCCACCTTTCTTGTAAGTTGTTGATGGTGTTGCTGCTATTTTTTTTTTTATCAGGTTTTCACTTTATTTCTTGATCTGGCCATGCATTTCTTTTTTACTTTGTAGTACCAGGTATCTAGCCCAGAACTTTCAGCAACTTATGTGTGTATTAAACTGCTGGGTTACAATCCCAGCCCAGTTGAGAGGAATTAAACCTCGTTTCATCCATGACCCTATCATTCTCAGACCTAGGTGGGTATTTCAACTTAAAGAATAGGGGACATAAAAGCCCATAGCTAACAGCACAATCCCAAATAGGCATGCAAAGCAGGGTGGATCTGAAGTACCACTCTGAACAGTCACCCTATAGCAGGAGTAGAAATAAATAAATGTTGGGGGTACTGTACCTGTGAGAGACCTCAGCTATAGTCACTCCCATACCTATCAAATTACAGACTTCTTCCAAGACTGGAGGGGGGTGGCACAGAGAGGAAGTTGTGACCAACCCCCTACTTCTTCCTATGAATTAACAGAAATATACCAGTGTCTGTTTATAGTAAAAATCTCCAGTATTGCCAGTTCAGTTGGAATACCCACTAGCAGAATTAGGTTTAAGTACTAGAGCCATTATCAACAGGGCCCAAAGAAACCTCTAGGACCTAATAGGGGCTTCCATTCTCATCATAGAAGTAACCAAAGAGGATGTAACTCACATACTCTGCTGTCTATACCATCTCTGCCTGAACAACCAGAGGGGACACATATTTTAAGACCTACAGAGAAAGTGGATCCCTTAGGTGCTGACATGGTAGGCATTGTGTTACAAGCCAGTAATCATAGCCAAAGAAGTCACATGGAATCTACAAAATGAGGTCCAATTGTAATGAAATTCAGCAGTGTATAACAAATCCGTATCCCAGGTCATAACTTCAAGAGAAGGTTGTTTACTAAAAAGGCTTTCATATAAAAATTGACAAGATATCCATCCTAACAGATGCACAAAACTCAACATAGAAACATAAGAAGTATTTTTAAAAACAAGGAAATATGACACATCCTAATGTTCCTAATTCCCTAGTAAAGGATGCCAAAAATATCAAACTGGATGAAATGGCAAAAAATTTAAATGAATGATTTTTGAAAAGCATAAGTAAATCCAAGAAAATAAAAATGAACAGCTGAATGAATTAAGGGAAAAATGCAGGGTCTGAATGAGCACTTCAATATAAAAGTAGATATTTTAAAAAAGAACCAAATGGAAATCTTGGAAATTAAAAGCTCAATAAGTTAGGCAGAAACTAAGTTGAAAGCCTAAACAATGGACTAAATCATGCAAAAGAAAGACTATTGGAGCTTGATGATGACATGGTGAAAATAGTATATTCACAGAGCATAAAAAAATAATAAAAAAAGAGAGAAAATACAAGATCTCATTAAAAAGCACACCAGAGGGAGAAGAGCTACATGCTAAGTGTGAAGAAAACCTATTTAGTGAAATAATAGCAGAGATTTTTGTCCAAATCTTGGGAAGGACATGGATGTTCAAGTATGCAAGAACTATAGTCCCAAACAGACATAACCAGAAAAGAACCTCTTTACAACATATTAAAGTAACAAAAATTCAGAACAAAGAATATTGAATGGTTCAGTAAAGAAGTGTCAAGTTACATTTAAAGCAAACCTACAATAATAACAGCAGATTTCACAACAGAAACTAATGGTCAGAAAGGCACAGAATGATGTATTTAAAGTAATGATAGAAAAATAACTGCCAATCAAGATTACTACACCCAGCAAGGTTATCATTCAGAATCAAAGGATAAGTATACACCTTACATGATAAACATAAAGGAATTCATGACCACCAGACCAGCATACAGGATATAATTAAGGGAATCCTTCACCCAGAAGAGGAATCAAAAGTTAACACAATCATGAAGGCACAGGAAAGAATAAGTCTCACTAGAAAAATAGACATGCAAATGATAAATAGGAAAGAATCAAATATCATCAAAATACAAAACCATAAAAAGTTCAAGATGAATAAGACAGGTAGCAATGAACTTGTAATATTCAAAGCAACACAGAGAAAATCAACAAAATGACAGGAACAAATATACAGCTTTCAAAAATAATCCTCAATTTAAAGGGCCTAATTCTCCAAATTAAAAAAAAAAAGATGGATACTTCATGAGTGGATAAAAAACCTACTTGGGACTTAATTAGAACAAAATATATTTCACGCCTTTATATTTATGACAAAATGCATTCCACTGTTATGTATAACTAAAAAGAACAAATACATTTAAAAAGCATGACCCAATTACATGCTTCCTGAAAGAAACTCAATTCCAAAGACATACACAGACTGAAAATGAAAGATCAGAAAATTGTATTCCAAGAAAATGGAATCCAAAAGCAAAAGGGAGTTGGTATGCTTACATACAACAAAATAATCTTTAAAACAAAATCAGTCAAAAGGGATTAAGGTTAATACATATTGATCAAGAGGACAGCTCACCAAGAAGATAAGGCAATTATTAATATATGTGTACCATGTGTTGGAGTACTAAACTTTATTACAAAAACATTAGTAGACATAAAGGGAAAGATAGACCCAGATACAAAAATAAGGGGTGATTAGTTAATAGAGCATCCAGAAAAAAAAACAGCAAATAAACATCAGAGTTGTCTTACACTTTATGTCAAATGGACTTAAGAGACATCTACAGAATATCCCATTCTGATAAGTTTTAAAATACAGTCATTAGCACATGGAACTTTCTCATAAAAATATCATGTATCAGTCCATAAAGCAAACCTTCACAAATTGAAATAATTTCTTGCATCTCATGAGATCAAAATAAAATGAAACTATTAATCAGCAGCCAGAGAAATCACAGATATTATACAGATTCATGGAGATTAAACAACACATTATTAAACAAATAGTGAATTGGTGAAGAAATTGGGGTAAATTAAGAAATATCTAGGATCAAACAAAAATGGATACTCAAAAGAACCTGTGAAATATAGCAAAAGCAATAGTAAAAGGGAATTTTATAGCAATGGGTGTCTACACAAAGACAGAGGAAGTTCTCAAATAATATTTCAACATGAGAATATATGAAGTTGGATTAAAGATATGAAGTTAAATACACATCTGACCTGCCAAAATTGAACCAAGAAAATATAAAAATAGTAAAGAGATCAATAAAATAATGAGATTGAATAAGTAAAAAATGTCTCCAAAAAAAAGTCAAGTCCAGAAATATTTTGTATGTGTTTGGTATATTTTACAAAGGAGAATGAAGATAAGGGAGGGAGGATGGGCCTAGGCAAGACAGTAGAATCAGACATAACTTTCCTATGTTCATACATGAATATATGACCACTGAAACTACACATCATGTACAACCACAAGAATGAGAAGTTATACTCCATGTATGTATGATATGTCAAAATACATTCTATAGTCATGCATACCTACATAGAGCAATTAAAAAGCACTAACTCCAATGATTCTCAAACTGTTCCCAGAGAAGGAACCCTTCCCAATTCATCCAACTCATTTTACAAAGCCAGTTCTGCTTCAAAAACCTGATAAGGACACACACATACACACACACACACACTCTAGACCAATATTTGTAATAATATAGATGCAAAAATTCTCAACAAAATACATGCACAATGAATTCAATAGCACATAAAGAGATCATACACCATGATCAAAATGGTTTCATTGTATGGATGCAATGATGGTTCAATATATGCAAATTAATAAATGTAATATATCACATAAATAGAATTAAAAGTAAAAATCACATGATCATATCAATAGATGCATAAAAACCTTTTGATAAAATTCAACATTCTTCATGTTTAATGATCTCAATAAATTAGCTATGCCATGGTCATACTTCAACATACTAAAGGCTATATATGACAAACCCATAGCCAACATAAAAACTGTAAGGTGAAAATCTGAAAATAATTCCTTTAAGTCAATGGTATCCATTCTTACCATAGTTATTCAATGTAGTACTAGAAATTTTAGCCAGAGAAATTAGAGAAGAGAAAGAAATAAATAGGACATTGATAGGAAAGAAGGAAGTCAAATTTTCACTGTTTCTTAATAATCTGATTCTGTACAAGAATGCTCTGTAGACTCCACCAAAAGACTCTTAGAACTCATGATCAAGTTCTGCAATGTATGGAAGTATCAGGATATAAAATCAACATACAGGGGCTGGAGATGTGGCTCAAGCGGTAGCGCGCTTGCCTGGCATGCATGCGGCCCGGGTTCGATCCTCAGCACCACATACAAACAAAGATGTTGTGTCCGCCGATAACTAAAAAATAAATATTAAAAAATTCTCTCTCTCTCTCTCTCTCTCTCTCTCTCTCTCTCTCTCTCTCTCTCTCTCTCCCACACACACACACACACACACCTCCCTCTCTCTTTAAAAAAAAATCAACATACAAAAATGATAGTTTCTCTCTACACTAATAATGAACTTTCTGAGAAAAATATCAGGAAAGGGATCTCATTCAAAATACTCCCCAAATAAAATATCTAGGAATAAGTCTATGGATGTAAAAGAACTCTACAATGAAAATAATAAAACAGTGAAGAAAGAAATTGAAGAAGACACTAGAAGATGGAAAAATCTCCAATGATATTGTTAAAATGGCCCTACTCTCTAAATCAGTCTACATATTGAATGCAATCCCCATTTAAATTACCAATGCCACCTTCATAGAACTAGAAAAAAAGTCATAAAATTCATATGGGGTCCCTAAATACCCGTAGTTCTCAAAGCAATCCTAAGCAAAGGAGCAGTAATGTTGGAGGCATCACAACACCTGATTTCAAAATAGACTACAGAGCCATAGTAACAAAAACAGCATTGTATTGGCATAAAAAGACACATAGACCAATGGAACAGAGGACCCAAAATAAATGTACATCGAATCAATTCTCAACAAATGTGTCAAAAACTTACCTTGAAAAAGGATAGCCTCTTCAATAGATGGTTCTGGGAAACCTGAATATCCACATGTAGATGACTGAGACTAGACCCATATCCCTCATCTTGTACAAAAATTGACTTAAAATGGCTCAAAGACCTTAATGTAAGACTTGCAATATTGGAATTACCAGAAGAAAATATAGGGGAAACACTCAAAGATACTGGCACAGGCAACAGTTTCCTGAATAGGATTCTAATAGCTCAAGATACAAAAACAAGAGATGACAAATTTCATTACATCAAATTTAAAAGCTTCTGCACAGCCAAGGAGACAACCAATGGAGTAAAGAGACATCTTACAGAATGGAAAAAAAAAATCTTTGTGGGCTATGCATTTGACAGACGATTAATATTCAGAATATATAAAACTCAAAATGCTGAACAAAAGCACAAATAATCTAATCTGCAAATGGACAAATGATCTGAACAGAAACTGCTCACATGAAAACGTATTAGTAGCCAATAAATATATGAAAATATGTTTAGTATGTTAGCCATTAGTGTAAATATCAAAATCTATCATATCAAAACCACCTTGTGATACCATCTCATCCCAGCCATAATGGCTATTATAAGTAAAAAATAACAATACTGGAAAGGATGTGGAGAAAAAGGAATACTTATTTTCTGTTGGTAGTAATATAAGTTAGTACAGCCACTATGGAAAACAGCATGGAGGTTCTTCAAACTAAAAATATTTAGTTCTTCAAACTAAATATGATC
Source organism: Marmota flaviventris (assembly GCF_047511675.1). Classification (NCBI taxonomy): domain Eukaryota; kingdom Metazoa; phylum Chordata; class Mammalia; order Rodentia; family Sciuridae; genus Marmota; species Marmota flaviventris. The sequence continues at coordinate 26,287,481 of NC_092518.1, read as the reverse complement.
CATCAATTTCACTCCTATGTATATATACAAAGGAAATGAACTCAGCACACAAAACAGATATGCATGCATAACCATGTTTAATTTGCAGTATTCATAATAGATAAGATATGGAATATAGTCTATATGTCCATCATCAGATGAATGAATAAAGAAAATGTGAGAAAATGTGACATGTATACACAATAGAGTATTATTGAGCCATAAAGAAGAATGAAATGTCATTTTCAGGGAAATGGATGGAAATGGAGGAGATCATATTAAGCAAATTATTCCACTCTTACATGTGGAAACTGAAACCATACAAGCACACAAAAAAGGTGATCTGAAAGTAGAAGGGGAAGAAACTCAAAGAAGTGGATGAGTAGAGGGGAGAGAGTAGAGGGCAAGAGAGGGAAGAAAGGAAGGTTGACATGATCAAGTCAGAATTTATGCATCTATGTAAATATCACTGTGAAACATAAATTTCACTTAATGTTTATTAATAATTACAAGAATTATTCAAAACTGAAATGTGGAAAAATAGTTGTGTGCATTTGTGTCACCTGAACAGCCACTTTTTCAAATTTTCTATAAGACAATTCTCAAACTTCAGTCTGCATTAGAATCATTAGGAGAGTTGTTAAAATCAGATTCTTGCTTCTCCTTCTCAGATATTTTTATTCAGAAGGTCTCAGGTGTGAGGCAGGATACTCCATTTCTAACAAGCACTCATTTCTAATACTAATCCTGTTGGTTATCTAATTATGCTCTGTCCTAAGGCAGCAATCCCAAATGGTCTAATGATCATAATCTCCTGGGAAGACTTTCAATAAATACAAATTCCTCAAACATACTGAATCAAAATTTGAAGAGACTTTTAAAAATCGAGTTGAAAATTATTGCCCATACCCATGGTTTTCAAACTTTAATATGCATTAGAGTTACATGGAGTATTTGTTAAAATACAGATTGCAGGGTCCCACCCTCAAAGTTGCTAACCATGTAGGTATGGAGAGGGACCTGATAGTGTGTTTTTCTTAAAAAAAAAAAAAAAATCCCCTGGTGATTCCAATGCTGATCTGGACCCCCACTTTGAGAAACAGCCTTTTCTACACCATGGCTTCTTAACTCAGTTTTGAATCAAGGATCTGTGTGAAGTTCTGCTGGACAATGTAGAGTTTAAAAAAGTTTAATAAAAGCATGAACATAATTTTCATACAGTTTTCAGTGTTCATAGAAGCTTTAAAGCCCATCCTTGATTATTATATGGGAATGTGATGGAACACTTTTAAGTAACATAACCCAGTTTTTTGCAGTTCTTTACAGCTATTTTGCAACTCTGTCTAAACATGTAAGTATGCCTTCCTAATATATCCAGACCAATCCACATTATTATCTATAAAAGTTATTAAATCTAAGAATGAAGATTGAGTTTAGAACTTTTTGGAATATAATTTTCAGATTTGGTGAATATGGTAATTTTAAATATATTTAAGTAATAATTTTAAATGTATGTTAACTTTTTGTTGTCTACTAGTATTCCTTACTTTTCCTGTTTAAACCTATCTCTCTGCTCAAAGTAAGTAAAAATATTTTTGTTAATAAAATTACAGAATATGCAATTTATTAGCTTAAACAAAATATTCCTGAACATTTTAGGCTATGTGACTATATTACTTTTGCAAATTATGATCACAGTGAAACTGAATGCTTTGTAAACATCTATGTGATTTATTACTGAATATATGTTTGTGAAATTATGAATATTTTGAGCAAACTTTTTATTAGAAATAAAAAAAAAAAACTTCTCTCACTTGTGCCAATATTAGAAACACCAATATATTCACATGCTTTTTATTTCTCAAAGCACATTTGTAGTTTGTAGCCAAGAATTCACTTCATTGAGGGAGGGTTTGACAGGTGGTATTGAAGTTATAAACACTTTGAACTCATTGCAGTATCTCACCATAGGAACTGCACTGTCATTGAAGACTCCCTGTCTGCAAAACCATCATTCCTACAATTATTTTTACCTTTGCCTGAAAATATTTCTTTGTGCTTTAAGGCATTTCAAAAGACAAGAGAAAGATGGAAGCTAAGGTGGCTATAGGGATTTCCTGAGTTCTATGAGTGCTATATTGATACAGAGCAAGATCAGAAAATTAAATATATACATTTCAACTTAAAATGTTAGTTGATCATCATGACAAGGGTTTTATCAAAAATTTTTGTGGGTTGACTGAATTATAAAAAGCATTGTAAGATTACACATTCAAGGGTCTAGCAAAGGTTTCCCTTTCTCTGTCTTTTTCTCCAACTTTTTTTTTAGATCAAAGACAACTGAGATTGCCACTTCAAAAACATTGTGAAACAAATCTAGCAAAGAGTGATTGGTAGTCTACATTAGATATCTGAAACCCACAGTGGTAATGTAGGTACCCTTGCTATATGAAATAGCCAAGTATAAGGTTGCATTCACATTGATCTGGAAAACTTGACCCATAATCACAAATAGCATAGTGCACTAAAGAATTCCTACCCATCACTGCCCTGCAGATGAGCCAGTGCTCCTGATGGGAATATCTTCTAAATTTGGAAATGTGTGGGGGAAAAAAATACATTTGGAATCTCTCTGTAGTAGTCAAATAAAAGGTGCCTGTATCCTGAACTAGTGATAAGTCAGATTAATAGATAGGATAGGGAGATGAAGTATACTAGGATGATTTCTATGATAAAGCCTTAAGTGATTGAATAGGAAATACAGTAAAAATAACAATGGGGAGATGTGGAATTATACAATTTATTGGAGTTAGCAAATTAGTAGTTTTGGCAACATTTGAAAGAGGAACTTCAATGGAATAGTGAAAAATAGGAGAATGTTTATCCTTTTTAGATGATTGTTGTAGAAAAGATTGAGAAGTACATTGTAAGTAGAAAGGACCTGAATAGCACTGAACACATTTACAAGTTGATGGAGAAGGGTTAAAAATAAAAAACATATGCCTTGAATCGTTTTGTATTTTCATGAGGTTAGGGTAAATTGTCTTATTCACCATCCTCTGCCCTGTGTTTGACATGTATTTAGTGTATACTGTGAACTCTAATACACTAACCTATTCTTATGAACAAGAATGGAGAAACCAACCACTCACCACTGACAATTTTATTTAGTTGTAAAAGTAAGTGGTTCTATGACAGAACCATGGAAAGAACTCGTTCTATCTTGGGTCCCATGGAAAGACTTCCATAGATAATAATGTTCACACAGTGTTTACTTCTACTACTGAAATAGAAATAGAACTTTCTGTCATTACTCATTCTGGACATTTCTGAGTATTCAGGAGGTATTGGAACCTGTAATTATAAATTCAATGTCAGTAATATTCTAAACCTTATGGGTAGAATCCTTGCCAGAAAGAATTAAAATAGCAACCCTTTCTCCTAGATTTTGGCTTAATTATCAATGTTACTAATAGTTATAATATCAGTTTATGATTTTCAGAGTACCTTGTGCTTATGATTTATTTAGAGGAGATGCTAGGAAAAATGAGCAAGGGGGTGAAAAAGTAGGACATTTAAAGCAAGAAATAGAGTGTATTTCAACAACTACCACTATAGGCAACTGGGGATTAATCCCACTGGAGAATTTTGGGAAATGGAGTGGAACACATAGCTCAGAGTTATCATTTAACGAGATAAGGATGCTGGAGTATTTATAAAAATAACTTAAAGTTGTCACTGGTGGAGGGATTGTTGGGAAATAATTCATATCCAGGCCCTGCCATTTTTGATTTGTCACAGAAGCTCAGGTAGACCTGGAAGTTGGAAATTGGACCAGTGCAAATTTTAATGTGAGGGATCAAATGGGACAGGCAGGGTACTATCAGTACCTGCCTAATTGAGATTCACACTCTATTAGGTATCATTATTGATTTTTTCCAATTTAAACACTTGTGATTATGCCAATGAGTTTCTCATTGGGATGTCAGCATATTCCTTTCTAATATTTCAGATCCCGTCTTTGCCTAGCTGCTTAAAATTATTTTATTATCTCTTAGTCTTACCTGCCCTCCAGATTTTCTCCTTCTATGAGACATCTTAAACTATAATATTTTCACTCCCTCCATCATCATGGCACCTGATTACTTGTTCGACTCCTTGATGTAATGAAATCTTTGAGCTACTCTGACCTCTTTTATTCTGTCAGCATTCACATTCTGATGGACACAAAGATTATTTAATAAAATATTGACTTTATGTTAGAACTGAATAAATACACAATTTTTCTTTTAAAAATCGAAGACTTAATAGAAAGTTGGATTGTATCATGACTGTAGTATGATAGGAGATATAAGCAGTAGTGAAAATGCCAGAATGGAGAGTTCCATTCATTATTAAATGGAAGGGATGGTAGCCAGATAACCAGGTCATCATGTGCCGCAGTCTGGCCGGGCACAAAATCACGAGCCACTCAAGCAGGAACAAAGTTTATTTTTTGAAACTGCCGCCAATGTCCGGTACGCGCACGGGAAGATTTTTTCCACCCACGCGGCCTCCTCCCGGACCGCAGAGAGAGCTCCTCCCCTGGAACTCCCTCCTACTGTACTTCCCCAACCAATGGGAACTCTCCAGGAGTCCTGTAGCCGGCCTAGGTGAACAGCAGGAGTCCAATATCCATATGAATACAAATCTTAACATAATCATATCATCTCAATGGCTAGCTGGCGTCACCTTTAGACTAAAAATGCCATGCATCTTATACTTGGCTCTTAGCAATCATGTTGGCATAAGTATGGCCAGTTGCAAAGGATCAAAGGTCAGGACATTAAATATGCCATTAGCTAGAGTTGTTTCTGGTCAAGAAATGGGGCTTTTGACATGGAGTACAAGTTCTGAAAATATAGTAACATAAAATTGAAGGGATTTTAATTTTGATTTTACAAATATATTTGGGGAAAGTTATAGAATAGTCTTTTACATAAAATAGTATTATTGAGACATAATTCACATACCATACACTTTAATTATTTAAAGTGTACATTTCAGAGTTCTTAAAAATATTCACAGGACTATACAACCAGATATTTCCTGGGTGTAATAATTGTTAGAGATACAGTAGACACGATGGGCCTTCCCTTATGCACCTTGATACAAACACAGCATATTTGAATATAATATTAGAAGGTTCATGGACCTCCATTCACATGTCCAAGAGTACTATCTTTTTAGCCAAAAGTTTTCTTTTTTTTCCCCAGTACTAGAGATTGAACCTAGGGGTACTTGACCACTGAACTATACCACCAGCCCCTTTTTTTTATTTTTTACTTTGAGACAGGGTCTCACTAAGTTGCTTATGGCCACACTAAGTTTCTGAGACTGGCTTTGAACTTGCAATCTTTCTGCCACATCTTCCCAAGTCACTGGGATTACAGATGTGCACCAGTATGACTGACCAATGGTTATCTATCTTAAATGAACCATTAGTTCTTACAGTACAATCTAGTAGGCAGATAAAATTGTTGATAGTCCTATAGAATAATAGTGACTAATGGCTGCCCATTATTAAACACAATATATGGTCTAAGTTTAGCTCTTGATTTTTAGGCTTTACTGGTTGAACAGAGGGCGGGGGACTAGTATCTTTAGAAACCTAATTGATAATGATGAGTGGCAAGGATTTGAAGAAATACATTGCAAATATATGAAACTCTGGAGTCCTATTATAGATATTTAGGTGCTCATAATCTTATGAAAACATGTTTGACTTAGAAATGTCTGAGCTGTTGCCCTTAAAAGGAGTCATGTTTCTTTATTAAATCCCTTTGTTTGTAAAAGGAAAATAAATTTACTGACAATAACAGGTAATTAACTGTAACCATCACTTATAATTTTTACCTCAGGTTATTATAATTTTTCCTAATTCTGTTACACTAGGACATGTAACACAAAACACCGGTCTCCCTGCTTCTCAGCACATAAAATAATCACTTATTTTTTAAAAGCTATTAAATATTATTGGTTGCCACTACACACACACACACACACACACACACACACTCATATGGGCATGAATATGGTCATACAAACTCTCATATACCAGGACACCTGAATTTTTAAGAAAAGTCTGTTTTGAAGTCATAATGAAGTTGATTTTAATCCCAGAGCCTCTATTTACTCACTGAGTTATCTAGGGTCATGTTTTATAAACACTTGGGAATTCATTGCTAATATTGGGATAATAAGTTTTACCAGCAATTTTATGAGAAGGATCATAGAAGTAATGTTTGGAAGGAACTTAAAAGAGCATTCTGTACATGATAAGAGATGAAGAGATAGTAAATACATACACATTTGTCTAATAGAAATTGTCTAAGATTTTTATCTCCTTGAGAAGAAGAGATTTGAGGCAAATTTTGTGCCATAGACTTTATGCTTTTTCTAATATTTATGTCTTTCTGTGAATATAATGCTTTATATGTAGTAATAATAGGCAAAGTGAAAAGTAAAACTTCATCTCAAATCCCTACAGAGAAAAATATTGTTAATGCATTTGTAATCATTTATTTTTCTCTCCGTTATGTATATAGCAATATATGTTCCTTTTCTGACTTTTAAGATGTATTGATATGCAATAAATCATATTTTAATTACATCTTTAAAAATTACCTCTTATTAAACATATTCTGTATTATCACAAAACTAATTTTGTCTTGATACACTGCATGTAAATCAGGGTAGGCTTGCTTATGTATCTATAACAACAACAGCAACAACAATAACAATAACAAAAACAATACCTCAGGGACTCAAAACAATATAATTTCTTTCCCACCAGTGCTTTAGGTCATTGTAAATTGGTATAGATCTCAGTTCTTTGTAGTTAGCTGAGAGACACAGGTGGTGGGGAGGGAAGGTAATCTCAGCACAAACTTTGAAAACATGAGAAAGCACAGGAAACCACATAATATACCACAGATCTTTCATTTCGAAGCAGAGCACATCATGTCTGTTCACATTTAATTTTAAGAATCAAGTCATGTGGCCATATCAGAGTTCTAGTTAGCAGATTCAACAATGATATTATAAGTCTGGAATGAAAAGAACAGAATTTCTGTTAAATGACTTAATGATAAACACACTCCTTAAAGCAGGGGTTCTCACACTCAGACTTGTATTAGAATAACCTAGAGGCTTATTTTAAACATAGGATACCAGCATTCTCTCCTTCCAGTTTCTCATCCTGTGGGTGTACAGCATATACAGTATAGCCAGAGAAATTGCCCTTTTTTTTTTGTACTGAGATTGAACCCATGAAATGCTGAGCCACATCTTGAGCCCCCCCCCCCCCGCTTTTTTTTTTATTTTGAGGCAGGGTCTTGCTAAATTGCTTAGGGCCTCACTAAATTGCTGAGGCTGTCCTCGATGTTGTAATCCTCCTACCTCAACTTCCCAAGTCTCTAGGATTACAGGTGTGCTCTATCACGCCCAGCTGAAAAATCTCTTTTCTAACCAATTCCCAGGTACTATTGATACTGTTGATCTTGGGAACACATTATGAGAACCACTGCACTAAACTAAAAGTTATTTTCATATTATTCTCCAGTTTAAACACTTTAGCAGTGGCACTAAGATTGACAATAATCACATTTTTGACAAAATATTTCTCAATGCTCAATTTTATTTCAATATTTATCTCAATCTACAACCACTGGTATGTTTATAATTTCCTGAACTAACTTTAGGATCTTCTCCTATGCCAGTTCAATTGATGTATCTATCCTCTAGGTAAAACCTTTATGGATCAGTCTAGCTAGAAGTATTACTTGGACATTTCCCAAAGTTATTCCCATCTTTCCAATGGAAATGATCACACATAGATTTTATTGTAATTTCATACTTGTGCTTTCTCTTCAATCCTCATAAACTGCTTTAAGGCATAATGTCTCATATCAATTTACACAAAGTGAATATTAAAATATTTAATTTTTTAATTAGTGATTTTTACCTCATTTGGAAAAAGCAGAGACACAGTAACAAGACTTAAGTTTATATCACCACTCTTGTCTCAGGAGGTAGTTAAGTGGTAGGTCCTTTAGCACAAGTTCTAGAGCTGCACTACCTGGTTCAAAGCCAATTTGGCTTTTTTTTTTTTTTTTAAGCTGTGTAACATTGTATAAATTTCATCATCTTCTCATGCCTCCTTCTCTTCTTCTGGAAAATGCAGGTGAAAATTACACTCAAGTGATAGGTCTGTCAAATGAGTCAAATGACTTAATTATTTAAAACATTGTATTCAGGGCCTGGCAAGTTGAGACCACCCTAAATTACTGTTAACCATTATAATTATGAAACATCCTCAGGGTGTCTTCTATCTAAAGAATCATATTTCCCTAGCACTATTTTCCTTAATAATCCCTTAGAATTTATCTTTTGCCTCATGCATTCTATGAAAACTGTATTCTCAAAAGTGACCATTTAAATTCTAATTGAATTTCAGGATAAATTTCACATCCCCCTCCTTTTGAAGATTCAATTCTAGAATTTGAGATGGTTTCCCAATGTGATGTTCCAACTATGTTATCTACCTCCATGTCATCTGTATTTGTATTATTTAATTTATCTCCTCCATTGATTCCATTCTTTGTGTTATTTATTTATTGAATCTTCTGGCATTATATGTATGCTTCCTTATCTGCAGAGATACTCTATCTCCTAATTTTACCTCTATACATTTGACTTTAAAATCTACATTGTCAGTTCTACTTCGTTTCCAACATTTTTTCTAAAAAATCTGATCAGTTTGTGAAAATTGCAAATATTTTATGTGAGCTTATTATATACTCAGTACATCACCTGCAATTTCTTATCTAATTCTTACAACCACTTTTTAAAGAGATAGTATCTGTTACCTCCACATTTACAATGGAGAAGCAATGTCTTGAATACAGAGATAATAATTTTTTCTAGCTCCACTGGATTCTATCCCCAATACCACAAAAAAGTACAATAATTTTGAAAGAAAGAATTTTTCCTTAACAAATGAATAAAATATTAAGTAGGGGTAACTGGATTTGAAGCCAGGACTAACTTCAGAGTCCAAATATTTAATCAGTATTATTTTAGAGTATTTACATAGATATTTTCCCTTCATAAATGAGTGATGCTTTTAAGAGCAGCAAGGATTGTCCATCACCCAAATCCTGATGTATCTTTATTTCTGTGTTTATTAGTGACATTATCAGATACCTATAAAATGAAGTTCAAACTTCTAACTAGTCATTGAAAAGTCTTCATGTTCTTGGATTAATTGTGTTTACTTGTGATTTTGCCCATGTTATTTATCAGTTCCAGACAAATTAGCTTAATTATAACTTCCTATAGTGTCTCCAGGCTTTTGCTTTTATAAGCCCAGTTCAAATCCCTGTGAAGCCTTATCTAATGGTTTAATTTTTCTAAATTTCTAGTTACATCTTATCAGATCCCAGATAGAATGTTTTGCTTCCTACTTTTCCCATGGCTAAGATTTATTCCTATTCTTTTCTGCTTATGTCTAAAAAAATTCTATATCCCCCATCTCTCCCACATTCAAATCTATTCAACAAAAACTTTTCCAAAGAACTAATCTTCAACACGTGGCTTCACTATTCAATATATATGGTGGCTACACATTGCCTACAATAAAAATGCCAAACTCATCAGTTACCAATATTTTTCATCATCTTTCTAGTTCTACTCTTTCTTCTAGGCTTATTCTTTCCAATGGAAATGGAAATCATGAGGCAGACTTCTTACTATTTCCTAAATGGGATTCAACCTTTTGCCTATCACCCAGGAAAGCCTTTTTTCTATATATTTTTATTCAAACACTCTGTCATTTTTACAAAAATGTAAAATATTCTTGGGCCCTACTTTGTTCTCTCGTTGCATAGATTAACTTGTGAATCTGACTACTGCAGTTTTCCAAATTAAAAAAAAAGTATGATGCAATCAACTACAAATATTTAGCCAACTGTTAAGTATAGGTTCTGGATTATGGTCATATAGAACAGAGGCTATGCTATACATGTTTTCACTTTACTGTAGTGCTTAGAAAATTGATACTATGATGATTTTTTTAAGATATGCCAAATGTCCTGCTGAAATGACATATTTTTTGTTAGGATAGTTAAGGGAATAACACATGTATTTAATTAATGAACAAAGAATCATAACATATATTCTTCTGAATTTCTTATGAAAAGCCTTTGTGAAATATAACTGTGCAAATATTCAACTCTTCATAATATGATTCTCCGTTAAGCTTGGTACATTTCTTTTTTGCAGAAAATGAAGGAAAGGGAATCTCTTGAGATGACCTATGAATCTGTGGCAAAGTTAAAGATAGATTGGAGAAAGTGGAAAGATAAGAAATAGAAGCGTATTCTTGGAGAATCACTTTCTGTACAGCTCACCACAATTCAGCTTTTGAAATGAGCCATATTAAAAATATATAGAAAAATAAGTTAGAATATTCACTAACATGAAATAGTTGTAAAGCTAAAAAGCTAGATTACTCATTGACTTTGTATTGTAAGAGTACATATTTGATAGTATTAGCTTCCCATATATTAACACTTGTATTAAAATACTGAGAATAGACCAGGGTGTGGGGGTACATGCCCACATGCCTGTAATTCAAGCAACTCAGAAGGATGGGATAGGTGAATCACAAGTTCAAGATGAATCTGAGAAACTCAAGGAGATCCTGCCTCAAAAAAAAAAAAATTCAAATGGCTGGAGATGTAGCTTAATGGCTGAGCACCCCTGGGTTTAATCCCTATTTCCAAAAACTAATTTTAATTAAAAGAAAGATAGAAAAAATTGAGATTATCTGATTTACATTGCCCCTTTACTAGAAGTCTCTACTCTATAACAAGTGTCCATTGACATTTTGTTAATAGTTTTATTCTAGTACCTAGCATAGTGCTTGGATAATGCTAGACACTCAAGAAATGTTTCTTGAATACATGGATAAATAATTTTTTTTCTGTTTGGTAAGTTAAAGTGGAGAGAATATCAAAGTATTTAAGTACCTCATCAAGGCACAGCTTCTTCAGTTTAAGAACTGAAGAAAGAGGAGAAAATAAAAGAGAGAAGGAAAGAAGGAACAAATAAATGAGCAATGAAGGAAGAGTTCCAATAGGAAGTTTTTCACTTAAACCAGCAGGTTTTTAAAGACTATACAAAACAGATGAGGAACCAGGAAATGCTATTTCCATATGTTATATATTTTCAAAAATAACAGCTTTACTCATTGTCAATTAATACCATAAATATCACATTTTATCACGGGCCAAGGTAAAATATATGATAAGACAAGTTTTGTTGCTAACACAATTTAACTCACCTTAGAATATTAACATGGCATTTATGTGATATACTGGTCCCTAAGTTCAAATAAATCTGCTATGTATAAGAAACAACCATGGATTAAATGAATTTAGCCTGCTTTGGGGAAGCTACTGCTGCTAAGCTTGCCACAAGCAAACCACAAAGATTGTCTAGATTCTGTTTAGGAAAAGACATTTGAATATAGCCTTCACAATGTATTCATTTAAATATATTTTATTATATTTTATCCATGTCCTAACATTGACCTATATGTGTTTTAGATCTTTACACCACTTATTTATCTTATACATATAATATTTTTGGCTTCCTAAAATAATCCTTTGGGGTGTCTGGGAAACTTCCTAACAAGAAATTTCAAAGCAGTTTCACATTAAAATCACATTTTTGAATTTTTATATCCCTAGGCAGGTTCTAATGTAAGCAGTATAAAAGTACAAAAGTAGTCTATGTCATATGCTATTTGTCAACCTCCAGTGAAGGGTAAACATTTATCAGCTTCAGTAACAATTCCTGCCTAACTGAGGACTGTCATTTTCAAAGAATATTGATTGATAGAGGTCTCTCCTTAGAAATATAAAATGCATGTGATTTACACACAGCTAAGAAATACAAGCTCATTATTTTTTCCTGACAGGTAGTAATGCCCTTTATAAACTATGGAGATTTTGTTTAAAAAAAGTTACTTAATTGAAAATGAAAGTATATAGTGCTTTATCTAATATTTGTACATGTTTGATAGCAGACTAATTTGCCAGATAAAAATGAGTGGAGATGTATCTTAAGGATATGTATGTTTGTATGTGCACACACATACACACACGCACACACACACACTTATGAAAGCCTTATAATGTCGCAAGAGAAAATTATCATAAACAAGTACCTAAATTTTAGCATATTTTTTCATTTCTCATGTGAGGGTTTAAAATATACCCTAAATTGGAAAAGGCATGTTTACAGACATTGTCCTTAAGGAAATATTTTTTCTAAAAGTGTCACATGAGAAAGTCAAGTATTTTATTATTCACTGATAGGAACCAATCACATCAGTGCAGGCAGAGGCCCAATATAAAAAAATTAATTAGGGTGATTAAAGAGGTGTAAACAGGACCATAGTAAATGAATTTACTAATGGTCTTGTTAATTGCTTGAACAATAATCTGAATTTAGAATTAAAAGAGTAGTTCTGCTCTATTACTTATAAACTCAATGGTCTTGGGGAACCATTTTATTTGTGTATCTTGCTGAATTTATGTCTGTATAGTTCCTATTGCATCTACTTTGTTTTTTAAAGAGGATTAAACATAATAATATATGTAAAAATAAGAGATAATGCATAATCTAAGCTAGGATATCAAGTAGTGCAGAATATCCTCACTAGTGCAGTTGAGAAATAGGTACAAATTCTCTAACTGAATCCTTTTGCCAATGGGAAGTATTCCTGAAGCAGATCTTGTCTTTTTTTTGTCCAGGTTAATTATTAAAAGTGATACTATTAAGCAAATGTGTTTTGATACATTAAACAAGAATCTATATTTTTATAATGTTTACATTATAAAATTTGATTTGCTTTTATTTAGAGGAACTATGCATGCCTTCCACTATTTAAAGAGGTAATTATGTCTCCACTATCTCCCAGATAGACACTTTCAACAATTGTGCATATGGCTCACTTTTGATACACTTTATCAGTATAGTAATAACATTCCCTACATCTAGTAAGATTCAGAACAACAGTTTTTTGTTTTTCAGTACTCGGTATTAAACCCAAGGATTTCTGTATGCTAGATACATATTCTACCACTGAGATACACCCCCTTAGGAATAGCAATTGACTTGCATGATTTCCAATTAAATAATATTTGAATCCATGTAGTTCTCATAATTGATTGCTCTTTCCAGGATTAATTCTAAATTTTAAGTTGATAACTGTTTAATTATATCTCATTGGTTGTGATATTGTCATTAAGACATCCATAGCTGGATTTTATTTATTTTTTTTTCTTTTTTATTGATTTTATTATTTTTTAAATACACGAAAACAGTGGAATGCATTACAATCCTTATAACACTTATAGAGCACAATTTTTTATATCTCTGTATATAAAGTATGTTCTCGCCAATTTATGCCATTATGCCTGTACTTTTTTGCATTACAATTCTTAATACACATATATACCACAATTTTTCATATCTCTGTTTGTATGTAAGGGATGTTGACACCGAATTCAAGTCTTCATACATGTACTTTGTATAATGATGACCATAACATTCCACCATCCTTGCTAATCTCCTTCCCCCTCCCTTTCCCTTCCACCCCTCTTCCCTATCTAGAATTAATCTAATCCTCCCATGCTCTTCCTCCATACCCCACTATGAGTCACCCCCCACCTCATATCAGAGAAAACATTTAGCATTTGTTTTTCTGGGATTGGCTGACTTCACTTGGCTTTATTGTTTCCAACGCCATCCATTTACCTGCAAATGCCATGATTCTTTTTAAATGATGACTAATATTCCATTGAGTATAATTGCCACATTTTTTTATCCATTCATCCACTGAAGGACATCTAGGTTGGCTCCACAGTTTAGCTATTATGAATTGTGCTGCTATAAACATTGATGTGGCTGTGTCCCAGTACTATGCTGTTTGTAAGTCCTTTGGGTATAGTCCAAGAAGAGGAATAGCTGGGTCAAATGGTGGTTCCATTCCCAGATTTCCAAGGAATCTCCATACTGCTTTCCATATTGGCTGCACCAATTTGCAGGCCCACTAGCAGTGTATGGGTGTACATTTTTCCCCACATCCTTGCCAACACTTGTCGTTGTTTGTATTCTTAATAGCTGCCATTCTGACTGGAGTGAGATGGTATCTTGGAGTAGTTTTGATTTGTATTTCTCTAATTGCTAGAGATGATGAGCATTTTTTCATATATTTGTTAATTCATTGTATATCCTCTTCTGAGAAGTTTCTGTTCATGTCCTTGGCCAATTTATTGATTGGGTTATTTGTTTTTTTGGTGCTTAGCTTCTTGAGTTCTTTATATACCCTAGAGATTAGTGCTCTATCTGATGTGTGAGGGGTAAAAATTTGCTTCCAGGATATAGGCTCTCTGTTCACCTCACAGATTGTTTCTTTTGCTGAGAAGAAAAATTTTAGTTTGAACCCATTCCATTTATTGATTATTGTTTTTAATTCTTGTGCTATAGGAGTCTTATTAAGGAAGTTGGGGCCTAATCCCACAAGATGAAGATTAGGGCCTACTTTTTCTTCTGTTAGATGCAGAGTCTCTGGTTTAATTCCTAGGTCCTTAATCTACTTTGAGTTGAGTTTTATGCATGGTGAGAGATAGGGGTTCAGTTTCATTTTGTTGCATATATTTCCAGTTTTCCCAGCACCATTTGTTGAAGATGATATCTTCTCTCCAGTGTATGTTTTTGGCACCTTTGTCTAAAATAAGGTAGTTGTAATTTTGTGGGTTAGTCTCTGTGTCCTCTATTCTGTACCATTTGTCTACCAGCCTGTTTTGGTGCCAGTACCATGCTGTTTTTGTTACTATTGCTCTGTAGTATAGTTTAAGATCTGGTATAGTGATACCACCTGTTTCACTCTTCCTGCTTAGAATTGCTTTAGCTATTCTGGGTCTCTTATTTTTCCAGATGAATTTCATGATTGCTTTTTCTATTTCTGTGAGGAATGCCATTGGAATTTTGGTTGGAATTGCATTGAACCTGTCTAGTGCTTCTGTAGTATGGTCATTTTGATAATATTAATTATGCCTATCCATGAGCAAGGTAGATCTTTCCATCTTCTAAGGTCTTATTTGATTTCTGTCTTTAGGGTTCTGTAGTTTTCATTGTATAGATCTTTCACCTCTTTTTTTAAGTTGATTCCCAAGTATCTTTTTTTTTGAGGATATTGTAAATGGGGTAGTTTTCCTCATTTCCCTCTCAGACGATTTGTCACTGATATACAGAAATGCCTTTGATTTATGGGTGTTGATTTTATATCCTGCTACTTTGCTGAATTCATTTACTAGTTCTAGAAGTTTTCTGTTGGAGTTTTTTGGGTCTTTTAGGTATAGAATCATATTGTCAGCAAATAGTGCTAGTTTAAATTTTTCTTTTCCTATACTTGTTCCATTAATTTCTTATGTCTTTCTAATTCGTTTTTCTTTTAGTGTACTACCTCCCTCTGCTGGTTTTCACTGTTGCTTTTCATTCTCTCTTCATGTAATGTTTTGCCAACGATGTTTTGTAGTGCCGGTTTTCTAGCTGTAAATTCTTTTAACTTTTGTTTATCGTGGAAGGTTTTTATTTCATCTTTAAATCTGAATCTTAGTTTTGCTGGATACAAGATTCTTGGTTGGCACCCATTAGCTTTCAGAGTTTGAAATATGTTGTTCCAGGATCTTCTAGCTTTCAGGGTCTATGTTGAAAAATCTGCCATTATCCTAATTGGTTTACCCCTATATGTAATCTGATTCCTTTCTATTGTGGCTTTTAAAATTCTCTTCTTATTCTGTTTGTTGGGTATTTTCATTATAATGTGTCTTGTTGTGGATCTGTTTTGATTTTGCATATTTGGCATCCTGTGGGCTTCTTGGATTTGGATTTCTGTTTCATTCGTCATGTCTGGAAAGTTTTCTGATATTATTTCATTGAACGGATTGCTCATTCCTTTGGTTTGGACCTCTATGCCTTCCTCTATCCCAGTAACTCTTAAATTTGGTCTTTTTATGCTATCCCATATTTCTTGGACGTTCTGTTCATGGCTTCTTATCATTTTCACTGTGCTATCTACATTGTTTTCAAGATGATATACTTTGTCTTTGTTGTCTGATTTCCTCTCTTCTAAGTGGTCTACTCTGCTTGTGATGCTGTCATTTGAGTTTTTAATTTGGTTTATTATTTTTTTCATTTCAAGGATTTCTGTTGTTGTTTTTTTGTATAACCTCTGTCTCCCTATAGAGTTGATCTTTTTCTTCTTAGATTTGTTTATGTAGCTCATTGTCAAAGTGATCTTTCGCTGTCTGTATTTGCTGTATAATGTCTTCTTTGAAATTTCAAAACATATGAATCATGTATATGCTAAAATATTTCTCTGAAATTTTTTCTGCTGTTGCTGTTAATTTTTCTAATGATGTATTTTCTTGAATTGTTTGTGGTACTTTCTTTCCTTGTCTTTTCATGTTTCTTGGATTTCTTTACAGCTCTGTGGGACTGGTGTGTTATTGTTTTTACCCTATAGATTTGTAGTGTTCTTATATAGTTCCAAGATCTCTCCTATGTGGGCAAGGACAATGTTGAAAGTTCCCACTATCAACAATACATCACCTATGAGCAAATTATTGTTGTTAAGAAACTTATAGTTAGTCTCAATGTCTAGAAATGTTGGATTCAATTATTATTTAAAATACAATCAATAGTTTCTTAAAACATGTACACTTTCTGGTGGTGAACAGAGAACTGGGGGTCGGGCATATGAATTTATGTTAAGCAGGAAAGGTGTGAGGGTATGGGGTTAATGTAACTTAGGAAATTTGGAGTGGAACTCTAATGAAGAGGGTTAGTAGCAGGGGAATAGACAGGAGGTAATTTAGGGTAGACAAATACATGGGATGACAGTAGAATGCATAAAAACAAACACACATATATATATATTTAGAAAATTGCAAGAAGTAAAAATAGTAAAAATTAGGAGGTTGAAAGAAGAAGAGAGAGAGGAAGAAAAATAAAAAAGGAAAGAAAGAAAAGAGAGAAACAAAAGGGGGGGGGGCTTATGCAATTTCTCTATTTTATATTATTCTGGTGACCCAGTTCTTAAAATTCTATTTTGTGCAAAGTTCTTGGTTTCATATATGTTGGGGTTGTGAGGACTAGAGGAGGAAAGGTAGAAGAGAAAGAAAGAGAATAAAATGGAAGAGAAGAAAACAAACAAACAAACAAAAAAACACTCTTAGAATTCCATTTTCTTCTCTTCTTTTCCAGTAGGTGGAGTTGTGTATTCTAATCTTTAGTCTCTGCCCTTAGGGTGGTGGAATTAACCAGTGTGAAAAGGCTTGAGCTCTCCCTCTCCTGCCTGGAGTTTCCCTAATCTTGGTTTCTCTGAGTTGCTCCCAGTTTTTAGACTCCTTCCCTCTCTTGCTTATCAGGTCTCAATTGCAGGAATTCTTGCTCTCTGCCCTAGGTTCCCACCAGGTGGGCAGTGCCCTGGTCGCACTGCATTCCTATTCAAATGAGAGCTCTTTGGGGGCTGATAGTCACTTTGGGGAGTTATCACAGCTGGGGTGAGGGGGAGTTGGAAACCAGGTACCTGTTCAGTAGCAGGTCCAGCTGATAGCCACACCCCCCAAAAGATGGCAAGAAAGGTTTTCCAAGATGGAGTCCATCTATTTCCCGTGTTGGGGTGCCTGGTGAGGTGGGGGAGCTGATATGTCCTTGTGCTGTGGCTAGAATGAGGTCTGGTGACCTGCACGGGAGTGGAGCATAGTCTGGAGTTCTGCAGCTCTGCAGAGATGCTGATTTGATGTTTTTGCTTCACTGCTTGAGAGCCAAGCGTGTGCTCAAAATGTGGGCTTTCGGACTGGAGTTTGGAGTCTTACCAGAAGTCAGAGGCTCTGAGTTCTGCATGGTATTTGCAGCTCTGGTGGATTCTGTGAAAATCCGCTGTATGAGGTCCTGTCATATACCCTGAGATGTTGTATTCCGTCAAGGTGAGACCTCATGGAGAAGCTGCCTGATTACTTTCTGGGATTCATGCACAGAGCAGCCAGAATCGGTATCTCCTCTACTCCACCATCTTGGATCCTCCCCTAGATTTTATTTAAAATAATAAGAGGTATTCTTTCCAGCATGGTAACGTCTTTTATTATAAAAGCTGAATTTAAAATAACAAATCATTATACAAATAGCATCCAAATCATTGACAAGATATATTTAGTAGAAGCAATACAAATAAGAGTTATGGGAACCTTAGCTAATTATCAATTGATAATGACACAAGGCCATTCTTCATCTTTCTTTGAGTAGGGTGTTCTGCCACTTTTGTGTTTTAAAATGTTATATTGTAGTACAGGTTCAACATTTTTTCTGTGAACCTATTATGGAAGACATTGGCAAGCTATGCTGAAAGTATGACATTTTCATACATATCAAATTAATGATAGTATCAATAAAAATAATGAACTTCTGTTGTTGGTTAACTTGATAACCTCACTATGTAATATCATTTATTCCATGTAATCAGAAGTTTGCATAGGTTATTTAGTTATAGGAGGTGTATAAGTTGTGTTTGTGGTGAAAAAGCATGAGGATTTCCTCAAAATATTAATTTAGGATAAGAGATAACATCTCTAATAGGATTTGCATATATTGAAGGGGAAAACATTATCATTAAATATGTCAGCAGGTTTCAAAATCGTAATACACACTTAACTACCATCACACACAAATGCATACACAGTCTGCAGTATTATAGATGTATTGAAATTATAAGTGGTTTTGACAGATAACTAGATAGATGGATGAATGGATGGATGGATGGATAGATAGATAGACAGAATGCTTAGCAATGGGAATCCTCTCTTCATCCATATTACCAAATATAGCATATCAGAATTCCTAGAACAATTTTGCATACCAGTGACTTCATTAGGAATGAAAGCAACCTTCTTGTTAACTACTAGTTCAGAAAAGGGTAGCAAAAATTTTTGGAATATAAAGAATTATAATTCTATTTTTTCTTTGATCGGATGCATTACAAAGATACAAAATTTGTAATTCCTAAGACCATGTTTGACTAAGGCATTGACTTTAAATTGCATTATTTATTGACTATGGTGTTAAAGTTTATTTAATGTTTATTAGAGCATTTTGATCCCAAGAACAAGATTCTGATGCCCATATCTCTCTTTTAGGTAATTATTTTTAGATGAAAAGATCATTATTATCCCAATGACATTGTAAAATTTATGCTTTTGTCATTAGAAAAAGACTTGATATCGATTAAAAGAAGATATTACTGTTTTAAATTTATCATCATAAACTTACAAAACAAGTTGGTAGTTTGACTCAAAGTTATTCACTTGTGCTTATTAAGCCCTATGGATTTTAAGACTTACTTAATGACTGTATGGAGATGATATTTCAAATGTCTTAGGATATGTGAACAACATAGTTCAGCTGTACAATTTGATCTATATTTGTTCATTTTATGGGATGTAATATATTTCACATTTATTTGATTTATCGTTACAGAGTAAAATTTAATTCAACACATTTTCTTCCTGAGTTATAAATGAATTATGTTAATAGTCCCTCTGAGTAAAGGCCTAGACAAAATACATGTGGTCAATAACCATTTTGTATGAAATAATCATATAAAAAGCATACTTTAGAGAACTCTCTATACTTGAATATTTCTTCATAAATCAAATTTATGAAAAGGATAAGAACAGAACAGAAATTTATTTGAAACGTTTCAGCTTTAATGGCCTTGTAAATTAAGTTAACTTTACCCATTGTATTAACCTCATTGAGTTTTTGCAGATAGGAAATGTCTAATTTAATTTTGAAATTATCATCATTATTATTTTAAAATGCACAATTCTTAATTGTATATTTATACTTTTTAGTTTGATCAATTAATCGAGGGAATTTTCTCAAGAAGTAAAATTTTGCATGTCTCCAGTTTGAATTTCAAGTGTTGGAACTAATTTTCTCATTTCATATATAGTAATACTTTCAAATGTTTCTATTTTTAGTGTTTATTCTTTCTTCTCCTGCATTTTTAAGGTATATAACATGGTGTTATGAAATGCATATACATAATAAAATGATTACTGTACTGAAGCAAACTATTTTATGTGCCATCCATAGTTATTTTTCTTAAACATGGTAATACCTAAAATACATTCTACTAGAAAATTTTCATTATATAATATAGTACTGTTAATTATAATTCTCATGGTGACTATTATGTCTCTAGATTTATTCACCTTATCTAACTGCAAGTTTTTACACTTTGACCTAATTCTCCCCATTTCTTCTAAACTTTAAAATGTATTGCTAATCTTTCTTAAATTATTCCTAGAGAATGGAAGTAAAGGGAATACTTCCAAACTATTTTTATAAGGCTAGCTTCACCTTAATACCAAAGCCTGATACCACAAAACACCACAAGAAAAAAAAAAAACATGACTGGAACATAGGTGGAAAAATATACAATAAATATTCTCAAAACAAATACAGCAGCCTCTCTAGAGATTCCAAGTCATAATGAAATGGTATTCTCCTCAGATAGATTACACACAGAAAACAATCAATATAACAGAATGTAATATAAAAAAATCATGATCTCAGTGAATGCAGAAAAAAAAACATTCAATGAAATTAAAAATATTTTCATGATAAAAACTCTCAACAAAAGAGATGTAGAAGCAAATTTCTTCAAGAAAATAAAGTCCATATATGAAAAGCCTGCAGCTCATGTCATGATCAATGGGAAAAATTCAGTTTTTCCTCTTAAGATCTGGTACAAGGCAAGTATGCCCACTGTTGCTATTTCTATTTCACATAGTACAAGAAGTACTATTAAGAACAACTAGACAAAACATAAAAAATAAATAAATACATTTCTTCCATATCTGAAAGGAAGAAGAAAAATTATGACTGTTTTGCAGATGATGTGGTTCTCTATATAGAAATCTTTGATTCCATAAAGTCTGCTATAACTTCTGGGTTACATGCCTGTATTCCTAGATACTCCTAACTACTCATGGAATAAAATCCCCAGAATAAAAATAAAAATAAAAACAAACCAACAAACAAAACAAACAAATGAGGAAAGTTGTTAGAACTTAAAATGATTCAATAAGTACATGACACAAAATCCACATAAAAATCAGTTCCATTTCCCAACATAAAGATCTATCAAAAAACCAATCAAAAATATAATTCCATATAAATTGTAAGGCATCCTTCTGTCATATATAACAAATTAGAATTATTTTTTTTAAAAAAAAAAGTTGAAAAAAATATAATTCCATTTATGATAAGCATCAAAAATAGTCAAAGAGATCAAAGATGTGCTTACTGAAAACTATGTAATTTTGATGGATTGGAAAAAGATGATGAAGACACAGATAAGTGAAAAATATTAAATATTTTTAGATTGGAAGAAATGATATTGTTAAAATGTCCATACTATACACACATTCAATGTTATTCCTATGGAAATTCCAGTGGCATTTTTACAGACATATAAAAAATAAAATTCATATGGAATCACACAGATGACCTCAAATATCCAAAACAAATTGAGAAATAAAAGCAAATTTGGAGATATTATAGTTCCCAATTTCAAATTATATTACCATGTTATAGTAACCAAGCATTATGATATTAAAACAAAAAGAGATACAATGAACAAGTGAACAGAATATAGAGCCCAGAACTAAACCTAAGCATATATGATCAACTGATATTTGACAAGGCCACCAAGAAAACACAAAAGATTATCTCTTGAATAAATGGTGTTGGGCAAATTGTATCCTTATGATGTGCCATTCATACAAACCAAATAAAAATGGATTAAGGATGTAAATATACCATCTAAAAACATAGATCCCCAAGAGGAAAATAGGAAAAGCTTCCTTAATATTTTGTTGGCAGATAGATAGATATTTAGTTGTGTAAGTTCTTAACATATTTTGGCTATTAATCCTTTATCAGGTAGAAAGTTTGCAAATACTTGCTAAAAACCTATTATATATATATTTGCTAAGTCTGTTACATTTATTAAATTTCAGCTTTTTATTATTTTTCATTCTAATTTGTTATATATGACAGCAGAATGCATCACAATTTATATTATACATATAGAGCATAATTTTTCATATCTCTGTTCACAAAGTAGAGTCACACCATTTGCTTCCTTATACATCTACTTAGGATAATGATGTCCATCTAATTCTATTGTCTTTCCTACCTCCATGCCCCCTCTCTTCCCCTCCCTCCCCTCTGCTCTATTTAGAGTTGCTCTAATCCTCCCATGCTCCCCCCCAAACCTATTGTGAATCAGCATTCTTATATCAGAGAAAACATTTGGCATTTGATTTTTGGGGATTGGCTAAATTCACTTATCATTATATTCTCCAACTCCATACATTTACCTGCAAATGCCATGAATTTATTATCTTTTAATGCTGAATAGTATTCTATTGTGTGTGTGTGTGTGTGTGTGTGTGTGTGTGTGTGTATATATATATATTGCATTTTCTTTATCCATTCATCAACTGAAGGGCATCTAATTTTTTATATATATATATATATATATATACATATATATATATATACACACACACACACACACACACACACACACATATACATATATACATATAAATACACATATATATACATACACAGAATATATATATGTATATACATATATATGTATACACACACCTACATACACACATATACATATATATAATTTTTTTAACCCAGTGGCACTTAATCACTGAGCCACATCCCTATCCCTTTTTTATTTTGTATTTTGAGACAGAGACTTTCTTCATTGCCTAGGGTGTTGCTAATTTGGCCTCGAACTTGCAATCATCCTACCTCAGACTCCTGAGTTGGTGGGGCAATGATAATTTTGCATATCTTACCAAAAGCTCTTTAAAAATTCAATAAAGTTTCATACCTCACCAAAAGCAAAACAAGTGGGGCTACATCAAATTAAAATCATTCTGCACAGGATAGAAAATAATCAACAAAATAAAAATGAAGTCTAGGGCTGGGGCTGTAGCTCAATGGTAGAGTGCTTGCCTCACACCTGTAAGACACTGGGTTCAATCCTCAGCACTACATAAAAATAAATAAATAAAGATATTGTGTCCATAAAAAATATATATTTTTAAAAAATAAGCTTCTTGTTTTTTAGCAAGTATTTGCCAACTTTATATCTGATAAATGAGTAATATCGAAAATATGTTAAGAACTTACACAACTAAATAACAATTACAATGACAAATAACACAAAAAGAGGCCAAAATGCCTGAATAGTTGTGGTTTTTTTTTTCCAAAGAAGACATTCAAATGGCTAAGAGGAATGCGAAATTGTGTTTAAATTCACTGGTCATCAGGGAAATCTTAAAAAAATTAATGTAAGTTTAATAAGTCAAACACAGGAAAAAAAGTGCTACTTGATTTCATTTATGTGTGGAATAAAAAAAAACAATTATGTGAATACATAGAAACAGAATGTAGAACAGTTGTTATGAGGGCTCAAGGAGATAGAGCAAATAGGGAGAAATAGGTCAAAGAATACAAACTTGTAGGTATATATGATATATAAAGCTAGAGGTCTAATGCATAATTAATCTTTTAATTTATTTAAAACATATTTCATCAAGATATATCTGACCCATTTTGAACATCTTGTATCATTTTCATACAGTAGAATTGGCAATTTTTTAAATAATTTTTGTTTGCTTATTCAACACCCATGTTATAAGATAGTGAATTTAGTACCTTTTTAAGTAGTTCTTAGTCATTAAAACATCACTATGGGAGCAAACTATGTAAACTTAATAACATTCCCACATAAATAACTTGTACATTTGGATATGGGCTATGTAACAATAGTTTTAGAAATGTGAGAAATTCAAATTATTTTTCAGAATATCAAATAGGTACATATGTCTGTCACTAATTCTGTTAAATTTTTACAAATATATAAAGAATGGTAATTGAGACTGGCTTGGTGTTAGATGCTGAAAATACATTATATCTAAGAGTTCATATTGTTCTCCCTCTAACCCTCAAAAAGAGAAAATAGAAAAGCTAACCACAAAAACGAATTTGGTTCAATGAATACTCTTTTGTAAGGTTTGATTTGACTTATAAAATAGCCCTGATGACTATTGAGTGGCTCAGCTCATGCACACCAAAGAAGTTATAGGAATGCTATTGATTTTGTCTTCTCATTTTAATACTTTCCTTATTAATGAGCATCATGGATACTGTATTTCCTTAACATTTAATTTACCTTTTTAATATTAAAGCATTTAAATATGTAAAAATTGAGAAAAATTAATACTATATAACCTGACACAGTAAAATTAATTTATATGGCATGTACTATAAGCACACCCTGAGTTCAGGGACCCTGTCTTTCTTACATACTAGTTATCACTATTAGGTCTTGGAATACAGTAAGTGCCCATCCGTTCTGGGTGAATTATGTTTAAGAAAAACATTGATTTGTTAATCAGAAAGTAATGACATTGTTATTTCCTTAAAATATTTTTTAAGGAATTTCAGGTCCCTCAAAATGGTTTTTAATCTCTCTATAGTTTATGTATATATATGCATTTTTTTCATGGTAGGATAAGTCGGTAGTATATTATAGAATTCATCAGGTTATAAAAGATCAGAGATTGAAAAAAGACATGGGCCATAAACTTTTTTTAAAATATTTTTTAGTTGTAGATAGATACAATACTTTTATTTAATTAATTTATTTTTATTTGGTGCTGAGGATCGAACCCAGTGCCTCACAGGTGCTAGGAAAGTGCTCTACCACTGAGCCACAACCCAAGCCTGGCTCATAAGCTCTAGAAGTATTCAAGAAAGCAATTGCACCCCAAGCTTTTAGACATTGACTGATTGATAACATTTATTCAGTTAAATAAATTAAAAGAAATACAACCAAGACTTTCAGGCAGTGACAATAGCTTAAGTAAAAACACATTTATTCAGTTAAATCAATTAAAAGAAATATGACCAAGAATTTCACACAGTGACAATAGATTAAGTAAAGACACAAAAGTAAATCTACATGTAATAGGCTGAAAGCATAATGTGCATATGTACAAAATCTAAAAGACAAATTTCTGCCAAAATAAATTTTTTTATATTATTTTACATTAAAATATATAAATGAATATTACCATAATTAGCTTAATTTTGCAACCTATAGGTTTCATTTTTACTTGTTTCATTTAGTACAAAGGCACAGAGATATAGAATTATATGAGTATAATATTTTGGCAACCTATGTACAATTTACTGAAAATTTCATCTATTTCATTCTTCATCACATGGCACTCCCTCACATGGAGAAACTTCTAATGAGAAACTGAAAAAGAATCTCAGAGCTTAAGGCAATTTGCATTTGGCTTATATAAGCCTCTGGAAGCTTAGTTCTATCAAGATTATGTGCACCTTTGTAAAGCTTTCAATTTCAAGCTGTTTTTGTGATTCACATATACCCCAATTTAGTTTAATTATTTTTGAAATCATAAGAATATGTGGATGCAATGACTGATAAGTTGCAAAGAGAAATAATGAATGAAGATATAATTCAGAGCTCTTGGTATGATGATCAAAACAGAGTAAGCAGGGGAAAATCATTGCATTCCTTATGAATCAGTTTTTCTGCTACTTTCTTCACCTAACTGTTCACAAAGGAACCAAACTATTGTGTTATCAGGGATGTAGCTTCCCCTTCTATCTAAAGATACATCAATTAAAAATGATCTTTTTAATGAAGCACTTTAAACATGGATGATTATTAACTATTTACATATTAGTCTAAATTAGGATACAAACGTTTTAGCTAGAAAAATATATGCTTAAAGTCCATCCAGATGTGCCAAGATTTGTGAAATATGTGCGTGTATGTGTGTATGTATGTATCTGTAATTGTTGTTTTACTGGTAATTGAATCTGGGGGTACTTTACCACTAAGTTACATTCACATTCCTTTTTATTTTGAGACAGGGTCTTGCTAAATTGTTGAGGATCTCATTAAGTTGCTGAACCTGGTATTGGACTTGTTATCCTCCTGCCTTAGCCTCCTGAGTAGCTGGGATACTTGGCATAGGTGTACGCCAACACACCAGGCTTATTTTTAAGAGAAATGTAGAAAAACCTTTAAAAGAGAATGAAATTCAGAGCTTTCATTGAATTGATAACTTTATGTAGACTATCATTTGTATTAGAAGTGAAAATCAGAACAAAGAGCAAAATGCAACAGGTAACATTTAATATTTTTAAAGAGAATTTCAGGAAACCAGACCTAGTCACTCCTACCAGTAAAAGTAGAAATAATCTATTTAGCAGCGTTTGCTATAATTCATTACCTTGTCCTTGGAAAAGTTCTTATTAATTAAGGAAAAGAAGGAAACATGCTTATCTAGATATGCTACAATAATTCTAAATAAATAATAAACAAACCAAGGATATCCCTTGTTGTTACTGTTGTTTAGAGTTTTTCTGGAAAACCTAGCCAATATTTTAGGACAAGAGAAATAGAAAAATAAGGTGTTTATACTGGAAAGAATGAATTGAAATATCAACTTTTGAAAACAACATAATTTTCTTATATTTAAAACCACTTTTAAAATTAGAAAATGTAAAGAAATAATATAATATATGCAGCATAGTTATAATTTTTTATTTTAAAGTCCACATATAAGCGAGATCATCAAATTCTATGTGTGGCTTATTTCATGTAGTGTAATATCTTCCAAGTTCATTCAGATTACAGCAAATGGCAGGATCCCCTCTCTTTTTAAGGCTAACAAATATCCCATTGGATATACATATGGAGAAAGAATAAACCCTGTTTACCAGGGTCGATGGTGGGGTTGGGCAATGCAAACAAGAATATAGATGTCAAAAGACAAAAAGGCAAATATGTAGGTTAAAAAATTCAAAATCTGATGCATAACAAAAGAGTTGTATTTAATAATAATGTATCATGTTCAGAAGTTTTGCTAAATTAGTAGATTATAGTTGCAAAATGGGTAACTGTGAAATAATGACTGTTAATTTGTTCCTTTATAGTAAGAATTTTACTGTGTACATATTTTATAACATCACATTATGTACCTTAAATATTACATAATAATATTTACTTAAAAATGAATAGTTACAAAACCAATAGATTTCTTAGAAGTAGATAAGAAAGCATAAGGACTAAGCAAAGTAAGCCAATCCCAAAAAAACAAAGGCCGAATGTTCTTTCTGATAAGAAGATGCTAACCCATAATGGGAAGGGGGTATGGGGAAAGTGGAGGAACTGTGATTGGGCAAAGGGGAAGGAGCGGGGGAAGGGGCTTGGGGGCAGGAAAGATGGTGGAATGAGATGGACATCATTACTGTAGGTACATGTATAACTGCATATATGGTGCAGAGAAATGAAAAGTTGTGCTGTAGTTGTGTACAATGAATTAAAATGCATTCTGCTGTCATATATTCCTAATTAGAATAAATAAATGCATATTTTTTAAAAAATAAAAGTATAGGGATTATTTGGAGAAAGCTTAAACTTATATAATTACATGAATAGCAACATGAAAAAAGACATATATAATGACAATGTTGGTTCTTCCAAAATTATTCAATACATTCCAAGTTATTTCAATGAATTCATATGCATGCACAATCATACGTATCTACATGAATCTGTATTTTTACATAAATTTATATGTATACCAATTATTTTAGAGGACATACTAGAACCCTAGCAAGAAATAGAATTTAACCTCAGATGATTGAAATGAAGAGAATTTTATTTAAAAAATTGCAGAATAATATAGTACCAAATAAGTGGCAGTGATTGAGCTAGAAAGGAGCAACAGTAGGAAGCAGTTATTATCCCCAGGGCTTCCTGGAAAGGAAAAAAAAAAAAAAAACAGAATGAAAAAAAGGTGAATGGAACTTAGAGCTACACTAATAGAGGAAATATTGTTCTTAGTAGGACTCAGGCGCTACAATATGCAACTCTAAAACAGGGGAATTATAGATGAAACATTTGTCTAGACTTTTCTTTCAATCTCCAGCTGGTTCTTCTCATTGACTTAATGCAAACTGGGATCTAGCCAAAAAATGATCACAGGAGCTGCAGTATGAAAGGGTCATCCACTTAGGGAAACTGCAGGGAAGAGCAGAAATGAATAGGGGTGAACACACTAAAAATAAATCATGCAAAAGGCAAGAGATCCAGTTGTTAAGATGATTCTAAATTTATTTTAAATGCAAATGAATGAAAATAGTCAAGAAATTACTTTTAAATTGGTGACTTGCTTAAGCAGATTCTATTACAAAACATTCTGACACAGTGTGACTTGGTACTAGAGAAATAGTTTAATCATATAGAATAGATACTTGAAAAATTCCCTTTCATTTACCAAATGTAGTACCCAATAATGGTAGCACTTTATATCTGTGAGAAATAGTAAGTTAGCTAATAAGTTAGACTGAAACCTTTATCTGCGGAAACCTAGTGCCACAGCAAATACTAAAATAATTTCCAGATAACAATGTTTTAATATGAATAGGTAAAACTTTTAAAATACTATGTCACAATGTAATGGGATATTTTAATACTATTAAGGTGTTGTAAAACCTAGAAGCTATTAAAAAAAAAAGACTTACATATTTAAAAAAATATATATTAAGTTTTTTTCTTTGATGAAGGCAGCATTAAAAAGTAATAAAACATGACACATTAGGGAATCATATTGATAATAAAAATCAACAACCACACTATGATAAAATTCCTACAATGAATATTAAAAAATTTATTGAAGCAAAGTATTTAAACAATGACTACCTATTTTGGTCAGGTAATCACTTGAAAAAATTACCAGTAGACAATTAAATTAAAAATAAGCACAATGCCACTAATGACTAATGTAAAGTATAATATCCTGTGATTATGAGAGTTCATTGAAATGGTCTCTTTGTTTCTTTTGGGTGGAAGAACAACTTACAACATTTTAAATGGGAGTCTGGCATTATCTTTCAAAATATGAAATTGTATATATACTTGATCCTGATATTTCACATTTAAGAATTAGGTAGTCCTATTCTTATACTTATGTATATCTAAGGCAAATGTCTAAGGATTTTCACTCAAACATTGTTTATCATAGCTCCAGTATTTTCCATACTGTGGAATGCTAGGCAGAGATGTCTCTATCATTGGATTGTAGCTGACATAAAATCTGGGTCCAGGGGTGCTTGGGTTTCTTTTTAATTTTCTTCACTATTATAACCATAATGAGTGGTATAATCCTTGACTTATGATAGGTACCTAATAAATAGTTGCAAAGTTATTAATAAATGCATTAATGCATTATTGAAAAAAATTAAATATAATCAGTATGTGTGTATGTATGTTTAAGTTTTAAAGCTATACTTTGCTGAAAACGTACTTTTTGCCAGTCATTGTTCTGAATGCTGTACTTGCATATTTTGTACTTGATTCTTTCAAAGACACACCCCCCCCCATGTTACTGATGGGGATGAAGAAATTACATTCCTTATTTAAACCTATAGATCCACTGAGTAATGGAGCAAAAATTTGTTTTTATATTCCTGAGCACATTTTATGAAGGTATATAGAGAAAAAGATACATAGATGCATAGGTAGTGTACAGGTATTTGATCAAATTAGTTAGATGCATTGATAAATGGATGGTTGGATCAATATGTGGATATACTGATAACAGAGGATCTGCCAACAAGTGTTACCTCTAGACAATGGGACTACAGTGTCATAGAGTTGCAGCATCCTTTCATTGTTCACTTTATATATTTCTGCAATATTTTAATTTTCCACTACAATAAGCACATATAGCTTTTATAATAAAAGTGTTAAAAAGCCAAATATTAGATACAAACTTATAAAATAGAAAAAAGCTGGCAGAGCTTAAAGATGAACTCTTGGAGCCAAGAGCATAATCCAATCCACTTTCTCTCAGAGAAAAATTTCTTGTAAAAAATCGGAAACTCATCATATTTGTACCAGAGTGAAAACAGGGTACATTTGGTCAATCCAAGTCCAGAATCCAAAGAGGAACTGGAGTTGTGGGTAATGAGTCAGACTTGAGAGGATAGAGTAATTGAGATTGTTATATACCAAGCTCTTGGGTATGCAATCATCAGTAGAGACAAGGAACTTGGGAGACAGATATTTGAGAGAGGATGATCTTTCGAAATCCAGAAGATGTGTGAATTATTAGTATTTAGCTTATCAGTTTTAACCTTTCCCTGGCCACCAAAGGCAGGGAAGAAATTAAAACTTGCAAATAGTTAAAATAAACATATATTTATTACAATTAAAGTTCTCAATTTTCAAGTTGCATCTTACTCTTTGTCCATATATGTAGACCATATTAGCATGTTATAGCAAATAAAGTCCTAACCTTTGTCTAATCATTCCTTGATATTACTAGTCTCTACTCAAAAAGGGTTACTTTTGAAATACAGTATATGTACTTATATATTACACTTATATTAGTGATTATATTATTTGTAAATATGTGTATAACATGCCTGAATTTTCCTTTGTAACTGAATATGTTTCTCATTTTCATATTTCAATTTTAAAAATATTTTTAAATTGCCACTATTCAAGTCTGAGTTTTTGCAAGATGGCAAGGCTTTCATTTACTTGAATCTTCCAGACATTCAGGTATGCAGACACTTAGTGCAAGATTTCTGAAAAACATACCTCATCCAAGTTCTAAGGAGTTTAATTTTCCTACCCTAAGTCTGAGAGTACTTGAACATATTTTTTCTGTAGACATCAGTGAATGTTATTTTCAAACATGTATTCTATGCAAACCACTGTGCTATTTTGTGGAGTATAAGTCAAAGTTTAGAGACAATGAATAAAACATTAGTTTTCCTGTGTCTTGAGTATAAACTTGAGTATTTTCAATCTGAATTAAAAATGTACTAACTTTGTCATCATCACTCATCTGCTTCTTGATTAACCTGCAAATGCTCTCTAATTTAGAAATTAATGCTTCTTTCCCTATCACTTAAAAAATCTGATCTGGTTCCTAGAGCATGAGATGTTCTTCAAATCAAGTCTCATTTTTGAATGTATGATCAATAAATTTTTTAAAAACCTTTTTTTTTTTAATACAATAAGGAACTGAAGCACATTTTGCTTAACCTTGTCCAAGGTCACGAAATAAGAAAACTGGGATATACAAACAGAAGTCAATTTTTTCCACTTTAGTCGGACTATCACTTAGTGGTTGTATGACCTTGTGGTTTTTAAAAGATAATTCCAATTATTAACTCACTAGAGTGATGATGTTTAAATGAGGAAGCAATAAATATTCTTGTACATAACTGATGCTCAATGCAAATTAATCAAATATGAAACAGAATTTCTTTCATATAATTTTGTAGTAGATAAATATTGCCTACTCCTATTCTTTGTTAGAGTGCTTTCTTCTCCTTAACCAGTTCTCAATTTTCAAAGTTGCATCATACTCTTTGTCCATATATGTAGACCACAAAAGTGAAACCTTGTTTCCATCAGCCCTAATTAACTCTTCATTCATTCGTTTACTAAATTAAAAAATACTTAGTATGTACTAATTTTTGGTCTGTGGTTAAACAATTTAGAGAAAGTTCCTGTCCTATGGTTCTTACACACTTACGTTTCCATTGAAGATGGAGACATAGTTTGAGAAATGCATCAATAAGTGACTTTGTCATTTTGTGAACATGATGAAGTATAATTGAAATACAATTACATGAACTTAAATGGTACAAGTCAATCACAAGTTATGGCCTCTTGATTCAATTAAGAGATGCCACAAGCACCATATGTGTTAGACTGCTGCTAGCATAACACAGAATACTGTTTTATGGTAATGTTTTTATAAGTAGGAGTACACTTTAAAATAATGATCAAAGTACAGTAGACTAAATATATAAAGCAGTAACATATTTGTTTATTATAATTATTAAGCATTATGTACTATACATAATTGTGTAAGCTATGCTTTTATGTGACTGACAGCACAATAGGTTTATTTACCCTAGCATTGCCAGAAATGTGGGTAATGTGTTGTGCTATAATGGTATGAGAGCCATATTGTCACTATGTGAAAGGAGATTCTTATGGGACAACCATCATATATGTCATCTATCATTGACCAAACGCCCTTTTCTAAAATATGACTCAGTCATACAAGGAGAGAAAGAATAAGGAATTATTGAAAAAATAAAAAAAAATAAGTTTGTAATAAGTGATGGAAAGGATGAAAGAAAGCAAAGGGAACAGGCTTCCTAAAATGAAGAACAAAGGCATCTCTGAGGAAGTTCCATATGAGCTAAGATTAATGAATAAGAATGAATTAAACATGTAAAAGATGGATAAAATATTTCAAGTAAAGAAAGTAGCACATGTAAAGGTCAAGAGGTATGAAAAGGCATGTGGTGTCTGAGACAAAAAAAAAAAAAGGTGAATAAATCTAATAAACAGTAGACAAAGAGAAAGAGAAATACCATTGAAGTACCACCAGCTGAGTGTGCAAGATTGTGGCATGTACCACTTTATAGGACAGGAAAGAAGTGTATAGTTATTCTGAAAAAAACAAGGAGCCTTTGAAGGGTGTTAAGTACGAGGGTAATCCAAATTAATTTGTTATTTGTGTTTTTTGAAAATATCATTTCAGCTGTTGCAAAGAGAATGGATTGAGAGGCATGAGAATAGTTAGGATGGGAATATATTAATCTCAGAAGGTGAGGACCATAGCTTGGGTTAGATAGTAATAGTGAACATGAAGACAGGTGGATACACAATCCTTTTTAATACAGAAAAGATAATACTTCGTAGTAGAACAAGTGAGGGAATGTAGAAACAAAGAAAAACCAGGGATGTTTCTTACATTTACACCCTAATATAATGTATGAATGTTGTTACCATATTTGAAAATGTAGATAAATGGAAGTCTAATGATTTTGCAGAGAACAGAGAGCCTAGTTTTGGATGTAACAAATTTGAAATATAACTACATAGATTTCCTTTTTATCATCTGTCTTGATCTGACAGAAGAGATCTCACTTGGAGACTGGTATTTGGAAATCAGAATTTTAACAATATGGCAGGGTGGGGTTGAGGACATGAGCAAGTGTAATCACTAATATTAGAAGACATTACCTAGGGAAGAATGAAGGTAGCTAAAGAACACCCAGATCGATCTTCTAAACCTCTTCAAAATTTTGTTTCATTTAAATCGTTAGAGGTAGAAGGAGAGCCTGGGAAAATGTGGGTAGATAAGGAAAAATCCTGAAAATGTAGTGTCAAAGAAGCCAAGAAAAACAAAGCAGTTTAAGAATGGAAGAGTGCTACTGGGAGCTATAGATAAGATGAAGATAGAAAAACATCCATTAAGCTTGGCAACATTGTAGCCATTAGCAGAGTTGACAGAACCAGCTCTCTGATGTAGTATTATCTAGGGAGAAGCCTGCCATGCTCATCCTCTTTAAAATATTGACCTTACTCATCCCTTATCCATTTTATTATTCTCTATGGCACTTAAAATCTGAGAAGCCAGAGACTTGTTTTTATTTATTGCCTGTGTCTCAACTAGAATCTAGGCTCCAGGAAGGCAGGAACTTTAGCTTTCTTCAGTGCTGCATTCCTTAGCATCTGACAGAGTATCTGGCATATATTAAATGGTAAATTAACATGAACTGAATGGAAAGGGCATATAGGAAAGTAGATACATAGAATGTAGCTGAAACATTTCAAAAGTACTTTTGTGGAGGGGATCAGAGAAACAGAGATATGTGGAAGAAGATGTGAGCAATCCTATGAACCTTGGTATATTAGAACCAGATCATACATATTCATGAGAGCAGATTGTTAACTAATCAGAAATTATGCCTGCAGGTTGGTAACTCATTGGCAAGTTGAAATCATTTATATCATGGAGATTGGTAAACACAACAAATCAGAGATTTTGTTGATATTATTATTTGTTTTGTTTGTTTGTTTGTTTGTTTGTCTTTTGGAAAACCAACTTACCAGTATACCTCTGGTTTTTAAGTTTTCTTTGTCTTGAAAGTGGGAACTAGGAAAACAAGTTTGTAGGCTAAGGACAAATTGATGATTCAATAAAAAATAAGTTTCAAAGTACAAGTAGAGATGTTTGCTGTTATTTGAATGACTAAATTTCAGTTCTAATAAAAAGAAAGTAGGTATACACATCAATATTCATGTTCTATGTATAAAAATGAGGGATTTTTGCTGATAATTAATTTCCAAACATCATACATAGAAGTATAGAAAAATAATCTAGCTCCCTCACAAATTCCTATGTTCTTTATTCCACATTATACCTTCATTAATGCAGCATTTTTCAACACATACATATCAAATTCTATTTAATATTTATAAGAATATAATTTATTCATATTTAATGTACACATTTTATTAAAATCAATCATTTGAGTTGTTTGATGCCTTTTTAAACATCATTGATGACATTATTTTATAGAAAATATTATTCCTTATTTTTTCAGATTTGTTTATTATCAGATTTTTTATGCTTCTTTGTTCACTTGTACCTTTCTCCATCATTGCTTCACATTTGATTATCTTTGCTTCTGTGAAGTTCTAAATTGTATTATTTTTCACTTTGGAAGTTATTTATCATCTTTGCATAGTATTGCATTGATAATTGGGAAGCCCTAATTACATTGGTGAAAGCCAGAAACCCCAAACTCATACTCAAATGAAATTCTATTAGTACTGTCAAAAGTAGACTATATTTATGTAAGTTGAAAATAGATGAATTCTAGATAGGGAAGAGGGATGGGAGGGAAAGGGAGGGGGCAGGGGATTAGCAAGGGCGGTGGAATATGATGACCATCATTATCCAAAGTACATGTATGAAGAATCGAATTGGGTGTCAACATACTTTATATATAAACAGAGATATAAAAAATTGTGGTATATTTGTGTGATAAGAATTGTAATGCAAAAAAAAAAAACCCAATATATATATATATATATATATATATATATATAAAGGCATGAATTGGCATGAGCATACTCTATATACAAAGATATGAAAAATTATACTCTATGCATAATAAGAATTGTAATTCATTCTGCTCTTATGTACTTAAAAAATAATAAAACTAAAAAACAAATAGAAAATATATTAAAGTTTGCCACTTGTTTATAGTAAATTTCATCAGTATGTCTCTACTTGCATCTGGAAATGATACATATCAAAGTTGTTTGGCCACTGGTTTTGATTTTGTTATGTTTCCATGTAACTTGGGATTAGTTCAAGAAAACTTCTTTGCCATTAATTATCATTTGTGCACTTTACATATGATAGCATTTGCAAAACACTGCACAACTTCTTATGTAGCATATATATATGCTGCTGCTCTGTGACACCGCCCATAATAAATGTGTTGTAACTAAGAGAGTCATATCAAAGTTATATACCTTCAAGCTGGTTCAGTATTTCACTGATTCTTTGCTAAAAGTTAGATGATAGAGCCAATATAGTTATAAAAATGATTAATTCCCTGGTGAACTAATATCATGTCTTACACCTGACATGAAACCATAAATATTTGCCAATTATAAACAAATCATGACAAGTAATTGAAAATATATATTGAGCATTTACTCCACATTCTTTTTCTCTCTTAATGTTGTCTACAGCTATTTGCAAAATGGTAATATGATTCATTTTGGAATTAAAAACTGGGACAAAAGGAAATTAATTTTATCACAATATCTTACCTTTAGTGGCAGGATCATGATTTGATCAAGATATGTTTGCTTCAATAGGCTAAGCACTTCGATATGATGTAGGGAAATTGTTGTAGTATTTGTTTCAAAAAAGGCTGATCTTTATATACAGTTTCTGCCTTAAGGTAGTCATCATTAAGGTGTTTGCTTCATAGCTGCCTTTATACAATCAGGCATATTTCCAAATCCCAAAACATACCAGGGAGAAAGATAATAGCCAATTAAATTTGTCACATGAAATAAACATCTTCATTTGGACCCTATTATTTATCAACTGTCATTTCTAATATTGTTAAAAAATGAATAAAAATAGAATATTTTGTGTTAGTAAAGATGATAGAGACTGGGATTATTTAACTTCACTTTTTCTAGAAGTAGGAAAAATAAGTCAATTTGGTTAGGTCAAAAGCAATGCACAAAAACAGCAGGTGACAATTAAGGAAGCAGAGTTAAATGTCACTGCGTCAAAATACTTCCTTCTCAAATGGAAACTCCAATAGTTTTTCCCACAATAGGCTTGTAGAGAGAATTGTAAGAAAGTACAAATGTTTTTCTATCAATAGTCTCCCACATTGTCTGATCAGCTTCCATGTGTTAGGTCAGGTTAGCTTGTATTATGATGGTTTTAGAAAATATGTACTGAAAAGTTGTTCTAAGGTTTTAAAAGGCCAAGAGTATTTTTAAAAATTAAACATCCCCTCCCAGCCCAATAGAGTATTGGAAGGGGAATGGAAGGGGGGCTAGTGAGAAGACAGGTGATAAAGGGAAAATATTAGAGACTGAAATGGAGCAAATTATATTCCATGCATGCATGATTATGTCAAAATGAACCCAAATATAATACACCCCATAATATAATGATTATGTCATAATGAACCCCAATATGACTCACCCCATAATATAACAATTATGTCAAAATGAACCTCAACATAATATGATATACCCCATAATATAATGATTATTTCAAAATGAACCCAAATATAATATGTACTCCCTAATATAATTAACCCCAGTATAAGTATAATGCACCAATTAAAAAAAAGTAAAACATATTCCTACAGGCTACACACATAATGAACAGCTAGCAAAGAAACAATTTTTAAATTATTTTGCATTTTGGAATTGAAAATTTAAAACTAATATCTCATTTTGATTAGTTGCTCATCAGAGACCTTTGATCTTTAAAACACTTTTCCACTTAAAGGTATTTTATGAAACTTGTAGACAGCATCAATTGAAAATTTCCAATTAATCAATCTTTCCCTATCAGCTCCTGTTCATTTTTCTTTATCATTCTACGAATATTTGATATGAACACTATATAATTCAGATTCCTTTACAAGTCCCCAAAAAGAGCCCAACAAAGAATGCATTTGTGAAAACAACTCTTTTATACAATGAAACAATTTCCTTTGCCACTGGAATCAGTGTTCCATGAGAAGAGATCTCTCGGTTCATTTATTTACCTATCTTCAAATTATATAATATAACATGGAAAAAAGTAGTAACTCAATAAATATTGTTAAATATAATTTCAGTGTCTCATACTTTGAATATAACACTTCATAATCAATAACATCACTTTCAGCCACCATTATTTATTAGATTGAATATATGTGGTTTAAGTTGTATCTGAAGATCTATGTTAAGGATTTTTTTTTTTTTGGTTAATATTCAGAAAGCAGAAGTAGTTTTAGTTTATCTTCTTTTTTCAGTACCTGATTTTGATTTTTGCTTTTGTTTTTCCATTGTGTCCTAAGTAACCATGATGTATTTTGGGCCACCGTTTTCTACTTATACCAAGATGATGGTGATAGATTTCTGTTAGCTGTACCATAAGCATATTGAAAAGAATAGTTGCATGTTTTAAAGATAAGATGATTTAGTGTTTCTCATGGATAAATTAAAGCCATTGCTTTTTATTTTTATTACTGTTGTTATGAAACTGAATCATCTTCATCAATGCAAATTATGTTCATTACTATATTTTATAGTCCTTTAATGAGAAGCATTGTTATTAGATGATAAAAGCAACTACTTGGATCAGTGAATGAAATACTAAAAATGAATTAATTAAAGAGTACTTAATTTAGTGAATCCAGAACATGTATTGAATGATGTTCAAGAATTTAACATGAGAGGACCTGTGCAAATGATTTCTTCTTATTGAAATATATCAATTTGATATAGTGACATGTAAGTGGAAAATTACAAGTATCTTGAATGCAGTGATGAATGTAATATATTGAACTGAAAAATAACAAGCAAATGCTTTAATGATTTAGTCCATTGTTATACTTTTAACAACTAAACTCTAGCATTTAGAACTAGATGACTTTATAACATAAATTTCTTCATTTTCAAACATCAAATGATAACTCACTTTATTTCTAGCAGTAATTTCTTTAGACTTTTGCATCTTTGTAGGTGGTTATTTTTGCAATCATAAGTTTCAATTGTGCCAACATATATGTCCTTGTATTTTCATGTTTAGAACTATCTGGCTGTGTCTAGGTTAGGAGTACAAGTTTCTTATCCCCAGCTCATCTGTTCCCTTCTCTTTCAAATAGGGATTTTATTATTTATTTATTTATTTTAATTGTTTCGTTCCTCATGCAAACTCTGGGAAATGATCCAGGTTTGTTCTTATCGTAGTTGCTAAAAGAAATTCCCCCTCTTAAAACAATAAAACTCTTATAAGGCTGACCTACCAAAGCTTTGTGAAGGCACATTTATACATGTTATCTTTGAAATCCTGCTTCTTTCCAATTACACATGCTATGCATTATAATCAAGTATTTCACTTCCTGACTTTCTCTGGGAAGAAAGCTGACCTCAGATTTTGACAGTGGAGACTCTTGTTTAGATTTCCCAGAGGTGTTTCAAGGTTATGCCTGGCAGCTGGCTAATCGGACTTTCCTGAGGGTGACTGCCCAAGATAAGAATAGTTTTGTGGAAGGCACCGGTTTCATAACAAACTCATTTGCATTGACATTTTTGGGATGAGGGCATAGGGAATGCAAACTTTGAGAAAGTTTTATTGTCTCCTTTTGGATCTTTGTGGATTCTTTATTAACACCATAGAATATATTTATCTAATTATAAAATTAATGTGTGTTGATTAGAGAATTTATAAAATATAGATAAGATGAAGTAGCAAAAGAAAAGCATTTTCATTGCTACTACCATATCCACATTGCTAATATATTGAAATATGTTCCCTGGTCTGTTTTTCTAAAATTGTTATGACATTCTACATAAATTACAGATTTTGCTGTTTTGATGTTATTTCATAAAGTATTGATTTTAATATATTGTTAAATATTCTTTAAAAGTAAGATTTGAATGGCTTTGTACTATTACTACACAGTTATATATTCAGTCATTCTCTATTAAGATGTTTGGGTTGGCCTGCTTTAATTTCTGCATTATAAATACTGTTTAAAGTTTCCATGACATTAATAAAATCTTCATTCAAATATCTGCCATTTCCTATGGGTCTATTCCTAAAAGTAAATTACTGGAACATTCAAAATGATCATTTTAAGGGTTTTCTTTTTTAACTCCTTGATACTCAGGTTTGAACCCATGGCCTTGTAAATGCCAGGCAAGCACTCTACCACTAAGCTACAACCCCAACTCTGATTTTAAGGTTTTGATAAGCACTGCCAAAATGTTTTTCATAAAGACAAAAACAACTGGTACTCTTTAAGTTAAATAGGAGTCTTGCCAAATCACTGAAACTCTTGCACACTGATTGTTATACTTGTTTGTTAATTTGGAAAGCAAATAAATATGGTTTAAAACTCACACCTTTATTTAATTTGCCTTTTTTGATTACTGCTGAAGTTTCATTTTTATGTATATTTATTCTTGTTATGCCTCACTTAAAGAGAAATAACTACTAATATAGAAAATGGAAATACTGTTTGATAACTGAACCACATTGATCAGAGTTTCACCATAATTAATTTGAAGTTCTGGGTCTTCAAATACACTAAAAGCATTATCTGGGAGAGTGAGGGTAAAGATATGAGGCAGTATAGTACAATGACTGGTTTGTAATCTGATACTGACTAGCTTTTGAACTTGCCACAAAACCATCTTGGGCTTCTATTTCTTCATTTGAAAAATGATGGCATTTCACTAAATGATTTGTTTCATTGTACATTCCAATACAAAATACTGAACATCATTGCTTGAATTTTATTAAACAATGAGACCATAACCCACTATCTGAAACAAAAGCACAAAGCTGAATTTATTGCTTACTTATATAAGAGGAAATTATAGTTCCTTAGCCAAAGTTTTTTTTTTAAGAGTATTCCTAGATTTTGAGGGAAACCTAAAGGAAAAGAGATCTGGGAACATTCAGAGATGGGAGTAGGTTGATGTCATCTTTATAAGTATGATTATTCAGATGAAACTATTATTAATGGATTTACTTTCTGGACTTCATGTTCATTGGGGTAAAACTACTCATAACTGGCAGACTTTCAGAAGGAAGGTATAGGTATACATGGTAACAATCACAGAAGCAGCTAATTGATTTAAATTCCTGTTGATGGCTACTTGTTACCATGGCTACAGAACAATCAGTTTTCCCTTTCTTCCTTCTCCTTCTTCATCTTATTCTCAGTTTATTGAATTTTTTTTTTATTCTCAGGGCTTAGCACCGGATTTTTTATACAGGCATTTCCAAAGAATGTGGAATACATGACTTGAAAATTGAATGAAGTCATTTTGAATCTTAGAATTTTTGTGATGCTTCCTTGTATTCCATTCTTTCTATACACAGTATTATTTCTGTTCTCTAATAACTCCTGTCTGCATTATGGTCTTTGCCTTCTATTTACCTCCAGTTTTCTCTCCATCAATCCATTCTGCATATAACAGTTGTATTTTAATAAAATTTTGATAGTGTCATATTCCTGTGCAAAAGTAATTAGTGGTTCTCTAACCTATTGGACTACAGCCAAGTTTTCTATTTTGCTGCTGATCCCTCAATGTTCCACATGCAACTGACTTGTTTTATCATATTTTTCACTACTTCCCCCTCTGGCTAAGAAAGTCAAAAGCACTATTCCCAATACATGTTTAATCATTTCCTACCTCTGCACCTTTACTCATGTTATTCTACTACCTCAAATACTCTTCCCTCTTTCTTCATTTCCATACTTATAGAATTCTATACATACTTACTTAAGTTTCCTATTTATAAATCATTGATCCCTCAATGATATATAACTTTTTTAAATATAAACATGTTTAAGCACTGGTTGTACCAAATAGAGGAACACATTTTAAATTCTATTCAGCAATGAAATTATTTTGTACTTTTCTTATTATTTATTATTCTTAATTTTGAGTGGAATCCATGAAATCTCTTTTAATCTCCTAGATAATCTATTAAAATTCTTTGAATATAAAAGATCTTCAGCAATACATATTCAAGGAATTAAAAACATGTTAGAAGTTCTAAATCATTTTCTTTTAAAAAGAACTATTGACCTCTGGCTTCTGGCCCCATAGAATCTAACATGATATTAGAGGTAGGACAGTAATAATTTAAGGTAAAACATTATTAGTTTTGTTGATTAAGTGTACATTTATTGTAATGACTGATATTTATATACTTTTGTGTTTTTTTCAGTTTTTTTGTTATTTCTAATAAGTTATTCATGACAGCAGCATGCATTTTGACACATCATACATAAAGGGAGTATAACTTCTCATTTCTCTGGTTGTACATGATGTAGAGGTAAACCAGTTGTGTAATCATATATGCACATAGGGTAATAATGTCCAATTTGTTCTACACTCTTTCCTACCCCCTACCCTCCCTTCACTCCCATCTGTCTAATCCAAATTACCTCTATTTTTCCTTAGCTCCCCTCCCATTAGCATTTGCATATCAGAGAAAATATTCAGCCTTTGGTTCTTTGGGATTGGCTTATTTCTCTTAGCATGTTATTCTACAGCTCCATCCATTTATAGGGAAATGGCATCATCTCATTCTTCTACAAGGCTGAGTAATATTCTACTGTGTATATATATATACCACATTTTCTTTATCCATTTATCTGTTGAAGGGCACCTAGGTTTGTTCTATAATTTACCTGTTGTGCATAGAGCTGCTATAAACATTGATGTGACTGTGTCACTGTAGTATGCTAATTTTAAGTCCTTCGGGTATAACCTGAGAAGAGGGATAACTGGGTCAAATATTGGGTCTATTCCAAGTTTTCTGAGGACTCTCAATACTGGTTTCCATAATGGTTTCACCAATTTGCAGTCTCACCAGCAGTATGTGAGTGTACCTTTTTTCCCACATTCTTGCCAACATTTAGTGTTTCTTGTATTCTTGATAATTGCCATTCTAACTGGAGTGAGATGGAATCTCAATGTAGTTTTGATTTACATTTCTCTAATTGCTAGAGATGTTGAACATTTTTTTATATTTTTGATGATCAATTGAACTTCTTCTTTGAAATATCTGTTCAGTTCTTTACCATAGTTATTGACTGAGTTATTTGTTCTTTTTTTTCTGGTGTTAAATTTTTTGAGTTCTTTATATATCCTGGAGATTAATGCTCTATCTGAGGTATGTGTGGTAAAGATTTTCTCCCCTTCTGTAGGCTTTCTCTTTACGTTATTGGCTGTTTACTTTGCTGTGAAGAAGTTTTTTAGTTTAATACCATCCTGTTTATTGATTCTGGATTTTAATTCTTGCACTACAGGAGACTCATTAAAGAAATCAGTTCCTAAGCTGACATAGTGGAGATTTGGGCCTACATTTTCTTCTATTAGGCACAGGATCTCTGTTCTAGTGCATAAGTCCCTGATTCACTTTGAGTTGAGTATTGTGTATGGTGAGGCATAGGGGTTTAATATCATTGTGCTACATATAGATTTCCAGTTTTTCCAGTACCATTTGTTGAAGAGGCTATCTTTTCTTCAGTGTATGTTTTGAAGCCTTTGTCTAGTATGAGATAACTGTATTTATGTGAGTTTGTCTCTGTATCTTCTATTCTGTACTATTGGTCTATGTGTCTATTTTGGTGCCAATACCATGTGGTTTTTGTTACTATGGCTCTATAATATAATTTAAGGTCTGATATTGTGATGCCTCCTTGCTTCACTTTTCTTGCTAAGAATTTCTTTGGATATTCTGGTTCTCTTATTTTTCCCAATAAATTTCATGATTGCTTTTTCTATTTCAATGAAGAATTGAATAGGATTGCATTAAATCTGTATAATGCTTTTGGTAATATGGCCATTTTGACAGGGTTAATTCTGCCTACCCAACCAAGAACATGGGAGATCTTTCCATCTTCTAAGGTTTTCTTCAAATTTCTTTCTTTAGTGTTCTGTAGTTTTCATTGTAGAGGTCTTTCACGTCTTTTGTTACATTGATTCTCAAATATTTTATTATTTTGTGGCTATTGTGAATGGTGTAGTTTTCCTAATTTGTCTTTCAGTGTAATCATCACTGAAGTATAGAAATGCATTTTATTTTTATTTTTTTTTACTTTATTCCAATTT
This sequence comes from Marmota flaviventris, assembly GCF_047511675.1. Taxonomy (NCBI): domain Eukaryota; kingdom Metazoa; phylum Chordata; class Mammalia; order Rodentia; family Sciuridae; genus Marmota; species Marmota flaviventris. The sequence continues at coordinate 26,243,956 of NC_092518.1, read as the reverse complement.
ATTATATATGACAGTAGAATGCGTTACAACTCATATTACACACATAGAGCACAATTTTTCATATCTCTGGTTGTATACAAAATATATATTCATACCATACATGTCTTCGTACATGTACTTAGGGTAATGATGTCCATCTCATTCCATCATCTTTTCTACCCCCATCCCTCCTATCCCTTTTCCCTATCTAGAGTTCATCTATTCTTCCCATGCTCCCCCTCCCAGCCCCACTATGAATCAGCATCCTTATATCAGAGAAAGCATTCAGCATTTGTTTTTTTTGGGGATTGGCTAACTTCATTTAGCATTATATTCTCCAACTCCATCCATTTACATGCAAATGACATGATTTTATTCTCTTTTATTGCTGAGTACTATTCTACTGGGTACCACAGTTTCTTTGTCCATTCATCTACTGAAGGGCATCTATGGGTGTTAATTTTATATCTTGCTACTTTGCTGAATTCATTTATTAGTTATAGAAGTTTTCTGGTGGAATATTTTGGATCTTCTAAATATGGAATCACATTTGGGGCCTCTGATAAATGCAGATTCCTTTAATTTCCTTATCCCTCCACTGTGCTGGTAGAGGAACTGCCTGGCTGTGGCAGAGGCTACGCTGCTGGGTTTTTTTTTTTCCCCTTATTTTGTTATATCCAATCTCCTGAGTCCCAGATCTACTCTGAATGTCCAGATGTTAATTCCAGTAAAGTCCCCACCCGCCACTTTTTTGTTCACCCACCTTGCAGAGAATCTGCCTGTCTGCTTTTTTGGTTTCTCACCCTGGAGCAGCTAGGAAAGTGACCTCCTCTATCCTATCATCTTGAAAACCCTAACTGATATTTATTAATATTTACTTTCACTCTATTACAATTTTTGTTATTTCCTTGGGGCAGTAGTGATAATGCCTAAATAATTTTTTTAATAATTTTTCTTTTTTTGTTATGGCATATATTTGAGGCCAAATATACACACATACACATCTGTAAAACATAGCAGTGAATAGGCAAGGGATCATTTTTTTTTATAATTCAATGCATTTCTCAATTAAGACACCCAACAGAGCTCTAAGATATCATGACATGGTAAATTGACTCGTTACTTATAAGAAGGAAATAAAGCAATTTTTTGGTAGTTGTAGATGGACAGCATGCCTTTATTATATGTTTATTTTAGGGGGTGTGCTATTGATCGAACCCAGAACCTCACAAGTGCTAGGCAGGCACTGTGCCACGAAGTTACAGCCCCAGGCCCCAAATAAAGCATTTTTGAATTTCAAGTTATAATCATTTGTTCATCATACTAGGAAAAATACTTGAAAAATAATTATAAAATGACTGGGAGATTTTATATTTCAGAGTTACAAAGTTGATAGGATCTTAGTTATTTTTTAAATTGAAATATAGAGGTTTTATGTATTAATGGGGCACTATGTAATGTTTCAATGCATATATATATATATATATATATATATATATATATATATATATATATATATATTTAGAATGTCAAAATCAGAGTAAGCATATCTATATTCTCAAACATTATCACTGATTTGTGATGAAAGCATTCCAAATCCTTTCTTTCAATCTTTTTGAAATAATCAGTATATTATCATCATCTCTAGTCACCCTACTGTTCAGTAGTATATCAGAACTTCTTCCTTCTGTTTAACTAACTTCATATTTATTGACTCACATTTCTGCATCCCTCCTTCCTCCCAATTAGTAGATTTTGAAGAAAGGTAGCATTCATGCTCAAAATATTCTTTTAATTATTTATAAATAGTACTTGAAAAATATTATCTTTAATATCTGTTGGTCAGTAATTAAATTTGCAAATACGGCACAGAGTAAATGTATAACTTTGTACCCCTTGGTCTTCGTACATAGAAGTGCCCAATGAATATATTTTTGAAAAAAGTATTTAAAATCCCAATGGTAGATGATTAGATGCATTTTTTTTAACTTGCTACCCAAAATCTGTTCCTCAGGCCACCAGTTTTAATATAACATGGTAGCTTATTGGAAATGCAAGGCTTCAGATTCCACCCTTGACCTACAGAACCACATTCTGTAGTTTAAAATGGTCCCCAGGTGATTCATATGCACATTAAATATTAAGAAGCACTATATACTTTGGATAGAAGCAGACCAAGGAAAATTAATTTTTTTCTCCTCTCTAATTCTTTTTTTAAAGTACCTTAAAAATAGTAACTCTGATTAATTTATGGTCCTACTTACAAAGGATTAAGTGACTTGTTCAACCTCCTTTTGTGCTAGCAGACTTAAAATTTTACTCTTGACTTTTTCACTCATAATCAGAATACCTGCCTATAATATACATATTTTAAAGATACCTTTCAAGGTTATAGTTAAACTCAGATAAATATGTGGAAAGAAAAATACATTGTTACATTGCCTCAGAGTTACCTTGGCCTCTTGACAGGACTACTGGTATCCTTTTTTGTCTTAAAATTGATTAAGTAATTATTTAAATTGATAAGTAAAAATTATATGTATGTATCATGTATATAATCAGATGTTTTGAAATATGTGCACATTATGATATGGCTAAATCAAACTAACATACTCGTTACATCATATTTATCATGTTTTTTTGTGGTGATTGCTTAAAATTTACTTGCTTAGCAATCTTTCATGATATAATACATTGTTATTAATTAGGTCATAGAGTAGATCCATTGAACTGATTGCAACTAACTCAAATTTTAAATCTATTGGCCACTATTTTCCCAATCTCCCCTCCCAGTTTCTGGAAACCACTGTCACTTCTTTCTGCTTCTTCAGGTTCAATGTTTTAAGATTCCACATATGAATAAGATCATATATTATTTGTGTCTCTGTTCCTGGCTTATTTCACTTAGTATAATGTCTTTCAGGTTCATCCATGTTGTTACAAATGGCAGAATTTACTTCTTCTTAAGGACTGAATAGTAAAATGCAATTATTTACATTTTACTATTTCTAGAATTAATGATTCACTTCACACAAAGGATATTTTTTATATCTTGTTTCCCTGGGGTGAGCACATTGGGTAAATTTCAATGCCAAGTGGCACAAAAATCTTTCAAAGGAGTTTCCATTTTATATATGGTATTACAAATTATTATTGATAATGCACACTTAACTCACTGAATATTGTAAATGATATTCACTGGATATCACTCCCTGGATATAGTAAATGACATGAAGTCAGCGTCATTCTATGTGGAGGACTTTTAAATATATTTTGAAAGTCCAAGAAGGAAAGTAACATCCTACTTTAACAGATGCACCATAAGGGAAACGAATATCATTAATATACTTAGTGAATATTACTAATCATTATCCATATGATATATGGTGTTTTATTTTATTTTATTTTTTGAGGAAATACATGGCTCATTTTTACACAGAATCAGAAATAGCTCTTTACATACTTTAATACCAGCAAAAATGTAATAAAGAGGTGTCAGTTTTGTTTACTAGGAGCCAAGTCATTAAACCTTTTTGTTTAATTGTTTAATCACAAATGCACCATCTTAATTGACATGCTAATATAACTTTCTGTGGAAAGGAAAGTGTAATTTTTTATTTTTGTTTCTAATGAAAGGTAGTCTCTTAGATGGGTGAGTTTTGGCAATTTGAGTTAGGAAAAAGAATTACGGAATGAAGTTTTTATGTGAAGAAGCAAAAGAAATTAACTTTAGTGCTCATCTCATTGGTCTGCCAAATTGCAGGGATATTTTAGGCCTGATTATCATGTTCTAATTAGTCTCTAGAGGACATTCATGGACAATCGAGTGCTCATTAATCTGTCTTCTTCCTGTAACATTGATTTGTTCATTACCCTTTCAGAGTCTCAAATATAGAAACCAAAAATTGATGTGTGGTGTTAATGTGCTTACAGATGTTGCTACCACTTATCCGGATAAGAAGTCCATCTTAATGTACATCACATCACTCTTCCAAGTTTTGCCTCAACAAGTGAGCATTGAAGCCATCCAGGAAGTGGAAATGTTGCCAAGGTCTTCAAAAGTGACTAGAGAAGAGCATTTTGAATTACATCATCAAATGCACTATTCTCAACAGGTAAAGGATTTAAATGACAACTAATATCAAAGATATTTTCTACTTTATATACGTTTATATACATTCTTAAGTATCACACATAAAAATACCTATTTAATGCATGCATATATATACACACACATATATCACCATATGTATACATAGCATAATGTGCATATACATAGAAAGTCAGTGACAAAAAGAGATAATGAAAGCCTTTAAATTTCTGATATGTACTATATTATTTTTAAAGCATATATTAAAGTACTCTACTATTGATATGCACTGTATTATAGGAATATAGAATACAGAATATATTGCATTTAAGTTGTATGCATATTTAAGTTGGAAAAAAAATGGCAGGCTTATGTGCATATTAAACTTCAAACTCTCCATCAAATAGAGTAAAGAGTAAATTACCAGAGCAAGATCAAAGGCAAATTCTCTGTTTAATAATGTACTTTAAAATTTTTTGGAGGCAATTTATTGATGCATTAGCAATTTTTAATTATTAAAGGTTAATATTATTGAAAAGTGATTAAAAACATTTCTAATTTAAATTAAATGGAGAATACATGTGATAAAAATATTTATTAAATCATTTTATAGATTGCAGTGGGGTTCTTCCATTAATTGGTTTGTTCTTGCTCTCAACAGTGGGAAATTTTGGGTGTTTTCTTGTATTTTTCATAGACAAAAACAGTGATGAAAAAGCCTTTAGCAAAATGTCTGCTGAAGGCGTGGAAAGTTCTTAAGCCTAATTTTCGCACTCTACTGAGCTAGTTCTATATTTAGTTTATGAAAGCTTCAGTCCTTTCCAGGGTATTGATCTGATGAATTTTGCCTTGTTTACTTTGGGTTCAGAGAAAATTGCCTTTGGATGCCTATTTTTGTAAGACTGAAGACCATCGTACCATATATGTACTGGAGTTGTGTCTCTCTGAAATGTTCATGGTTCAAACCCATCTTCATTATCTTCCCTGATTATCTGTTCTGCACCACAAGAATTGTAAGCATCACAATTCTTGGGGTGTATTTGTTTCTGATATCACTTATCTGTGTTTAGCATTAAATATTTCATCCATCATTTCCATTTAATGCTCTATTTTCTGGCATGTTGGAAAGTAGTCCTTCTAGGGTTACTTACCATGTATCCTCCTGTCTGTCCACCCTCCCCAAAACCCTTCTCTGCAGATTACGGTCAGTCTAGCACAGGGCTATGAGCGAACATCTTCCTCGCCTAAGCCTCGGTTCAAGAGCTATGCCTACACACAGGCTGCTTATGTCACCACCTCTGACCCCTCGCGGAGTCCATTTCCTTCACAGGTCTGTCAACATTTACTGTCTTCTACAAAACAGAGAACTCTTCCAAGATAATCTGACTTTTCTTTTGTTTGTTTGAAATTGTCAGCGCTTTTTTTTTCCTCTCTTCAAGCTGTTTTTTTTTTCCCCAGTCTTATCAGATTCTCAGATGATGCTTTGTTAGGTTTAGTATATGTTGATTCTTCATTAATGAAGATGCTTGAAATAGTGACTTGTACTTTTATGATATAATTACTTCTAAGGTTCTCTTTCACAAAGGCTACCAATGATTATAAAGAACATGATGATCATTAAAAGTTTTATATCTGTAACTATAAAAAATGTAGATAAATACATGAACATTTCTAATTATAATATTTGGGGGCTTTTTCTAGAAATCTGATCTATAAATGAAACTAGAAGTTTTTATATATATTTATTCTCTTAAAGTAAGTTTATGAAAAATATAACTGCAACCTTCTTCATATCATCTCTTTTAATTTTGCTTATTTAACATACACACACACATATAAACCTTGCATATAATAGTATTTGAAGTATTTATTAAAAAAAAAAGTCACACCAGAACCAGGTCAGATTCTATGCACTGTTTAATAGTTTCTACATGAGGGATTTTCTCAGTGGAGTTTTCCACTCTTGCAATATTGTAGAAAAATCTAAAAATATAAGAAATCATAGCCTTGTATGTGTTAGAGCATGGAAATGATACATACTAGAGTTGCTAGATTTGCAAGAATTTCTTTTTTTTAAAAAAAAAAAAGCTTCATTTGGCTCATTAGAGTAGTTTGAAAAGTTCTTGAGGAAGTGTTTTTTATAAGAACTGAACTATGAAAAGGAGTTTAGAAATTATTCACCTGATCCTACTGGTAAATTTGAAAGTATACATTTTTTGGAGACTCATTGATTTTTTTAAGGTAGTGTTGTACATATCATTAGCAATTCATTTGTCAGTTAATTGATGTATGAGGCTGAAAATTCTAAACTGTGGAAGATTCCCCCAAGGAAACATTTATTTTAGTGCAGAGTTACGCCTGTATCCTTGGCTAGTTTCTTGCAAAGCCAAATAAAGGAGACTGAGTGAGAAAGATTTTTGTGACTCAGCCTCATCTTCAATTCATTTTCTAAGTTTTCAAAAAGATGAGTTGTATAATCTTAAACAAGAAACAACCAGTTTCCTTATTAGCAGTTAAAAATAATAATTCTGTCACACATTATTGAGTGTTTTCATATAAGACACATGTGAACTAATTTAATCCTTTTAACATCCCTTATGGGTGGGAAATACTATTTTAATCTCCATTTAAAGTTTAAATCTATCTATTCTTCCCTTACTCTCTAGGCTCTTTTTAATCACACTTATCCCATGAAAACCACCAACACTTACAGAGTAGGGAGTACATCCTAAAATAAAGGGGCATAAACCAAGAGAAAGATATAAGATTTTTCCCCCTCATTATCCCTTTATTGAATTGCCTTTTCTAGAAGGGTTTCTCCAATGTCTATTCTGGCAGTATATTTGTACCTCATTACCACCTCATTAAGGCATTGCTCAGGTATGACTCCTTAATGAGATAATTGTAAATGGACTTAAATTTTGCCAAACTGTATGCTCAGTCTACTTTCATGTAAATATTACTAAATATATAATATTTCATAAAACATTCAGTTGAATTTGCTTATCTGTGTTATTTAACATAGGCTATTGAAATAAACCTCTTTTTTTAGAAGAGAAGCAGCACAAATCATAAGAGATAGGTAATGACATATTCTGATGGTTACTAAAGGGAGCGCATCAGAAAATGATGTTACACGTAGTTAACTTTGATAAGTTTATGTCCTCAATAGTCATACTAAGAAATTTTTTTCCCTAATATTGTAAGGACTGATTCTCCACTGCCCCCTACAGGTAGTGTCTGTTCCACTTCCATTGAACTCAAAGACAGGTTGGATTAGATTCTGTCAGGTTTTTGGTGGTCTGCAAAGAAGCATAACATTTTCTACATAAAAGGAGAGGAACATCCAAGTGACTGTCTCCTATGCAAAACATACCAGCTATCAATAATATTCACATTTCTCAGTATCTTACAAATATCAATCATCTTTCTGTTCCTAACTTGGAAAATGGGATTTATACTCACTAAAGTTTGTTGAGGTGAAAGGATCCCTAGCTATAAAAGAGTAATCCTCATAAATTCCCAAGAAGAAATAATATTTGGTGTGAGCCACACACAATTAATGACATCCTTTTTATAATTGTGCGTAATTCCTCTATTAATGATTTTTATCATGACTCTATGCTAATTTTATCTTTTATAAAATATCCTCAATCTCTCTTTCATCTTCAATGTGTCCATCTCTCCTCAATCCTCACTCTGTCCCAAACTTCTGCATGCACACACCCATGTACATGCCTCTTTCCCAAACATCTTCTGATTGTCTTGTTTGTATACTTTTATGCTATCCTTTCTTTTACCTACCATCTGTAGTGTAGCATATGCTTTATTCATTCATCTATTTACTTAACAATAAATATTCTTAGTCACAGAATGAAATGATTTAATTAAGCTTTCATGACTTTCACCATCATTGAAACACTTTTCTCAAAGTCTATACACTCAGTAGATACTTCTTCTTCCCCCATCACAATTCCATATGTCGTTCATTATCTTGCTCTTTCTCCTCTTCCAACTCCCTCAGCATAGGGATCTCTGGGAAGATCCCTTGTCCATTCTGTCTGTATGTTCATTCCCTTATCCATATGATTTGATCACCTGTATTCAGTGTGAATGGAAGTAACCATTGTATTTGTGTTCTTAACACTTCCAGTCTCTATGGAGTTGCAGCCATGCTTCCAACTCATTTTCAGATCTCTGAAGTGTACCTATGTCTTGAGGTACATTTATGTTTCAACCTGCTATTGTCCCCAAGTGAACTTTATTTCATCATTCATGGACCTTTTTCTTGTCCTTTTTGTTATGTGAATGAGGATGTGACTCAATAGTCATTGAGGCTTACATATGATACATAATCTTTCTATTCTGTATTTATCTGATAATCAATAATAAAACTAATCCAGCCAATCCTTTCTCTGAAACATTTCTCAATTAAGTTATGTCCATTCAATTTTCATAGGTGCCCTTTTGATTCACTCTCTTAGTACATGTCTATCAGATTACAGAAAGAAACTTACAATTGATATCACTACCTTTAGTTCAACATTCTCTAAACCAGAATCCATTTCTTTATTCATACCCCTAATAATATTATTCCTAAAATTTTCCTCACTTTAATTTGTCCGTGTAGCAATCCATTCCTAATTTCTTCTAAAAGCATCATGATCCATTAGTGATTTTCATTTTCATGCTTATTACACACTCATGTGTTTGATGTTTTCTTCAACCAAATTTAGTCACTGCTTCTCCTCTGTAAGAAGCAACATATTTGCCATTTTATCTTTTATGCATCCCTTCACCAAGGTTGACTTTGGGTTTCCTTTACAAATTGGCCAGTGCTATCCATATTTCAATGCCTAATCAATAAGTGTCAGATCCTGAAGTCTAGTTCAGATTCATTTAACTCAAAGCCTGTAATCTTAATATTAGAGTAACACTAAATTCTTCATTTTAGTTCTTATATATGGGGTTACTCATGCATGGAATAGTAGTCATTTATTCAATCATTTACCATTTATTAATCACCTACTATATATAGGTATCATTGTAAGATTAAATATTACATCAATAGAGAAACACACAAAATAATTCAATGGAAAGTATTTTCTTAAATAATTAAAACGGTATGTCAAATATTAAAATATTAAAAATTGACAGTTAAATAAGTGCTAAAAATAAATAAAATTAAACGGCAAAGAGTAATGTGCAATAGGTAGTAGAATGGAACTTGAAATTTTATTTTGGGCAGTAAGAGAAGGACTAAGAAGTTAAATTTTGAGTAAAGATTCAAAGGAAGTATGAGTATCTGGGGAAGAGACTTCCAAGAAAAAGAAATACAGAGGCTAGGTCTATAGCTCAGAGCACTTTCCTCACAAATGTGAGGCACTGGGTTCAATCCTTAGCATCATATAAAAATAAACAAATAAAATAAAGGCATGTTGTCCATCCACAACTACAAAATTATTTTTTAAAAATACAGTAGTATAAAAGCTGTAAACTTTGATGATATTTGTAATATCAGGGAGAAATATGAGTGGGAAACTGACTGATAGGAGAAAGATGGAAAGATATGACAGAAGTGTGCATCTGGATTACTTCAGTGTGCATGATGTACAATAGTTGATGAATTCCAGATATTTTAAAGGACGACCTACACAACTTGCTAAAGTAATGCAAAGCAAGTGTTTGCTGAATTATTTAAGAACTTTTCATGGTATTGTTTAAAAGAAAAACAAAAAGGATGAATACAACTTCTAAGATGTATGAAGCATAAAACATAAGTAAACTGATTTATGGGATTTAGCTAATGAAGAATCAAGTAGCTTGTGAGACATAAGCAACAGGTATAGTGTGTGTTAAATATAGTTAATGAATTCATAATATGTTACAGATATTAAAAATAGATGGAATAAATGATGGGATAGGCAATAATGTTTCTTAAAGACAAAAAGAGATGAAAACAACAAATCACAAGATATACTCAAATCATCTCTTGGCTGAAAGCTATATCATTTCTAAATTGCCTATTCACTGGTGATACTTAGTATAGTATTATTGTATCCCTTCATAGGTTCCACCTAAAAAGTTACATACTTCCCATAGCAAACTAATTGATGAACTATGACTAGAAGCCAGGTTTCCATGCCTCTGCATCTCCTCAGTACAACAAATATATGTTTTGACCTCAGTCACCTTCTGTGTTGGACCCCTAGTGTAAATCTTGCTTCTGGTTCTGCCTACCATACAATCATCAGGGAATGTTGATGCAACAAAACATGAACATTGCATAACTCATGCTTTAAATAGTGTGCTCCTTTTAAATATTTGTACCTTCTCATAATTGTACTACCTTCCCCATCTCTTTCCTCTTATTATATAATTTAAATTAATTTAATAAGGAGGGGAAAGATGGCGGCGAGGGGAGTGCATTGCCCCCGTGTGCTGCTTCACTGTGTGGGAGTATGACAAGTCAGGACGGCTAAAGGATATCTTGTTAGGAATTTCCAGCAATAGTGGGGTGCTCCGGAACCTGGAGGAAGGATTTCCATCGCATGAGGATCAGCTACAGGGACTCAAACGCGAGAGGTTTGTCGCACTGCTTATTCAGCAAATCGGCCCGAGGCTAGAATCTGCAGCGTGCGCTGGGATAGAGACGCAGGGTTACAGCGCTGCAGTTTCTGCCAGCCGCGCAAGCACCGTACTCAGGGCTGAATTCTGGGTTCGAGACGGGGAAGGAAGCGGTCCATCTCGGTTCTCCACACCGGTCAGACCACAGAGGAGGCCAGCAGCCACCATGTTGGTAAACTGACGTCACCACCGCTGTTTTCGACTGACCGCAGCTCATTCAGCCATAGAACAGGTAATTTCAGGCTGCAATTCGCCTGCGGCTTGCAGACAGATTGCTAGGGCTCAGCGCCTGGGTGCTTCTTAGAACCTGATCTTATCGGAGTGAATACCCAGCGCGGGGCGGCCGGAACCACCCTGGCCCAGGGCTGCTGAGCCCGCGGAGGCTGCTTCTTGGACCCTGCGCCTACCAGAGCATACAACAAGCACTAAGCGGCCGAATTACGGCTCCCGGAACTGAGCCCGCGGGGACTGCTTCTTGGAGCTTACATTTATAGGAGCTTACACCGAGCACGGAGTGGCCGAGTTCCGGCTCCCGGAACTTCCCTGGCCCGGGGCTAGGAGCCCGCGGAAACTGCTTCTCGGTCCGGGTCCTGCTGAGGGCCGGTCAGGTCTCACCCGGTGCTTTGGTTGCCCGGCAAGGGGAACGAAATGCTGCCATTCGCATAGGATACCAACATGGCAGAGATCTGATGTCTGCAGAAAGCGGCGGAGGAGGGAACTTCATCAATACCAGTGGTGACATAAGCAGTTGGTCTCCTGGTAGGGGGGGTGAGGCACAGTCACCCGAGTCTCCTCAATTTGTCGTCGAGCCAGAGGGAAGGAGCCGGGCCGCTGCCAGCGCCCGGAGCAGGCCCAGTGGCTCGCCAGCGTGGTGACCGCGTGACCCCAATTGGAGAGGGGGCGGAGCGGAGCCGCCACCCGCAACCGCAAGGTGGGCAGACCCGCGACCCAGTGGTACATGGGCGTGGTAGGAGGGGCAGGGCAGAGCCGCGGTTCGCGCTTGCAAGGTAAACAGACCTGTGACAGCCTGGTGGGTCAGGCCCAGTGGCCTACCAGTGTGGTACACACGTCACCCCAACTGGAGTAGGGGCAGAGCAGATCCTTCTCCCACGCCCGGACCAGGCCCTGCCGGTGTGGAGGTCACGTGACCCCAATTGGAGTGGGAGCGGAGCGGAACCGCCACCCGTGCCCGCAGGGTGAGCAGACCAGTGATCAACCTGCAGATCAGGCCCAGGGGTCCGCAGGCGTTGTAGGAGGGGCAGGGCAGATCCGCCGCCCGCGCCTCCAAGGTAGGCAGACCTACAACAGACCAGCGGATCAGGCCCAGGAGCCTGCCGGCGTGGTACAAACACCACCCTAATTGGAGTAGTGGCAGAGCAGAGTCGCCGCCCGTGCCAGGAACAGGCCCAGCGTCCTGCAGGCGGGGTAGTCACGACACCCCAATTGGAGTAGGGGCAGAGCAGAGCCTCCACCCGTGCCCGAAAGGTGGGCAGATCTGCGACCGACCAGCGGGACAGGCCCAGTGGCCTGCCGGTACGACAGACACGTCACCCCATTTGCAGTAGGGGCAGGGTAGAGCCGCCGCCCGCGCCTGCAGGGTAGGCAAACCTGCAACCGACCGGCGGATCAGGCCCGGTGGCCTGCCGGCGTGGTACACTCGTCACCCCAATTGGAGTAGGGGCAGAACAGAGCCGCCGCCAGCTCCCAGAACAGGCCCAGTGACCTGCCGGCGTGGTAGCCACGACACCCCAATTGGAATAAGGAGAGAGCAAAGCCGCCGCCCGCACCTGCAGGAAAGATACGCAAGCAGTATGAAAAGACAAGGAAAGAAAGGACCACAAGCAATGCAGGTCAACGCAACTTTAGAAGAGGTAACAGCTGCAGCAGATGGAATGTCAGATAAAGAATTCAGGATATACATGCTTCAGATGATCTGGAGTATCAAGGAAGACATTAAACAGCAAAATCAGACAATGAAAGATCACTTCGACAACGAATTACGCAAACAAATCCAGGAAGCAAAGGATCAACTATACAGGGAGATAGAGGTTATAAAAAACAAACAAACATAAATCCTAGAAATGCAGGAAGCAATAAACCAACTTAAAAACTCAATGGAGAATACTACCAGCAGAGTAGAACACTTAGAAGATAGAACATCAGACAATGAAGACAAAGTATTTCAACTGGAAAAGAACATAGACAGCTCAGCAAGACTGTTAAGAAACCATGAGCAGAACATCCAAGAAATATGGGATAACATTAAGAGACCAAACTTAAGAGTCATTGGGATACAGGAAGGTACAGAGCTCCAAACCAAAGGAATGAGAAGTCTATTCAATGAAATAATACAAGAAAACTTCCCAGACTTGAAGAATGAGACAGAATCCCAAATCCTAGAAGCCTACAGGACGCCGAATGGGCAAAATCATAAGAGATCCACACCTAGACACATTATAATGAAGATGCCCAACATACAGAATAAGGAGAGAATTTTAAAAGCTACAAGAGAAAGGAAGCAGATTACATTTAGGGGTAAGCCAATCAGGATAACAGCTGATCTTTCAACACAGACTCTGAAAGCTAGAAGATCCTGGAACAACATATTTCAAACACTGAAAGAAAATGGGTTCCAACCAAGAATTGTGTATCCAGCGAAATTAAGCTTCAGGATGGAGGATGAAATTAAAACCTTCCACGATAAACAAAAGTTTAAAGAATTTGCAGCTAGAAAACCATCTCTTCAAAACATCCTCGCCAAAGCATTACAGGAAGAGGAAATGGAAAATAACAATGAAAACCAACAGTGGGAGGTAGGACAGTAAAGGGGGGGGGGAATAATCAAAGAGGAAAACAAACCATGTTTAGTAACAGAAATAAACAAATATGGCTGGAAGAACAACCCATATCTCAATAATAACCCTAAATGTTAATGGCTTAAACTCACCAATTAAGAGACACAGGCTAGTAGAATGGATCACAAAACAAGACCCAACAATATGCTGCCTACAGGAGACGCATTTGATAGGAAAAGACTTACATAGGCTGAAGGTGAAAGGTTGGGAAAAATCATATCACTCATATGGACTTCGGAAACAAGCAGGAGTGTCCATACTCATATCAAATAAAATAGATTTCAAGCCAAAGTTAATCAAAAGAGATAAAGAGGGACACTACATACTGCTTAAGGGAACCATACACCAACAAGACATAACAATTATAAATATTTATGCCCCAAACAATGGTGCAGCTATGTTCGTCAAACAAACTCTTCTCAAGTTCAAGAGTCTAATAGACCACCATACCATAATCATGGGAGACTTCAACACACCTCTCTCGCCACTGGACAGATCTTCCAAACAAAAGTTGAATAAGGAAACTATAGAACTCAATAACACTATTAATAACCTAGACCTAATGGACATATATAGAATATACCACCCAACATCAAGCAGTTACACTTTTTTCTCAGCAGCACATGGATCCTTCTCAAAAATAGATCATATATTATGTCACAGGGCAACTCTTAGACAATATAAAGGAGTAGAGATAATACCATGCATCTTATCTGATCATAATGGAATGAAACTGAAAATCAACGATAAAAGAAGGAAGGAAAAAGCATACATCACTTGGAGAATGAACAATAGGTTACTGAATGATCAATGGGTTATAGAAGACATCAAGAAGGAAATTAAAAAATTCTTAGAGATAAATGAAAACACAGACACAACATATCGGAATCTATGGGACACATTGAAAGCAGTTCTAAGAGGAAAATTCATTGCTTGGAGTTCATTCCTTAAAAAAAGAAAAAACCAACAAATAAATGATCTCATACTTCATCTCAAAATCCTTGAAAAAGAAGAGCAAAACAACAGCAAAAGAAGTAGAAGGCAAGAAATAATTAAAATCAGAGCTGAAATTAATGAAATTGAAACAAAAGAAACAATTGAAAAAATTGACAAAACTAAAAGTTGGTTCTTTGAAAAAATAAACAAAATCGACAGACCCTTAGCGATGCTAGCGAAGAGAAGAAGAGAGAGAACTCAAATTACTAGCATACGGGATGAAAAAGGCAATATCACAACAGACACTTCAGAAATACAGAAGATAATCAAAAACTATTTTGAATCCTTATACTCCAACAAATTAGAAGATAGTGAAGGCATAGATAAATTTCTTAAGTCATATGATCTGCCCAGATTGAGTCAGGAGGATATAGAAAACCTAAACAGACCAATATCAATTGAGGAAATAGAAGAAACCATAAAAAGACTACCAACTAAGAAAAGCCCAGGTCCAGATGGGTATACAGCAGAATTTTACAAAACCTTTAAAGAAGAACTAATACCAATACTTTTCAAGCTACTTCAGGAAATAGAAAAGGAGGGAGAACTTCCAAATTCATTCTATGAGGCCAACATCACCCTGATACCTAAACCAGACAAAGACACTTCAAAGAAAGAAAACTACAGACCAATATCTCTAATGAACCTAGATGCAAAAATCCTCAATAAAATTCTGGCGAATCGGATACAAAAACATATCAAAAAAATTGTACACCATGATCAAGTAGGATTCATCCCTGGGATGCAAGGCTGGTTCAATATACGGAAATCAATAAATGTTATTCACCACATCAATAGACTTAAAAATAAGAACCATATGATCATCTCGATAGATGCGGAAAAAGCATTTGACAAAGTACAGCATCCCTTTATGTTCAAAACTCTAGAAAAACTAGGGATAACAGGAACATACCTCAATATTGTAAAAGCAATCTATGCTAAGCCTCAGGCTAGCATCAATCTGAATGGAGAAAAACTGAAGGCATTCCCTCTAAAATCTGGAACTAGACAGGGATGCCCTCTCTCTCCACTTCTGTTCAACATAGTTCTCGAAACACTGGCCAGAGCAATTAGACAGACGAAAGAAATTAAAGGCATAAAAATAGGAAAAGAAGAACTTAAATTATCACTATTTGCAGATGATATGATTCTATACCTAGCAGACCCAAAAGGCTCTACAAAGAAACTATTAGAGCTAATAAATGAATTCAGCAAAGTGGCAGGATATAAAATCAACACGCATAAATCAAAGGCATTCCTGTATATCAGCGACAAATCCTCTGAATTGGAAATGAGGACAACCACTCCATTCAAAATATCTTCAAAAAAAATAAAATACTTGGGAATCAACCTAACAAAAGAGGTGAAAGACTTATACAATGAAAACTACAGAACCCTAAAGAGAGAAATAGAAGAAGATCTTAGAAGATGGAAAAATATACCCTGTTCATGGATAGGCAGAACTAACATCATCAAAATGGCGATATTACCAAAAGTTCTCTATAGGTTTAATGCAATGCCAATCAAAATCCCAACGGCATTTCTTGTAGAAATAGAGAAAGCAATCATGAAATTCATATGGAAAAATAAAAGACCCAGAATAGCAAAAACAATGCTAAGCAGGAAGTGTGAATCAGGCGGTATAGCGATACCAGACTTCAAACTATACTACAGAGCAATAGTAACAAAAACAGCATGGTACTGGTACCAAAACAGGCGGGTGGACCAATGGTACAGAATAGAGGACACAGAAACCAATCCACAAAACTACAACTATCTTATATTTGATAAAGGGGCTAAAAGCATGCAATGGAGGAAGGATAGCATCTTCAACAAATGGTGCTGGGAAAACTGGAAATCCATATGCAACAAAATGAAACTGAATCCCTTTCTCTCGCCATGCACAAAAGTGAATTCAAAATGGATCAAGGAGCTTGATATCAAATCAGAGACGCGCCGTCTGATAGAAGAAAAAGTTGGCTACGATCTACAGTCGGTGGGGTCGGGCTCCAAATTCCTCAATAGGACACCCATAGCACAAAAGTTAATAACTAGAATCAACAAATGGGACTTACTCAAACTAAAAAGTTTTTTCTCAGCAAAAGAAACAATAAGAGAGGTAAATAGGGAGCCTACACCCTGGGAACAAATCTTTACTCCTCACACTTCAGATAGAGCCCTAATATCCAGAGTATACAAAGAACTCAAAAAATTAGACAATAAGAAAACAAACAACCCAATCAACAAATGGGCCAAGGACCTGAACAGACACTTCTCAGAGGAGGACATACAGTCAATCAACAAGTACATGAAAAAATGCTCAACATCTCTAGCTGTCAGAGAAATGCAAATCAAAACCACCCTAAGATACCATCTCACTCCAGTAAGATTGGCAGCCATTAGGAAGTCAAACAACAACAAGTGCTGGCGAGGATGTGGGGAAAAGGGTACACTTGTACATTGCTGGTGGGACTGCAGATTGGTGCAGCCAATTTGGAAAGCAGTATGGAGATTTCTTGGAAAGCTGGGAATGGAGCCACCATTTGACCCAGCTATTCCCCTTCTTGGTCTATTCCCTAAAGACCTAAAAAGAGCATGCTACAGGGACACTGCTACATCGATGTTCATAGCAGCACAGTTCACAATAGCAAGACTGTGGAACCAACCTAGATGCCCTTCAATAGACGAATGGATAAAAAAAATGTGGCATTTATACACAATGGAGTATTACTCTGCATTAAAAAATGACAAAATCATAGAATTTACAGGGAAATGGATGGCATTAGAGCAGATTATGCTAAGTGAAGCTAGCCAATCCCTAAAAAACAAATGCCAAATGTCTTCTTTGATATAAAGAGAGTAACTAAGAACAGTGTAGGGACGAAGAACAGGAGAAGAAGATTAACATTTAACAGGGATGAGAGGTGAGAGGGAAAGGGAGAGAGAAGGGAAATTGCATGGTAATGGAAGGAGACCCTCAGGGTTATACAGTGGAGGAGGTAGAGAGAGAGGAGGGGAGGGGAGGGGAGGGGAGAGGTGGGGAGGGGGGAGGGTGGAGGATGGGAAAGGCAGTGGAGCACAACAGACACTAGTATGGCAATTTGTAAATCAATGGATGTGTAACTGATGTGATTCTGCAATCTGTGTATGGGGTGAAGGTGGGAGTTCATAACCCACTTGAATCAAAGTGTGGAATATGATATGTCAAGAAATTTGTAATGTTTTGAACAACCCACAATAAAAAATTAAAAAAAAAATTAATTTAATAAATGGTATGATTTTAATACTTAATTTTATCTGTGAATCTGTTTCATAATCTCTGAAATAGCATAACTGGTAGAAAAACTGGAGGCCTCCATTGCATAAAGATCATTCCATACTTGTCCAACTAGGTATGTCTTATGAAAGAATTAAATAAAACAAGGATTACTACATGGTTTTTTGGCATAAGGATCAGGCAGAATAGTTGCCACCAACAAAGATGGGACTAACTGTAGTTAATGGGACTAACTGGGAGTTAATGTTGAGAGCTCAGTTTTGAGCATGTTAATCTTGAAATGCCTGTGAATCTGAATATATGTTGACAAGTATTTCTCAGACCAGAATTGAGGATAAATAATTTGGAAGGCACCAGTGTGTACATAGTATCTAAATTCATTGACCTGGGTGAGATTACCCCTGAAAAATTTATATAGTGACAGATAGGAGATCTCTAGATTTGAGAATGTGTCAGAGAAGGGCCTAAAAGGGGTAGTCAGAAAGAGGGAGAGGAAAAGAAGGAGGTGTTGTACTCTACAGTCCAGGAGGAGAAATTGCTTCAGGAAGAATAGTGTCTATTAAGTATTAAAGATTAGTTCCAATAACATAGAAAATTGAATATTAGCCAGTCAATTTAACAAAATGTCAGTAGGGTAGGTTCCCTGGGAAATTCTCATATTACACTGTTATCACAGTGTAATTACTAATAATACTCCTATTCATTCTCAAAACTTTTCCATTTTGACCATTAAGTTATATACTTACTGGGACTCTTACTTATAGTCAGTTCTATAAGACCAATTTCATTGGTGTGTGGGGTGTGTGTGTGGGAGGGGAGGGCTAACAGGAGTGAGTTTATAAGAGAATGAAAGTCAGGGGCTACCTGCATTGCAACACTTAAAAATTACACTGAATAATTGATGTTCACCTGGGCAAAATCATACTCCTCTTGGATTAATCCATTCTGGTAACTGATAACTAGTCTATGCATTAGTTTTATATTGCTGCTGTAACAAAATAGCTTAGAAACTTTGTACCTTGCAGTTATTTAGTTCAGGAATTCAACATGGGTCTCACTGAGCTAATATAAAGTTATAAGCAGAGCTGATTTCTCTCCAGAAACTGTAAGGAAGAATATGTTTCCTTGCCTTTCCCAGCTTCTAGAGGCTGCCCTTATTCCCTGGTTCATAGCCCCCTCAAGGGCAATAGAGTCTTTCTCATATCACATTACTTTGATCTAAAATTTGTTTCCCTCTTTATGATCACATTGAGTTCACTTGAATAATCCAGGAAACATCATGTATTTTAAAGTCAGATGATTAGCAAGCTTAATTCCATTTGCACCTTCAGTTCTTCACTGTTATGGAGTATAACCTATTCACAAATCCCAGGGATTACGACATAGACATCTCTGGAAGGTGTGTGTTTTTTCTCCCTACAGTCTACTACTGTGGCATGCAAATCTGAGAAAGGGATCCGTTATCTGAAGGCATCCATTATCTGAAGCTACCAGTAGGTACATATTACTTTGCATTTTTCAAGGTATTCCTCAGCATCAAGTTGTTCCCTTTCTCTTTTATGGACTGCATATTAGCCTCATCCTTCTTCCAGAGGCACTGTGAAGCTGCTCTTATGCTAAAAAAAAATGTAGGGAAAAAGTCAAACTATATACTGTGTTTCTGCCTACAAGGACCTTATCTTTGTGTTCCTTAATACAGCTTAGTCCACATCCATTTAATAAACTTGACCCCTCATTAGTGTCCTTTGCTATTTAATACTTACAAATTAAAGGAATCAAGCTTTGGAAAGTTCTTCATACTTTTTATGCTCCTATAATTCTATAAGGATAAGAGGGATTATACGCCTTGAAATCATGCCAGAATAAAAAAGAGGCACTTTTCTTATTTAACTAATATTTGCAGTTTTAAAAACTCTTTCAAATATACATATAATTTGACCAATATAACAAATGTGTGAGATGAGTTTTTACAATCATATTTGAAGGGATATGTCAGTGGGAAAAAAAGGGATTAGTTGAAGCAGCTAGTCATTTGCAGAACTGGGATTGAAACCTAATATCATGACTTCTAGTATCCGTTCTGATGTTTTACCATTTGAAACCCCCAGCCTGATCAGTCACAGGGTTTGCTCTTTTCCCATCACCCTTACATACTTTATTTACATTAGTCCTCTATTTAGAAAGACAAAAGTCATTCTCTCTTGTCCTTTTCATTATATAGTGAACAATAGCTATCAACCTTAGGGCATGTAATCCTCATAATAGGACACATAAATAATTATTTATGCATTTGTGAAATAAGAAGTGACTGAACACTTAAAATAGAGAGTGAACATAAAGTATATAGAAATAACATAGACACATCTCCATATTACAAAAGATCTATAAAATGATGCAAAAGCTATAATTATATTTGACAGTAAAATCTGCTTTTATAATAATAGAGAAAAAACAGCAAACCCAAAATAATTAAAGATGAAATTAAGAAAAGCAGAGTTATCTTTCAAATTTTTATATGACAAATATTCATAAAGTATAGGGTTAGGCTGAGATACATTTGATAATACTAGATAGTGAAAAACAGCATTTAGATATTCAAGAATCAAAAGAAATACAAAGGAAGTACCCATCATAAAAAGTATATGCATGTCTTCAATGTTTCTTTCTACTCAGAAGCATTTCATTCTTCTCAGAGCTTTAACTCTACCCCTGAAAAGGTCCAGTTCTAAAGTTTTATTTCCCAACTGACTAAAGTTTACACACACAGATGTCTTACCATAACCTCAAGTTCAACATATTTAAAGTTGAGCTCAACCTTGTCTATAGTTCCAGGGGTTACTTCTAACATTTACTTTTATCTGTGCTTGCAATAATCTAGCCATGTGTGCAGTCTTCTATTTCAACTCTATATAATTAATTGTTAATTTTCATTAGTTAATTCCTACTGATTTCCGTTGGCATCTTTTCCTTCCTCTCTGTTAGCCTGGATTTCAAAACTTGCCATGATCTATCTTTCTCTCTCCTCTTAAATAACTCTTTCCCTTACATCTCAATCTAGCCTTATACGATCAGCCCTCCATATCTATAGATTCTGCCTCCATGAATTTATCCAACTATAGATGAAAAATATTCAGTAAAAAACCCTGCATTTGTATGAAATATGTACAGAGAATTTTTCTTATTATTATTCCATAAACAATACTGTATAACATTTACATTGTATTAGGTATTAACTATGACATGATTTAAAGTATAAGGGAAAACGTGTGGGTTTATGAAAATACTATGACCTTTTATATAAGTGACTTGAATATCTTCAGATTTTGGTATTTAAAGAAAGTCCTAGAACCAATCCCTCATAGTAATTGAAGGAAGACTGTTGTTTGTTTTTAAATTATGCTAATCAGTGCTTGCTTATTTCCCTTTCTCCTTGACTCTTGCTGTTTCTCTTTTTCATACATATATGTCAACATGAACATTCTCTTACAGTCACAAGGGATTTTCTAAAATAATGACTCATCTTAACACTAAATGGCAAGTATCAGGATTTGAGTGATAGGTGGAAGGAAGTAGTCTCATCCAAAATTCTACATGTCAATTTTACTTATATTTACTATAGGATACATATGAATATTATTTAAAAATAGAAAAAAAATATGTAGACAATGGAAATCAAATGTCCTTTCTGCCCTTGACACCCTTTCTAGAATGTGTGTATATGTGTGTATACATATATATAAAATTTCAAGTATTTGTTATTTTTTATTATTGTCAGTGAAATTGAGCATCATTTTCTTTCCTAGTAAATTTTTATGTTTCTCCATTTTCACCAATTGGAATAGTATTTTATCATTAGTTTGCCTAACTAGTTTTGGTGATATGCAATACAAATAATTTCACAATTTTTTACTTGTCTTTGAATATTTGTAGTATTTTTTCTCTATTCAAAGTGTTATTATTTTGTGTAGTTGAGAACTCTTTAATCTTTTGTATCATCTCTTTTTATTGTTATTTCATGAGAAGGTCATATTTTAAAAAGACACTGTTAACTGGGCAAGGTGGTGCATGCCTATTGTCCCAACTACTCTTCAGGTTGAAGCAGGAGGATTGCAAGTTTGAGACCAGCCCAAGCAACACAGCAAGACCCTGTCAAACTGTAAAAAGCCCTGGGGATGTAGCTCTGTGGTAGAATGTCCCTGGGCTCAATCCCCAATACCACAAAAATTTTTATTCAAATGGTAGTTAAAGGGGTTGGGGTTATAGCTCAATGATAGTGTTTGCCTCTCATGTGGAGGAACTGGATTTGATTCTCAACACCACATATGAATAAATAAAGGTCCATTGACAACTGAAAAAAGTATTTTTAAAAAATGGTAGTTAAGAATTCTCCTATGGTTTATTCAATACTTTTTGCAGAAGCTACCCAGTTGTTGAAACCATCTGTTGATTAATGGAGATGGTTCATATATATATATGCCTCTTTTAGGAATGAGGGAACATATCTTAGAAACTGCCCTCTCATATTTTGCTTTTATCTTAATGGACAGGATTATGTTATCTCCTCATACCTAAACCAAAAAGGGAGAACTGAATTATCATATTTGGCTTAAACCAATAAAAAATCTGCCATATTTGAATCAATATAGGCAAAGTTGAACCAGGTGATTTCTGATTCAAATTACATTTTATTAGAGGGTAGAAAGGAGAGAAGAAAATAAATGTTATTTTGGCAATTAGCAGTTTATGTTAAACTACCCTAGAGCTTTATGGAATTTGTATTCAAGCCTAAAAATTTCCCTTGAAGGTAGTTGAGATAAGCAAAACATGTACTTGTTACTCCAGCAGAGGGGAATCATCCATTGACTCCAAGAGAGGGGAATCATCCATTGAAATCACATTTATTCAGAGCAACATCAATTCTTGAGGTGGAAGAGAACTAGTTGAACAGAGAAGAAGAAGCACAAATTGTGACATCAGAAAGATTTAAATTTACATCACAATTCTGTCACTTTCTAGCCACATAGCCTTGACAAAGTTTCTTATACTTTCTGAACTTCAGTTTTCTCATGTGAATTATGGGAATTATATCTAACCCATGGTACTGTCAGGTGGATTTCATGAGATGAATTATATGTACAACTTTCCATGGTACAGGTACATTGTGCTTCCTCAAAAAAATTGGAAAATAATATCATTACTTCTGTAAATATATCAGGAGTCTGGTGAGATTTTGTGTTCTTAATGATGACCTCATTATATTTTCATTAGCACTTCCATGAGAAAATATCTCCTGGGTTCTAAACTGATTTATAAACAAACTTTTGAGTCATAACCTGTATAGAGTTTGGCAATTTCCTTATAAAGAAGTATAAAGAAAATGATGCACTTTTTACTTGTAAAGTTGCTGAGTAACACTCTTGGAACCACACAAAGTGGAACATAATATTGTTTCCTTATAAAGAAGGAAAATTTCTAAATAATTTTATATCCATTGATCCTAGGTGGGGAGGAGGGTGGAAAAGAGATTTTCACTCTATATCTACTGTTGGCTCCTCCCAGAATATCCTTTCCTTCAAACTAAATGATGATTGCATGAAATTAAAAAAGGGTATAATGCCAGCCATTTGGAAGCACTACTTAGATTAAAAGCATCATTGATCTGCTTCAAAAAAGCCTTTATGCTTTCTGATTTGATTGAACAAGTGACCTACAAACAGTATTGTCAAGTTTGAGCCCAGCTCTACATATCGGTGTACTGAAGACTTCTGAACAGAATTCTATAACTGGAGGTAACCTCAAAGTTAATGTATATAATAATATTATTTTCAACAGATATACCCCTAACTTTCAAATTTTATTTTATTTTATTTTGGTAAGAACACTTAATATGGGGATGGGGTTGTGGCTCAGTGTTAGAGCACTTGCCTAGCATGTGTGAGGCATTGGGTTTGATCCTTAGCACCACATAAAATAAGTAAATAGGGGCTGGGGATGTGGCTCAAGCGGTAGCACACTTGCCTGGCATGCGTGCGGCCTGGGTTCGATCCTCAGTACCACATACAAACAAAGATGTTGTGACCGCTGAAAACTAAAAAATAAATATTAAAAAAAAATTCTCTCTCTCTCTCTTTAAAAAAATAAAATAAAGTAAGTAAATAAAATAAAGATATTATATCCATCTAATAATATTTTTTAAAAAGAACAATTAATAAGAGATTTATCATCTCAGATTGTTAAGTAGTCAATACATTTGGTTAGCTATAGGCACAATGTTGTACAACAGATCTTGAGAAATTACTCTTCTTGCATAAGTGAATTTTTATGCATATTAATTAGCAGCTACCCATTTCACTTCTCCCAAGCCTCTGGCAACCACTGTTCTACTTTGTATTCTACAAGTGTGACAATTAAGATACTTTTTATAAGTAGAATCATGCAATATTGATACTCTGTGAATGTTTTATTTCACTTAACATGATATCCTGGAGGTTCAACCATGTGTTGGTATGTCAGAACTTCTTTATTTTCAAATATTAGTCATATTTCCTTATTATTTTATATTTTCTTTATCCATAATTGAACATATAAAGTTTTTATTCCACATTTTGGTGATTGTGAATATGTTGCAGTGAACATGGGAGTGCAAATATCTCTTACAGAGCCTGATTTCAATTCTTTCAATAAATACATAGGAATGAGATTGTGGGATCATGTAGTAGTTCAGTTTTTAATTTTTTGAAGTAACTCTATTCTCTTTTTCATTACAGCCACATGATTTTTCATTTCTACCAATTGTGTATAATAGCCTCAATTTTTCTACATTTTTGCAATTAAAATAAATATTAGCTGTCTAATAAAATATGTCATTCTGCCCTTCATTTGCATTTCCCTTCTGATTAGTGATATTGAACATCTTTTCACATATCTGTTGTATATTTGTGTATCTTCTTTACCCATTTTGGGGGTTCATAGATGGAAACAATACCTTTATTTAGTTCACTTATTTATTTATGTGGTGCTGAGGATTGAACCCAGTGCCTCACACATGCTAGGCAAGTACGCTACCATTGAGCTACACAACCCCAACCCCCTTTTGTTTATTTTAGGATTTTTGTTGTTGTTGTTATTTTGTTATACAAGTTTTATGTATTTTAGAAATTTGCAAATTAATGGATATATAGTTTGCATATATTTTCTCCTATTTCATAGATTGCCTTTTCATGCTATTGATTGCTTCCTTTCCTGAGTCCCCCTTGTTTATTTTTGCTTTTTTTGCTTGTTTTTAGTGTTACATCCTTAAATAATTAGATGAATGACTTAAAGATTTTTCCCATGTTTTCGTCCAGGAATTTTGTACATTCAGGACTTTGGTTGATGTCTTACCAATTTTGAGTTGATTTTTATATATGATGTAAGATTAGGGTCAAGTTTCATTCTTTTGTATGGGAATATCTAGATTTTCTATCACCATTTTGTTGAAGAGATTATATTTCTGCATTGTGTCTTCTTGACACCCTTGACGGAAATCAGTTGAACATATATGAGTGGATTTACATTTACAATCTCTATTCTATTCCACTGCTCTGTGTCTGTCTTCATGCCAGTAACTTCTGTTTTAATTGCTATAACTTTTCAATGTATTTTGAAATCAGGAAATATTATGCCTCCAATTTTTTTCTTCTTTCCCTAGATTGATTTGTTATAAGGGATTCTTTGATATTCTGCAAAAACTTAATAATTGTTTTGCATTTGTTTAAAAATCACATTGGGGTACTAGGGTTGTGGCTCAGTGGTAGAGTGCTTGCCTAGTATGTGTAAGGCACTGGGTTCACATCTGAGTACCACATATAAATAAATAAATGAAGATCAATCAACAACTAAAAATTTAAAAAAATTAAAAATAAAAATCCCATTGGGAGTTTAATAGTCATTGAATTCAATGTATAAACCACTTTTAGTAGTATGAATATTTTAACAATTTTAAGTCTTCCAAATGACAAGCATAGTATATATTTCTAGTTGTGTCTTCTTTAATTAATTTCATCAGTGTTTTGTTGGTTTTGGCATGTAGTCCTTGACATGTTTTGTTAAGTTTATCACCAGCTGTTTTATAATTTTTGATACTATTGTAAAGTAACTTTCTTAAATTCATTTTCAGATAATTTATTGTTAGTGTATAGAAACTCAACTGATTTTTGTACGGTCATTTTGTATGGGGAAAACCTAGTGATTTTGTTAATTAGTTCTGACTGGCTATTTTACTAAATGGAGTCTAGGGTTTTCTATTTATAAGATTTTGTCAACAGTGAAAAGGAACAATCTTACTTCCTCTTTTGCGAAATCTGTGCCTTTTTTTTTTTCTCTTTCCCCTTTTTCCTAATTACTCTAATTCCTAACTAGAACTTCCATCACCAAGTTGAACAGACATGGCAAGAGTGGTCATCTTTGCCTTTTCCATAATCTTAAAGGAAAATCTTTCAGCTTGATCTTCTTGAGTATGATATCAGATGTGATCTTTTCATATATTGCTTTAATTATGTTGGGATAAGTTCCTTCTGTCCCTAATTGCTTGAGAGTTTTGTATGTTTTTGAATTTTGTTAAATATTTTGTGAACATTTACAGGGATGATGATGTGATTTTTAAATTATTTATTCTCTTAATGTGATGTATCACACTAATTGATTATCATAGGTTGAAACACACTTGCATCCCAGGGATAAATCCCATTTTGTAATGATGTGTAGTCTGTTTCTTTTTTTTTTTTTCTTTTTTTTTAATACACAACAACAGTGGAATGCATTACAATCCTTATTACACATATAGAGCACAATTTTTTGTTTCTCTGTATATAAATTACATTCATGCTAACTTATGCCATTATACATGTACTCTTTTTTTGCATTACAATTCTTAATACACATTTATATCACAATTTTTTATTTAATGTGCTGTTGAACTCAGTTTTATAGTTTTTGTTTTTGTTTCTGTTTTTTTTTTTTGAAGATTTTGGCCTCTATATTCCTCAGGGATATCTTCATAATTTTCTTGTGGTGTCTTTTTCTATCTTTGGTGTGGAGGCAATTCTGGCTTCCTACAATGAGTTTGGAAGTGGTTTTTCCACTTTAGTTTTTTCCTTTTTAGAAGAATGTTTAAAAATTGACATTAATTATTTTTTTTAAATCTTTGGCAAAAATTACTTATGAAGTATTCTAGCCCTTGACTTTTTTGTTGTTGTTGTTTGGCAGGGAGGCGGGGAGGGAGAGTTTTTGAATACTGGTTCCTCTCTTCATTTGTATTGGTCTTTTCAGACTTTCTATTTCTGCATGAGACAATCTTAGAAAGTTTTATATCTGTAGGAAATTACCTATTCCTTCTAGGTTATGCTTTACTGGTGGATAATTTTATATAGTAATCTTTCATGTTCCTTTCTATTTCTGTAACACCAGTTATTACCTCCTTCTTCTGATTTATTTTTTTTTTCTTAGTCTAGATAAGGGTATGTCAATTTTGTTTATCCTTTCAAAGAGAGAACTCATATCATTAGTTTTTATTTAATTTTTCTTATCTAATTAATTTTTGCTCTGGTCTTAATTATGTCCTTATATTTGCAAAATTAGGGCTTCTTTAATTTGTTTCTAGTTTCATGAGATAAAATTAGGTCATCAATCTGAGGTCTATCTTCCTTTTTTTCTTATTCTTCTTTTTAAAATATTTTTGGTTGTAGATGGACACCATACCCTTACTTTATTTATTTATTTTTATGTGGTGCTGAGGATCAAACCCAGTGCCTCACTGGGCTAGGCAAGCCCTCTACCACAGAGCTACAACCCCAACCCCAAGGTCTATCTTCTTTTCTTGTGGAGGCAGATACTTAGGATTGTACTCAGGGGCACACGACCACTGAGCCACATCCTCAGGCCTATTTTGTATTTTATTTAGAGACAGGGTCTCACTGAATTGCTTAGAACCTCACTTTTGCTGAGGCTGACTTTGAACTTGCAATTCTCCTGCCTAAGCCTCCCAAACCGCTGGGATTATAGGCGTGTGCCACTCTGTCCAGCCTATCTGCTTTTTAAATATAGGAGTTTATTTCTCTAAACCTCTCTTCTAGTATTGAATTGGGTGTATTCCAAAAGTTTTGGTATGTTTTATTTTCAATTCTCAAGATATTTTCCTGTCTCCCCTTTTATTTCTTCTTTAATCTATTATTTGTTGGAAAGTATGCTGTTTAGTTTTCTATTCATTTGTGAAATTTCCAAATTTCCTTTTGTTATTGACTTATAGTTATATTACATTGTGGTTGGACAAGGTACTTGGTATGATTTCACACATCATAATTTTGTTTAGACTGTCTTGTGACCTAATATAAAATCTATCATGGAGAATGTTTTATGTGTGCTTGAATAGAATGGGTATTCTGCTGCCATGGGGTGCAAAGCTCCATACAGTTCTATCAAGTCCAGTTGGTCTAAATATTATTGAAGTCCTTGTTTCTTTGATGATGGTTTTCTGTTTGGTTATTCCATCTTTTATTGAAAGTGGGGTATTGAAGTTTTATATATATATATATATATATATATATATATATATATATAGAGAGAGAGAGAGAGAGAGAGAGAGAGAGAGAGAGAGAGAGAGAGAGATGTCAATGGACCTTTTTTTAAAATGTATTTATATGTGGTGCTGAGAATTGAACCCAGGGCCTCACACATGCTAGGCAAGTGCTCTACCACTAATCTACAACCCCAGCCCCTTAAAGTCTATTTTTATTATTATTGTGTTCCTTTCTATTTCTCCCTTTAGCTATGTCAGTGTTCTGAAAAATGGGGGAATCCCCTAAAGAATATCATATAAAATGTTTTAGACTTTTCAGAATTGTGATGTTTAAAGAGAGATTTTAATTAGACATTTTAAAGTTTTGAATGAATATTTTATCCCTTAACCAATGCATATTGATCACAGATTATGTTATGGTTTGAATATTGAGATGTCCTTCAGAAGCTCCTGTGTTAATGCAGGAATATTCAAAGGTGAAATGATTAGATTAGGAGAACTCTAACTTAATCAATCTATCCTAATTTGTATGAGCTATCAGGGTGGTAACAATAGGCAGGTGGAGTGTGGCTAGAGGAGGTAGGTGTCTGGGGGCATGCACTGGAATGAGGCCCCTTCCCTCCTGCTTTCTCTGCTACCTGGCCACCATAAAGTGAGCTCCTTTTTTTTTTTTTTTTTTTGCTAGGCCCTTTGGCCATGAGGTGAGGGTTGCTGCCTCATCTTAGGCATAGAGCAATGGAGATAACTGATCATGAACTGAACCTTGGAAACTGAGCCCAAAATAAACTTTTCTTCCTCTTAAGTTGTTCTTGTCAGGCATTTTGGTCACAGTGGTGAAAATCTGACTCACACAGACTATGTAAGATAACTCTCATAGGAAATGAAATTATTTTAGTGAACAAGGTGGAAATGTTATCTGTCTTCATGACATTTAATTTGCAGATGAGAAAAGAGACCAAAAATATCTCAAAATACAATTTAAAATGAATGTTAATTGTTAGAAACACTCTGAAGGAAACAAAGCTGAATTTTAAAAAATGAGAATGTTAAGATTAAATGAGCATTCTTGTGATCATAGCCCAAGAATGTGAAGGCTCATAAAAATGATTTATTATAAATTTACACTGAATTATACACCGCAACTTAATACTCCAGAGAGATACTAAGTTATGTGATAGCTTTAAATGAAAATGTAGTATTATTATTTCAGAGTTATTGACTGCTAATTACAAAGCAGTACTTCCGAAAGAGTTAATCTGATTTTGAACACTTAAAAGTAAAGCCATATTACTCTTATTGTATTTTTCTACACAATAAACACATTTTATTACCTGAGTTATCAGAGCAATAGCTATGAGTATGCATACCTAAATTATTCTCCCTATTATAAATAGAGGGGAAAATATCCTCAAGTAGATGTAGGTAATTTACATGATGTTATATTATATAATACATGATGATGAAGTCTCAGTATAAGCTTTTCAGAGGCATGTGAACAATTACATTAGAAACAAACCATTTATTTCACTCTAATATAAACCAGTAAGTATGTATTTATGTGCACACATGAAAATACAAAATAGAAGTATCTAGTGTTCAGCAGCTGTTTATTGATGAAAAAGATCACAGATTAATTAGTTGATTCTATATTTAAACATTCAATTATTTGGGGTTCCAAAAATGGTGTATTTATAGAGTCCACAGAGTCAGATTCTCAGTCTATAATTTAAAATAGAATGCTCCTTGACACTACAGGCATTTTAGAGCAAGAACATGTGTAGTCTGATACAATTTTACCCCATAAGCAGATCAGACAGTATTCAGCTTAGTTTTAAAATGGTTTTGTAAAAGAAATATATCAAGAAATGCAAGTTTTCATCTTTTAAAATGACATCAAAACAACATTAAACCAGCTTACTGAGGAGAGTTTATTGAATGTGACTTATGTTTTCAAATGCTTAGTTTACAGTTCACAAGAAGGCCTTCTGAGGTTTGAATTAAGAGGTGATTGATATGAAGATTCAGAGTACATGACTCCATCTCTATTTGTCATGATAAACATTTAGATACAGCTTCTGATAATTAACCCACTAAGGGACAAGTTTTCAGTTTGGTGAATATTTCAACAAAACTGACACTGGTGCATTAAAATAGATTGGACATGGTAATCTACAGGTTATATAGCCTTTACATATTTTCCAATATGCCTATGAAACATGCATATATATATATATATATATATATATATATATATATATATATATATATATATATATATTTTTCAAATGCTCTAATTGTGTACCTGTTATTTTCCTCAAGAGAACAGAAATCTAAAAACATACTATTGTTTTCAAAAGTTATTTTAGTGGTATATTTGTTGCTCAATTTAAGTTTTTATAGGTATCCCATATGTGGGATGATAGAATTTTATGAGGTAATTAAGCCAATGATCTTATCATTTTCTTATAATTAATTAGGCAATATACCTTCCAAAAAGGCACATTTAAGGGAAAACTCTCATTAAATCCCCAGATTTTATAAGGATTATATGGCCAAAAGTCAACACTTAATTTTCCATTTGTAACTGTATTTAGGAAATATAAATGCCTGGTACAAAATTTGCATTTTTAAAATTTTTTTTTCTGTTTTTATGAAGATTTATTTCTATCTTACAGACGTGGAAAAGAGGCTTAAAATATTGAATAGTGTGGAAATGTTATTTTTCTATTTGATGTGTTATAGTTCTTATAAGGGCAGGAACTTTTTCTATCATTCATATATATATATATATATATATATATATATATATATATATATATATAAATAAAACAAATGCTTTTCTCTAATTTGTCCTCTGATTTACTTCATTTATATTAATTTATATTAAACAAATGCCATCATGGTAGGAATATATGTGTGAGAGAGAAAGCAATCACAATCAAACTTTTAAGAAAAAAGACATTATAGGATATTCTATAACCAAGAGATTCAGTTGACCTCTCTTGAGATGAGAATGCAAACATGATATGAAGCTAATTTCTGGGACTCAAGTATGTCATTTTTCTTCAATGACTTATTCTCCTATCCAAATAGAGATAATTTTAACTTTACATGGTGGCTAAAATAATTAATGCATAGTATATTAATTTTTGTCATAATCTTGTACAACAGACACTCAAGTATTTAAGAATAAAAATAAACATTTATAATAATGCCAGTTAACATTTCTGCACTTTAAGATATAACCTTAAAAATAACCTAAACACAAAAATGTAGACTGAATATCTCTTTTTGCATTTGATGAGGATACTTGGAGTTTCTCGAAGAGACTTTACATAATTTGATCTACATACTGTAAAATGACTTTTCCTGTTTATATCAGTCTGTTTTCTATTGCTATAAAAAATACTCTAGGTATATATGTGACTGTATGATCAATGTGATTCTGCAACCTGTACAATCAGAAAAATGAGAAATTATACCCCATTTGATTCAAATGTATGAATTGTCAAGATCATTACACTGTCATGTGTAACTAATAAAAAAATACTCTAGGGACTGGGGTTGTGGCTTGGTGGTAGAGCGCTTGCCTAGCACATGTGAGGCACACAGGATTCAATCCTCAGCATCACATTAAAAAAATAAAGTTAAAAGGAAATACCCAAGGCTCCCAGGCTAGACTGTTATAAAGAAAAGAGGCTTGTTTGGATTATAGTTTTAAATACTGATAGATTATCCAGCTACATTAGTTTGGCCTCTAGTGAGACTCTTCTGGCTATGTCACAACTTGGCAGATGGTATCAATTAGGAATACATGTGGGACAGTGAAAGCTGTGTAGCAATACAAGAAGCAGGAGAGATTCAGGAGCTATGTTTGCTCTTTTTATAACAACCCACTTTGTGGCAATCAACTGGCATCCTAAAAGAAATATATTAATCCATTTGGGGGGATGCACCTCAATTATGTAACCCCATTCCATTAGGCTCCACCTCTTAAAAGTTTCTACTACCACAACATTGCCACATTAGTGGTCAAATTTCCTGTACATGAACCTTTGTGGGGACACATTGAAATCATATTCAAACCATAGCAGTACCTTCCCTTAAAATTAAAGATAGCACCAGAAGTATAGCTGTGAACAATATACAACTAAAGTCAATGTCTACAAAACAAAGGTACCTGAAAGTTCACATTTAGCTCATGTTCAGTATATTTTTGGAGGGTTTTGTGTGTAGCCAGTGGTGAATGAATTATAGTCTGGAACTGAGCTACATTGGTTGTGTTACAATGTTTAAACAGGTTAGCAAGCTTACTTGTTAACATTAATAGATTGATGTCCTTGTGTAGAGTAGATAGAATCTTTTTTTTTATTTTTTGCATCTTAAAGAGTATCTTTGCCAAATATTTATTTTAATAAATTTTTACATTGCTAAGGATTAAACCCAGAGCCTACCTACATGCTACCCACTCTACAGCTGAGCTACATCCCAGTCCTATTTTAATATATTTGATTTAAGCAAATCAAATATATCTTTGAGGAAGATTCACCTTCTTACTTTATTTGTGATTCATTTGTCTCTTAGTAGAATTGTGTAATGCTTATCTATGTAATACAGTCTTACTTTACCTATGTAATACAGGCATGCTTACTTTGTTCTTCATTTACTATATCCATATAGCAAATCACCTCAAAACTTAAGAGCTTACAAAATCAACACTCATTTTCATTATTATCTTTCTTGATTCTAGAGGTCAGCAGGGCTCATGACTTCTCCTGCAGTTATAACAATGCAGTATCTAAAGCTGTATTCAATTGTGAACACCTCTTCAATTACATGTCTGGAGGCTTGGAATTGAACTAGAACAGTTTGCTGTAACACCTGTATGTGGCCTCCCAATGTTATCATGTGCAGTCCTCTCACAAAATGTTGGCTGGATTCCAAATGCAAAGTTTCTAGAGTACTATGTTGCCTTTGGTAACTTAGTTTGGAAGACACATGGTATAACAATTACCTGGGTCACAATTCTAGCTACATGCTAGGGGTGGGAACATCAACCCAAATTGGGTTGAGGTGTTATATTATTAGAAGAGTTTTTAGGATAAGACATTTTAATTTTGTCCATCTTAAAAACATACAGTCTGAGCCAGGCATGGTAGCGCATGTCTGTAATCCCAGCCACTTGAGAGGCTGAGGCAGAAAGATCAATTTGAGGTTAGCCTCAGTAATTTACTGAGATCCTTGGCTACTTAATATGACCCTGACTCAAAATAAAAGGGGCTGGGTATGTAGTTCAGTGGCAAAGCAACCCTGGCTTCAAACCCCCAGCCCCTCAAAACCTAATATAAAATAAGAAACATATAATATTTCACAATTTACAAGATTTTTATGAGAACCAGGTCAGTTGAAAAAAGTAGCAACTATGATATTTAATAAAGTGTACTCTATATTCAAGTGACTGTATATGTTTTAAGCAAGCTTGTACAGATCATAAAATATTGAGGATCCTGATTATTTAGAAGTTTGGGAGTGTCTTTTCCCATTAACCTTGTAGAGTAAATTCTACAATGGCCTATCAATTACTTTTCAACATAAGTGAAATTTCAAATTCATATAGGAATATTTTACATATGTGCCTTATTACCAAGAGTATTGTGTGTGGAGCAACCTCCATACTCTTCATTTTATAGATGAAGACCCTGAAGCTCAAGTATACTAAATCATGCAACTTCAGTCACAGAATGGAAATACTGAATGTAGTTTCTTTGTACACTGAATCCTGCTAAATAGTGTTTTCACTGTAGGATTGTACTTATTTAAAATCTAATTTACCACATTGGCCAATTTTATGTAAATAACCCCTAGTTTTCACATTAAGTAGTTTAGTTTTCTGTTTTGCATTGATTTTGTTTGTTACAATAGACAATATTTTGTTTACTTTGTTTTTAGAAAGTATTTTTGTATCTTTAATCATTATGCTCAGTAAAATTATTAACCCTATTTTAATAAAGCCATACTCAATGTATGGTAACATTGGAATAAAGATGCATAACCCTGATTGATAATTTTATGCAGATGTTTCCTAAATGTCTTATTAGCAGATCCCTGTGTCTAATTATGATCTCTGATACAGAATTCCACTAGCACACATCCTTATATATTGTAATATTTGGCTATGAGTAACATCAGTGCAAAAATGGAATAATGCTTAGATAATCAACATAAATTTCTTACCAAAGTTGCAGAATATTGTAGGGTCTCCTATAATGTTTTACATGTAGTAAATTTAATGTATATGGGCCTTAAATCTACTGTCAAATTTTATAAATGTTTTACTAAAATTCTATACCCTTAAGCTTTCTATGTAACGAAAAAAGAAATTTATTGAAGGATATCTTTTTTAGTACTGATTAATTTAGAGTGATTGTGTAATCAACATATAAGTAGTGCTCATATAAAGTATTTTGAGGGGCTGGGGTTGTGGCTCAGTGGTAGAGCGCTTGCCTAGCATGTGTGAGGCCCTGGGTTTGATTTTCAGCACCACATATAAGTCAATAAAATAAAGGTCTATTGACAACTAAAAAATATTTTAAAAGAAAATTTAAAAAAAAATAAATAAACTATTTTGATCATGATAAACTCTGATAAGAATGCAGTCATCAAATCTTTTTAAACTCTAAATATGATATGAATTAATCACTGAGGACAAAAAATACCTTTTGAAAGATTAATGATAATTTTATTGTATTGTTTATGGTTCCTTATTTCCAGATAATCTGCTTACTGATTCAGCTATAGAAATCTATGTTCTCCCTTTTCCAAATTTGAAAGATTATCATTTAAAATATTTATTTATTTTAGTTCAGTTATTCACATTATAATGATGCCAATGATGAGAGCTATATATAAAAATAGGATTACTTCATGATAAAATTTACTTACTGTGAACATTTATGAAAATGTTTATTAGGTTTCTCTGGGATCTTTGGTTAATTTAAAATCTTAGTACATTTTATCTTCATTATAACATGTCCCAAGGAAATTTTTGGCTGAAAGATTAGCATTATAAAAAGAGTACTTTAATTAGAAATTTCTATATTGTGGGTCAGATTGCTAAATCCAGTGGCAATTATCTGCTTCCTAAGATATGTAGTTCTCTATCT
This sequence comes from Marmota flaviventris, assembly GCF_047511675.1. NCBI lineage: Eukaryota > Metazoa > Chordata > Mammalia > Rodentia > Sciuridae > Marmota > Marmota flaviventris. The sequence continues at coordinate 26,208,414 of NC_092518.1, read as the reverse complement.
GAAGCATTAAAATTTACTTTATAATACCTCAAAAACTCATTTCAAGAGGAAATTTAGATCATTAATGGAATTAGATATAAGATGTGCCCATGGATTCTTCCACTGCTATTTCATCATTTAAATTTCATGTGAACTGGGTGATTAAAGTAATTTTAACTATTTGGTACCTCAAATATTCAGGAACAAGTATGCCAGAAGCACTATAATATTACCATTAACTTACTAATTGTTCATTGCCTTTTTCATCCTAGAGGTCCAGAATGCATTAGCATATAAAATAAGGTATCTATTAAATTATTGAAAATCTTGCACTTCTATTTCTTCATAGTTTATGATTAGGGTCATTATTTACTGAGTGGGTAAAAATATTTAGCATAAATTTTGTTGTATCATGTATTGATTAGAATGTGTTACAAGAAACATCATAAAGTTAAAAGTCAAAGAATGAATTTAGAAAATTATTTGTAATATTTATGAAAAAGAAATGATTATAACCTTCATATATAAACAAATCTGATAAATAAATGAGTAAAATCAGAATATGTCAGTAGAAAAAAGCTCATAAGAACATGAGCTAGACAATTAAAAAAAAGTATATCAGTAAGTATAAATAGGTATTCCATCTACCTAGTAATGAATTAGGTAATATTATTTCATTGTTTTTATTTACCTATAAGATAGGCTGATTTGAATCATAATAATACCAGTAATTTTTCAGAGCATAAGGAAACAGAAAATCTCAAGTGTTATAAGAGGGCTTATAACAAAATAAATTAATCTTGTCTTTTTGGAGCATATTTTTAAATAAATCACAAAATTAAAATATATAAACTTAGATACAAATTCATATCTTTAGAAATTTGTGTAAGGTCAATAATATGATTATTGCAATGATGTTAATAAAAATTAGTTAAAGCATTTTTTAAAGAAGGAAGTTTAGTTAATATATGAATATTCATCTTTATGATATTTGTAAAGCTTAGGGTAAATATCTTTAATGAAATGTTTAAATTCATGCTACAGATGAATACTTATTACTGTTATTAAGAGGTCTCTGATATATGGATAAAATAGAAAGTTTCAAATAATGTATGAGATCTAATTATACATTGTATCATGTATATGTATATACATATAACCACACACATATGCTATCAGTAATATCACACAACTATATAAAGTATCTGTTCTGTTTAAAATTTAATATATGGGTTGTCTCCAAAAGCACTTTCTGTTTTGTGCTTACTTCCCTATTAAAAATAATTTTTCATTCCCTTGATTTTTAAGGAAATAAGTCATTACTGCTCAAGGGCCCTTGAAAATTTGAAGCAATAAGTCTTAGTATCTTCCTGTTAGATGGAGTTATTCCTTCATTCCTTCATACAATGAACAATTGTTGAGTAAATATTATGTGCTAGTAACTACAATAAAACTGTTTAGTAGGATAACCTGATTATTCTGATCTATAGATTTACTAATATATCACACTATACAGGCTAAGGACTGCAGTTGGAATGTGTTGATAGACATTTAATAATATTAATTAAGTGTCATCTATACCAGATATTCTAGATTTGGTCACCAAATTTCAGTACCTTCTAATAACTTGCTCATACCATATATGCACTCTGAGTCAACAATAGTACTCTGTTCATTGGTCATTCAGGAATCCATCCTGATAATATAGCCACCAGTTAGAATATTCCCAATCACTGTGCAGAGGCAAAGAAAGCTCTGAAGTTATTGTATAAGCATTTAAATTTTTGGACTGCAAGTAACATATGCTATTTCATATCACAACACATGGGCTAAAACAGTCAAACGACCTTACCCAACCTTAGAGAAGTAAGAAGTAGAGTCATAATAAATGCCTCAAAGGTGGAAAGCTGAAAATAAACATGAACATCTATGTTTTCAGAAATGTAATGACAATATGAAACAGGATACAAAAACATGGTCATACCCTAAAGAAATTGGCTTAATGATAAGAATTTTTCAAGCATAAGAAATTAATTTAAAAACTAAAAAGCACAAAGTCAATTAACTTGCTAAAATACGTGAAAGCACATATATGACATTTGAATACTTTACCCCCAAATGCAATAAATGGCTTGGGGTGCGGGGGCGGATTGAGCTCTCTTATAGGGCAAGTATTTAACCAAAGACTAGATAACAGAACTGATTATAAACTGGAGTTAATCATTGGACACATGGTTTACTAACCTGCTTACCTGCTGTGTATAGGAACCATATAGCTCCAAAAATGACCTTTTGTCTCCTTTGCAAACCTGGAATCCATGAGTCTAATTTGTGAATTTTGTTTAGCTGTGGTAACTCTTATGTAACAAGAGATAATTAACCAAGAATGGGGAACACATATGGCTTTGTTATTGCCCGTAAGCAACATATAAGCTAAGACAAGATGTTCAGAGTAGCTCTAGATTCTCAAATTTCACTTGACACTCAAAAGTAAATCCAAAATGCCTCCCCAGTGTGATCCCTAGATATTCTACCTTCTCCTCTACCTTTCACTCCGTCAGTTAGCTCCAGATATGCTAGCCTGTTAGCTTTCCTCTAATAAACCGAGCATGCTTCTAACTCAGAAACTTTACACATGCATTTCCCACTTTTTGAAAGGCTTTCCCCTCTTTTTTGAAGTCCAGATATCAGCATGGCTTACTTTCTGACCTTCCTTAGGCCTCAGAAAGGCCTGCCACCCTATATATCCCCACAACCAATCTCTATCCTCTTTCCAAACTTGCCTTTTTCCTTTGCAACATATATCATTTGCACCATTATACTAGGTTCTTTTCCCAAATTAGTAGAAACTAAAAGAGGGAAAAGATTCAGTTTAAACATATACCAGGTAATCAAAACATATTTTTGAATAAATAAATGTATAACATATTTATTTTATATGCCCAATTATCCCATTATAATACATATTCTAAAAGAGAGTTGAATGAGCATTATTACTTATGGGAACAGCCACCCATGACCCAAATAAATTATACAGGGTTTTAGAAACAGGTCCTACAATACAATGCCTGCTACAACACAGTTTTACATCTTTTTCCTTTTCTCACTATAAATTATTAATCTCATCAACCATATGTTAACAGAAAATTTACATATAAAAGGATAAATAATACACAGTGGGATATGCTATCTTGTATTTCAAACATGTTTTATTTTCCACACTAACCTGAGAAGTGGTAAGATTTAGATTCCTATCACAAGCCTACCAAATGGGTTCCAAATATATGCAGTTTATGGGGCTAGAGTTGTGGCTCAGTGGTACAGCACTTGCCTGGTTCTGTGAGGCACTGGGTTTGATTCTCAGCATCACATGTAAGTAATTAAATAAAACAAAGGTACATTGAAAACTTAAATGTGTGTGTGTATATATATATATATGTGTATTTTTATATATATATATATATATATATATATATATATATATATATATATATACACACACACATACATATACATATATATAAAACAATCTTTAAAAATATTATGCATTTTATGCATCCACCCTTTAATGGTACATGGGCATGTACTCAGGAAGGTTTTCATACAGTAAGTTAATCTTCAACAGGGATTTTTAAAAGGCTTAGATGAAATGAAAAGAAACATGGAAATGTTTTAGGTAGGTCATAACAAATAATATCACTATAGCCTGTGTTCAAGAGATGGAAGAAATGGATTACTGGGGATCTTTGCTGTCCCTAGAGTATTTACTATCTCAATTGCAATAACATTAGGAGAGGGGAAACTTATTACTTATTGACTAAGGGTAGAAAAATCATGGAGAAAGAATTGGTGAAAAGTGATATAAAATGTACTCAGAAAGTAAATAAATCCAGAGAAGAAACCACAAGTTTAGCCAAGGCTCAAGACAGAGACTTTTAGGCATTCCCTAAAGATAGTGTTTCTTTCTGTCTCCATGTGTATCTTGTCTTCCTGAATGTTTTTACTGTATAATACATACTTCAAAGTTTATTAGGTACCACAAAGTTAAGAGTCATGCCAAGAGTCATTAATTTCACCTTTTTAGTGTTATATCCTTGCCAAGAGGAAAGAACTTTTCCTTTCTTCTACCATTTAACTAAAATTAGTTATTGTTAAAAATCTATGAAGATTTGCTCTGGGTGCCATGGCACAAGACTGTAATCCCAGTAGATCCAGCCAGAGCCTGAGGCAGGAGGATCACAAATTCAAAGCCAGCTTCAGCAATTTAGCAAGGCCCTAAACAATTTAGCAAGATCCTGTCTCTAAATAAAATGGGCTGGGGATGTGGCTCAGTGGTTAAGCTGGGTGAACCCCTGGGTTCACTCCCCAATACCCCACAAAAAAAAAAAAACTATGAAGATTTTCAATTTAAATTGCATGGTCTGATGTGTGAGTCAAAAGCACAAGTAATGCAGTACTTACTATTATTATTATTATTATTATTATTATTATTATTATTATTATTATTAGTGTGTATGTGTTACTGGAGATAGAATAAACAGCCTTCTTCACATGCTAGGGAAGCACTGATACCGCTGGTTAATGGTGAAGATTTCTGCTCCCTCACTTACTGAAGTATAACATTAGAGAAGGATGTCTAGGCAAGCATATAAATCAGAGTTTATTTAAAAAGGAGTAACATAGACTTCTTCCAGGAGGGAAAAGGGGGCCATAGCTGGTATCCTGGTATCCCAAGAAGCAAGGAGGTTCTGCCTTTTTTATTTGTGTTAGGCTTCCTTTGTTCTCCTGCTCTCTTCCTTTCATCTCTCTCCTTCCTCCCTATGTGACTAGGCCCAGGAGATCTGTAGTGAGATGGCCAAAAGGTGAGAAGCAGAAGGAGGGGGGAGGGAAGGGCCAGATGGAGCAGCCTAGGACACTTTAATTAACAACTTTATAACCCCCTGTAGGGAGGGGCAATTCCTGCTACAGGTTACCTTAGCAACAGGTTGGAGCAGCGCAGGTTATCTTGACAAAGGTAGAGGAAGGGCTCTGAAATAATTAACATCTCAATTCCTTCATTCTCTGGATCAAACCTTGCCTATCTGCCTGTCTACTTCTGGTTTCAGCACTCTGCACTGAGCTAACTCCCTTTTTCTCATGGCTACCAGCAAGAAAGAAGGCAATGCATATTATTGATTTAGAAAATTACTTTGCTAAATTTTGGTTTCAACATACTGTATGAAGAAGGTAAAAGAAAAGTGATTAATAAGTGGTCTGTTTCCAAAGAGTTTTAAATCTCTCTCGCTGTAAAGCTTATAACTTTTATTTTCTAATTATCCTCATAAACCCATCCTTCTAAAAATAAACAAAATATTACTTCCATTTCCAAGAAAGGCAGCTCTTCTAGCTTTTCATCATCTCTGTCTTCAGATATCTTAGATTTTCTACTTTCTCCCATTGTCTGGCATTAAGACACATTCTGTTAACCTGTATTTGGGTTACATTTAGTTTCTGAGAAACTTTGAGATTTTAAGATCATGTGGATAGGAAATTGTTTGCCAGTTCTGTTAATTTATTTAACAAGGAAGAAAAAAAGCAGAAGGAAAGTTTTCACTCATTGTGTTTTTCACTAAATCTGAATCAGGTATGTTGGAATCAATAAGTAAATATCAGGAACAGGTTAGACTAAAGAAAATCTCCCTTTGAATAGCCCCAACCACATCACACAGTGAAGAGCAGCATACAATTATAGAAATGCAAATGGCTCAACTGTGACATTGGACAAAGTATTAAGCTGCCTCTCCTCCCATACTTAAAAATATTAATAAGTCAAATAATTTTCCCTGTTATATATATTCACACATACCTATAGGACATAAGTGTATATTATATATATATATATATATTTCATATATTTATATATATTAATTTTAATTCAGTTTTTCTAATGACTTTGAGACATTTCATCTCTTAATTACTTAAATATATCAGTGGTGATCTTATTGTTGGACATGACCTCATAAACCATGGGGTTTTTTTAGTATTTTTTAAATTTTATAAGCAAGTGATTAGCATATCAAAACATTATCCAAACCAAGAGAGGGCTTCAAAAACCCCTGGTTATTCACCTATTAGAATCCCTAACAGGTGTGGCAATATGAATGATTTTATGTTAACTGGCCAAATTTTGTTTACTTCACAAATGAGGGAGAGTTAAAAGCATGGATTATATTATCTTGGTAATGGGGCAGGCAAAGATAATATAGCTAGGGTTATAAGAGAAGAAAGGGGGAAGAGAACAGAGGGAGAAAGAGAAAAAAGATATTACATGTTTCTTGTTGGGTAAGGGAGACATATCTTCTGTGTTTAGAACATGTCCTCATATTTCCTTGAGTAACTGCTCTCTCATTTCATGGAATTAAAGTGTCATCAGCATACACACAAACACACACAATTTCAAATCACTTATCTTGTCTTCTAATCCTTATTTTTCTGCTTACTAAATATGTGACTTTGTATATTATTGCATATTTGCTGTTTTTGCTGAATATTTTCAGTTGACATTTTGCATAAAAAAGATGCACTAAAAATTGTTAGCAAAGAAAAACCATAGAACAGCATCAGTTACTTTGTGAGATACACAAATTTTCTCAAAAAACTATATTATATTATTTAATTTTGGTAAGAATATTTAACATGAGATCTACCTGATAACAATTGTATGTGTACAATTCATTATTGTTATTGGGTCCAGCATTGTAAAACAGATCTCTAGAACTCATTCATCTTGCATAATTGAGAGTTTATATCCACCAACTATCATTTCCTCCTGTTCTTGAACCCGTGGTCCTGAAAATACCATTCTACTCTCTGATACCGAGTTTGACAACTTCAGATATGTCATGTAAGTTGAATCATACAATATTTGTACTTGTTTCACTTAGTGTGGTGACCTCGAGGTTCATCTATGTTGTTGCATGTTGTAGGATTTTCATCATTTTAAAAGCTTAATAAAATTCCATTCACTGGGTCTGGGGCTGTAGCTCAGTGGCAGAGCGTTTGCCTAGCATGTGTGAGTCACTGGGTTCAATCCTCAGCATCACATAAAAATAAATAAATAGATAGATAGATAGATAGATAGATAGATAGATAGATAAAATAAAGTTATAAAAATACAATAACATTATAAAAAATTTAATTGACTATATATATATTTCCTTTGTTCATCTGTCAGATATTTAGTTTCTTTAATGTATCTATTTTAGTGCTGTATTGCACTTTAGTATGTTTATATTTCTTCAAGATACTGATATTTTGCTTTTTTTATAAAGTAGCTTAAGAATAATTCTTTCTTCATAAATCTTCCTGAAAATTCATTCAGCTAATTGGTATAAATCTGATTACAAAGTAAACTATGTAGATACCTTATTGCACATCAAGGCTTTCTACACAAACTGTGTAAAGGTGGTCCTTTCTTTTAAGTTATTGGAATCTAGGAGTTTTACTAGAGCATTCCATAATTAAAGGGGTCAAAAATGGAAAGAAAATTCCTGGTGCCTACGTAATTCTTTCATTTTCAATTTTAATCAAGGTTGTAGAATAGTGTTCAAATGAGACAATACAGGAAGATAGTTTATATATCAATTTCTCAGGTTTTAAAATTTTATTTTATTGTGAAATTAGTGTGTTTTATGGAAATTGGCATCTTTAAATATACTCTGTTACTATATATCAATAAATTAGTAAATATACAAATGATACAACATTAAAGAAACTCCAAAAAAGAAAATTTAATTCCATGGGAAAGTTGTATAATATAGTGTTAGTCATATTTCCATTACATTTAACAATTACCTGAGATTATTGACTTATAAGAGAAAAGGTTTATTTCAGCTCACAGTTTTGAAAGTTCCAATCCACAATCAATTGACATCCACTGACCTATGAGAGCACATTCTCATAGGGAGTACAGGATATAGGGAAGCTGCTTACTTGTGTCTATAGGTAAAAAAGGGGAAAGAGAACAGAGTTCCACAATCTCCTTCAAGGGCATGCCCCTAATTTCCTAAATCTTCCTACTAGGTCCCACCCTTTAACATTTCTACCACCTCTCAAAAGCACCAAGCTGGAGGGGCTGGGGTTGTAGCTCAGTAGTAGAGCACTTGCTCCTCACCTGCGAGGCACTGGGTTTGATCCTTAGCACCATATAAAATAAATAAACAAAATAAAGGTATCATGTCCATCTATAAATAAATAAATAAATAAATGCACCAAAGGGAGACTAAGCCTTTTAACACATGGACCTTTAGGGAGCATTCAAGGTCCAAACTATACCAAATATATGAGTTCAACTGTGAGTAAGACCACATTATGACTAGTTTTGACAAATTATATTGTGTAGCTATATATTTATGTATACACTTTTAACAAAGGCTACATTCACAATATTTTAAAGTATGTCATTTAACTACTTTAATGTAATTTTTTTCTTTAAATTTACAAGTTTTTTGTTTCCTTTAGTAAAATTACATATTTTAAAATATATCCCAATCAAAAATTAATAACAAAAAATTTTCATATACTGGTGTTTTTCAACTTCCAATGAATGAAAATCAGGAAAAGAAAAAAAATTAGTGACATCATCTTCAATAATCATAATAATCAAAACACAAAGTTACTATAAAGTCCCTCCATGCACAATGAGGAATAATATCTACCATGACCATGTTTACCTTGGGATCAGATTTATACCTAAGAGCTGAATGAAAGTTTAGAGGAAAGTCATGAAGAAAACTATTTTAAGGTACTTTATAAAACAAGCAAAAATCAGAAAGAGAGCTTAGGCTAGAATTTGAGCACTCATTGTCACCAGAATCTGTCCTTTTAACCTCTATACTATAAAACATAAAACAGAGTATTAGAGGAAAGATTTTATGTTCAGAAAAACACATGCATACTTTGCTATTTACAAAAAAAATGAAGAAATATGTAAACATTTTAAAGAGAATCTATAAATCAGGGAAATAGAAAAGTAAAATACAGGCAGTTTAAAAGTAAAGGGAATTTTTAAAAATAAAGGGGGTGGATAACTGATAATTAATGGAATAACTGCTGTGAAATCTATCAATTGATGATTTCAATGATATTTCTGTATTGCAAGAGTTTCAGATGATTTTTGCCTTTTCTTCTGGAAGGGAAAGAAGGGTGAGTTAATGAGAGAGAATTGCTTTAAATATTCCAATTTATAGTCAGCCTGTAAAAAAAAAATGGTGCATTAAATTTCCATTTGGCAACCCCATTGTAATAAGATAAAACATACTTTCTAAAAATTTCCATTTGATGAATAAGTGAACCAATTCAAAATGTCTTCATTTTATTGATATAGCATCAGCATCATTAATGATAATGCTTTTTGACAAAGAGCAATTAACTAGATTTGGTGAACTGAGCAATTGAGCATTGTATTTGTAGTCTGAACATTTGGCACTGAAGATTCTAGGAGTACATATTAAAATGATTGTTGATTATTTAAAGATTTATTAAGTTGATGAAGAACATTAAAGCATAATATATCCTGTGTTATTTAGGATGTGACTAGTTTCAAAACTATTTAAGACACAAAGAAAATTTATTGGCTTAGTAAGTAATAAGCTCAGTGTTTGCTCAAGGGTTTAATACAGAGTTTTATTAAAGAGTCAAGGATTGGTCTACTTCTCTTTTAATCTGTCTATACTATCCTCTATAACTTGTCATACTGATACAAACTGGCTTATCTCAGCAGATCCTAGAAACTCTAGTTTTCTTGTTCACAAACAGATAGGAAGAGTTTATATTTCCCAAATGGCAAATAAAAGGTAGGAGTTTCTCTATGAATCTTCTTAATCATATGACTTCCCTGAGCATATCACAGTAGCAAAGTGTATAAAATTAACCCAAATGATTTTTGCAAATCTGAGCCCATATTTAGAACTGAGAGTGAGATCAATCCTATCCAAATCATGAGTCTACTGTACAATGAAGTGTAAGGATATTGGCGGTGCAATTGCAGTGTCCACTATAGTCCTTTTTGAATATTTGACATTGCTAATGCTTGGTAGCATGTATTCACTTTCAAAAATCCACAAATATCCTTCTCAAAAAGAAAGATTAAGACTTCTTCCAATGTTGACTTCCAGTTTATAGGTTGGGTTATTTGGACAATTGACAGTCCCTTTTAATTAAACCTCATTGTAATGCTTTATGATTGACTGGGCAATGACTACATGAAAAAATATTGATGTCCATATCAATAAATAAAAAAATTAAAAGAAGAAAGGATTTCCTGACATATAAAGGAAAAAATCCTAAATGCCTAACAGGACAGAATGAAAAAACAAAAACAAAAACATATACTATCCTGTGCTTTTAGTGAGTTGTTAGCTATTCTTTGTTTTGTTCATTGAGAATTTTGCTAAATAGTTGTCTTCAAAATTACATCTGAGATTGATATTAGTGAAATACCATTTCAGTGGCACTCATAGTATTATACATATTTTTGTTATGTTGGGATTCTGGTGTTTGGTTCAACTCAATGTCTTCTCAATGTCAAATTTAAATAGGCATACAGAGAGAGAGAGAGACAGAGAATGAACATTCACATTGGAGCAGTCTTATATGTCGTGTGTGTATGTGTGTGTGTGTGTGATTAAACCTTGGAAATCATTGACTTCTCTAACAGAATAATCCAGAGGAATGGTGGGAATTTGGTAACATTAATCTAGATCTTCACAGTGCCATGTTACTGGTACTGCATTTCTCAGTGATTCTCTTGGTTCTATCCTCTTTTCACTAAGTCTTTCAAGTAGTTATATTTCCCCAGTGATCTTCTAATGATAGCAACATAATCTATGGTGTTCTTTTTTCATTTACATTCAAGATAAACTAATTACTTTTTTCCCACAATAATGGAAAAAGTCTGGAAACTCTTCTGTTTGAAACATGTTAGGTCATGTCTGTGGTTATTATATTGTCATCAACAGAAAGTCATGCACATAGGTTTATATTATAGGTCTCTAAACCCATCATGGTGACAGGGAATCACTTAAATCTGTCAAGGCATATGGTTGGATTAGGATTGAAAGTAAATTCACCCAAGCCACAAAACAGCTACAGAATTTGAGATAAATTGCATAACTTATGGTAATACCTGAATGATTTCAGTGTTTTTACATATTTAATTGCATAATCTTTAATGGAATAAAATATATCATGTATACTTATTTTAGTATGTGTGTGCCTGTGCATATACATGGGCATTTCAATATATATATATATAATACATTTAAAAATTTATAGAAGTAAAATATTTCATTAATTAGAGAAATGTTTTACTTTTTCTTGTAAAATATATTTACATCCACTAAATATTTTAGCTAATATAAATCTTAGGTTGATTCTTTCTAAAGAGGCTGCCCCTCACCAAAGTCATGCATAGTTTAGGTCAAGTAATTAGTAATAAGCAAAGTATTTCTAGAGCAATAGTTTAGAATCCATCCCAGAGCTAAATGTATTCAATAGTTAGTAAACATTCATTGAGTACCTGTTTTAAGAAGAATGCTATGCTAGGTTTCCGTAGGTAGGTAGGTAGGTAGATAGATAGATATAAATAAATATATGTCATAAAACAATGGCAGATTTGCTCTCAGGATATGTTTATTTCCAATATCATCACATCTTTCTTTTTTTCATTTTTATTTTATCATAGGAAGACACTTTTTTAGGAAAAAAATGATACAGGAACTCACCTTATTTATATACTTATTTATATAAAAGCTTGTGTAAAGCATAAGCATATGAGAAGTATACACATACATTTTCATAATTTGGATTGTTATTATGTTTGCCATTTTAATTTTCCCCCTAGATACCTTGCCTTCAATATTTGTCATAGAATTTACTAAAAGGAACAAGAGTTTAATAATATGAACAGATTTATCTGAATAGATTGCTTTGTGTAAAATACAAGAATACTGGGATTTCTCATGTCAACCTAATGTATGATTTCCCATGTTTCTAAATACATTTTATTAGCTTCTATATTTTAGTAAAAAAGAGTAATTAGCAGATAGTATCTTAATTTGGCCAGAAAAATATGATGGTATCTGTATCAGAAACCAAAAAATCATCTCTAGAAATTGTGAAGCACTCTATATTTGTTAACACTAATAATGTCATGATTATGATTTAACTTTTCTGTTTTAAAATAACTAATTTATGTAAGATATACTTATGCAACATATATACATACGGTCAATTTTGAAGATGGGTGAGAACTTAGTGAAATTTGTCTGTGTAGGATCATAAATTTAAAATGAAATTCATGGTTAATTAGAATAAGAAATTGATGAAAATAATGATATCTGATAATTGTTAAATGTTCCTGTGCCAGACATAATTCATAGAACAATGGAAAAGCACGTATCATTTAGAACATTGTATAAATACTTAGGCCCAGTTTCAGAAAGAGACAGGGAGAGAGACAAATTTCTTAGCCATGAGTAGTTTTGACACTGGGATAGTAGTTCTTTATTCCTAACAATGTGTTGCTAAGGAAACTTTCTTAAACTATTTCCAAATATGAATCATCCACACTCACAGATCTTTGAAATCCTTTATTTGGATTAAATCAAGACAACCTATGTAAAACCCGGAGAATGTGCTGTATATACATTATTTTCTCACTTTCCCACGCACATCTTTGCTATTTACCAGGACATACTTATCTTAACAATATAATACATTTGGCCTTGAATGAATCTGTTCAAATTAATGTAATGTTCACCACTGCAGTAGCAGAAGAGGCTGTGGTTTTGCAACTTTTATTTTTAAATCATTTGAAGCAGAAAATTCTAACAAGTTTTCTTGAAGAATGCTTACTGAAAATTAAAGGTGTTTGGCTTTTATAAATGACTTTATTACTTCTCAATGGGTGGTTTTATTTTACTTACTTTCTTGAAATTTAAATTGGACCAAGGTTATCAAAATTATATCCTACACATTATCACTGTCGAGTGCTTTTTAATAATAATTTTGTTAGCATTCATTATGGACATACTGATGGTAAGATCATGTGACAATTGCTTCAAAGACAGTTTCTGTGATGTTTACCTTCAATCAGTCTTCTCACTTTACAGATTAAGTTAAAAGATTTGCTAAAGACCATGAGACTAGTAAGTGGCAGAGCAAAATGGTATATAGTTATCTTGGATTCCTAAACCTAGGATTGTAAAATGAGTATTGTCCTTTCTATTAAAATTACTTTTAATTTACCCTCATATCTTTTAAATTTATATGATAATGTCATATGTGGACATCAAATGCTGGTGGCTCAATCCATCAATATCTATTATTTATCTAATTTGTGTTAACTACTAGGATTTACCTGAGTTTTCCTCACAGTCTTTATGGACTAGAAGAGGAGACAAACACAATGAACACTGTCTTGAGGCCCAATAGAATTAAGTAGTAAAATAGATATTCATACAAATTCTCTGGGAACACAAACCTAGCTTTGTGAAGATTGACCTAGCAGGTTGTGCAAAGAATAACTGAATGATGAGCCCTAAAAATCAAGTATGATTTCCATAGGAGGACTTTTTCAATAGAAAGATCATTACAGTTTGTGGAACTCAATGAGAAAGATATAGAAGTATGAATGTTCTGTATTGTTTAAGATGAAGCAGGTGGGCAGGCAAGAGGAAGAAAAACAGCTGGAAAGGAAAGTTGAGGACAAATTGTGGAGAATGTTGTCTACCATATTAAAGGGTATGCATTTTATCTAGTAGGCAAGAAAAGGTTTGCATATTGAACTACATGTTTCAATCCCCGGACTTAAGGAGCTATATATAGAAGCATTTGGGCATTATGAATGATGGAAAGTGCCCTACTAATGTAGAAGTTCCAATACTACCTTGAGGTGAAGCTGTCCAAATATATGTGGAAACTAGAATTTTTTCTTAGCAGATCAGTTAAGACCAATGATATAGACATAGTCTAGGGGCTGGGATGTTCGGAGATTGCTGAGTAATTTCTAAGAATACATGAGATGTCACAAAGAGGAAAGCATGGTAACTCTTGAAGATATTCAAGGACAAAAGATTTTGGTTGAGATAATATCTCATCTGAAATATGTATTGATATATGTATTGATAGGTATATATGTAGGAACCCAGAGTGGGGGTCACCTAGATATGATTTAAGAACTTATCCAGGAAAATATTATACAGAAGATTTAAAAAAATATTTTGAAGAAAACAATTATATTCAACAGTGTCTAAATTTGCAAAGGAATTGAGGAGGGTAAAGATGGAGGAGGGACATCTGAATCTGGTATTTTAGAATCAGAGTTCTGTGTTTTGAGAGGGCTATTTTATCAGAAAGTTGGTAAATAAGAAAGAATGCATACAATTAAAGAGGCATCCTGGCACTTTGGAAGCAGAAAAGTGGAGTAAACTACTCAGAAGTTTTTTTGTTGAATGTATGAAAGTGGTGAGATTGTAAACTGAAGGGTGGTAGAATTAGGAAGATATGTCTTAGATTGGAAGAATTTTAATACATTATACTAGTACACTATAGGAATCTGTAACACATGGTATATACTATACTAAGACTATATATAATATATGGTATGAATCTATAAATGTTGATTTTTCTGGACAAAAGAGGCAAATGAAAATCTCTCTGAACATTCACCATGTATTTTCAAAACAAGTTTTTTTTCCATTAATACTTATCCAATGCAATTCTATTTTTAGCAAGTTATTTTTTATTAATATTGATTTCTACTTAATCCCCTGGAATGCCTTTAAGTCCCAGTGCATTTCCTTCCCTTTATTAAAAAATAATCTTTCAAATTCAAGTTTTGTCAGAGAGCAAGATGGCACAGGGCAGAGAGTACAGACCATGACATAGTTAGAACATTTTAACATGACTTGACTTCATAAAATATGATAAAATAAGGATCAGGCAGCACTTTGTTTTAAAACATTTGCTGCTGGAATTCTATTATTCATTAAAAAAAGCCTGCTGATCACTAGGGTTCTGTCCCCTGATGCCCGGTTTTAGCACCTTCCACAACTCCCTGTGAATAATGTAGAGCAGTGATGGAATACTTCAAGCCAAATCTAGAAATAGACCATCTTAAAAATATGATTTTCCATAGTTAAATAATGCAACAGACTTTCCTATCTAGAAAAATGGCAGTAAACATTGAATTTTTCTAGCCAGCATTTACATTTATTAAACTAAGGTAAAGGAAAATAGTTTTGACTTGCCATCCACAAAGCTGATATGCATATGAATATATGAATGCATGTATTGTGGATGTTTATAATTAAGTATGATGGAAAAGTATAGCATGATTTTGACAAATAAGACCAGACATCTGAAATTCGTCAAATTCACATTTATAATCTGAGCTGTAAAGTACATCCTTTAACCATATTTATAAGTAGCCCTTTGAAGTATGATTTCATTTTCCATCATGTGACATAGTAGAAAACAGTAGGAAAAAAAAAAGCAAAAAGGCAGGAAAAAAGTGAAATAGTTGAAGCAAAGGTATAGCAAACCCAGTATCAAAGAGCTGAAGAGGAGAAAGACCAATATCCTAGATTTCGTTTTTTCTATCACAGAAATAATTATCAACTTCAGAACGTCCATCTAAAATTTTCAGTAACAGTGAACTAAAATATATAGGCAAGGGCTGACTTGATGGTTTGACTATGATTTTTCAACTTTGGTGCAAAAGTGATATCCAGATTGATGTGCTGTAAGAAAGTGTGCGTGGCACACCTTGAATGAGATCCTCGGGTCCCTTGATGTTGGGTCCCTTGATGTCTTAGGGAACCTCCTGTTGATTTCCCCAGATCTGGCCAGACCTATATGGAAACCTATATGGGAGGGTGGAGGAACTGGCTGCTGGATCCCTGAGAGCCCCCTGCTTCCAGTGGGGCACAACAACAGAGTTGTGTGGCCTGCCAGGGTGCCGGCCCTGGAATCGGCCTCAGCTGTTGGGGCGCTGGCCGCCTTGGACCCCTCCAGGCTGGGCTCTCCCACTTCACCCCCTTGATACCCAGAGCGCTTCCTTCCCATGTACTCTGGGGAACAGCTCCAGCAGCTCTTGCCAGGTGCAGAATCTTCGGCAGGAGCGCGTGTAAAGTGACTGATAAGGTACCTCTGATGCAACATGACCAGGTGGGCAGAAGTTACTACCACACATAATAAGATGCCCTTGTCTGCAACATCATGGGAGGACATGAAGAAGGGGTCCTTGGAGGGGACAAGCCAAAATCTACCAAATCGTAAACAACCTGAAGCCAATAGACTGTCCCTTAACAATGTTTCACCCCAAGCAAAACATAAAAAGAACAAAAGGAAGAAAGAATACTTAAATGAAGATGTGAATGGATTCATGGAATACCTAAAGCAGAACTCACAGATGGTTCAAAATTGGGAGATGATAGCAATGGACAGCCAGGAAGTAAGGGAAGAAATTGCAGTTGCTTAAAGAAAGACAGTCAATGGGAAGGAAGACGATTAAAAAGACAAGCAGCAAAGAAAAACGCAATGGTATGTTTCCACTGTAGAAAACCTGGCAATGGAATTGCAGATTGCCCAGCTGCCCTTGAAAATCAAGATATGGGCACTGGAATATATTATTGATGTGGGTCCACAGGGCACGAAATAACCAAGTGCAAGGCTAAAGTAGACCCAGTTCTTGGTGAATTTCCTTTTGCAAAATGTTTTGTTTATGGGGAAATGGGGCATCTGTCCCACTCATGTCTTGATAATCACAAAGGACTCTATGCTGATGGTGGTGGTTGCAAACTTTGTGGTTTTGTGGAACACTTTAAGAAAGATTGCCCTGAGAGTCAGAATTCAGATCGAATGGTCACAGTTGGTCACTGGGCAAAGGGGATGAGTTCAGATTATGAAGAAATTTTAGATGTGCCAAAACCAAAGAAACCCAAAATAAAAATACCTAAAGTTGTCAATTTTTAATAACATTCAGTACCGTTGTTAATTACTATCACATTGTTACTTTCCAAACTGGCTGTGCTTTACAAGTTAGGCTTCCTTAGTGCCAAGAATAGTTTACTGCATTCTGTCCATCAAGGAGTATTTCTACCGCTGTTGGGAGAAAATCACTGAAGAAAAGCACAAGATGATTAAATTGGATTCTCTGAAAGAACTTGTTTTTAATGGAGAAAACTTAGACAAAACTAAGTAATATAGTTGATTTTATATATATATATGTATGTGTGTATAACAAAAGCATACTGCTTTGCATTTGTGAATGAATTTTTGTTCATATTGTTTTCTTGGTGTAAAATATCAATTTATTATTATACTAGAAATTTATAATTTGCCATAAAGTCTGTATTTTTAAAATATTGAATAAAAAATGCATTTGTTATTCCCTGAAAAAAGTGATATCCATTCAGTCTATGGAATGAATCATACTTTAGATTTTGAATAAAGGTCTTTTTCCAAGCTAATGATATGTAGTTGACATGTTCTCAAGTTCCTAGACAGCATCAGAGAGCTGCAGCTTCCAGTCAGCCACACCACTGTGATAATCTACAACTAATATTTAACAGTGTACTGTATTGCTGGGATAGGACATTTGATAGGTTAAATATAGAAAATGCAATTTTGATTTACATTGTTTTCACTTTGTGGCCCTATAATAAATCAAGGATCTTCTGTACAGTATTCCATGACAATAATATCCTACCCATATTCCTCCCATAGAAATAGAGTGGCACTTAAAATCCTATGAAGTAATATGATTGAATATGGTACTAGTGTGTGTTTGTTGGTGTTGCTTAATATATTTCTTAATCTTTCGAGTCTTTCCCATTTCCCACAGAACTAACAAAAAAAATGGAGTTAGTAATAAAGTTGTCTGAAATGCAATCTTACTACTTTGAAATTG
Organism: Marmota flaviventris; assembly: GCF_047511675.1. Taxonomy (NCBI): domain Eukaryota; kingdom Metazoa; phylum Chordata; class Mammalia; order Rodentia; family Sciuridae; genus Marmota; species Marmota flaviventris. Next base: position 26,190,482 of record NC_092518.1, on the reverse strand, counting down.
ATGACCCACAAAATATTACTTTATCCTTGCTTTTGTGCCTCCTTTTACCAATTATCTAAGCCAGAAATCTAGAAGGCATTTTCAACAACACTCTGTTTTCTTTGTATTTAAAGTCACCAAATCCAATAGATTATGAGCACAAATATGTCATAAATTCACCATGTCCTTTCTGCCACCATTCCTACTGTTTTCTAAGCCCCCAACATAGCTCATCAGTTCATTGTTTTAAACACCCTTGAGTGTCATGGGTCAAGTACTATTACCTTTTGTACTTCACTGGTCTCCTAATTGGTCTTGCTGCTGCCACTCTTCCACAGACCATCCACACTGTATCCAGAGTGATCTTTAAAGAAAAAAATTAAAATGATATTACTGTTTTCATGAGTTGACTGTCAGTTCTCTAAAATTATCACCAGAAAAGCCCTACTGATCAAGCAGTGTTAAGTGTCTTGGACATACTACCATAAGGGAAACTACTAATTTGACAAGGTCTTGGCCATGTGTTAATGTGAAAAAAAATGGAAAAGGGATCATACAGAGCTTGGCTTGTGATTGGTTATCCAGGTTTTACAAAGAGGGGAGCTGTTTGCTATAGGATAAAAGATTTGACATGATAGTTTTTAGACGGATAAGAAGAATGGTCTTGAAATGAAGAAACAATCTCCACAAAATTAATAGCTACGTTGGTTCACAGTCTTCATTCTAAGTGTAGGTATTTCCCAGGGCATGAAGCTAGGTCGTCTTTGCTTTGTCTTGGTATTATAAGGATAGGAAATCATACTGGTTTTTGTACTTGTGTGTTTTTAGTTGCTTCCTCTGTATTATAAAACATAAAATATTTTATAAATGTCAAAATGTATTACAAAATATATTTTAAAGGAAATTTTACTTTGTAAAGCATACAGATTTTATGATATGTTTTATTATTTTTATCCTACCCTCAATTTATGTAATATGCAAAACAAATTATATCCTCTAGCTATATTGATTCTTGTGATATTCTTCCCCCACCCCCGGCACATATGCACTCAGTGTTGTCTTACATAGTTTTATGTCTTTGAACAAATTCTTCTTCTGCCTGATAACCATCCCAAACCTTCATTGTTTTCTTTCCTTGTCTGGCAAATTTTGATTCATCTTGCTAGATTTCCTCAAAAATCTTTGTTTTGGGAAATCATTCATGATAAAAAAATTCCTAGGTCTCAGTAATGTCTGTTTTCCCCTTTCTAAGCTTTCCTTTCTTCTTGGGCATATACCTATATAGTTCCTCCATGGGACTATAATTTCTTTGAGGGCAGATGTTTTATTCTTCTTCATATATATTCTTGTCTAAGAAAGTGACTAAAACACAGTTTATAACACATGAATAACCAATATGTACTTATTTTAGTGTTTTTGATTGAGTATACAAAGCATTGCTTCTTAAGTTTGTTTTACTTGGCACAGTAGCCAGCTTTATTGAGAATTTAACCATGGGTGAGGCCCCTAAGGTCTGTGCACAGGTAAGTAACACATTTAATTTTCCTTACAAAATATAGAAAGAAGTTTGAGTGGTACAGGAATATTTTTGGTTCCATAGCCCTTATTCTTAATCCTTTAATGCTACCCTTTTTTAATATGCTTAATATCATATTGCTAAGGATTGCCAACTAATTCTGCCACAAATATGACAACCATAAACATGATATGTGTTATTTGGAATACTAAAGGGCACATAATTTATTCTATTAATATTTAGATAATGTTCATTAAGTATTCACAATGTGCTAGTTACTATTTGAATTTCTTTATATGAACTACGTAAGCAACCTAAATAAATTTAGGAGTTTTGCAACATACATTTACTCCCTCCTCTTTGGTTTCTAAGGTACTACACATTCTTGGTTTACCTTTTGTATTTCTAGCTTATGGTTTAATTTTCATTTTCAGATTCTTATTAATCCAAATTCCTAGTATCACACTAAGCAGGGTTCAGTTCCTAGACTACATTAATTTCCTAGATGATATCATGACATTAAATATTGCCCATAAATTGATGCCTCTCAAATGATTATCCCAACTCAGACCTTTTTAGTATAGTCCAAACGTTTTAAAAATTTTTTTAAAGACATTGATGGATCTTTATTTTATTCATTTACTTATATGCGGTGTTGTTATTTATATTTAAGCCAGTGCCTCACGCATGCTAGACAAGTGCTCTACCATTGAGCCAAACTTTTTAATATAACTATCTACACACTCTCTAGTCAATTTAAATTTGACCTGTTCAAAATTGAATGGACCAAGCTCCAAATCTGCTTCATCAACAGTGCTTTATATTTCTGTATCAACCACATTCTTTCAGTTGCCCTAGTTGAGCACTTCGGAGTCAAGCTTAATCTACCCCTTTTTTGCAAGTTGTAGATCAGAAAAATATACCAGGACTAACTTGACCAGGTCTATATCCACAACCTACTCACTTCTTACTATTTCCTTTGTCACTGCCATTCTTTCTGGTCTAGATTGTTGAAATAGCATTTTAAGCTGACCTGCCTACTTTGGCCTTTGCTTTACCTGCAAACTATTTTGTCTGCTATATGGTCCTGATAACCTATAAGTCAGATCACATCACTCTTTTGCTGAAAATCCTCCAATGGTTTGCCACTTCCCCAAAGGAAAATGTAGTCCTGCATTCTTGTAAATCCAAATACAGTCATCTCCTTCTCCCCATCCATTTCTTTCCTGGCCTCCTCTACCAAAATTGTTACCTTTTCTCATTCCAGGGCAGTCATACTGGCCTAATTTATGCCTCTGCCTGAACACATAACCTCCACATATTGACATGGAAATCTCTTCTACAAGTTTAAGTCTTTCTTTTTTGCAATACTCAGTGAACTCAATGATATTCTACCTGATCTTCCTAATTCAGTCCACAATGTTCTCTCCCCTGGCAATTCCTATTCCCCTCCCTCACTTCATTTTTTTTTTTTTTGTAGTATTTACCATCTTCAAATACTTTTAATTTTATTAAATATATCTCCTCCAATATGATTAGTTACATAAGAACTTGGATTTTTTTGTCTGTTTTGTATATGCCTCTACACTAATCCTCTAGAATAATGGTTGGCCCTTTTTAGTTGCTTAGTAAATAGTAGTTGAAGACATACTACTTTTAGTAAGTGACAGAACCAGATGATTTTAGAGCCCTTCTAAACAAAATAAAGAAAGCCATGATGCATTGAATATATAAAGTCTAGTCTACAAATTGCTCTTCTACCTGGCCTATCTGCAAATATGACAATTTCTGACAAATTATCTATTTGAAGTTTTTGTATTATTAGTTCATTTGCTAGGATAGATAATGAGAGGTATAACAATTGATTATGAATAGCTTATATGCTTATGAAAAGCAAAATGATAATGGATGTAACACATTGTGGTTTCCTTATTTAAGGAGTATTACCTACGATGAATAGATAGGATACTTAATTTTCTGAGTTTCTCATTTTCTCTCAAAACAAAAATAGACTATATATTCATTTGTGTGATGTATGCATGCACACCTCTGTGTGTGTGGGGTGTGTGTGTGTGTGTGTGTGTGTATGTGTGGTGTATGTGTGTGTAGTCTATATGTCTAACTATAAACACATATACACATATATCCTTGCACTGGTTTCATCAAATATTGAGAAAATCTAATATAAAAAATGAAGCTTGCTAGTTGTCTCAGTTCCTGGTGCAAACCTTTTTTTTCCAGCAAACATTGTTTAGTCACCAAAAACCTCCCTTCACAAAGCTGGGTTTCAATTTGTTGACTTCACATTTAAAAATGGTCAAGGTATTAGCAGTTAGTGTCATATGTTGCTCATTGGCAAGTGAGATCTCTAAAGATGGCCTATTATATGCTAAAAATAAAGGACTTTGATGCCAAAACCTCTATTCAATTCAGTCAGTATTTCAAACAGTACAGTGAGGGAAAAATCAGTTGAGGAAAATTGTCATCATATACATTAAATATCTTTGTGCTTCCCGTTTTGGTTAATTTTTCTCGCACCTTCAAATGCTTTGTGGGATCTGCTGCTGACAAGGAGCAAATTTATTTGTTTAGAATTTCGGCAGCCTTTCCTTCTTTAGCCTTGACTTTCTTGTAGACGTGCTAATGAGCTGTGAAAAGGCCAAATGGGAAAGAAATAAGACTTCCAGATAATCCATACTCTGATAAACTACTCCCATGATAATTGGCAGTTTATGGTTCTTCTAGGGCAGTGGGATAAAAAAGCAGTGTTGGCCATGTGTATGGAACAACCTACATTAATAAAATTATAAAAGAAGTTTACAAGGTAATCACAATCCATTCAAACAAATGTCATGTGAGTACCTTCAGGCCTAGGCACAATTTGATTATCTGAAAAGCTTTATAGGTCAGATTGTGCTGTGTCCCAACATTTCTAAATCATGAAATTCTAAACCTACTTGTGGCTATTTCTCTTCTACCTTAAATGAATTTCTTTTTCCTGATTTATATTTTTCACAGGCCAGATCAAAAACACATCTGCCCTTCTTTTTCTGCTTAATTTTCATGAAGTTATCTACATTACAATTTTCAACTGCTTCCATATATTTCATATTCAAAATTTAAATCACTGTGTTAATTTATGGATATAGCAATAATTCTGTTTCATTTCTAGCATAATGTGAAATAAGTCACCATATAAAAATACTTATTAAAAATAGAACAAGGAGTGATTTTGTAGGAAAATTTTAAGGATTATAGAAATCAGGAATATAGAGAATATTTTAAAAATATAATAAAACTTTGTTTTTAAACACAGTGTTTATTCTTTCACTATTTGAACAAAGTATGTTTATACATTGTATCTTTCCATTCCTATTTTCCAAAGTAGATCAACCATGTCAAAACCTACCAATAGCATGTTTTACGTTTTGATATATATGATTATATAGCAATAAAAATTCCAGTAATATTTTTGTTCCATATTTTATCCTGTTCATGCTTTAATGTGCTGATTTGAAATTTAAATATGATTAAATTTTAGGGCACTGTGCTAATGAAGCCCATGGTAGTTCTTTTTAAACAAATTCATATGAGTATATTATCCATTGAGGATGCAGATATTGTACACTAAAAGTCAATTATTTTATAAATATATAAAATTGGTCACAGACGGATCTAAGGGTGAAAGAATCTAGATGAATAAATGAATTCTGTCAATAATTGTATGGGTTTATGATACACGTAATGACCACATTCACATAAAATATGGCACATTTTTATATTTTGATTTTTAAATGCAATTTTACAAATCTAGCTATCTCTGGGAAATTTCTTTCCCTTGAGTTATTAAAATGATGTCTGACTAAATAGTTAATTTTAGAGATGTCTACGAACTGATACTGAGTTCCGTTCCCATCTCTGCTTTTTATTAGCTCTATGACCTTGGGCAAGTTTCTAACCTCTATGAATGTGGTTTTCTTATTGTAGAATGTAGACAATAATTATCTCTTATGATATGAAGTAAAATTAAATGATTTAGTGACATATTTATACATATTACAAATAGTGGACACTCAGTGTATTATTTGTCTTTTTGATTGTAAATTCTATAGGAGTTTAGAACACAAGACAGGCATCATAGATTAAAACATAGTCTACAAAGTGAGGAGCACCCACCTAGGTGAAACAAAAAAATGATTCACTGGTTTTCTAGAATAATGTATTACAATGTGTTCCTATATTCATATTATAATTATTAACTAATATACTTTATCAATTTAAAACAATAGTGATAAATTATTTAAACCAGCATACCCAAAATATTATAATATCAATATGAAATGGCTTTAAAAATGATAAATTTGCAATCATTTGAAATATTTTAATTTCAGTTAACATGTATTAATTATACATATTGATGGGGTTCAGTATATTTTGACACATGCATGCAGCATGTGCTAATCAACTCCAGCCTTATTTTTAATCCACCCCTTGCCTTTCAAATCTCTACTAATCACTATTCTACATTCAGTTCAGCTTTTCATAGCTTCTACATGTGAGGAATAACATGCAGTGCTTGTCTATCTGTATCTTATTTCATTTGCAATATTCTCTAGTTCTGTTCATTCTGCTGCAAATAACAGGGTTTCATTCCTTTTCACGATAGAATAATATTTCATTGTGTATATATTCCACATTTTCTTCATCCATTGACCAGGTTGATAGTCACCTAGGTTGATTCCATATTGTGGATATTATGAATAATGCCTCGATAAAGATGGATATGCAGGTATCTGTTTAGAATGCTGATTTCATGCTTTCAGGTCATTTCATATAATATATGGTATGTGATATCTCAAAAACTTAGAGATCCTGAACAGGATGGCAGTAATAGTAGGCCCCTTCCTTATTTACTGGTATCCTCTGTGTTTGCAATGCAATGAAACACATGTGTACAGTTTAGTGGGTTAATGGATTTTATTATCTTACATGATAGAATATTTTTGCTGGGTATGGGGTATAGGCCTGTAATTCCAGTGTCTTAGGAGACTGGGGCAGGAGGATCACAAGTTCCAGATCAGCCTCAGGAACTTAATGAGACCCTGTCTCAAAATAAAAAGTAAAAATGGCTGGAGATGTAGGTCAGGGATAGAGCTCCACTGGGTTCAATTTACAGCATCACCCCCCAAAAAGTAGAACACTAAATGTTTTTCAATAAAATAGGAGTGTCCTAGGAAATCTTTTTTACTGAACAGAAAAGTTCTAGTTATCTCATGGCAAAGTAAGAAAATAAATTCTGTATTCTCTTTTTCAAAAAGTCAAGTGTCTCAACTATGCTAAACTTTTTTATGTTGGAAAGTGACTGTGAGTACCATATTATTCTCAGATATTTCCAAAAGCAATAAACTACTTGATCTTTCCATTGAAGGCAAAGGTTCTATATTAACAATGATTTCAAAATGAGTAGCATTTTATAAGAAAGTTATGCTAAAGAGACAACATTTCAAATGGCTATTTGGCAGTATTCTCATCATAAGTGTATCAGTTATAGAATCTTAAGCATCTGTAAAACAATCTTGAAAAGTTTTCCAATCTGTTGAAAATATTATAAATGAAATGTTTTAGTGAGGTTTCAAATCCACAGTAGAAATAGAAATAGAATAGAAATACACACACACACACACACACACACACTTCTCATTGCTTTTCACTGTCTTCCTACATGGACCCTCTGGTTTACTTCACCAACATAAAAGAGGACTTTTATTACTTTTCTTGAGGCAGCAGATAGAATTTGCAGCTAATAATGAAATCTGCTAGAGTCTTCTCAAGGCTTAATGCCATTAGTATTTTTTTTACACTGCCAAGCTCTAATGTCCTTAAAGGATCTTCTCTGCTGAAGAGAATAGGGAGACAAATACAGCAGTGAATAAAGCAGCAGGTGCAATAAATAGATGTGGAATATAATATTTTTTCTCTGCTATGATATGGAAAGATACTATGACTTTGGACTTCATTCCCTCATGAAGAAATATCTTTATAGTAATCTAAATTAAGAAGGAATTGTGATAAGATATGTGCTAGAGATTGTTTGACTCAACAAATATCTGGCATATTCTACTATATGTCAGATACTGAACAAAACTTTCTACTTTCAAGGATCTTACCTTTATGCCCCCTATGAGGCTTTTTCTGAAGGTTATTCAACACCATTGTTTTGGAAACAAGGAAGGGAGACAAAAAATATGTAAAATAACTTCTAAAAACTCACTGAATTTATTTAAATAATATATGTAGAAGATGTTGGGATAATCCAAGTAATGGTATACTTTAAGAAAAACTAGTTTTTTGGGGAAAGTTGGCCTATTTAGCAAAAATGTCTTCAATTAAATAAATGTTTTTACAATCAAACTAAAGTCCTCTTAGTTGTTAGTTTTTCTTAGTTCTATATTCTATACAGCACTAAATCAGAAAAAATGAGGCAATGGTAGTGATTTTATAAAGGTTGAATGGAAAAGGGTGATACTTAATATTAGTAATAAAGGACTCTATGTATATGAGTCTTACAAACACCCTGAAAGTAGTATCATCACCTTATCCATTTTCACATGTATACCAGAACTTTAAACTTAAATAGCTTTGCCTAGCACACATTGCTTATAAATTCCAGAAGCTGAACTTGACCTTAGGATTATTTTACTCCCAAATGAGACAGATTTAAAGTAGCCCCCTTAGATACCGGTTTTACACACATTGAAGCTTTTGGTACATTGTTATGTCTGTGGATATAAGTGGAGCCAGGAGGGCAGTGAGATTTTAGAGAAAGCTAGCTTGGATATGCAAGAGTGGAAAAGTGACTCAGAAGAATCAGTTGGAGAGGGAGAGGTTGGAAAGAGAAGAGCTAATCAATACTGGGATGTTCTTGAGTCTTTAATAAGGAACTAGTTTAAATATGGGAAGCAATTAAATGATCAGGAGACTGCAATCAATGGCCTGAGTCTCAAAATAGATTTGGCACCTGTGGTTTCTAAATAAAGTTTTATTGGAACATATTCATGTTTATTCACTTATACATTTTGCTATGGCTCCTTTTGTATTGCACTCTACAGTGACACTACAAATTAAGTACAACTAGCTGGTAGTAGTTGGTAGAAACTGAAGATATTTACTACCTGGGCCTTTACAGAAAAAGCATGACTCTTTGGTTATATGATAAGATTTTCCATTGAAATACAAAATACTAGTATTAATGTGATTATTGATAAGTTTTTGGGTGATTCTACCCTTATAACTTCTAATTTATTTAAATGTAGACTTCTAAAATAAATAGAAACATAGCTAAGAATACTGTAGAAGGTGATTCATGAAATAAAGCAAAATTTAAATTATTTAAAAATTTAATTTTTTAATGAATGTGAGATTTTATTAATAGTCCCATACCGATGGTTTGAAACAATAAGAGAAAAATAGTACATGGATTTTATGGAAAAAAAGTCAAACAACATAAAAAATCTGCTATAAGCATAAAGCTTAAAATGGCCATATGGAAAAATTTTACAATATTTTTTCCCCTCATAAGTCACTCTGGTATATTTTATGTTGTAGAAAATTCTAGACTACAGTGATTTTTTAGATGGATATGAAGTGGAAAATATTTTAGTTCAGATAGTGTTTTCATTTTCATGAGATATATGTATTCCATTTTGAAATGTTTGGTAGGTGAAAGAAATTGCATAAAGCAGCTTAGTTTAGAATAATTTTTATTTTAAAGGTATTGACTAGTGAGTCAGATTTTTTATATATTTATAAATAAATGATTAAAATAAATAACACTTGTTACTGTTGCATAGGCCTTAGAGAAAATAACTTAGAAATTTACTTGTTCTCAGATATTTTGACACTATCTTATTTTAAAGTTATTTTTAGAAAAACACTTATTTTAAAATTACCTACCAACTATTATGAATTCCAACCAAATATTAACTTTTTAAAATTATTAATATATACCAAAACACTAAAAAGTCATTGTGTTTATCTTTCTTCTCTGTCATCTGTGAATTTCATAATATTCTCTCAGCTCTTCATAATGACAAAAAGAATGTAGGCTTATCGGGGATCATGTTTCTTTTCCCACGCCTCATAGATATGACTTCAGTTTCACTAATCATGAAACTGGACATCTGTTTTCTACTACCTAATACACTTATGAGAAAATTGTTTTACATAGGAGTTGATTGATGTTTAATAAAAATGTTATTGTATACTATATTTATTTAATAAATGACAAATTTTTATATTGTCAACATTCCAGGAAAAGAGATATGGATCCCCAATAATGGGACTATCAATCATGAATAAATAAGCAGGGGGATAACAATTAAAAGCATGTATGCACAGGCCAGGGTAGCCTATGGTAAGTCTGAAGAATAAAAGAAAGTTTGGAGTTAGCAGGTGGAAGTAGAGAAGAAATTTAAGGTGTTTTGAAAGAAAGCTTATTGGCACTTGTGACTTTATGTGAGAACCGGTAAACTCTGATTAGCAAGTGGCTACAATTACTAGGTCAAACCAGTCTTAAGTCATAACAGGCTGTTTGGATTGGGCTTGTTAAATAGTATGTCAAGGAAGTGTTCTTGTTAAGTAGTTACTGTTGTGATAATTATTATCAGGCAAACTGTGCCTGGTAGGCCTCCCTTCATGCCCTTCTCTGGCTCTATTTGTCAGGGTTTGACGTGGGTGACTACATTGTGAATCTGATAACTTTCACAATATTATGTTATAAATTTTTCTAGGTACATTTAAATTTAAGTATTTTATTATTTTCTCTCTGAACTTTTTCTTTTGTTTAGGAAAGTCTGTCAGAGTAATGATTTCTTCTTTCCCTTCTTTCTTTATTTTATGAGAAGGTTTCTATTACTTTGTGGATTATAATAACCAAAACAGAAATTCTCAGAAGATGGACAAGAAAAGAAGAAATAAAAGGATAAAGGATGGAATGACTTAGAATGTATATGTATATCCAACAATATAAAATGGGGAATTAGGGCTGGGATTGTGGCTCAGTGGTAGAGTGCTCACCTAGCATGTGTGAGGCCCTGTGTTCAATCCTCAGCACCACATAAAGATAAATAAATAAAGGTATTGTGTCCATCTACAACTAAAAATATTTAAAAGGGGGGGATTAGACAAAGAAAGAAAAGTAAATAAACACATACATATCTGTTCTATATGAATATATACATACATATAAATATACAAGAATTATCAAATGGAATATTGGGGCATACATATTTAAAATCATGACTATGTTATATATCACGATTTTCCTCTTTAAAAGACATAGTTATTATTTAAATCACAGTCCATGGGAAACTTTTATTGAAAGCATAAATGTCAATTGAGAAATTAAAATACTCTAACTTATTTTAACAGTATTTATTAGTTACCTTCTAGTAGGCAGAGTAGTAAAGGGTAGTGTAACATTTAAAGGTATCATATAAAGGTATACTCTTATCCACAATTTTGCTTTTAAGGGTTTCAGTGCCCCATGTTCAACAATAGTCTGAAAATATTAAATATGAAGTTTTGAAAATAAGCAGTTCATAATTTTTAAATTATACAGTATTCTAAGTAGTGCAATGAAATCTAGCACTATCCTTTCTGGGTTTTGAATCATCCCTTTGTATAGTATATCTATGCTAGATACACTATGTGCCTTAGTCACTTAGTAGACATCTTGATTAATCTATTAGATTGACCATCATAGTATTACAGTGCTTGTGTGTAAGAAAACCTTATACTGTAGCCTAACAGGATGTCACAATCCCTACATCATTCACCTCACTTCATCTTATTACATAGGCCTTGGGTCCCATCATCAGAAGAGAAGGATGAATATAATACAATGGGGAGAAGGGAAACTATATTCACATATTTTTTATATAGTACATTGTTATAACCCTTATATTTTATTAATTATTGTTGATAACCCCTTACCTGATTTCTTTTTTTTCTTTTTTTATTAGTTGTTCAAAACATTACATAGCTCTTGACATATCATATTTCGTACATTTGATTCAAGTGGGTTATGAACTCCCATTTTTACCCCATATACAGATTGCAGAATCACATCGGTTATACATCCACGTTTTTACATAGTGCCATATTAGTGTCTGTTGTATTCTGCTGCCTTTCCTATCCTTTACTATCCCCCCTCCCCTCCCCTCCCATCTTCTCTCTCTACCCCATCTACTGTAATTCATTTCTCTCCCTTGTTTTTTTCCCTTTCCCCTCACTTCCTCTTACATCCCTTACTTGATTTCTAAGTTAAACTTTATTACTTATATGTATGTTATAAAACACAATATACATACATACTCTGTATGGTTTTATGCATTCACTTGGGCACCTTGGAATGTATCCTCCTTGGAGATATATATGTATATGAAGCAAAGTGGACTGGAAACATTATTGGGAATCTGTTTTTGAGAGAAAAGATACATTTTCAGATAAATATCTGACTTTATGGGTAGAATTTTTTAAAAATAACATAATAGCTTTGACAAGTACATTTTTAAAAAATTGTATTTCTTTTTTAGATATGCATGACAGCAGAGTATATTTCTGGCATGTTATACATACATGGAATATAACTTACTCTAATTAGGATCTTATTCTTGTGACTGTAGATGATATGGAGTTATCCTGGTCGTGTATTCAAATACAAGGATAGGAAAGTTATGTCTGATTATTTCTACTATCCTTCCTATTCTCATTTTTGTTGTGGTGCTATTTACAATGAAATCTCAGCTCCCAGACACTTTGGGCATGTTTTTATATTAGATACACTATAGATTTTGTGTCAGAAAAAAAAATGATGATGGATTAGGTAAGAAAGTTTATCTTTCAGAGTTATTTCTCTTAAAATGTCTACATGGAGATTCTCAGGCCTTGTACTAAAGCTTTGCTCATCTGGGGACCCAAAGTTCCTCTACCTTCTTGTTCTGTCATCCCCTAGGATGCTGCCTTCATCCCTGTGATCAAAGATAGCTTGCTATCATCATGTCTGAACCAGGGCCTTTTGAAGGAGGGAAAACAAAGAGGAGAGCATACCCATTTCCTTTTAGTCATGGTGAACAGATTGCAGATATCCTGCTGGCCAGTAGTTGGTCACATATTCTACTTAACTGCAAGGGAAGGGGGAAAAGATAGTTTATAACCTGAACAGCCAAGTAGTCTCTTTTCTACTGCTATATGAAAAATGGAGTAGGACAGATATTTGAGGACATTCTTTTTCATGTCCAGGTTTTTCTAGGTATCAAGATTAATACTTTTGGTTATAGAACCTTTTGTTTGATATATTTTGATAAAAATTGAAAAAATAAAATATATTCTTATATACAAAAATGAACGCATTCAATACAAATTTTTCCTATTAAATATAGAATGGTAAACAGGCTATAGCATTTATGTGAGCCTTTAATAGTTAAGAGTGTCAGCTTTACTGACATTAAACATAAATGCAAATGACAAGATTGATAGAAGGTGTTGAGTTTGAATAGTGGACTTGGCACATGCCTTCCTTTAGAAAATATTGGCTAGTCTTATTCTTTGCTGAGTTTCCTCTGTCTCAGCAGAGTGTGTATATCATTACTTGGGCTGTATCCCATGCCTCTCTATTATCCCTTTTTACAATGTGATATCAGTGTCTGACTTACAAGCACAATTTTGAATGATGTATTTGATTTCTTACTCACTAACCTAATGTGGTCCAGATATTTCTCTTAGTATCTTCAAAACCATTGACTCTTAATTTGTAGCAATGTAGCATTGAATATGCGCATGTGTGTGTGTGTGTGTGTGTGTGTGTGTGTGTGTGTGTGTGTTATTAAGGTATTTTGTAATGGTAGGTTCATGAATTTTGAATTGAGTTTCTTCATTTAATAAAATTTATCAAATTGTGGTAAAGACCTACATTTGGAATCCAAACAACCTGGTTTTAAATCTCAAAACCACCAAGTACCTTTGTGACCTTTGTCAAGTCACTAATTTTTCTAATCCTGTTTCCTTATCCTATTATTGTCTGTCATCCTGACCTATTGCAGTGAAAAATGCCACAATGCACATCAAGGGGTTGGCAAATTGACTGACACTAAGTGCCCAGTAAATAATGGCAGCTATTATTATTGCTACTATATATGTAGTAGTAGTTGTTGTGATTGTTGTTTCAATACTGCCATAACAGCAGGCCATATTTTTTTCCTAAATTCTCATTAGGGTTTAACTTTGAACTGAATTTCAGGCACAAGCAATATTAAAAAGTACCTAGTTAATGGTATCATTAGATTGGATGTCATGTACAGTGTTGCATGATGGATTAATTCTTCATAAATCACCTCTGTAATCATTTACATACTCTGAATAATACCCTGGTTTACATATCCTATCTCAGAGGAAACACAGTAGAAGTGTGGCAAGAATATTTCCAGATACTAATCCTGGTTCCTCTGAACTGCACTTCTGTTATTTAGTAAAAGAACCACTTGGTTATCCCTCTGTAATCCTTTAGCTCTGAAATAATCTTTCACTGAGGGATAAAAAGATTATAGAATGCACCAAAAAAATTCACCATCCATGCATTGACTTAAATTTTATGTTTAAAAATAAGAAGTACAACACATTTAAATGAACTAAGAATGATAAAATTTTTAAATGTCCTTGAAGCATTTGTGCATTCAAGAACAAGAAAAATGTTTTATCCAGGTTAAATCGCATATCTCATTTTAAGGTTGAATTTGGGGAGGTAGCCAAAATAGATCAATTTCATCAGTGATATAAAACTGCTCAGTGATAGAGTGTGCCCTCTGGAAACATGCCAGCTATTTTTCTAGCGGTTTTGTGGTTTGTTGAATTGCTGGTTTCACTATGTATATGTAGCCATTTGATGACTTATCTCAGTTTGAATTGTCAAAATCATGGTTCCAAAAATACACACAGCTCATCCAACTGTTTCCTCATAAAAATCATTTGCCATTTCAATGAACATGGGCCCCAAATACAAGCATTGCAGAGCATTTCTTGGAATCTAGAATGTGCTCAGCATTTTATATTCATTATCACATGTAATCTTTCCAACCATCTTAAGGACATATATTTTTACATTCCTTGTTTTACAGATGGAGAAACTGAGCACAGCATTTGTAAATAACTTACCTAAAATCAGAAATATAATAAACTGGGTTTTACAGAATGGTTGTGAAGTAGTCAAAGCTATAGTTCTGTATTTTATTAGGAGGTAATAGAAGTTATTACTAGAGATTTCCATTACTAGAAATTGTCATTAGAAATGAGTTTCCTGATGTTTTCCTGGATACTGTAGGAGTAAATCAGTTAGTCAGTTGTCTCTCCTCATAGTTTTACCTTTTCCTTCTCTATTCTTCTACCTTTAATGCATGATCAATGTTTTTAAGGAATGTAGGCAACAATATCGAATTCTTTTTCACACAAAAGAACAGTAATAAAACCCCTGAAGTGTATGGATAGTTTTGAATAAATTTTAGTGATGTTTATTCTGAAAACAATGATAAGTTTTTTTCACTCACTCATTTCTATACCTTTCTAATAATTATTTTATGCCCAGTGGAATAGAGAAACATTATAAAGACAAAAAAATGAAATAGGATTGAAGCATAGGCAAAATCTCTTTCTAGCTGATGATACTGATATCTCCATTCAAGAAAAGACTGCTGTCTATCTTCTTTTTCATTTTTATTGGCTCATATAAGTTATACATAACATTAGCATTCATTTTGTCATAATTATAAATGCATGGAATGTAATTTTTCTCTAATGTAGTCCCTAGTACTTCCCCTTAACCTCCCCCTTCTTCTTCCACTTGTACCCTTTCCTAAACTCTGCTGATCTTTCTGCTGTTTACTTACAGTTTTCTAAAATTAGTTTTTTAAGATATATGTAATGGTGAGATTCACTGTAGTATATTTATATAGGTAATATAGGAAAGTTAGGTTAGACTCATTCTACTCTTTTTCCCTTATCTCATCCCTCTTCCTTTCCCCTCCTCCTTAATTCCCTTCTTCTACTTCACTGGTCTTTATTTTGATGAAATTCCCTGCCCCTGTTTATGTTCTCTTTTGTTCCTCATCATTTTAGACTACCTTCCACATATAAGAGAAAACATTAAACATTTCACATTCTGGATCTTATTTCACTTAGTATTACAGTCTCCAGTTCCATCCATTTTCAGGCAAATAACATAATTGTCACCTTCTTTATGGCTGAGTAATACTCCATTGTGTAAATATACCACATTTGATTTATACATTCATCTGTTGAAGGGTACCTATGTTGGTTCCATAGCTTACCTATTATGAATTGAGCTTTTTTAAGCATTGAAGTGGCTGTTTTGTTGTAGTATGATTTTTTAAAAATTCTTTGGGATATATACCAAGAAGTGGGTTAACTGGTTCAAATACTGGTTCTATTCCAAGTTTTTAGAGGAATCTTGACAGTGCTTTCCAGAGTGGTTGCCCCAATTTGGAGTTTTACCAGCAAGGTATGAGTGTACCTTTTCTTCCACATGCTCACCAACATTTATTGTTACTTGTAGTCCTGATTATTGCCATTTTGCCTGGAGTGAGATGAAATCTAACTGTAGTTTTTATTTGCATTTCTCTAATTGCTAGTGATGTTGAACATTTTTTTCATGCATTTGTTGGCCATTTGTATATTTCTTCTTTTGAGAAATATCTATATGTAGAAGATTGAAACTGAATCCCTATTTCTCAACTTGCACAAAATTAAATTCAAAGTGGATTAAGAACTAGAAATTAGACCAGAAACTGAGCAACTTCTAGGAGAAAATGTAGACCCAACACTTCAACATGTTTCACAGGAACCAACTTTCTTAATAAGATCCGGAAAGCACAAGAAGTAAGACCAAAAATCAATAAATGCAATGCTATTGAATTCAAATCTTCTGCACAGTTAAGTAAACAAGAGTATGAAGCAAGAGCTTACAGAATAGGACAGGACCTTTGCTACCTGCTTCTGAGATAGGGCTTCAATATCCAGAATATATAAAGAACTCAAAAACTTAACACCAAAAAAAAACAAATAACTCAATTTATAAATGAGTGTCTTTCTTGTACTCATATCTTTCACAAAAAATAGTTCCAAGTTTCCTAGAAAATGTGCTATGGCATGTATAAACTGGCCACACACATATGTTCTATATGAAATTCTATGATGATAAAAACATATTTAAGAATGTTGAAACTTAAAGCATAACCCTCTCTATTGTCTCTTTAACTGTAAATAGTTTGTGAAAGATGTTTTAAATTAAGTGTCTTTTATTCCAAGGGTTCTACTGAAAATGAACAAATGTGGAATTCAAGCAAGTTTACTCTTTCATTAACTCACCTCATCTGAAATCCTAGAATCATTTCCAATTTTGTTTCATGAACTGCAGAAAAAAAATAATTTTGACCCAGAAGAAATGTGCATGTGTAAACACAAACACACAAACACATACACAGAGATATACATACATACAGTATGCAAAACTGAAACAAGAATTTTGAAAATAATAATAATCCTTAGTATAAGTGAGAGACTCTTATTTTAAATTTTAATTCTAAAATATTCCTTGTCACAACCTACAAATTTTATTTCATAAATCACTGATAGATAATAAATTTGAATATAAAAAACAATGGTTTATATAAAGAAAGAATTGTTCAGAGCCGAAATGACAAGTTTGATCATAATTTTGTATATAGTAAAATGTATGTATATATAGTTGATGTTATGGATGTAGATAATTAAGTTATTCATATTTTTACTCAGTTTATCCATGCTTTTTTTTTTTTTTTTTGAGAGAGAGAGAGAGAGTTTTAATATTTATTTTTTAGTTTTCGGTGGACACAACGTCTTTATTTTTTATGTGGTGCTGAGGATCAAACCCAGCACCCTGCGCATGCCAGGCGAGCACGCTACTACTTGAGTGGTCATCCATGACCAGTCCTGGTCATCCATGTTTTAATGTAAATTTAAGAAGGTTATCTGTGAAAAAGTTTTGTTTTATGAACACCTTCAGACAAATCATTTAGATGTCTTTTAAAGTACATGTGTTTAAAGAATATGGCTTTTAAATTTTTCTCCAAAATGTATGCCTATATTAACTATCAGTAAATGTTAAAGTATTTAATTTTTAATTAAATTTGCACAATGGTATAGTGTTGTATAAATTGAATTATATGCTTTTTACAATTTATTATTTAGAGAAGATATTTGAATGCAAGATTTCTAATGATTTTAAAGAACTCTAAAAAAGACACTAAATTTAGGTTCAAATCTGTAACAGCTTATTTAAATCATTGAAGCTTATACGTTTTTGGAGTCATTTTTCTACAATAATTGTCTGGTTCCAGAAATCTGGGCAGTGACTTAAACAGATAACCTTGGGGCAGGATATGTTTCAAAATAGTTCTTATGTAAATAGGAATCTAATAATAATTACAACTATAACAAAATGTATTGTGTTATTATACAAAGTCAGGCATTCTACCAAGTACTTTATATACTCTTCTTTAAATCTTAGCATGATCTTATTAGGGAAGAAAGTATTACTGTTCCCATTTTATATATCAGAGTTATAGAAGGGCTAAGTAGCTACCCAATATGATAAGACCTTAGATCAGAGTCAAGATACAAACACCCACTGTTTACCTCTAAAGCCCCTGAGGTTAACAACCACATTCTACTACTGCCATAATAAATATCCACTTCCTCTCACTTGTAACCTAGAGAAGGCAGAAGTTCAGAATTGGATTGAAGTGTTTTTAATTTAGATACAAGACTGGTTTCATAATTTGTAGGTCCCAGTTAAAAATGAAATGCTTGGAGGCTGGGGATATGGCTTAGTGGTAGGCACTTGCCTAACATGCTCAAAGTCCTGGGTTCAATTCCCAGCACTGCCGGCCCCCCCCCAAATGAAATGCACAACTCCTTATTCAAAGAGTAGGAAAAGAGTATATTAAAATTACTAAAATATAAAGCTGTTTATTCCATGCTCCCTCTCACTTTTCATGGTGTTTATTTGCTATTTAATATTATAGTGAATAAAGACAGTCAAAAATTTAAAGTGTTAAGCTGGATTTTACTGTTCATTGTTATATTGTGCAATTTCAGTTGTGAATGCCATTTTAAGAGGGTTTAACTCATACAAAAATCACCAGATTGTATAATTTGCATCTCATTGCTAGAAAATGTATATGTATTCATTCTTACCAGAATGTAGAAACACACAAATTAGTTGTTTTTATTTTACTTTTTGAAATGCTTATATTCTAGCAATACTTCCTCTTTTCAGCTTACTGAGTAAGCAACGACTGAAATGCAAAAGGAACTTTGGGTCCTTTAACTTTTTCTTTCTGTGTGATCAGTTTCAGTTAAGTTGCTCAAGCAGGCAGGTAGCACATAGAGGAAAGGACATTATAGGGGTTCTTGGTCTTTTGTGTTTTATTAGAATTGCCTTCTTTCTGCATTTCAAATAAGGTCTGATTCAAATGGGAAGCATGATCTACCAGGGACTGGGGCTCTGAGTGCCCTCCTTTACTCGGTTATAGACATAAAAGTCTCATCTTCTTTTCTCTTTGAGTCTTGTTAAACTTAAATACTGTGAGTTCACCAGACTTCTGTACTCAAGGGGCATTGAAAACACTATATGTACAAGGAGGAGACACACATATTGCATGTATCTCCTCTTCTCAAATCCATGCTTCCTCATCCCATTGGACTTCTCTTTAAAAACCCAAGTACTAAGACAAAATTATTAAAAAGTTAAAAATAGCAACAACAGATAAAATAAACTTAGGTTCCTTTTTTTGTAGTTGTAGATGGATAGCATGCCTTTATCTTATTTGTTTTATTTTTGTGTGGTGCTAAGGATCAAACGCAGTGCCTCACACATGCTAGGCAAGTAGTCTACCACTGATCTACAGCCCCAGCCCAAACTTGGGTTTCTTTTGAATTCAGGGTCCTGCGGTAAGTACACAAGTTCACAATTGTGATTCCACCTAGACACATCTTTTTAGGCTACCATTTTAACTTTTCTCCTTAATGCTTACTTTGATATTGACTATTAATATTTCAAGATAAAAAAGGATACACTATGGAATGTGTAATACATTACCGATCCCTTTGGGATCCCATGTGAATAATTCTCTATTTGAGATACTAAAGGTAGGTGATTTTGACTTACCAGAATGGCCTATTTTGGACAGTTCTCTATAAACAGGAAAGGAGTACATTGTTTGATGAAAAGATAACTCTAACAATTGCCACTATGCTTTGTCATCTTAAAGGATTTAACAGTTGGGGGAAATTTACAATTATATTGGTTTTAAAACTGGAGAATTTATCATAAGAGCACAATTAGGTTGTTGCTGGCAGCTCAGTTGACTAAGGCCCACCATTGAGGTGGTCTAGAAATATAAGACAGTCATACCAGGGGGAAAACCATCAAAAGTTGAATTTCCAGGGCTGGGGTTGTGGCTCAGTGGTAGAACACTATCCTAGCACATGTGATACACTGGGTTTGATCTTCAGAACCACATAAAAATAAGTAAATAAAATAATGTATATATTAAAAAAAAGTTGGGTTTCCTCTAGGCAAGAACATAAAATTTCCAAATAGCTCCTGGAAATTTTATGTTGCCTTTTGTTTCATTTTCTTTTTTTTAATTGGTTGTTCAAAACCAATAACTCTTGACATATCATATTTTGTTTCATTTTCAAAATCTCTTGTTAGGATCCTGTGCTGGCTTGCAGTAATTGGGGTGCACACAAGACTCCTTTCCAAACACTTTTTCAATATTCTTTTGACTCTGTTTAACTCCATGAACTGTTTGCCTATGTTCTTTACTTCATCATGAAACTCTTAAATACAGTCATGATTTCTGATGCCCAGAAACCCGTCATCAGTGCATTTGACTCAAAGAAAAACTTATGTAGACTTTTCTATTTATTCAAATATTTTCCCTTAATAATTGTCCTAAGGTTAAAACAGCATGTAAGTCATCCCAACAGATATCTTCTGATGCTTCATGGAATTGTTCTCATAGTAGCTGAATATCAGCCAATGCATGCCAGGTTTAGAGGCGAATGCTGAATTGTGTAAATGACCCTGTCTCTATTGCTTGGCTTTGGGTGGGGAGTTTTGGCCATTCAGAAGTCCACCCACTCCAGAAGAACCCTTTCTAATAAAATTTCTCCAGTCAATATCCTTTCTTCACCTTAAGCACCTTTGAGCTAGATAGTAGGTTAGGGGTTGTAAGATCAGTTTTATGATAACCTTTTAGCAATTCCTTCATAAGAGCTTAGATTTTTTCTTTAGAGTATGGGCACTTTGTACTGTTTATACTTAGCTTTAGGATTCTAGTGGAAATTTCAAGAAACATATTTGTAACAGTTTATATTGGGAAGCACCTATTTCATAGCAAGAGTAAGAAATTGTCTTGCTAGTTAAGTTATTTGTCTCCTGGAAATAAATGCTAAAGTTTATAAATATTTTTATCCTGTTAGAAGTTTTAGACAAGTCTTCAACATATTTTTTAAAAATTTATCTTCATTTCCTCTACACACACAGTTATTTTCTTATTGATACTTTTACTGTTCTGTGAAGTTTTGGAAATATTTTCTTATACAAGGTCATCTTGGAAGAAATGTTTCCTTTAAAGCAATTCCAAATACATGTAAATATAATTCCAGTAATGTATGTGTAAAATATTTTAAATATGAACTGGAAAATATAACCTATGGATGAAATTGCATAGCATTTTAAAGGCAACCTATAAAGATCATATACTAATTCACTCTTTATAGTAATCCAGAAGAGCATTAATAAAATGTTAATTTAGTGTGGATGCCAGCTGTCATTTGTGAATCTGTGTATTTGTGAGGATGTTAAAATGCAGGCTTGGTATTGTATGTGTCTGCTGTTCATGTCTCTGATAATGCAAGTGGACATTTCTAGCATTTAAATATTTCATTCGATTTATCATTTAATGTACTGGAACAGTCTGCAAAGACACTAATTGTATAACACCCAATTTATTTTATTGTTTAGCATTTGGAAGCTTCTGAAGAGAAGTCATTTGGCAGTTCATTGATGGAGACTGAAGTAAACCTGGACAGTTACCAAACAGCTTTAGAAGAAGTACTCTCATGGCTTCTTTCTGCTGAAGACACGTTACAAGCACAAGGAGAGATTTCGAATGATGTAGAAGAAGTAAAAGAACAATTTCATACTCATGAGGTAAAACAAAAAGCATTGATTTATGAAATCAAGCACATGACTTATAATGGCAAGTCCCCCTTTCTTTTTCCTCAATTACTCTATAAAAGAGCATTGTAATTTGTAAATATAGTTTCATTTTGAGATGGAAACAAATAATGTTTATGTGCTTAGGATTTCATCAGCCAGTACTTGAAGTTCTCTTTTGGAGAACAACTCTCCAAGGGGTTAAGATCTGGTTTGCCAATGACTCCTGTAAGAATTTAAAATCCCAGCCCCCTTATGCCAAGGCAATAACAAGGGATAATTCTTAGGTATGTTGAAATATAGGTATGTTCCAACAGTTATCATCAAAAATCATAATTCTGAAGTATACCTCAGAATACCTGAGTGATAGTGGGTTGTACTACCTTCAGAGGGAGACTTCAGGAAACTTCTCTTCTGAAGGAAAAGCCCAAGATAATATGCTTGCTTGGCTTCCTCTCCTTCCTACATTCTTTGTTGCTTCTTCAGTACTCCTGCACGTCCTTCTGGGAGCTCTTTCTTAATAAATCACTTGCACTAAAATCTCTCTCTCAGGGTTTGCTTCTATAGAAAGTGTCCTAAGATAGTAACTTTAATTCATATTAAAATGTTTACAGGGCTGGGATTGTGACTCAGTGGTAGAGCACTTGCCTAGCAAGTGCAAGGCCCTGGGTTCAATCCTCAGTACCACACAAAAATAAAGAAATAAAATATTGTGTACAACTACAACTAAAAAAATAAATATTTAAAAATGGTTTACAGGGCTGGGGTTGTGGCTTAGTGGGTAGAGTGCTTGCTTAGCATGTGTGAGTTACTGGGTTCAATTCTCAGCATTGCATATAAATAAAACAAAGTCCATTGACAACTAAAAAAAATGGTTTACAGTTTCATTTGAGATTGAAATGCTGCAGGGTGCCATGGCACATGCCTGTAATCCCAGTGGCTTGGGAGGCTGAGGCAGGAGGATCGCCAGTTCAAAGCCAACCTCAGCAAAAGTGGGGCACTAAGCAACTCAGTGAGACTTTGTCTCTAAATAAAATATAAAATAGGGCTGGGGATGTGGCTTAGTGGTTGAGTGCCCCTCAGTTTAATCCCTGGTACCCCCTCCCCCCAAAAAAAAACCCAAAATTGAAATGGGAACATACATTTAATGAACTACAGGTTTAAAACTCAAAAAATAAATCAAATTCAATTGCATAAAGCATTTATTATAATTGTTAACTTTTTTTTTGTCAGGGATATATGATGGATTTGACATCCCATCAGGGACGAGTTGGTAGTGTTCTACAGTTGGGAAGTCAGCTGATTGGAGCAGGAAAATTATCAGAAGATGAAGAAACTGAAGTACAAGAACAAATGAATCTCCTAAATTCAAGATGGGAATGCCTCAGGGTAGCTAGCATGGAAAAACAAAGCAAGTAAGTCTTCATTTATATTTAACTAACAAAAATAGCAAATTTATCCAGATAAGATGGCACATGTCTGTTATCCCAGCTACCTGGAAGACTGAGGCAGGAAGATCATGAGTTCAAGGCCAGCCAGGGCAACTTGGTGAGACCCCCCCCCATCTCAAAATAAAAAGAGCAGGCTGGAGTTGTGGCTCAGTGGTAGAGCACTTGCCAAGCAGGTGTGAGACACTGGGTTTGATTCTCAGCACTGCATATAAATGAATAAAATAAAAGTTTATCAATATACTGTGAAAAAATTAAATAAAAAGAGCAAGGTTTAGAATCTTACTATTATTTTGATGCAGCTTGGTGGCTTAGGCTGGATTCTCAGTTTGTTCTTAAGGCTTGTGGCTTTTCTTCATGAGACATTATAGTTGGATTGTCATGTCAGTAACTATGGGTTTTCAGTTTTGCAACAGAAGTGGAGATATCACATAGGTAGACTGTTATCTATAGAACTATGCTTTAAGAATATCCAACATTTTGTCATAATGAATGTAGAAGGCACAGATGCATACACAGGAATCCATGTACATAAAATCACCTATTAGCTACAGTTGACAGGAAACTTCTCTTCTGAAGGAAAAGCCCATGAAGATATTAAAGAGTTACTCATCTGTCTATGGAAATCCTCTTGAAATAAAAAAAAAAAAAAAGTTTCTCAACTGCATTTAGAAATCCTTATTCAAATACAGTATGACTATGAATTATTTTGAGATTTTATATTGACTTAATAAAAAGTTTTTGAGACCTTTCTGAAAATAGCATATTTCTTGTAAAGGTAAAAAGCAGATTTCATCATTCTGGATGTGTTGCTTTGATTTATATTGTTAGGTGTGTGTATTCATGTAGAGCCTATCGAGACAAGATAGATTTATTTTTAAATGAAAAGAAATGAAGTGCCAACTGTGGATTTGAATACATTAAGCTAACAAAATTGTCCAAGTGCCTTAAGTTTACTTAGCTATTATTTATAAAGATTAAAAGCTTTAAAATAGGACTAAAGAAACTCATTAGATATGCTGGGAGGATTGCTATTCCAGTACTAAATTATAGTATGACAAAAGGGAGGGGAAAAACACATTTTTAAGCTCATGTCTTCTTGAAAGAATAGTAAGGCCTATTTAAGAAAGAATTTTCAAAACTATATCAATATTCCAAGCTAAGAGATATTAGTCTATGCATATTGGCATGTTTTCCCTGCTGAAATGATTGCAACTAACCTTGGAGGTGAGAATTATAATAGTTATAAGTATTGAGTTTGCCTCCCCCTAATACCCACAGGTCAATTTATTTACTTCACTCATTTATCATCATAAATCATAAGATACAGAACCACCTACTTGTGGTCATATGCCAACTGTCTACAAGCTATAACTTCTTTTTGCAATGATCTATGTGACTTAACTAGAGTAACCTCAGGGGTAAAAAAAGTTAAAAATTCAATCTCCTCTTTTACTGACCTTCCCATACTGATACTTCAGTGTTCTCTTTTGAGAACTTCATTTTTCAATATTCTTCAGGAAACTAAATACATTTCCCCATTATTCCTGTGCTCCCTTTTTTCATTAGGACTAACAACATGGTATTAATTATTCATACTAATCAATTAATTAATTGCAGTGTGAGAATGAGTTGCGAGAAAGATAATTCCAACTGGAATTGAAATTCCACGTCTTCTATTATTATAACATTTAAAAAAATTTATTTCAAAAAATCCCCTTGTTAAAGGGACATCTATCATTAGATGATACCCAATGTTCATACATACAAAATGTGTATGTGATTTTCTCACCCACATCACAATGGATGATAAAAATCCTAAAGTGGCAATAGTACTACTTAAATAAGTTCAGCATAGAAATACCTTTGATCACAGGAAAAATTGGGGTACTTTTTTGTGTTAAGATTTTTAGAATGATCATCAGGAATGCAAGAACAACCTTTTAGTCATCATAGCTTTCATGAAAACAACTTAAGAGTATTAAAATTGAGACACTAATAAGGAACCCCTTGTAAAACATAGTATTTTCTAGATAATTACTTTGAATACACATACACAAAATTTTATTTAAACAAAGCAAATTGAGAAATACGAATGTTACAAAAGAGGTGAAAGACTTATACAACGAAAACTACAGAACCCTAAAGAGAGAAATAGAAGAAGATCTTAGAAGATGGAAAAATATACCCTGTTCATGGATAGGCAGAACTAACATCATCAAAATGGCGATATTACCAAAAGTTCTCTATAGGTTTAATGCAATGCCAATCAAAATACCAACGGCATTTCTTGTAGAAATAGAGAAAGCAATCATGAAATTCATATGGAAAAATAAAAGACCCAGAATAGCAAAAACAATGCTAAGCAGGAAGTGTGAATCAGGCGGTATAGCGATACCAGACTTCAAACTATACTACAGAGCAATAGTAACAAAAACAGCATGGTACTGGTACCAAAACAGGCGGGTGGACCAATGGTACAGAATAGAGGACACAGAAACCAATCCACAAAACTACAACTACCTTATATTTGATAAAGGGGCTAAAAGCATGCAATGGAGGAAGGATAGCATCTTCAACAAATGGTGCTGGGAAAACTGGAAATCCATATGCAACAAAATGAAACTGAATCCCTTTCTCGCGCCATGCACAAAAGTTAATTCAAAATGGATCAAGGAGCTTGATATCAAATCAGAGACACGCCGTCTGATAGAAGAAAAAGTTGGCTACGATCTACATACTGTGGGGTCGGGCTCCAAATTCCTCAATAGGACACCCATAGCACAAAAGTTAATAACTAGAATCAACAAATGGGACTTACTCAAACTAAAAAGTTTTTTCTCAGCAAAAGATACAATAAGAGAGGTAAATAGAGAGCCTACATCCTGGGAACAAATCTTTACTCCTCACACTTCAGATAGAGCCCTAATATCCAGAGTATACAAAGAACTCAAAAAATTAGACAATAAGAGAACAAACAACCCAATCAACAAATGGGCCAAGGACCTGAACAGACACTTCTCAGAGGAGGACATACAATCAATCAACAAGTACATGAAAAAATGCTCACCATCTCTAGCAGTCAGAGAAATGCAAATCAAAACCACCCTAAGATACCATCTCACTCCAGTTAGATTGGCAGCCATTATGAAGTCAAACAACAACAAGTGCTGGCGAGGATGTGGGGAAAAGGGTACACTTGTACATTGCTGGTGGGACTGCAAATTGGTGCAGCCAATTTGGAAAGCAGTATGGAGATTTCTTGGAAAGCTGGGAATGGAGCCACCATTTGACCCAGCTATTCCCCTTCTCGGTCTATTCCCTAAAGACCTAAAAAGAGCATGCTACAGGGACACTGCTACATCGATGTTCATAGCAGCACAATTCACAATAGCTAGACTGTGGAACCAACCTAGATGCCCTTCAATGGATGAATGGATAAAAAAAATGTGGCATTTATACACAATGGAGTATTACTCTGCATTAAAAAATGACAAAATCATAGAATTTACAGGGAAATGGATGGCATTAGAGCAGATTATGCTAAGTGAAGCTAGCCAATCCCTAAAAAACAAATGCCAAATGTCTTCTTTGATATAAGGAGAGTAACTAAGAACAGAGTAGGGTCGAAGAGCATGAGAAGAAGATTAACATTAAACAGGGATGAGAGGTGGGAGGGAAAGGGAGAGAGAAGGGAAAATGCATGGAAATGGAAGGAGAGCCTCAGAGTTATACAAAAGTACATACAAGAGGAAGTGAGGGGAAGGGGAAAAATAATACAAGGGGGACAAACGAATGTCAGTAGAGGGGGCTGAGAGAGAAGAGGGGAGGGGAGGGGAGGGGAGGGGGGATAGTAGAGGATAGGAAAGGCAGCAGAATACAACAGACACTAGTATGGCAATATGTAAATCAATGGATGTGTAACTGATGTGATTCTGCAATCTGTATATGGGGTAAAAATGGGAGCTCATAACCCACTTGAATCAAATTGTGAAATATGATATATCAAGAACTATGTAATGTTTTGAACAACCAACAATAAAAATTATAAAAAAAAAAAAAAGAAATACGAATGTTTGTGGATAACTGAGAATTTGATGCCACTTGTGCTAACTTTGTGCATGTTCATGCATAAAACCTGTTAAATTCTATTAAATGAGATAAGGCATCATGCAAATTTTGCTGGGCCTTATTTTTGACAGTATTGTGGGAGGAAACAAAAATCTGATTAGGAACAAAGGACATTGTCATTCAAAAATATTAATTCTAGATTTTATTTAATGCTTTAAATTAATATCAGCAAGTTTTTTCTATCATAATCATTATACTTATGACTAACTTCAGTTTGGAGCATTACATATTATTATCAAACATATTATTGATTTAGACAAGTAAATTGGTAGTAATCAAAAATGCATTAGTCTATACTTCTTATCTCTCTCTTCCAAAGAAAGGATGTGGATAGACAAGTCAGAAGCCATTATCCCTGCCTAAGACTAGGTTTAGGGATGAGAGGAATGATAATTATGTTTTCTCTAAGCATATTAGGTATAACTGAAAACATGCAGGAGTGCTTAAATTGATATAACAAAAGTAAAAAAGAAAATTTGAAATAAAGATAAGCTTGCAATTAAAATTTAAAAACATTTATATTCAGCATTTGTTAATTTTATCTACCAATATATTTACTAACAACAAATTGTTTGATATATATTGTGATATATGTAATATATATGTATATTAATGTACATATATATTAATGTACATATAATGTATATATATATATGTATATTAATAACATTATTGGAAGACATTGAGTTATGATACAACTCAAGGCACTGAGAACACAATAGTAATCATAAGAGATAAAGTCCCAGATCTCATGGAGCTTATATTCTGGAGTCACTGACAGCCAATAATAAAAAGACCACAAACAAGAAAAATAGCAAATAGGAATATAGATTTTAAAGAGACTGAAAGGTAGTATGTTAGAGTGGTTGAGGGGCTACTTTTCAACTTTGTGATCCAGGAAGGACTTTCAATATTAGTATCATTTAGCTTGAGATTTGAATGATTGGAAGAAGTCAGCATTTGCAGATAAGGATGAAGAGTATTTCAGGCAGTAGGAATAACCATCCAAAGGCCATAAAAGAGGGATAGGTCAGCTTGGTGGAGGGATCAAAAGGCCTATGGGACTGAAGAGTTGCAGGAGGGAAGCTTAGAGAGATAAGGCATGATATATGATTGAAATACAAGTAGGTACCTGATAATATATGGCAGCCTCACTAAAGGTAAAAGATAAGGGCATTGAGTTCTAGACTGAGTTGAAGGAAAAAGCCATAGAAGGCTTTAAGTAGGAGACCTGTCAAGAAGGCATATTAGGGGCTAGGGCTGGGGCTCAGCCGTGGAGTGTTCTTCTCGCATGTGTGAGGCCCTGGGTTTGATCCTCAGCACCACATAAAAAAATAAAAAGGTATTGTGTCCACCTAAAACTAAAAAAAAAAAAAAAAAAAAAATTAAAAAAGAAGGCATTTTAGCTAAGCCATGGAATAAAGGGAGGACAGTTATTAGTGCATTGCAATATGCCAGATTTTAGTGTTTTAAACAAGGTAGTAGTTGTGTTTAGCCTTTTCTTTGTATTTATTTTTAGTTCATTTTTTTCCCTTTTTAACAGTTAAAATGATTTTTGCTTTGGAAATAGTAATCCTTGCTTTGTTCTTACAGGCACTACTTTTATACATTTAGGAACTGCTATTTGTCTTATAAACAATAATTATTCAAAATAATAAGATTTTTAGAAATGAGTAATAACATTCTCTCATTTTCACTGTGTCTAAAATCTTCACCAGTTTATTTAAAGGAGAAGCTCTCACTTTCTCAAACATTTTTTAAATGTGAACTGGGGCAATATACTTCTCCTCTGTGATTCTTGGTTTCAACTGATTCATACAACAATGACAGGTCTGTGAGACTAATACACCAATAAAAGATGCTGGTTGAGATATAGTTTGAAAAAGTAGTTTGTGAATGCAAAATTATTATAAAATGTAAAGAAAGAACACACTTAAAAATAATATGTTTTTTCATAGGTTAAGTACTTTAACCATATCATATCAATTTGCATTCTCTCTCTCTCTCTCTCTCTCTCTCTCTCTCTCTCTATATATATATATATATATATATATATATATATATATTCCATATATATAATCCAACTCAAATTACCTCATTCATTTTTTTTCAAAGAGTATATTTGAGAATTTTTCTGCATGATAAGAATGATGAAAATTGCATTTGAAATTATTTTTTCACAATGAAGACATTTAAAATATGCACACAAAGAATTCAGTTAAAACATAAAAATATTAATGGTTTTCCTTCCTTTCTTCCACTTTTTTTTTTTACTCTACTCTCATTTGATTCTTTCCTTCCTTTTTTCTTTCCTCCCCAGTTCTGGGACCCATGCATATAAATTAATGATGAAGTGAAAACTAATACACTGAAGAAGTTTGTTAAGACATGCTGTGAACTGGTAGTTTAGAATCACTATGCTGATATTGGTTAGTTACAAATCTCTAAGCATGCCTATCACATGGAAATAAGAGAGTTAAGTGATACTGGTTTCATTAATCAAAACAAAACAATGAAAACAACCCAATGTCTGCTGACATTCTTCAGTAAGAAATCCTAAGTTAGAAAGAAGCTAAATGATTTTTGTTTTGCTTCCGTTTTATGTAGCATAATACCCTAAGGGTAGTAGGAGGTGAGGGAGAGAGAGGAAAAAGACAAAACTTCCAACTGTGGAAGTACAAGAAGACAACTGGTGTAGGGACAACAGAAGATTTTCTTCTCTATGAATAAACTAATTAATTTGATTGAAAAATGCAACCTGCAGAGAGCAAAAGAGATTTACTGGCATTTCTACAAGGATTCATAAAGATAAGCACAGCAAGTTCCATCAACTTCTCTGATAATTGTGGTTAGGACATGCAGGGGAAAACTAAAACCTTTGTGCTGGTATGGGAAAAACATGAAAGCAAGTAGTAAGGAGGCCAAGTGAAGTTATGTTCTGGTTTACATCAGCAGGAGGAGCGATATGAATAGAATATGGGTAAAAACACAACTGATAACGTGGAAAATCATTGGGAATTAACATCAACACATTGACTGGAGAGAAAAATATGTCTAACAAATATGGTTCATCTTTTATCCCCCAAAATGTATGTTCCAATCTTGAAATGAAATAATATATGTGAGAGTGTATAGAGTAAAGGAGGTGCTGAACAAATGGTGAGTTGTTTTTCCCCAAATGAAGTGACTAACATATTACATATATGAATATATGAATGGATGGATGGATGAACCGCACAATAAAATACTTCAGGTAGCTCTATGTTTGAACTGAATTTGTTGTAATTTTAAAGCTGCATAATCTCAACTCCTACTTGTAATATTATATCACAGTTTGGGAAATCATTGATTTTCTTTTACTTCATCCAGTAATGTCAGAATGATAATTTCTTGCAGATCAAAGTGGCCTGAGGACTAGCAATATTAGCATTACCTGAGAACTTGTTAAAAACACACAGGCTTTGTTCTCAGTCTGATCTGCAGAATCAGAATCTGAAATTTAACAAGATCCTAGGTGATTCCTAAACATATTTATTTTGTGAAGCACTGAAATAGCTAAAATGATTACAAAATATTATATATATATATATATATATATATTATATATATAAATTATACATTGTAATATATAGTTATATATAACATATACATATATAGAGAAAGATAGATACATACATATATACATACACACATAGATACTGGTGATTGAATCCAGTGTTGCTTCACAATTGAGCTACACTTTATATTTTATTTTACTTTTTAGTTTGTGACAGGGTGTTGCTAAATTGCTAGGGGTTCTCAATATGTTACTGAGGCTGGCCTTGAACTTGAACTTGAACTTGATATGCTTCAGACTCCTAAGTTGCTGGAATAATAGTGGTGCCCCACCATTCTTGGCATAAAATAGTATTAATTCAACCTCCTTTGTATACCTCTACTTACACACCTTCTCTCTATATTTTTCTATCAAGTACGGTGGAACAAATATCTTATTTTTTCAGAAGCTCCAGAAATTGTGCTAGTGATGTTTCATGCAGAGCATGTATTAATACCATTTCCGATAGGTAACTAATGGAATATGAAGACTCTGGAGCAAGAATATATAATAGATACAATATAAGAGTATTGATAGCATATTGCTGGCCTAATGAGAGGCAACAGTTATTTATATATTACCCTGGCATTTGGTCAAGTTGTAAATGGATATGGCCACAGTATCTTTTTTTCTGAAAATGCTGTTAATGTCAACAACTAATTCTGTTAATGTCAACATTCTTTTTTTTTTTTACTAATATAAAGTATGTGTCTCTTATACTTTAAATTATAAACAAGAAAGCCAAATCTCTAGAATTCATAGAAATGAGAGAGCAGCATTTTTGGCAGAATGTTCTCTCATAAATAATGATAATTACCAAATTAAGTTTAATCCCTATTTCATCCATCCAACTAACATTTATTACTTACCATAGTTCCAGTACTATGTTAGTTATTGAGTGAACAAGACAGATTCCATTTCTTATTGAACTTATATTCTATTGAAAGAAGACAATTAAAATATATATACATATGATGTCATATGTGGTTAAATTATCAAAATGAAAATAAGGCAGAGGATAATGAGTGAAACATTGTTTGTTAATATAAATAAAAGAAGGCCTCCCTGATGAGGTAGTATTTAAGAAGAGCCCTAAACAAAGGGAAGTAAAAAGCAATGCAGATAGTTAAGGCAATGGGAATATACAAGTGGAAATATTCTGAGACAGGAGTGAGATAGGCATGTTAGAGAAACAATATGCCCATCTGACAAATGGTAAAATGATTACATTCTGATTAAAAATGATTAAAATTAATTTAATAAATGGTCTTAAAAACAGATCTAATAGACGGTGACTTTTAAAAATAAATTTTAGTTGCAGATGGACACTATACCTTTATTTTATTTATTTATGTTTATGCAGTGCTGAGGATTGAACCCAGAGCCTCACACATGCCAGGCAAGCACTCTACCACAGAGCCATAACCCCAGCCCAAAGTTAACATTTTTTGTAATCTTAATTCCAATATTTCTGTTTGGAAAAGTGTCTGAATTATTGTACTGTTTCCTTATGCTTGGTTGATAATTAAGTTATTCTACTTATTCACTGAAGAAATATTCATCATGTGTCTAGCTGTGCCAGGCATTTTGCCAGATCCTATGTAGTGGCAAAATTAGTGAAGTTGAAAGTGGGCTTCTATTGCCATATAAATGAATATAATCTCAGAGGGTCAACATTACCCATTCTCATTAGAGGTAGTTTAAATAATCATCCAATCATTGTATCTTCGTAGTGATCCTTGGTTTGTGATGACAATCTGTGAGTATCTTGATTCACTTTTTAAGTATTTAATCAAGAAGACTGAATTGAGGGTTGCCATAATGTATTTGCCACAAGAATCTTTTTCATCCAGCCATGTAGCTTCTTTATTATGTTACTGTTACTATTTTGAATTTATGTTTTCAAAATGCAAATGAATTTGTTTACATTTTGAAATTTAATCTTCCACTGGGTAGTTGAAGAATATTAGTAATCAAATTGTTACCAAGCAAAATGAATGAAGGAATAAAATAAATCGAGACTTTGAAAACAATGACACATTTTAAAATTTTCTCTCACAGAATCCTTTATAAAAACAATGTTATTTTCATATTCTATTATGAGTGAAAATAAATATTACTGCATGTTTAATGTCGGGGAAGATTGAAAATTTCATTTCCATTTGTAGGAAGAGGAATTTAGGTTCTTTTAAAAATACTTATTGTGAGGTTGTAGTTGGAAAACTTTGGCCTCTAAGATCATGTTACATGCTGTCACATAATGGTAACTATTATAATCATCAGGAATTTTCGAGAAATATAAATGGCCTGTTCTTGGTTTCTCCCTTGGCCTAAGATATCCATTAGTGGGAGAGGTAGTGTAACAGTGGTCCACTTCACCTTTTGAATGTATCCCTTGCTGCTTTTGTTAAAAGTGTCATTTTTTTTTTCTTCTTCTCCCTTTCCCCATCCTTAACCTGGGAGCTGGGATCAAGATTACCCTGAGTTATCTGTTTTCCACAGGAAGGATATGTCAAGGGGAGAACTAGGAAGTGACTATCTACCAAATTAACAAGTGAATTTCACCTGGGATCCCCTGTAGTCAGGGGACACCTGGGATGTGGCCTTTGAATAGCTTCTTTAAAAACCCTCCGTTTTCCCTGCTGGGCAGAACCACAGCCTCTGGGATTGGAGTCCCCTGTGTTTCTCCTTTGCTAGCAAAGTAATAAAACTTCTTTTTCCTTTTTCTCAAAACCATGTCCTTGTTATTGTATTGGCATTAGGGACAAGGACCAAACTTTCCATGACAGTAGTACTATAAAGAGGAGGATAGACACATTGCTTTTTTACAAAAATGCCTCCTATTTCAGCGTTTAAGTTTTCTGGGCACAAGAACACCATCCAACATCAGGCTTTGCAGCTGGGTCTTATAAAGAATATCCAGGATTGGGAGGGAGGAGGATCTATTTGTTGAGACATAATGGTACAAGAGGGTAGGAGGCATGAACTACCTCCACTGATACTGAAGGCACACATTCAGAAATTTAATGTGGCAATATGAGGGCAATGTTGGTGCTGGTAGTAGTAATAAAATTATAGAAGAGTTAATAGTGGTGGTTGAAGTCTTACACAATTTAGGGACATTGTATTTACTTGTATTTTAGATCCAAAGTGTATATTTCATGGGGCATGCATTGAGCTTTGATAAATGTTACAACCTTGGGAGTTGAAAAACTAATTTGTTTGCTATGACCTATTCATTACTACCATACAACCAGAACACATTTATATGCATTTACATATACATAACCAAAACTTTTCTTTTAAAAATTCAACATTTCATTCCTATTTTAAAGCAATGTTTACATTTCTGTAACAGTGGTGATCTTCACCTTTATGAATATACCCTTGGTTATTTTAGAAAGGACATATTTTTCTTTTTCTCTTCTCCTGCTCCCCCTTCCTAATTTGGAGGCAGGGAACAAGATGACCATTGATTTATCTGTTCTGCACAGAAAGGAGATGTCAAAGGAAACTAGAAAGTGACTATCTACCAAATAAACAAGTGAATTTCAACACACATCAGGGTGCACCTGGGACTCCCTGTTAGGGCACACCTGGAATGTGGCCTTTGAAGAGCTTTAATTTTTATACCTTTACTTAATTTTTTTGTAATGTGGTGCTGAGGATGGAACCCAGTGCCATGTCACACATGCGAGGCAAGCACTCCACTACTGAGCTACAAGCCCAGCCCTTGAATAGCTTTTTTAAAAGCTCTCTCTTCTCCCTGATGGGCAGAACCATAGCCTCTGGGACTGGAGTCTCCTGTGCTTCTCCTTTGCTATTAAAGCAATAAACCTTCTTATTCCTTTTTCTCAAAATTGTGTCCTCATTATTAATTTATCATGAATTGGCATTGGGGACAAGGACCAAACTTTCAGTATTATTTCTGGCATCAAATATATCATGTTTTCTAAATGCTCTATTTAATGATACACCTAACTATGTAAAATATTTGGTCATTCATTTTACATTGTAATCATGTTTGAAGGAGAAAGGGTCTCAGAATTATTGTGTTTTCTGTCATTAAAATAGAGCTTAGACTGAGAACAACTATATCAACAGTATCAACTGTAATTTGCATTTTGGGTCAACAAAGTGTAAAATATCTGTTAATGACATCACTTTCTAAAATCCCATCGAATGATCCTCTTCTTTCTCCTGTTTTTTTTTTTGTCATATTTTATAATTAGTGCCTTAAAGAAAATGAAGAAGATAAATAAACTTCATTTCTACAAAATTAACCTTAGCATACTTAGTATAGGATGATGGTGAAGCAGGCTCCAAGGCCAAACCAGTTGAGTTCCCACTCTCTTACCTCCTCTTGCTTGCCTTTTGGTTCATATAAACCAAAAGGCTAATTAGGGCTAATATAATATCCTGCATGAGTAGGATTTATCATAATAATACCTCTCTTATATGACAAAGAATATTATTTATCATAAAATTATATTTAAGTGTCAAAGTGTCAATTTTACCAGGCCAAATTACTATTTAATAGATTATTTATGACCTCTATAGCATAGTTTATAAGTACAACAGTAATGACATAATTATGTGTCATATTCTGCCTCCATGTAATCTCCATACATCTGGTTCATGTTAACTCTGATATGCCATGATGACCAGACCCAACTCTCAAACATTTGCTAATTGTATCCAAAGGCTGAAGTGAAAATTATGGCTGATTCCTGAACACCAGCCCAGTTATTCTCAACCCTGGATGGTCATTAGAATCCCTGGCAGGAGATTTTTTTTTTCAAGTATCAATGCCTGGGCTCCATTCCCAGACATTCTGATTGAACTGGTCTGTTCATGGGCTGGGACATCAGTTTGAAAAGTTCTCTCATTGATTCTAATGAACAGATTTTTTTTCCTTAAGGCATTATTTGCATAAATTCCACTAATCCATTTCTTCATGATAGTTGAAACTAAACCTGGACTGAGACTCATGTATTTTAATAATTTTCTTGATGGGGAAATGAAGCAAAAACCCAAACAAGGGTGTTAACATAACTACATATTTAGCATATATTGGTGTTCTGGAAGCATCTAGTTGCAATTTAAATGATTGTTGAGTTAAAATCAAAACCATATGATCCAGCCATTGTAACCAGTTTGCTAAGCTTTTTGAATCATTTTCAATAAGTAAATAATTTTTTTAACTTTCATCAGTTTGATATTAGTTACTAATTGATGTATATTTGAAAGTAAAAAGTGCATTGAAAATTCAGTGTCTCTAATTCATACTGGTATCCCTCCAATAATTTATTTTGCATGTGAGATATGTTAATTGAACACTGTTGGCGGTTCTTTTATAATGTAGACATTCAAAATAATATTTCACTTCCTTTAACTAGTTGTATTCTTATTTGAGAATAGCATATTAGCAGATAATGGTGAATTCTAGGAAATTGGGCCCAGGAACTGGTCTTCCTAAAGAGTTCATACTTCTTGGTAATTTTTAATTATAATTCTCCAGGATTTACAAAGTCCATATGTTTATACCTATATTTGAATACTGTCTAAAATATGGTTATATATTTTTTAATATTTTAAATAATTTTTTAAAAAATATTTTTAAGTTGTCAATGGACCTTTATTTTATTTATTTTTATGGGTGCTGAGGATCAAACCTAGTGCCTCATATATGCTAGGCAAACGCTCTGCCACTGAGCCACAACCCCAGCCCTAATATTTTATATAATTTTCTAATGCATTATAATGCCCAATAATTGCTATTAAGACCATCAAATAATAGGCTAAAATTAATGAAAACAGGTACCATTTTGCATTTACAAATTTGTCTAGAAAATGAAAATTTCAAAAAATTCTCTTCTGTGTTTATTGTTAGATTCCTGATCCCAGGATATCATTCCTTATACATATTACAGGGTATAATGAAATGGTGTAGGTAAGGACTTAAATAATGGTTTGTGACTTTTGTCAGTCTATCTGTTGATTTAGAGTTGTGTGCTGTCCAATATTGCAGCCACTCGCAATGTGTAGCTGAA
Organism: Marmota flaviventris; assembly: GCF_047511675.1. Lineage (NCBI taxonomy): Eukaryota > Metazoa > Chordata > Mammalia > Rodentia > Sciuridae > Marmota > Marmota flaviventris. The sequence continues at coordinate 26,153,422 of NC_092518.1, read as the reverse complement.
TTAAAATTATTATAATTAAATATAGTTACAAATTCAACTTCTTAGTTCACATTGACCCCACATAGCTAGTGGTAATCATATTTGATAGTGCAGAAAGAATATTGACATCATCATAGTGAATTCTTTTGGATAGCCCTGGTTAGACAATGAATGCCTTTTTATATGTACTCTAACAGAGTTTCTATAAAACATATCCAGTGTTCCCATTGACTCCCTTCGTGTGCATATAGATATATTCCCATAGTAGGGTGTCAGCTAAGAGACAAATCTCTAGTAAATATTTTTAATATTTATTTTTTAGTTGTAAACAATACCTTTATTTTGTTTATGTATTTTTTATATGGTGCTGAGGAACAAACGCAGGGCCTCGCATGTGTGAAGTGAGCGCTCTACTGATGAGCCACAACCCCAGCCCTCTAGTAAAATTGTTTGAAAAATGGAATTTCCTAGATTGCCTTTTATTGCAACTAACAAAAACCCAACACACAGAGTGCATTATACCAGTATTCCTTAATGTGTGATATATAGACTAACCCCATAGGCATCCCTTGGGAACTTAGAAAAGTGAACCTCAGGCCCCATCATAGATCTGTTAACTTAGAATCTATATTTAGACATACTGCATGTGGTAAAACCTTCCTGATATCTACTATGTTATAGAACAATAAATTCACAGGTGGGGTGACTCTAGGGACCATTAAGTCTCTAACTCCATGTTGTCCAAGTCCCAGGTTATTTTAGTCTATTTTGTTAGCTTTCTCTGTCCTTAGATGATCTTAGTGAGTGGAAGTTGGTTGCAGCAGTTCCTAGTATCATATCCTGACATACTTTTGCTTTCAGGTATTGTCAGGACCATCTCCTGCCCTACACTGTTTTATCCCAATTCCACTATCTCACCTGTCATATATGTATAATCCATTTTCATTTTGCTTTTATTTCCCTTCTACATGATCACTTGAAAAAATAAAAGGAAATCAAGAAAACTGAAAACTTATTTTTCGTAGATGAAAGGTAGATTTTCTGTGTGAATTAGATGATTTTCACAAATTTATTTGCATCTTTGGAATGTTGGAAGTGTAGAACTTGTCATTTCAATCATATTTAAGTTGATCAGTACTGAAATTATCTTTTCTATGGACCAAAAATCTAAAATATTAGCAATTTGTATGGCCCAACTAATACAGTATTATTTCCATGACAAAGTAAAATAATTCAAAGTTAAGAGCACAGACTTGGATCACAAATAGTTTCCAATTTTTATACTGGTTTCAAATGCCACTCTGTCACCTTTTGCAAGTTCCTATGACTTTTGAACTTCCAGTGTCCTTAGTAATAAATTAACAATAGTATAATATACCTCAGTTGGTGGTAAAGAGGAACAATATGGTAATTCAATATTTGCCAAACACTTGCCAATTATGTTACACTTTCCTAATTTTTTTTTATTATCAGCACCCATTTTATCATTATATATTTAATAATTTTACTTAATTTGACTGCTTTACTTTCTAAATTATAAAATTGAGAATATAAAATTTAATGTACACTATATGTATATAAAGCATATATATATATGTGTGTGTGTATATATATATATATATATACATACATACATATACACACTGTAAAACATTAAAATAATTTACCCAATTTTTTTATTGTGCCATCAAAACTATTTTATTTTACTTTATTTTATTTTATTTTTTTAGTTGTAGGTAGACACAATACTTTTGTTTTATTTATTTTTTTTTATGTGGGGCTGAGAATCAAACTCAGTGTCTCATGCATGTGAGGCAAGTGCTCAACCACTAAGTATAGCCCTAGCCCCCAAAACTATTTTAAAAACTACAACTAAAATGCATACCATTGTTTAGGAATCACTGAACTACTACATATAAAATATTTAATGGCAAGGTCATCACACCAAAGTGTTGAGTAAACATTAACCAATTTATTTTAATATTGGCATTCATGACATTTTAACCTAATGGTTAGCTTTCCCCTCCCTGAAGTTACCCCTTCTTTCACACCTGGCAAACAGGGTCCTGGTGTTTTGAGGGCTCCTAATCTGACCTTTTCATAGCACCCCCTCATGTTTACTTCTTCCTCTGACCTAGCCTTGACACGGGGACACTCACTACTCCCTTCTTGCTGCTCATCCAGAGACCTGTGGCCTGTAATTCACATGCATTTATTAATGCTCTTTCTTTAGAGGCCTCAGGGAGGAAGAAAGCACAGCAACTTTTACTACCTGATAATTTGTTTCATGTAGCCCCAATATAGAAAGCAATAAAGACTGTTCAAACATTACTGGTTAATTAGGGTATCTAAGAAAACAACAATGAAAAAGTAAAAACTGTTTTAAATGTTATCTTAAACATAATTATTCCTGTAATCCCAAGAAAAATTGTAGAAAGTTAAATTCTTTTCAGAGGTTCCCTGGGTGGATATTATTGTTTTTTTTCTAAATTTGTCACACCCACCAGTGAATTTTCCTTTCAGAGGATGATCTTGTCATATTGTAATTATCTATTCCTTTAAGATTCTCCAGGCTATTCAAAGATGAGTATAGGATTTTTTGTTTGTTTCTTTTGGATACCCCAGATTGACTCAGGGGCACTCAACCATTGAGCCACATCCCCAGCCCTTTATTTGTGTGTTTTATTTAGCAACAGGATCTCACTGAGTTGCTTAGTGCCCCACTTTTGCTGAGGTTGGCTTTAAACTTGAGAACCTCCTGCCTCAGCCTCCAAAGCAGCTGGGATTATAGGCTTGTGCCACTGTACCCTGTGAGGATAGGTATTTTCTTTGCCCATGTCTAACAAATAGGAGTTTCGTGCATACATACAGAACTCAATAAATACTTGTTGAATGAAATATCTGTGTATAAGCTAAAATGTAAATGACATTCTTAAATGAATTTTGTTGTTAACTCTAATAAAACATATGTGTTAGACTTGAAACTTTTATTCAAGTGTAAGTAATACTGTGGGTTCGTTTTTCAGTCTTGAAATGTGAAAGGTTTTAGCTTAACATAATGACAAACTGAGCAGGAAAAAACAACAAAAACAAGTTATGATACTGCATCCAGTATTCATGAAATCTTTTATTTTTTTATTTTTTTATTTTTTATTGTTGGTCAAAACATTACATAGTTCTTGATATATCATATTTCACTCTTTGATTCAAGTGGGTTATGAGCTCCCATTTTTACCCCATATACAGATTGCAGAATCACATCAGTTACACATCCATTGATTTACATATTGCCATACTAGTGTCTGTTGTGTTCTGCTGCCTTTCCTATCCTCTACTATCCCCCCTACCCTCCCCTCCCCTCTTCTCTCTCTGCCCCCTCTACTGACATTCATTTGTCCCCCTTGTATTATTTTTCCCTTTCCCCTCACTTCCTCTTGTATGTACTTTTGTATAACTCTGAGGGTCTCCTTCCATTTCCATGCAATTTCCCTTCTCTCTCCCTTTCCCTCCCACCTCTCATCCCTGTTTAATGTTAATCTTCTTCTCATGCTCTTCGACCCTACTCTGTTCTTAGTTACTCTCCTTATATCAAAGAAGACATTTGGCATTTGTTTTTTAGGGATTGGCTAGCTTCACTTAGCATAATCTGCTCTAATGCCATCCATTTCCCTGTAAATTCTATGATTTTGTCATTTTTTAATGCAGAGTAATACTCCATTGTGTATAAATGCCACATTTTTTTTATCCATTCATCTATTGAAGGGCATCTAGGTTGGTTCCACAGTCTTGCTATTGTGAATTCTTTTATTCTCATAGAATCTTATTATCTGGTCCATTCTCAAATGGATAGACTAAAACAACAAAGTAAAATATTTATTTACATACCTTGTGATGCTGGGATGATATTCATTGTCTAAGAGGTTTAAACAACAACTTTCAGTTTTCCTTTCACTTAAATGGATGTTTCATCTCTGTTTCCATAAAAAGAAAATGTCTACATTTCTGTCTGATTTCCATGTGCCTCAGGGTATTTGTGCCTCTAAAATGTTAAAGGTCTGTAAATGGTTCAATCAAAATAATTTTATAGACTCCTTATGAATATATTTTGCATATTTAAATGTGCCAGTTAATGAAAATTTCTAGTAAATATTCCATAAATAAGAGTAATAAATTTCTAATTAAAATTGTACCTGCTTATAGGATCAGTATTTAATATATTGTACTTTCAAAAATGCTTTAAACATGACTTTTAAAAAAATTGAAAATAATATTTACCTTAAAATCAATGTTAGTATTTCTCATTTGAGTCTTAAGTTTTTGTTCTATCAGTGGATGAACTTATGCCATATTTGTATTTTCATCCTCACTATAAAATTGTGTAATTGACAGGCAAGGTATTATCTAATGTTCCTGATGCTGGATATGTAATTGAGAAGGTTTTAGAATGTGGTCTAGGGCTTATCACTGGGCTATGAACCTAGGCCTTTGGACTTTAAATTCATTGCCTAGTCCATTATTTCCTGTGTCATTGAAAAAAATTTCTTTGTCTATTTCTGCATAACAAATGACTTTAAATTTTAGTGTCTTAAAATAATAATTTATAATTTCACTATGATCTTATAAATCAAGAAAATAGGCAGGGTTCAGGCAGGTTATTCCTCTGCTTCCAGTGATGAAGCTGGGATTGCTCCTTGGGCTGCATTCAGCTGGAAACTTACTTCTAAGATAGCATTTCATATTCTAGGGTAATCCTGTACATGGTCACTAATCATTTAGTACTTTAGCCTTGCCTCCATTATAGCATGGAATCTGGGCTCTAAAAGAAAATAAAAATCCTGTCATTTCTCTTACAGCCTAAATTTAGAACTGGTTCATTGTCAATTCTTTCCATTGAATTGGCCAAAATAAGTCAGGGATAAGGAAAAGTTGATCACTGGGTATACAGTTGTGGTTAGATAGAGTAAGAAATTCTGAAGTGCTGTAGCACAGCAGGGTGACTAGAAATAATAATCTTAAAAAAATAACATTTCAAAAAGATAGAAGAAAGGATTTGGGGAGCTGGGGTTGTAGCTCAGGGTAGAGCCCTTGCCTAGCATGTGGGTTCTATCCTCAGCACCACATAAAAAGAAATAAGTTAAATAAAGATATTGGGTCCATCTACAACTAAAAAATATTTTAAGAAAGGATTTTGAAAGTGTTTGCCATAATCAAATGATAAAGTTAGGAGAACGATATGTTTTACCTGATTTAAAGGTTATGCAGTGTATGGATGTACTGAAATATCACACAGTTCCTCATATGTAAAATTTTAATATTTTTATGTATGAGTTTTAAAAGAAATTAATTTAACTTTAAAAATAATGATTTGTGGCCATCTTTAACCACCACACAAATACTAAATAATGGGAATTTTTTTTTTCTAATGGGAAATATTTTTTCAAATAGATCATAACTAGGATTTTAATAAAAAGATATACTACTAATTCAATTACCAAATATTGTTCACACTTTAGTTAGCATATGCATGCTTTGTTAACTATGGGAATCTTTCTAGAAATTGGGATGTATGATCTCTAATAAACCTGAGAAATGATAGTTTCAGAGGTGATTGATAATGAGCTTTACTTATGCCATTCTTAATGTCCAAAAGATACTGAAAATTTTGAATATGCCATAAATTATAAATATCAACTGTCTTACATTGTTACATGTTTGCTAAAAATAATTTGCTTTACTAGAGGTAATAATAGACTTTTTTCAAATTTTCAGTTTACATAAAGTTCTAATGGATCTCCAGAATCAGAAACTGAAAGAGTTAAATGACTGGCTGACAAAAACAGAAGAGAGAACAAGGAAAATGGAGAAAGAACCCCTTGGACCTGACCTTGAAGACCTAAAACGCCAAGTACAACAACATAAGGTTAGCATATTTTATGCTATGTGTTTTCTACTATAAAACAAGCTCGGTATGTATATGTGTATTACATACACATATAACACACAAGTCATGATTTATAGACAAGAAAGAATTAAAGCTTCAAATCAACAATAGTTAAAAATAAATTTTGCCAAGTATGTTTTGTAATCTTTGTTGCTATGGTTTAAATAGGACCCCGTAAAATTCAGTTGCCAATGTGATAGTAGTAAACTGTGGGGCCTTTAAGAATTATCAGACTATGAAGGCTCTTCCCAGGTGAATGGATTATGACCCTTATAAAAGAAGCTTCATGAGCATTTGGCAATTGTTTGCCCTTCCACAAGAGGACTCAGCAAGAATATTCAACAGATGCTAGCACCTTGATTTTTGGACTTCTCAGCCTCTAGAACTGTAAGAAAATTAATTTCTATTCTTTGTAAGTTACCCAATCTTAAGTATATTTCTTATAGAAACACAAAATAGAGCAAGATACTACTTTGTCAAATACAGCATAACTAGGATTTCAGTATTTAAAAAAACATCAAACTTATTTCTGGGACAGAATAACTCAGGGTATATGACCTACTAAAATTTTGGTTTCAGGGACAGTTTCTGTAGGAACTACCTTCAATGCACATTTGAATATTTAACATATTTTAACATATTTTTACCTTCAATTTGTAGTTATTTAGAACTTGCCAAGTTTGAAGACAAACTGAGGATCTGTAACATTGCTTTCCTGTAAAATATAACATTTTAATTTTAATATTTCTGTCATAGCTCTCTTCAACTTTTAATTTTAAGTTGTCTGAAGGCGTTTGTTGTTTCTGTGATTAAGATTTATACAAAACTATTTCTGAACCAGAATCTGAGTGTGCTTCATTTTAAGAAACACTATAAAATGTTAAATGTAGCTCTGAGTTTTATGGTTGGAATAGAGCATTGCTCAGTTTGTGAGGACACACTTGCAAATAAAATCTTGTTGACTGGCCCAGGATTAAGGATACTACACTTAGCAAATAAAAATACAAGAAGTCTAGGTACATTTGAATTTTGGATAAACAGTCAACATGTTTTAAAAGTTTATGTCCCCAGTTTTTCATTGCTTATTGGAAATTCACTTTTTTTTTTTTTTTTTTTTTTTTTACTGGGTATCCTTTATTTTATGTGGCAATTCTCAGGATCCAAGTTTCTTAGATTTAAGGGAATGTCTGCACCCTTAACTCATGCCTCCTAAAGCCATATTTTCTCCAACTTAATTTCCTCATTTTATAATGATTTGTCAGATCTAGCTTCACAGTTCTTCCATGAAGACAAAAGATGCATGGTTTTTATTATTTAATAAGCTACACATTTCGTTAATAAATGGAGCTAGTTCTTGTTATTACTGCCCATAAAGCAGTCTACTGGTTACAGCAGTTTAGGATGAAGCATTTAAGAAGAGCTGGAGATATGGTAATGGGGGGGGGGGAAGCATCAAATCTATTATAATTATCACATGGATGTTGTTACTGATGTTAATTGCCTTATATCTTAATTGAACAGCTGAGGAAGGAAGGAAGGAAGATCACTCTGGTGCTAGTTCTCTAATTGTACCATTTTCCTTGTGTGGATCATGCATTCTTTTTGTGGACCATTGTCTGCCCTCTTCTCTTTGGCCTGTGTTGGAAGTTTCATGTACAGAATTTGGGGATATGCCAATGGACTCATTATGTCTGAGGGTGTTACTGAGATGTAAAAGCATCTCGGCCAATTTAAGTGTGGACAGGAAGTAGTTGTAGCACTGCCACTGCTGCCTTAACCTATGATTGATGGGAGTTGATAGATAAATCCCGTGGAATCCATATACCATGGTGGGATAATTCTAAGGTGTGTTCCTCACAGTCTCTTACATCTTCATCAGCAAGACTGAATTCCAGTTGTCCACAGAGTAACTTCCTTCAAATTATTACACTTTCATAATGCATTATGAAATCAACTCCCAAATACACTGTTTTCAATATTTTTCCTTCATGATCTGTTTTAGAGGAATCTAACTTAAGACAGCCTTCTTGCCCTAGAAATCAGGTTTCTAGCACTAACTAAATTTGTGATTTTTCTGAAACCACTAAGTCACTCAGGCTCTAAATATCTTCACTTAGGAAATAAGTGTGTTGAGCTAGTTGGTTTCTGTTTTTCCTTCCATTCGAGGTTTTAATGTGTTTAATTTGGGAATATGAAGCATTTCAAGAAAATGCAAGATGAGCACTGTAACATTGAACTTCAGAAGGCAGGGTGCAGATGCTGAATGCTGGGAATATAAAGGGAGAGCCATGAAGAAGGGCTCCAAAAGATAAGTGTGAATAACTTAAAGCGACTCCAAGGGAAGGTCTTAGCTTGCCACTCTGAAAAGACTCTTTATTAAGGTTAGACAGGCCATCCAGGATCTTAATATTCTGACAATTACCTGGAATGTTTTGTACTTTCCTCCAGAAGATATAAAGTGAATGGAATGGAAAATATTTGACTAATATTGCCATAAAATTTGAATAGATTGTCCATTACTTCAAAATATGCTGCTTCTGATGAGTATGAAATTGCATTGAAAAAAATAATTTGAAACAAAAAAAATCCAAAGGATTATATGCAAGCTGATTATGAAACATTTTACATCCAGGACTTATTCATATAAAGTGTATAATGAGAAGAGAAGCAATTGGTTTGCTGGCTCAGTGAGGCTAGATCCTACCTCTAATCATTCAAACACACTTAAGGATGCATTAGTTTTTATAAAATTAAGACAAGAAGCTGGGTGTGGTGGTGCAGGCCTTTGACTGGAGGCGTTGGGAAACTGAAGCAGGAGGAATACATGTTTCAGTTAGCCTGGGAAACTTAGACCCTATCTCAAAATAAAAATATCTAGGGATGTAGCTCAGAGTACAATGTCCTTGGGTTAAGTCTCCAGTATCACCAAAAAAACAAACAAACAAACAAAAAAAACCCACACACAGTCAATAGAAAGTCTAACAATTGGTAGCAATACTCTTTTGTTACTTGGAACTAATTTTGGTGAGAAGAAAATTATTTAACTCAATCCAAATTTAAAATTAAGTTGCTACTTACCCTGATTTTATCATCACATAATATATGCATATATCAAATTATCATACTGTTATGTATAAATATGTAGAATCGTGTCAAAGATAAATTGAATTTATATATTGTGAAATATGTATATGAAAAGTACACATTTAAAACTCTGTTAGTTTTCATGTTTCATAAAATGAAAGAAGATAAACCTTCTTGGGCAAATGAGTTCAAACTAAAGCCTTACTTAAATAGTTGTTGATTCACTTTGCTGGGTTTTTTTGTTGTTGTTGTTTGTTTGTCTCCCCCCCCCCCCCTTAAAACTTTTAAATCAAGGGAAATGGGGAATTTCTCTTTCTGGCAACAAAACACATCAGTAACATAAAGCTACTTCAAAAGGTATCTTCCCTTTGCTACATCAGTTCCAACCTAATATAAGATTTCAGTTATTTGATTTTTGTGTAGATAGACTTAAAATCATTAAGTCATCCCCCATTTTCTTAAAGATGATTATAGATGGTAAAATTAAAGACACAGGTTTTGTTTGTAGAAATTGATTTAAATTCTGCTCATACCAAAGGGCACATGCTCCCTTACTCAAATGAAGAGCAAGATAAAGATATTTGCAAATCTTCTAAGTACACTGTGAATATTACAGATATGCTCCTGTATATTCTGTGACAGGATCCTTTGCTATCTTCATTTCAACAACATTTTATTATGAGGCATGTTAGAAATTCAACCACGGTGAAATGCCATGAAGATAAATCAGTTTTACTGAATCTGCCAATTAGGGAAGATAAGGTAATTGATCCTATATTGGCAGTTTTTATTAACTGTGGGTAACAGTGAGAAGTTGGGGGCTGCAAACTTTGGAAGAAACCATTCAGTTTTCATAACTCTTGTTTTAGAGAGAATTTTAGAGGTTTTATTTAGATTTAAGGTACCCAAGAGTGATTCTCTCTGGGGAGTGAACATATTGAACCTCATGTTCTCTGTGGGAAAAAAAAAAAAAAAAAAAGCTAAATAATCCTAGCAGGTTATTTCTATCATCAGAAGTAGACTCTATTAGTGATGTTAAGAGTTTTATCTTAAATTAGTGACAATACTATTAATGAGTAAAAGCATGTTGTGGACCTGAGCTTTCATTAATGGGAGAGAGCTCACCATTATGGAGGGTATTTTCTTTCACAGAGAAATATTTCACTATGGAGGATTTTTGTCTCATAGCAGTCAGACTGGAATGGAGTTTAAATCTTGACTTGCTACCTAGGTTTCCATTTCTTCTGAGAGAATTAGACTTTGGTCTTAGACACACTGCCTTTTTGGGGGGGGGTGTAACAGGGATTGAACCCAGGGGTGCTTAATTACTGAGCCACATTCCCAGCCCTTTTTTATATTTTATTAGAGGCAGGGTCTCGCTGAGTTGCTTAGAGTCTCACTAAATTGCTGAGGGTGGGGTCACTGGGATTATAGGAGTGCACCACAGTGCACAGCAACACATTGTCTTATTGACAACATCAACAAAGTCCTTACTATATAATTAACAGATAAAAATGTAACATGTCTAGTATATTCCAACTGTAGTGAGTGTTCTGTGTTAAATACTGATTAACACAATTGAAATAACACCTTAGAGACTTAACCACCTATCCTTTCCTTGAAGTTTAGTTAATCTCAAACACTTGGTTTGCCAAAATTGTGAAATATCCTCATCTCGTGACCTTTAAAATAATCCAGATGTTCATGTAACAGCAAAAGTTTAGGTGTAATCCTGCCAAAGGATCTGACATTTCATTTTATTCCATTGCATTCCATTCTGTATCACTGAACAAACATTCATTAAAATACATAGGTGCTTTGAAGAGTACTAAGATCATCCATATATAAAATCTTCCCCAAGAAACTCATATTCTAATACATCAGGTAAAGATTTAAAACACATGTGGAATATGGCAAATGGCATGAGAGTTAAAAATGGCAATTTGGTTGAGCAGAGGACATGAGGTGGGAAAATGCAAGATACAGCATTTGCTTGGATCACATGTTGAGTTTAAATTCACACCATATGCTTAACACTGGAGAATTAAAGCACAATCATGGAGGGTATTGTATACATTTGTAATTGTCCCATGTGTGGCAGGGTCCTATTGTTAAACTGAAGAGTAACAATTTAGGACAATTTAATTTTTAGGAAGATATGACTTGTAAAATACCAGAGCATGGAGAAGCCAGAATCAGGAGATAGGATAGGACAATATTGCAGAAGGCACATGAGGCTGAATAAAGGTAGTTCAATAAAAAACTGAACAGGTGTTAAACATTTTGGGGCTCAGCAGCTGAGCCAACAGAGTTGGACTTATAGAATGAGTAAAGAGCTTGAAATAATAGATTGAGTGTGGGCAACTGGGAGCCCAGAGTTGAAATTAGGAAAGTAGGCAATGTAAGAGAGAAATGAAGTACTTTGGAGAAGGATTAGTGATTCATTTCAGCCCAAGAATGCCATAGAATCAAGTAGTGCTTTTAGTGCCTAGCAAGCTTTTTCCTATATTCAGTAAGATTCAAATTACATATCTTAGTTATTGCTATAAAGTTCCATTTTGTTTCCTATCTTTTGCCCCTGTAAGTGCTTAATGAAAGTCTGATGGTTATGGAAGTAAAGATAAACAATATACTTAGGAGAAAATGCCATACTACAACCAAAGAGCCAGACCTCATCTGTGCTTCTCTAATGCCTTATGGAGTGCTTAGCAAATAATGGCTCAGTAAATATTTTTTTTGTTCATAGATGTTTTAATAATTCTAACTAGTTCTATTGCTCATCTTCATAAGTTCTACCTAACAGGTACATGGAAATTTGATAAATAAAAATCTGTTTGTAGGGGTAAGAAAACAACTGATAAGGTAAAGTGGGAATGTATCTCTAAGTGGCTTACCTGGAGGGATTATCTCTGGTGCCCTCTTATTTTCTTCCTATTTCATTTCCTTATTCAAAAATCTTAATAGTTATAAACTATTGATGATGAAATTGAATTGTGTGGTGGTTTTCTTTTAACATAATTGGAATTTAATGTAAAAAAACAGCATCACATTCATATAGTCTATATAGTAGGATGTGTGTGTACTCAGTTATAATTTTTTAAATTCAATGGAGAGGACACCTAATTCTCCATGAACATTCTGTTAACAATTAGATTTCAAGGACAACTTTGTTTACTAAGTAATGCCATTGATTGTTTAATAACAACAACAACAACAAAATCCATACTCATGGTATTACTCTTCTCATGTTCTTATTGTAATAAAGTGATTATAGCTCATTGATTACAAATTCATTCATTAGAAATTACTGCATATTGATTCAGTAACATTGCTCAGAAAATCAGTGCTTTTTTTAAGTTCATCAATGTGTCTACTAAAGATATACCTGCCCAAGATTCACATAAGAGGCATTAACTCTATGATTTATACTTAATTGCTTTTGCAGTGTTTCTTCTTTAGAAGTTTTTGGCCTCTGGAGTGGAGCTTTTAAAAAAGGAAAATATAGGTTCCTGTGTATTTCCCACTTAACAAATTAGTCTCACGTAAAGTGTCTCTCTTTTCCTGAATCAGTAACAATTAATTTAAATTCCCTTGAATAGATAATATGATAGTAAAAATGTAGATTAATTATTTAACTATATGAAATATTTAAGAATGCATTTTATGGAAAATCTCTTTACAAGAAAGCTACAACAGATATGATAACATGAATCTTAAGGCAATTATTTTCCTTGAAATATATATTAATGTAACAAATGAATAACTATAAATCCATTCCATGTTAAAAATAAGGTAGAATATGGCACCATATCTGTCTACAGAATATAAAATTGTTAACTACAGAATACTGTCAATTTATATTTATGTCTGTTATGAACAGAATGGTTTCTAGTAGGCCAACTGGTACTTCTGTGTTATTCACTGAACTAATGATAATACACACTGCCTGGCATTTTATTGTCTATTAACAAAGATGTAGTTCCTATCTGATAAGAATAACGGAACTCTTTTTTAAAAAATTTTAATTGTAGATGGACACAATACCTTTATTTTATTTATTTATATTTATGTGGTGCTGAGGATCGAACCCACTGCCTCACATATGCTAGGCAAGCACTCTACCATTGAGCCACAACCCCAACCCCAATAATAGAACTCTTAAATCAGATTTTTACATGATCTATAGTTTCAGCACACTGAGAGTATTTACTAATTAAAAGATAAACAATCTGATTACCAAGGATATTATAAATAAATACTAATACTCTGAAGGGCTGTTTTCATGCACCTTAGTCTAAGAACAGAATGAAAAGGTAAAGCTGGCAAATATAGAAGAAAATAAACATTTCATACCACCTTCTAACCCTGCTAAACACTATACTAACTGGTTGTAACTTAGTATCTCATTTAACCCCTTGTTAAGCCTGTCCTGGAGGAATTTTACAGATAAATATGTTTAAGGCAGTTCAAAAGTTCCCTAAGGTAACATGAATAGTAATTTGTACACTCCACTTTTTATTTTATTTTTGAGACAGTGTCTCAGTATGTTGTTTTGGCTTGTTTTGACATAGTAGTTTAAGTGATCCTTCCCAGTGTGTGCCACCACCCCTTGCTAGAGCCTGATTTTAACCTTGACCTGACTGCCTTTAAACCCAGAGACTTTACCTCTGTTCTGAGATTCCAGTGAAACTTGACTCTGGCTGTGACCCTAGAAGGTGGAGCAAACGCAAAAAAGGAACTGAGATTTGGGTTATTGTAACATTTGGTTTCCTAGGATGGGGAATTTCTGGATGGACAAGATAGAGACTAAGGGCATGGAAGTGTGCAAACTTGAAGTGAGCTATTGTAAAATGGCATGCTGGTGACAACTGGGCATAAAATGGTCAAAACCAAAATGTTTAAGGAAATAATGTGTTAATATTTGTCCTGTAGCTCTTCCTCTAAATTTGAACAAAAGGGACTGGAATGAGAATGACAATACTATCTGAGCAGGGAAATAATATGTAGAACTGAACTAATATATATATAAAATGAGCGAATCAATGCATAACATTTCCTCTATGCTCCATGTGAAGTCTTCCTGTCCAACTTCTTTTCTCAATTTTGTTTTTCTTGTCAATAATTACTGCTAGACTAAAGGCATTTTATAATTATTAGACCTTACTGGTGTTCACATTAAACTGATTTCAATGGTGTAATTATTCAAGATGTATGGATATAAGTATGCATGGATTTGTTGAAGGAAGAAGGAAGGCAGGAGAATTAAGTGCTATCATTTAGTGATTAGGCTATTTTCTCTTTAATTCATGACATATCTCTGACCATGCAAAATTTTCAGCAGTGCATGATACCACTAGATCAGGTAGTTTAAAGCTATTTTTGTTAATATCATACATAGTATGCAAGCTTAAGTATAAAGATATGGAATTCATAATGTAATTTTTTCAGACCCTCAAACTTTGCTTCAACCTCAACCTTTGTTTTTCTGATTTTCCCCAAACCACATTCCCTTCCTATATTTATGATATCTATTAGAGGATGGTGGTCAGAATGCATTAGATAAGAGTGAATTATTGGGTTCTTGTAGTTTAATCATATCAATGTGCTTAAATACAGTATTTTAGAACTCGGTGGTTCTTATCATTTATTGAGTTAATATGCTCGGCCAGGTAAAATGGTAAGCAATTATACATTATTCAGTCTTAAAAACCACTGAAATAGTTATTTATTCCAATTATGCAAAGTAGGAAGCTGAGGTTTGGTGTGGTTGACAACTTTTTCGTGGTCTCATGAGTGATTATTAATGCATCTGTGAATTAAACCCAGGAAAGCTGACTTCAGATCATATATAGTTGACTAGTGTTTCCTTATAAACATGTGCCATTTTGTTAATCTACTCCATACTGTTTTCTTTTCTTGCTTATATTATGAAATACGCATAGGCACATTAATTGTATACTGGTTTTAAAATAGTCTTTGTTCTTGCAGGGCAGTCTCAAGATGGCTATAGTTAGGCTCCCTCACTGAGGCTTCCCAGAAGAGTGTTTTAAGTAGGTATCCAGGGTTATAACCACCTTGATTCAGCGTATGTATTTGAGGTCATAAACATTTGCTTTTGATCATGCACCTACTTATGTAACCTGTTGGCAGTGTGTGTTCTATGTCCTGCTTATATAAAATATATTTAAAAGGCCTATGGAAGGATTCAGGTGGGAAAATGGGGCTGGAGCTGCAGACTGGTGGCTGTGGGCTACTGTTGCCACCTCTGAATAAAGATTATCTACGATACCAACTCCACCTCATATCTTCCTTCATCCGCTGGGATCCTGAACCCGTTTCCCAGGGTCTGAGCCTCCATCTGACACTTCTTGAGCTCCATTTCTGCTATTGGAAAGCATTTAGTGCTTTTACAATCTTTCAAATCTCTCCATTGATATGGTCTTTTAGAAACCCCTTTTAGTAGCATAGGTATGGCAGAAACATAAACATTCACACTGACAAAAAGATCAAAACAGTGAGTTCTGATATAAGGACTAATAAAGCTAAGCAATCACATTTAAGTAAGTGGATATCAAAATAAAAACTCTTCCAGGAGAACCTGTTGGGAGGCTTATTTAAAATACTCAGCAAATTTATAACAATTTATATGCCATAAATAGATCCTCAAGGGGAGCTAGATAATACTGTGGCCACCCAGGCTTAGCAAAGTGAACATTTGACTGGAAATAAAATTGAAAGTCATTTCCAGATCATTTCATTCAGGGCAGCAGGGGATATAGAGCCTAGTCCAGTGCAGAGGCAATGGAAAAATGGAAGTAAGATTGAGCATGAGAGGAAAATAGAAAAGTCTAAATAGTTGTCCTTGCTATCATTTCATAAGAAATACAAACACTTTCTGATTTGAATTTTAAGTTTATGTAAAATAATCAATTCATATTCAGATGTATTGCATTAGCTAATTGATCCTTAACATCTTGAAAGTTTTTGTTCCTGAGACAGTTTTGAAAGAAATTACTTTCCTAAGTATTAAACTAATTAATCGCTATTCCTAGAAACTCTTCTGGTTTTATAACATCCTTTGGAAATTTATATTTGATAGAAATTTTGTTTTCATCAGTCTTTCCTTTTGTGTACATTTATTTTGCCAAGAAAAAACACTACAAACTACTTAAACTTAATGCTTGTAACTAAACATCTTTCTAATTTCATTAATTTATACTAATTTTGGGGTGGAGGAATTAGATAGCCTTAGATCCCCAAGCAGAAAACATGATCTCTATTGTGTGTATAGGTATGGGCCTTTAGAACATAGGACCTGAAAGTGTTTGCACTTTCATGTTTGTAAATTATTGAACCAGAAGGAGGCCTAAAATTATACAGAGGTAACCACTGCCCTTTCTTTATGCAGGTAGCAAAGATATACCATGGCCAAATAAATCATGCTACATCATTCCATGGAGCATACAGTAGACCCAACCTTATTATATTTTCAATTATATTATCTTTATATTAAATATTGATCTTGACCTTGAAACTCAAATTCAAAAATTCACTATCCTTATGTACTTCCATGTGTATTTTCTAAGCATTATTTTACATGCGTGCTAAAAAGGAGCAAAATAGCATGAATCTATTGTAAACAATGAGGTGAATTCTTTGTCCAGTGGTGGTTCTAAGTTGATTTTTAAAAACCAATGTGACCTGGGATGATGAAAGAAAAATGTAGTACCAATAATGATACAAAAGTAGAATAGTCATATTTAAATAATAAATTGTGGTCATGTAACAAATTTACTCAGATCCTATAACTAGAGAATTCTTTAGTAGAAAGAAATATTCATAGAGGTATAACAAAACCCAAGTTTATCAAATATAATCATTTTTAATGTTACATTTCACTGTTGGCCTTTTCCCTTGTCATAAAGAAAAAAAAAGATTGTTATTTGACATTAGAGAACAAACATCTCTGACATTTGTATCTATCTAATAACGGTATAGAAATTTAATTAGGAGCATGACAGATTTTTTTTTTTAATCTGCTAAATGTTACGAAAGCATTACTTGAATAAAACTAATGGCAAGAAATACATAATAAATTAGCAAGTGTGTGTTTACATGTGTGTTTATATAAATTGTAAGTTTGTGATAAAGAAACATTTTAACATTTATTACAGTATTTTCTTTGAAAGTGTTATCTTCTAATAGGCAAAAAATTTAATCCATTTATCTTGGGATACATTTGTATTTGAATATAATTTGGCTCATATTTCAGGATTTTTTTTAGCAAATCAACAGTAAATCTCCATTGTATAAAGTGCTTGTGAGAAACTAAAATCCATCTGAAGTCAATATTCAACTAAAGTTTAAATGAAAAATAGCTTAAGAAAACTTTAATGTGGCTTCAAAACTTAGTAGACATGAATCCATTATCTCAAATAAGGAAGCAGGTAGGCATCCTGCATACCAATGACCAAGGTCCTTATTCAAACATGCCTAGGTTGGTAGAACAATTTACCTTTTAACCCACATTTTTGTGTTTGGCAATTTTGTTACTTGTAAGAATTAATTTTAATTTACTTTGGATATTTTATAATCTTTTGTATATTGAAGATATTGGAAAGATCACCTAATGTGATATTCACTCATGTTTATTTTGGGAGTTTAAATCTGAGAAAAATAAAAATCTTGTAGTAGTTACCTTGCAGCCATTGAATGTGCTCAGAAAGGTCAGCTTAACCTTTTTAATTTAAGCTCTGATTAGAAGTGAAAGATGATATATAATTTTAAAGTCACTGAAGAATAAAAGAGATACTGGAAGTAACATTAAATCAAATATTTTTATGCTAATCTATTCCAGTTCTATGTATTCTTCAAGATTTTCAGCCACCAATCCCATGTTCTTTTATTTCCCTCTGCTCATAGTACGTCCAGTTGGTTCCTGAATTGATTTTTAAAATGATGGTACTTTGTGTTATCACTTTCACAAAAGCATAAAACTCTTTATCAATAAATCTGATATTAGAATAAATAAGCTAAACAGAATCAGACAACTCATACCAGAAAAGATACTAGTACATTTGATCACATATGCTTCAGATGGACTCATCCTGAGTTAGAAATAAAAGTGAATCAAACTATGATATTCCCATGGTCCTTTAGTTAAATATTAAAATAGTGAAAACAATTAACATGTAAAACTATGAATAGTATGAAATTATTCCCTACTAGTTCTAACATGTAATTATATATATTTATATTTAGTGGTAGGAAAAAGAATTATCTAAATTCAGTAAATCAACTTATGACAAACTGGCCACCAAATTATTTTAATTCTAAAAATTTCCAATCGACAAATATAAAACGTTCCCAGTCCTGGCTTATTTAACTCAGAAAACAGGCTTGACATGATTGTCAAGGACAACTCTGAATGTTAATATTTCCATTTTCAGCCTCATGGCAGAAAGAGTTTTATTAACCAGTATAAGCTCTGGAATGTCAAAGGCTTGATAGGAGTATAGACTCCACACACAAAATAGATGCATAGTCATTTTATCCTAAATTGCTTTACTTGAAAATGTAGCATGAAAATCTAGAAAGGATGTAAAAAGAAGTGATTTTTACAGTGGTCTAAAATGTTTGGGCTTGAAAAATAGAAGTCCTGGAATAAAAATGCTCATGCATTAGAGGTTATGATTCAGCCATCCTAATAAGTTCTTCTGCACTTGCCATAATGTTTGAATAACTAAGAGCTGGACTGATGGGTGCCAACCATCATTGTTGTACAAGGTGAAACAGCAGGTTTGCCAGAAAATAGCAGGCCATATCTCAATCTTGGTTCTCTATTTTTGTGTTATAAAACAAAAATCATCTAAGAAGCAAACTAGTTAGCTAGAAGTTTGAATACTTACTCATGTAAATATCAATAACAACATAACAGGGTAAGGTCCTAGAGGATCTCTGTTTTTGTTCAACTTATGCTTTTCATCCCATTTATCTTTAATAAAAATTTACACCACATTTTTAAAATGATTGTAAGTAATATTTTTAATGGTATATGATTGGAGAAAACAATGACCTTTTAGTCACTTTTATAAGTTAGAAAGCTAAGATTCAAATTATTCTGGTTTTACCTGAAGGTTCAGTTGAAAAAGTTTCCTGCAAAGGTTGATATAATGACACTAAAAAGAACAGATTCCCCTTAACCTACTGTAATCTTTGCATAATCGAAAAGGACCAAACTCGGGGCTGGGCCTGTGGCTCAGTGGTAGTGTACATGTCTGGTGTGAGTGAGGCACTGGGTTCAATTCTCAGCACCTCATGTGAATAAATAAAATAAAGGTCTATCAACAACTTCTCATATATATATATATAAAATTTAAAAAAAGACCAAACTCATCTGTGCCTATTGCCCTCCCACATGGCACCACTTATTCAACAAATATTTATTGTTCTCTATTTGCTTAGAATGTGTAGAAAGGAGTTCAGAGAAGATCTCTGTTCTGATGGATATTATATTCTAGTAACTAGAGACAAACAACAAATGATTACACAATAAAGTAGTACAATTAAAAAAAAAGATAGAACTAGAGAATAACTTGGGACATTTTACATGCTGATGAAAAGTCACTCTGAAAATAACAAAACTATATCATGAGTAATAAGGAGGAGAGAATATTGAAAGATCTGGAGGAAGAGTAATTCAAGCAGCAGGAACATTTTGACACATTTATGGAAGAGAAAGAAGGTAACCATGTTTGAAAGGTAGTTATGAGAGGGCAAGAATGTTTTACAGTTATATTGGCGAGGTAGGAAAATGCTAGATCATATAAGTATTTCACATATAGAATTTGGATTATTGTTCTTAGTGTGATGATATTCTATTGGTTTTTATACAGAAGAATGACATCTTATGTATTGTTTGAGCAAAAGAGAAGGAACTAGCATGGGAGGATAATCAGGAGAGGATTGTGCATAAAAATCAGAAGAGTGCCCAGAATGAAGAAGTTGTCAATTGATTCAGTAATCAAAATATAAAATAAGATATTGTCAAAAATTGCTATTGGAACCAAGTTATGGAACCAGCCCAGGTGCCTGTCAACAGAAAAATGGATAAAGAAAATGTGGCATATATACACAATAAGGTTTTACTCCACCATAAAGATAAATGAAATTATGGCATCTGCTGGTAAATGAATGGAACTGGAGAATGTCATGCTATGTGAAATGAGCCAGACTCAAAGTCAAGGATCAAATGTTTTATCTTTCATGTGAAAGCTAGACCAAATTAAGGGGAGAAAAGTTGGGGGGGTATTCAATGAAAATAGAGGGGAGATCAGTGGAACAAAGTAAGGGGATTGATGGGGAGGGAGGAGGGATGGGAAAGGAGAGGAAAAGTGGAAGGAAATTGACAGAATTAGGCTATGTGCATATATGAATATACTACAGTGAATTACACCAAAAAATAAAGACCTTTATTTTATGTAGAGGAAGGAGAACAGGGCAGGGAGGAAAGGAGGGGGAGAAGTATTGGGGACTGAAGTGAAGCAAATTACTTTCCATGCTTATATAGTTATCAAAAATGAATCCCAATATCATTTATAATTATAATACACTAATAAAAACAGAAAAAGTGACTATTGAATTTGAAGACCTGAAAGTTAATGGTGACTTTTACAAGAGATGTTTAGTGGGATAGCAGGCAAATTGAGTAGTGGGGTCATTAAGTTGAGGGTATAACTAGGAAAAAATGATTTCTGTGCAGGTGTACACATGACAATGGAAGGAGTTGTTGGGTCAATAGAGCTTTAATTGTATGGTAATAAACAACTTTAATTTAAATTAGAAGGTATTAGAGATGCCAGAGGTGCAGGTAATTTTAGGAAAAAAGTACTTAAAAAGGTGAGAGAATGTGGGATAAGGAGCAGAATATTCTACTGTAACTTTCTCAGTACATGACCTCTTTTTATACTTTCCAAATCAATTGACAGTTGAATCACGTAGATTTTGCTGAGTGCCATAGCAAAAATAGTACTTGAAATAATTCTAGTTTAATAAGAAATTATATTACTAAACACATGGCAGAAATAAATCACACACATTTTGGTGGGAATGTTTTCAATATACATATGAGATTGTTATTTTTATTTCATCTTTGACAAATTTTATCTTTTAGGTGCTTCAAGAAGATCTAGAACAGGAACAAGTAAGGGTCAATTCTTTAACTCACATGGTGGTGGTAGTAGATGAATCCAGTGGAGATCATGCAACTGCTGCTTTGGAAGAACAACTTAAGGTCAGAAATTTTTCTTTAATGAACTAAATATGTTCTTCAGAAAATATAATTACAACTTGAAAACATTCAGACAATTTAGAATATGATTTATTATTAATATTTTAATGCTATATATTAAAGTAATTGATTGTTTCCCATTTATGAATGTTTTCCTGTATACTGTTTTCTGATACTAATTTCCTAACCTTTGGAGAAATATACAAAGAAGGGTTCCTTTATTTTTGTTACAAGGCACTGGTTTAACCAATACTATTTATATCATCTTCAAGTCTAGAGCCTAAAAGGGCACAAACATTTTTTTTTAAATCATAATTGATTAAATCACAAATTGAATGACTTCAGTATGTGTATTCCTGTAGGCCATCAGTTGTAGTCTTGATGTAAGGATAGCAGGATTGAGTCATATATGTTGGTTGAAGTAGACATTTAGTCTTTCAAACATTCTTCCAACCTAAGGTACAATATTTATGTTTTTAGAAACAAAACCAGTATGATTCAGAAAAGATAATGTGAACATTTTAATTTGTTTTGTCTTCTAAATTAGAAAAATATTGTTAATGTAAAAAAATTTAAAAGTATATTAAATATGAAAATATCAACAGTAAGTGAAAACAATCACTTTGATGGACATATATAATTATATGTCCATCCAAATTATAGTAATTTCACATTCTTTTTTGAGACACTCATTTTACCCACCAAATGCCTGTTTGTCCTTTGTGACAGATAAGCAGTCACCAGTCTATGTCAAAGGATCTTATCAATGTGGGTTTAAATGGCTTTATCAACTCAAATTAGATCTAAACATAATTTCTCCTACCTAACCTATAACACAATTTCTTCAAACCTTATTTCAGTTTTCTTCCTTTTCTTCCTGATTTTTTCTTATTCCAGTGAAATATCTTTTCCTCAGGTTATTGCTTTAGACTGCCAAACTTAAAAAAAAATGTTATCTTATTCTCTGTCATTAAAAGACAAAGGGAATGCTCTTGAACTAACAGGTTGGACAGTGCTGCAACCAAAAATTTAATATATACTGACAATTCATGTTATATCACTTGACTTTTAATAAAATTGCAGGGATCAAAAAAGACCTATGACCTCAGCTATGAAAATATATCATTAAATATATAATCATTTGTATTGCATACACACAAACATACACAAACATACATATGTGCACTTTTGACCAGTTAAATTACTGCATTTTAAAAATCCACAGAACTGATATAATAGTAACAAATTATAGGATAAAAATCTAATACTCAATATTTCCCAGAATTTTTCAGAAAAGATAAAAGAAGACTGCAGAGTAGGGGTTGTTTGGAATAGTGACTGGTTAAAAAAAAAATAGGACAGGGAATTGTTAGGTCACTACTCGAACCAGCACAATTGGCTTTACAATATAAAATTGTTCCAGGTGATGATTGTGGACCTGAGGCATCTCAGAAAACAATTCATAAAACTCAGATAGTGACAAGGTTAGAACTTAGGAAAGAGTCATTATTCTACATGCTTTCATTTTTGCCTTATTTTTCTGCCTGTATTTCTTTAGTTCAAAGACATCTACTAAATACCTGTGCATGTATTGGCTATTCCAAATTCATATAAACCCAGTGTGCATTTGTCCATGATTACCTTCTCCTTCAGCAATCTACATACCTCTTTACTGCCACTTTAATTTCAGATATTCTAGTGTCCAAAATGGAGTGGTCACTAGAGATCCCCAAAGGAGAGGGGAGACAGAAGAAATTAAGAGGACTTTTAGGGATTTGGAGAGATGCTGGGCAGCGGAGGAGAGAGCTCAAGAGTGGAAGAAGGGTAGTTAGAAACAATGTATACATATGTATGTATGGAGATATCAGTGAATCCTATCAGTTTGTACACTTAATATGTTAATTATAACACATACTATAAGGGATTAAATAGAAAGAGAACTTCTGTTATAAATTTTTCATTATTTATATTTCATCAGTTCTTCAATCCTAAAGAATCTGTATTTGATTTCATACTTTATTTAAACCATCAGTTGGAATTACCCTGAAATGCTTCATTCATTTAACTGTGAAATATAGGTGATTCTTTCTCAGGTTCTTTTCAAGGGATATAATCTCATTTTACCTAGTTTAATTCTTAAAAGGAAGAGAAAGAGAATATGATGGAGGAGGGGGAGAATAAGAAAGGTAACAAAGAATAAAAGGGTAAATACATTAAAGTCCCTTTAAAGGAAACACAGTTATCTTGGACATGTGATAAAAATTCATGTGTTTTTAGAAGGAGTCTGGTAGAAGTATTTGGAAGAATTATTATAAGGAAGAGAAACTCACATATGGACCCATACAAGAAAATAAAATTAGGAGAATCCTGAGAATGGATCCTTGAGATCTTTTTTTCAGAATAAGACCTGGTCATTCCTACTTTCTCCCCCAATAAGAATGTTCATGCCATGCCTTCTTTCTCCTCTATGGCCTCCCAAGTCACTATAATGCCTGGCTCTCTTTTGCTCCAATTCAGTTGATAAACCATTCAGAGGCTCAAAAAAGATACCCAGAGACAATGATTTAATTTGATATCCTTCTTTCTTTTTTTAAAAAAAGGTAAACTAGGAAGGCAAATTCTTCATTTAGTAAGATAAGGGAGAGAGGTATTCGTAATATTCTATGATAGAACTAAAAGTTAATCTCATAGAATCTTTACATGTGCTCATTTAGTTCTATGAACTCTGATTATAGAATTTCTTGAATTTTAAAACCTTTAGAAGTCTTTTTAAAAGAAGGCTTAAAAAAACAAAGATGGGTTAGAACATATGCTTAGGGATTCTGAAAGGCAGCACAGCTTATGAAGAATAATATTCTGAAAAGTACAGTCTGTTTTAAATTAATTTGTTTCTTTCTCCTGGAGATTCTGCCTTCCCCTCAGCAATGTCACCACAGGGTCAAAGCCTTGTCCTTAACTTTCGAGGTTTCCAGAATATCACTGTCCAGAAGGCCTGATTTATAAACAAATGCCAGTTAACTATTTTTAGATAAGTACCTGAGAATGATAATTTATGTAGAGTTTTCATTCCTGGAGCTTATTATCATATTCCTAAGCATTTCACATTCCATTCTTTTTCATTTTCCTAAACAATTACTTGTTATGTTCTTATAAAAATGCCCAGTGGACTGTAATGGATAAAGTAGTGAGAAAAATATGTCACTATCCCCATTGGTTATGAGGAGTAATGTGCAAGCCTGTGACATTCCTCAGAACCTTGGATCAATGGTACCCATTTCACAGGCTCCATCTTTTGGAACAAATGCAAACTTTGTCATTCACAATTACCATAGTAGGCATTGTGGACCTGATGACTGCTATTGTGGTACATGTGATCAGTTACAGGAAATAAGCTTTGGTAAAACAATACTTATTAATAAGCAATAATTATTTTATTAATGCTTGTTTCCTGTAACTGCATTTATGCAATTTTCATAAATTATATTAGTGAAAATGATCAAATATTTTAGAATGGACACAATATATTTCTGACGGAAAATAATTATTTTATTTATTTTGTGTGTGTGTGTGTGTGTGTATGAGATGCTGGGGATTGAACCCAGGGCCTTGTGCGTGTGAGGCAAGCACTCTACCAACTGAGCTATATCCCTAGCCCCCTGGAAAAGAATGATTTTTGATAGAAAGTTAATCTTAAGTTTGAAGGCAAGGAATGATTCCTGAGGAAAGTGATGTTTCCACTAGAATCTAAAGAATATATTGGAGAAAAACAGATAAAGTGGGTGTGTAGAGAATAGTGGTGGAGGTAGGGAGAGTTTCTAGGAAGGGAAAATGGTAAATCAGGTGAGTACAGTATTCTCAAGGAAATGGAGGGGCAACTCTGCTACAACACTGATAATTGAAGAGTGACCCTTGAAGAGGTTTGAATGGTAGGCAGGAACTTATCTAAGAATTAGAATTAATGTGATATTAAACTCTATCATAATTTATGCAGTCAGTAAATATATTGAGCATCACTTATCTCTCTGCCAGCATGGAAGCTGGACCACAATGATAGGGTGGGGCAGAGGTCATAGTTGTGCTGCCTGCCTTCATGGAGTCACATTAATCAAATACAGTTAAATATATAAAATGACTGAATTCAATGTGTCAAAAATATGCAGTTTTCAATGACCTATCATGTTCTAGAGAGTCATGAAATACCACAATACATGACTTTAAATGATATCTGAAGATTTAAAAGAAGTAGGCAGCACTAGAGAATAGGTATGTGTTCTGGACAGAATAGCATTTATTAATTAAACAAATATGTATTGAATACCTTCTAGGTACCAGGCTAGACTTAAAGGTTCAATTATGGAAAATAACTAATTATTTACTCTATGGATCTTATGTTCCAAGCAAGCATTGAAAAAAAAAAAAAAAAACTATTGCTGGGCATGGTGGTGCATGCCTGTAATCCCAGCAGCTCAGGAGACTGAAGCAGGAGGATCACAAGTTCAAAGCCAGCCTCAGCAACTGTGAGGCACTAAGCAACTCAGTGAGACCCTGTCTCTAAATAAAATATTAAATAGGGCTGGGAATGTGGCTCAGTAATCAAGTACCCTTGAGTTCAATCTTTGGTACCAAAAGAAAATAGGCAACTATTTTCCAATGAAATGTTTTAAAACTAAGTTGCAACACATCTAGTGTTGTAGATTTAATTGGTTTTATTTGTGCTTCAAGACTCCAGCAGCAGTGTGGACTAAGATTATTTATAGCCAGAAAACAAGAAGTGACATATAGAAAATGGAAGTGAGGTAGTGACAGCTTACAACCTCACTTTCATTTGCCTGATTTGAACATGGTTTAAAGAGTTGGCCACTTGTGACTAGCCAAGATTCAGCTGTTCATTTTAAGAGTTCAGGTTAGTCTATTTACACATCAAATCGGGTTATAGTTCATTATGCTCAGAGAAAATGTTAGACCAAACTTAAAATATAAATGCAGGCATCATTAGGTAAATGTAATTCAACAGCTATATAGAAAAAAACCCCAACAAACAAGGAAATAGTTTTAAATTGTGTGGTCAAGGGATATTTCACTGACAGGTGGCATTTGAACAAAAACTAGAATAAGGGAATCACTTTGGAGGTGCACAGGTTGTGTGCACATTTCACATTTTAAAAACTAAACTGCTATAAATGAAGCATAACGGAAGCATATTTTTCCAGAGATATACTTATTTCTCATAAACAAAGATCCAAGAACATGGTTAAGCCCATAGTTTACAGAAGATTAATGAAAATATCTTACAAAGAAAAGGCAGAGCCATTCAAATCTATTTTTAATTTTTTTAGATGGAGACGGACACAATACCTTTATTTAATTTATTTTATTTTTATGTAGTTCTGAGGATTGAACCCAGTGCCTCACACATGCTAGGCAAGCATTCTACAACTGAGCCACAACCCTAGCTCTCAAATCTAATTTTAATATATGTTTTTTTATATATGTGAAAACTTGGAAACCCAACTCAATGTACTAATGTTTTTAAGGCCACAAACCTAAGAGTTTCTGGCACATAAAAGGCATTAAACTAATATTGTTAAATGACTAATACTATAGTTAGTCTACCATTTGGGATACTTAAAGGTATATATCAAAAGAATGGATAGAGACAAGTGTCCTATTTTAAAGAAGGATAACATTACAAAACAAAATTTTAGCAGATCATTAAACATATGCACTGGTACCATTTCTCACCCAACTCATAAAATTAATGAACATGTTTTTAATAAAGAATAATATGTGCTGGGGTTTGTGGCTCAGTGGTGGAGTGCTTGCCTGACATGTGTGAGGCACTAGATTCGATTCTCAGCACCACATATAAATAAATTCCATTGACAACTAAAAAAATTTAAAAAAGAATAATATATGAAGATTAGAAAGATTCCTAAGAGCCAAGATACATTGATTAAAATCAAGATGTGAAACCCAAATTTATATCAATGACATTAAACAAATTATAAAAATATTATAGAGTAAGACAAATTTTGTGAATTTTTAAATTAACTGATCCAGTGGAGTGAATGCATACAAAGTATTTTGGTTTCCCTAAAGTATTTTTGCAAAGTCTCCCATGATATGTTTATGGATAAAGTAAATCTTATTTCTTTAAGGATTGGTGGAGAATGTCTTTGTTTTATTATATTATGTCCTAGTATCAGACTTTCATACTAGATAATTGTTTAAAAATTGATTGGAGTTTTATTTAAACTACATTATCAGAAAATTCTAGGGAAATAAGTTGTTCGGGAATTTCAGCTGGGCACTGTGTCTAAGTTGTTATTGGAGGATTTCCTTCCCCACCTTTCTTTACGCTGTTCATAGCAATGTCCTGTGGAGTTAGAATGTCATACACTGATTTAAAAACTCTTTAATTCAGTTGAATTGGTTTGGTATAAGAAAGGTCTGGCTTCCCATCCATAGATGCAAATGTAAACACACAGAAATGTAAATGAATATAAATGCATATGAATTTATGTATATACAGATATTCCTCTCTATCCATGGTTTCTGTTTCCATAGATTCAACCAACTCTGGATCAGTTTTTTTTAACTGCATCTGTAATAAACATGTTTACATATACAAACATTTTTTTTTGTTGGTATTAGGGAATGAATTCAGGGGCTTTCTACCAATGAGCCCTTTCTATGTTTTCTTTTTTAACCAGGGATTTAACCCAGGTGCACTTAACTACTAAACCAAATCCCCAGGCCTTTTTATTTTTTATCTGAGACAGTGTCTTGCTAAGTTTATTAGGCCTCCCTAAGTTGCTGAGGCAGGCTTTGAACTTGATATCCTCCTGCCTCAGCCTCCTGAGCCACTGGAATTACAGGCATACATCATATTCCTATGTTTTCTTTTGAAACATGGTTTTCCTAAGTTGTTGAGGCTGGTTTCAAACTTGAAATCTTCATGTTTCAGTCTCCTGAGTAGCTAGGATTACAGGGCTGTGCCACTGCACTATCACAAACTTTTTCGTATCATTGTCCCTTAAACAGCACAGTATAACAACTACTTATCTTATACTCTATATTATAAGGAATATAGGTAAATTTGAAAGTAAACAGGATGACACACATAATTCATATGTATATACTGTACCATTTTATATATGGAACTTGATTAAGGGGGCCTGGTCCCAAACCTCCACAGATGATGAGGGATGAGTACACATGAGTGCGTGTACATTCATATACATTTATATGCATTATATTTTATACATTATTTGTATACGTGTATATACACACACACATGAGAGTTGTGCAAGTTTATGTGGGTACCAGCTTTATAATAAACAAGTTTGAGAAGGATGGTGTAGTAAATGAATTTGATATTAGACAATGATATGATGTGTGGATATAAGAACTGGTAGTTGTGTTTTGTGTTGGTTTGAATAGAATATTTTTTAAAATATTTTTAAATTGTACTTGGACATAATACATTTATTTTATTTATTTTTATATGGTGCTGATGATCGAACCCAGTGCCTTGCGCATGCTAGGCAAATGCTCTACCACAGAACCACAATCCCAGCCCCTAAATAGAATATTTTAAATGTCTAAGACTGGCACTATATTTTGACGGAGTTTTCTAGGATGGGAATGCATCCTGTGGAGAATGCAAGTGGAAACAGTTTTTCTTTAATTTTAAGAAAAACCTAAGCAGAGAGACTTGGTACATAAGCGGTATTGTTATGTTGAAAATGGAAAATTTTCTCTGTACTTTAGAAGGTTTGCTATCAAAAATAGGTAGAAGTTGATAACTCTAAATGTCTTCTGGTCAGATTTATTTTGTGCCCTATTTTCTTCTCTTCCATTCTTTTCTGAATATATCTGTGTGGAAGTCCAAAAATCACTTGACACTCAGCAAGGTGAAACCTAACTCGTTGTGCCCTAAATCTCTCTCTAAATCTGCTTCCTTTACTAAACTGTCCATTTATTGTTATACCATTAATGATGACATCTGTGCCAAAAACCTGAAATTTTTGAGACTCATCCCTAATCATTTCTCTTAGGAGCCTTCTGCATATAAGATCACAGTATTTCTGAGCTGTTTTTTTTTTCACATTCATTATTTTATCTTTGTTTTTGTCACCAATTCCCAACATAAAGCCAACATCAAAAGCCCCCTGGAAGTCCTTACCTCCATCTAACTCCCTTCCATTCAGTCTGCACATAGAAATCAGCGTAGGTTCTCCAGAGCATATTTAGTAGTATCTCTTCTGCCTGAAGTTCTGAGTAACTTTTCCCTCATCTACAATTTCAGGGCACCTTGACCTACAAGATTTTGTATTATCTGACTCCTTACTCTCTCTAGACTTGTCTCCTGTTAGTCCTCTCATATCCTCAAACCTGCATTCTATTTTCACACTGTGTATATCACCACTGACTGTGTACATACTACCCCTATTAATCAGAATGTTTTTCCTTGTAATGTCTACTCTAAAATCCCTACCACATATAGAAAGCTTGGATGTCATATTCCTCCATAAAGATGGCCATTCGACCTAGTAATGACCACTCTTATTCTGCCCGTATACCCCAAATATACTTCTATTTTAGCATATATCATCCAGTTTTCCAATTATTATTGTCTGCTTTTCCCTATTAATAGAATCTACCTTATTACGTTGTTGAATAGAGTCCAGAGAATGATCAGTAATGCTTGATGGATGGCTGAATACATCAATGAGCAGATGGATGATTGGATGCAATTCCAAGATGGAAGATTTGACTTAACAAAAGGAAAATTTTCATTGCAAGGGAGTTAAGAACAATAAATCTGGAAATATACTCTGACTGCTCTGTCATTTATCTAAAATATATTATTTTAATTGGTACATAATAATTAGACACATTTATGAGGTACAGAATTATAATTTGATACATTTGATACGTGTATACAATGCACTATGACCAAATCAGTGTAACTTACATTTCCTTCCCCTTCAAATTTATCCTTTATGTTGGGAAGCCTTGAACTTCTCTTTTAGTTCTCTATAAAGTATATAAGTTGTTGTGAACCATAGTCACCCTACTATGCTGTATAACATTAGACATTTTTCTTCCTTATTTGTTTGTTATCCATTATCCAATCTCACTTTTCCCCTCTTTCCAGGCCTTGAGTGACTACAGCTTCATTCTGTGCTTTTATGAGCTCAAGATTTTTAGCTTCCACATCTGAATGAGAACATGTTTTGTTTTTTTTTAATCTCTGTGCCTACATTATTTTACTTATTTTCATTATACCAGAACATTCTTAGAATAGAATTGGAGTTGTAGGAAATAGTGAACTTTTCTTCATTGATAACATTCAGCAGAAACAGAAATGTCACATGTTCAAATATGTTTTAGAAGATATTCCATACTAAGTAGAAAGAGTTAATAACCTCCAAAGTCCTTTCCAATACCAAATCATATACTAGTGGACTTCAAGAAAAAAAATGGTAATGCTGTCTAATATATTAAGTAGAAGCATAAATTTCTTTCATTATGCAGATAACTTCAAATTAAAAGGCTTGATTTTCAAAATTACTTTAAGAAAAAACTCTCTAAAAGCCAAGGAAAAGCATAAAGACGTTGAATGCTGTATTCTGCCAATTATTTTTAACAACAATTATAATTATCAGAAGTGACAAAGTAAATCTAGAAGTAGAAGAGTTCCAGACATTTAATGACATATTTTGTGCATTGTTATCATTATTGTTAATACAATTTATAATTTTAACTGGTGAAGTATGTGAGCATTGTACATATGACAAAAGAAATGTGCTATCTCAGTTAATCTGAAAATATTAAAATAAATGAACAATGAAAGTTGATTGGAAATAAAGTAGTATACCAAAGAATATTTGTTCAGAAAGAGTATATTTCTCATTTTCTATCATGACTTAAATATGGAGAGCGTAACTGAATGTATTTATAGTAAGTACTTGAGATAATATGGGGAAGGAGAAAAGTCTATAAAATGTTAAGCCCTATAGAATTAAGAAATAGAGATTATTTATGGAAAGGAACATGGATGAAGAAATATATTGATATTTTCATCTAGTTTATAATTTTACATTTGGTGAATAAAATACATCTTAAAATTGTAACTTTTAAAAGTATAGAAACAATCCACCAAGTCAAGTGTTGATAATTGCTGCCAATGAAGCACTACTTATCATTGTTAACGCTTGTATGATCTTATTATTTTGTGGTAGTTTTAAGTAATTTGTATGACATGCAGCTTCAGTATCACAAATGAGAAAGCCAGTACATGATGAAGTTACATTCAGGTTCATGTAGCTTGTAAAGTGACAGAGCTGGGACTGCTACACAGATCTGTGTGATACCTCAACCTGGGCTTTTTTCTAAGCTCTCAATTTCATGGGAGAAAATTACTATGTGACCCTGAGAAAATCGTGCAGTTTTTCTCAGTTTTGTTTTACCCAGAAGCAAAAGGGGGATAAGGAAACCTACTAAAAAAAGTAATGCAGTTTTATCTGTGAATTCAACTCTCACATGCACAAGTATGCTCTCTCTCTTTCACTCTTTTCATATATACCTATAACATACTATTGTGATAAGTATTTAATATTTTCCTCTTTTAGCACAACACTAATAGGGAAGCTACTGTACACATGTGGATATTTAGAACACTTGAACAGTGGTTAGGGTATATGAGAATCTGCAGATTTAAGTTAATTTTAACTTTATAAAACTTGTACTTAATTCAACTATTAGAAAACTTTTGGGGCTGGGGAATAGCTCAGTTTGTAGAGAGTTTGCCTTACATGCACAGGTCCTAAGTTCAATCTCCAGCACCACACACACACACACACACACACACACACACACACACACACAGCTTGTTTTGTACAGCTTAGATACATGGATTTAGTTTTTAAATGCAAATTTTATGTTGTCTAAATTAATTTTAAATATTTCTAATGAAAATTGAACATCAAAATCCAAAGGCTTTTAAAATTATTTTTCCTTTTTTTTTGTTCTAATTAGTTATACATGTCAGTAGAATGCATTTTGACACAGCATACGTAAGTGGAGTATAACTTCTCATTCTTCTGGTTGTACATGGTGTAGAGTTACACAGGTCATGTAATAATATATGCACATAGGGTAGTAATATTTGCTTAATTCTACTATCATTCCTACGCCCATACCCCCTCCCCTCCCTTTACTCCCCTCTCTAATCCAAAGTGACTCTATTCCCCACCCATTACTGTGAATTAGCATCCACATATCAGAGAAAACATTTAGCTTTTGGTTCTTTGGGATTGGCTTATTTCACTTAGCATGATATTCTCCAGTTCCATCCATTTCCCGACAAATGCCATAATTTCATTCTTTTTAAAAAATATATATTTATTTTTTAGGTGTAGATGGACACAGCACCATGCTTTTATTTTTATGTGGTGCTGAGGATCAAACCCGAGTCCTGCCCATGCTAGGCGAGCGCTCTACCACTGAGCCACAATCCCAGCCCCATAATTTCATTCTTTAAGGCTGAATAAGTCCATATATACCACAACTTCTTTATACATTCATCCATTGAAGGGTATCTAGGTTGGTTGCATAGTTTAGCTATTGTGAATTGAACTGCTATAAATATTGATGTGGCCATGTCACTGTAGTATGCTGATTTTAAGTTCTTTGGGTATAGACTGATGAATGGGATAGCTGGGTCAAATTGTGGTTCCATTCCAAGCTTTCTCAGGAATCCCTACTGCTTTCCAGAGTGTTGCACCAATTTGTCGTCCCACCAGCAAGGTATGAGTGTGCCTTTTTCCCCACATCCTCACCAATATTTATTGTTCCTTGTATTCTTGATAATTGCCATTCTGACTGGAGTGAGATGAAATCTCAGTGTAGTTTTGATTTGCATTTCTCTTATTGCTGGAGATGTTGAACATTTTTTTATATATTTGTTGATGCATTGTACTTCTTCTATGAAGTGTCTGTTTAGTTTATTAGCCCATTTGTTGATTGGGTTACTTGTTTTTGGTGTTATTTTTTAAGTTCTTTATATATCCCGGAGATTAACACTCTATCTATGGTGTGTGTGGTAAAGAGTTTCTCCCATTCTGTAGGCTCTCTCTTCACATTATTGGTTGTTTCCTTTGCTGTGAAGTAGCTTTTCAGTTTGATTCCATCCCACTACTTGATTCTTGATTTGACCTCTTGTGCTTTAGAAGTCTTGTTAATGAAGTCAGGTCCTAATTGGACATGGTGGAGATTTGGTACTACTTTTTCTTCTATTAGGTGCAGGGTCTCTGTTCTAGGGCTTAAGTCCTTGATCCACTTTGAGCTGTGTGCAGGGTGAGAGATAGGGGTTTAATTTCATTTTGCTACATGTGAATTTCCGGTTTCCCCAGCACCATTTGTTGACCAATGTATGTTTTTGGCACTTTTGTCTATTATGAGATAACTGTATTTTTGTGGGTTTGTCTCTGTGTATTCTATTCTGTACCATTGGTCTACGTACCTGCTTTGGTGCGACATCATGCTGTTTTTGTTACTGTGACTCTGTAATATAATTTAGTGTCTGGTATTATGATGCCTACTGCTTCACTTTTCTCACTAAGGATTTCTTTGGCTATTCTGGGTCTCTTAATTTTCCAAATGAATTTCATAATTGTTTTTTTCTATATTTATGAAGAGTGTCATTGGGGTTTTAATAGGAATTAACTTCAGATTGTATAGTGCTTTTGATAGTATAGCCATTTTGTCAATATCAATTCTGCCTATCCAAGAGCATGAGAGATCTTTACATTTTCTAAGATCCTTTTCAATTTCTTTTAGTGTTCTGTAGATTTCATTGTAGAGGTCTTTCACCTCTTTTGTTAGATTTATTCTGAAATTTATTTTTGAAGCTATTTTGAATGGGGTAGTTTTCCTAGTTTCAGTGGATTCATCACTGAGGTATAGGAATGCATTTGATTTATGGGTGTGAATTTTATGTCCTGCTAATGTGCTGAATTAATTTATCATTTCTTGAAGTTTTCTGGTGGAATTATTTTAGATCTTCAAAATATAGAGTCATGTCATTCGCAAATAGTGATAGTTTGAGTTCTTCTTTTCCTATTTGTATCCCTTTAATTTCTTTTATCTGTTTAATTGCTCTGGTAGGGTTTCAAGGACGATGTGGAATAAATGTGGTGAAAGAGGGCATCCTGTCTTGTTCCAGTTATTAGAGGGAATACTTTCAATTTTTCTCCATTTAGAATGATGTTGTACTTGGGTTTAGCATAGATAGCATTTACCATGTTGAAGTATGTTTCCACTATTCCTAGTTTCGAACATGAAGGGGTGCTATATTTTGTCAAATCCTTTTTATGAATCTATTGAGATGATCAAATGATTCTTGTCTTTAAATCTATTGATGTGATAAATTATGATTATTGATTTCCATATGTTGAACTAACCCTGAATCCCTGGGATGAACCCAGCTTGATCATGGTGCACTATCTTTTTAATATGTTTTTGTATGCAATTTGCCAGAATTTTATTAAGAATTTTTGTGTCTATGTTCATCAGGGATGTTGGTCTGAAGTTTTCTTTCCTTGATGTGACTTTGTTGGTTTTAGTATCAGTGTGATACTAGCTTCTAGAATGGTTCTATGAAAGGGTTCCCTCCTTTTCATTTTCATAGAATAATTTAAGAAGTATTGGTCTTAATTTTTCTTTGGGATCTCTTCTGGGTTCCACTCCTGTGATAGGGAGAGCCACTTCTTAATGCCCTACATCACCTGAGGATACCAGGTTTCCTGTTTTCAGGTTCAGTCTCCAAATAATCTCTCTCACTCCACCCTTCTGAGTTCATGGCCAGATGTCTCTCTCCCAGCAGGTCCTGCAAGCAGTCATATTGGAGGGGTAGGGGTAGAGCTAAGGGGGTTTCTATGACCAAGTATCCCCTGTATAAACCTCTCTCCATATTTGATTTTCTTCTGGTCACTTAGGCACATTTTATATCATGCAGTGTGTGTTTATTGGGCCTATATTTTGGGCCAAACTCAGGTTTGCCAGGAACTGGCTTCCTCAGCTCTTAGCTCTAGTTCTGAGGCTGCAAAATGGTTCCTTCCTTTATCCTCTGCAAGCTGCCTGGAGAGATGGCGGCTTCTTTCCCTGCACAGGGATATTCACACAGCATGTCCTTGTCCTTCAGGTTTATTGGGCAATTTCCTTGATCACTAAATGCTCCATACCCAGACAGGCCTTGGGCCTGCCAAAAATGAGGGTTCCTTTAATTCTGTTATCCCTCTACTATGTTCATGGAGGGACCTCTCTGGCTTATGCTTTTGGCCTGGCCCTGGAAGTGGTTGTGCTGCTGGGGATTTTTTCTTTATTATATCCAACCTCCTGTGTTCCCGGTCTGCTTTGAATGTCCAGTTTTAAATTCCAGTAAAGTTCCCCACCCCAAACTTTTTTTTTTTTTTTTTTGGTTCACACACCTTGCAGAGAAGCTGCCTGTCTCCTTTCTTGGTTTCATACCACAGAGCATCCAGGAAGGTGACCTCCTCTATTCTGCCATCTTGGATGACATCAAAATCCAAAGTTTTATAAGAATACAGTACATGCCAGATTTTGAAGAATTCCATTGATGGGTGACTTGTGGTAATTTTACTTATCCAGGTGGGTGTTGGATAGAGTTGAAATAACATCATCTCTAGATTTCTAGAGCTGACCTCAATCTTGATTTTTATGACTTATTAATTGAGCAATAAGCTCTCTTATGCCCAATTTATCAAATGGACTCAGATATTAATAATTCCCACTATATAGAATTAGAGGAGCAATATAAGAAAATACATTGGAACAATAATATTCATTTTTTTCTGAGCAATAATATTCTTTATGAGTATAAATTCTAATTCTAATACATTTAGAATTAGAATGTAATTCTTTTTGAAGAATTTAAAAACTTTTTGTCTCTGCAGAAAATTCTAAACATTATAATATGACCCTTTTTTAAAAAAGTATTTTTATTAAAATACCCAGAAAAGCACACATAATTATAGCTTAAAGACTTTTAACAAAGTTAACATACTCATGGTTCTATACATGAATAGTATGTTATTAGTAACTAATATATTCCTGTCAAACCTATTGTAGTAATAAACTGTTTCCAATTCCTCACAGGCTACCTCTATCCAAATTTATGATACGTCAGATAAGTTTTGCTATATTTTTAACTTAATGTAAATACATTTGTATGGTATATATAGTTTTAGCTTGACTTTTTCACTCCTTTTATTCATGAAATTCATCTATGTTGTATATAACATTAATTCATTAATTTTCATTGCTGAAACATATTATTTTTATGAATATATCACATAAATACTACTGTTAAGAAATTATGGATTGCCAGGTGCAGTGGCGCACACCTGTAATCCCAGCAGCTTGGGAGGCTGAGACAGGAGAATCGAGAATCCAAAGCCAGCCTTTAGCAACTGTGAGGCTCTAAGCAACTCAGTGAGACGCTGTCTCTAAATAAAATACAAAATAAGGCTGGGGATGTGACTCAGTGGTTGAGTACCCTTGAGTTCAATCCCAGTACAAAAAAAAAAAAAAAAGAAACTTTGGATTTTTTCATGTTTGAAATCATTACAAACAATGCTGCTATTAATGAAAGTTATAGATATCTTTTTGTGAAAATGTATGACTTTATGTTGGGTATGTACTGAGGATTGGAATTTCTTGAGAGTTGGGCATGTGTGTATTTAGTATTATAGATATTTAAACAGATTTTTTGCAAGTTGATTAACAAGTGTATACTCTCACTAGCAGCAAATAAAGTACAAATTGTCTCATAACTTATTCAATACTTGGTTGTTAGCTTTTCAAATTGAGTCCTTCTGTTGGGTATATAATGGTATCTCTTATTTTTCATTTGCATGTACTGATGACTAGTGATATTGAGCACTCGTTCATTTGTTTAGTGGCTATTCAATTGACTTCTTTTGTGAAGTGTCTATTTTGCTATCTGTCTATATTTCTCTTAGTGATATATTGAAGCTATTTTTATTTTTTATTGGTCTGTTATAGTTCACATAATAGTGGCATTCATTTTGATGTATATATAGAACTCAGAAAACTTAATACCAAAGAAACAACTCATCCAATAAATGGGAAAACGAACTAAATAGTCATTTCTCAAAATAAGACATTCAAATGGCCAACACTTTCATACTCTCGGTAGGAATGTAAATTAGTACAACCACTAAGGAGATTAGTTTGAAGCTATTTTTAAATACATATTCTGAATGTTAATCCTTTTTTGGTTATTTATATTATAATTTCTTCATTTAATACGTATTTTGCCCTTTTACTCCTTAATGATATGTTTTTAATAAATAGATGTTTAAATTTAATATGATATTCTGCATTTTAATATTTAATACTATGGTTAGTATATTTTTGCCCTGAGTTTTAAAATAAAAGTATCCTCTCTAAATCATAAGGTAATGTACCATATTGCCATATGGGAAAATTATTACTATTCCTTTCATAATTACAATCCGCCCACTATGGCTGGTGTGTGGAAGAGGTGAACATCTATATTTTCATATAGATCCAACTAAAACAACACTATTTATTGCAAATGCCAACTTTTTGCCAATGTTATGCAGGTCGCCTTTGATATAAATATAATACTCAAATGCTTATACATTCATTGCTCAAGTTATAGAGTCTGATCAGTTTAGCTTGCCTGTTAGCCTATCTTAGGCCAATATTATATCATTTAAGTTGCTATACCTTTATAATGAATTTTTATATATGGCAGTGTTGTAAAAGAATAATTACAATAGGCAATTAAATAGACAATATTTTATTCAATACTAATGCAATATGGATCAAGACTCTTGCCATTTGGGGAAAACACTGAACTAATTTCTGTGGAACAAAATGCAGGAGTGATTTTAAGTGCTGAGCTGAGCAAATGGAGAAGCACTGGAGAATATTAGGGGGTTGTATGATCCATAAGATTAGGCTGTGTTTGCTTACTTGTGTATACTGAAGTGAGGCTCCTACACTACTATAGAGACTAGAAGATAGATGTACTATGTTTCTCAATGACCATCTTTCAGAGATTGTGCTGAGGTCCTTGAGAATGGCATTCCTGAATTGTAGATTTTTATTTTTATTTATTTTTTTGCTTTCTAAGGCAGAGAATTAATTTATAATAGCAAGTTTTCTAAATCAGTGCCCTAAGAAAAGGGAGATCAGGGGCTTTAGTAAGAAAAAAATATATAAGATTTAGTGATGCTAACTTGCCAAACTCCCCAAAATTCCCTGCTATGGTTTAAATTAAATTTTATTGAATTTGTGGACCAGTTTGTGGAGAATTAACATTTTTATCTTATCAAATCTTTAGATCCATGAATGTCAAATAGCTTTCCATTTATTTAGACCTTTACTTTCTCTCAATATTATATGTGTTTTCAAGGTAGAGAATCTTAGCCTTTTTTCAAGATATTTTCTAGGTATTATTGCAGTTCTTATTAATGATATTTTTTAAGATTTCAGTTTGTATTTGTTCTGATATGGAGATATGCTTTTGATTTTTTCTTGTTCTTGTATCCAAAACTATATGAACTTTACTTATTAATTTGAATAGTTTATCCATAGCATCATTCTGATGTATCTATACAGCTTGTGAATTAGTTTTATTTCTCCCTGCCAGTCATTATTCATGTTATTAATTTTCCTCACCTTATTACACTGTGTACATTCTCTAGTACAATGGGATTATTGTGGACATTTGTTTCTCAATTTAGGAGTCAGGAATAAGGTTTTTAATCAGTCCCCATTAAGAGTATTTCCTATAAGTTTATTGTAGATGGCTTTCATTCCTAATATTCTAAAAAGGTTTTATTATAACTGCTGAATTTTATCAAAAGTTTTTCTGGATCACTTGATATTAGTTTTTTTTTTCATTATTGTGTTAATATATCAAAACAGACAATTGCTTAATTTTTTGATATTAAAATAGCCTTAATTCAAAAAAAAAAAACCCAATCCTGAATGAGATGTCTAATTTCTTTAAGTATTGTTTAGTTTTCTTTGCTAATTTTCAATATTGATTTAGTTTTCCCATTATTTCCATGAAAGTGGTTGACCTGTTATGTTCCTTTCTTATAATATGCTTCCTAAGTTTAAGTATCTGATTGTGCAGGTTTAGGGATTTGCCTAATCCTGGATTACACAAATAGTAGTTTCAAATGAAAATTTGACACACTAATTGACATATAAATTCCCATTTTTATTTGTATTTTTTCATTTTTTAAAAAATTAATTTTCAAGATTTCCATTTGTCAGTTTCAGTAGTTTACATCTTTCTAGAAGTCGGTCTAGTGCATCAAAAAATTGCAACCATATTCATATAAAGTTCATTTGGTACAGATGTTATCTAATAATATATTATTAATATTTGAAATTGAGGAGATGTGATATAAAACGAGGGATTTCTAACTTCTCTTATAAAAGTAGGTGCTCTGATTTTGGCCCTTTTTTCCCCACATATTAACCTCAGTAGAAATCAGGTAACTGTACACTTTTAGCCATAATCTCTTTCACTACCCATTCAGTTATTTTTAAGCTATTTAATGGATTTTATTATGCATAAACATTATAATTTGGGATTTTGTAGATGGATATTTCCAATGCCAAGAGTTAGAATGCTACATAGAGGGATAGATATCTG
Organism: Marmota flaviventris; assembly: GCF_047511675.1. NCBI lineage: Eukaryota > Metazoa > Chordata > Mammalia > Rodentia > Sciuridae > Marmota > Marmota flaviventris. The sequence goes on along the minus strand of NC_092518.1, from coordinate 26,113,375 downwards.
TTCTCCATGCATTTTCTTTCAGTTAATAGATGTATTAGAACATGGTCCTGGTTTAAAAATTAATAGTCTGGGCTGGGGATGTGGCTCAAGCAGTAGCGCGCTTGCCTGGCATGCGCACGGCGCTGGGTTCGATCCTCAGCACCACATAAAAATAAAATAAAGATGTGTCCACCAAAAACTAAAAAAAATAAATATTAAAAAGTTCTCTCTCTCTCTCTCTCAAAAAAAAAAAAAAAACTTAATAGTGACAAATTTCTCAACTCTTACGAGGCTATAAGCCTTATAGATGGCTATTAAAATATGAAAACGCTGTAATTTTAGTGTCCTGCAGAAATATTTCACTGTGTTCTATATTAAAATTCCATAAAGTTTCAGAATTTTTACATATGGAGGAAATACTGATTTTTCTGTCAACTGAACTATAAATCCTTACCAATCACACCCATTAATCAATTTTCAGAGAACTTTCATATTTGTTGACTTCTCTGATCCTTGTAGTGACCTAACCTTGAGGGTTATTATCTTCATTTTATTAGGGGAACACGAACATGTGCCAAGATTAAGAGTTTACTGACAGCTGTTAAAAAGTTGGAAAACAGAATAGCTAGGGCAAGATTTCAGGCAGTCTATACTTTAAGACTGGGGATGTGTAAATCAGCAGATTCAAAGATTCTCCTGTATGGTTAATGGCCATGGTAAATTTTCAAGATTTGGAATCTCAGATATTGAGTGTAGAACTTCAAAAGTAATCTTTGCTTCCTATAGGTTTTCCAATTCATCATATATGATTGGTAGGTGTGTAGGTAAGTCATGAAGTAAGAGAAAGTGTTCCAATGGAATAATTGGGAAACAGTTACAGTGATGGAATTCAAATTTTAAGATATTCATGCACTTCTTCTGAATTCATGTATTACTCTATTAGACTTTATTAACCTCAAGGGTTAGCATCCTACCTCAAGGAGTCTAGAGCTTGTGAGGCATAAAACCATAAGGAACAGTAAAACCTCAGGCTTTCAAGGAATTCCTGGCAATGTGATGAATGCTGGAAAGGACACTGTCTGCTGAACTGCTCCTAGGACTCCACCTGCTCTTTATTTTCTGGTATCCCAATTGAGTAGACTGGAGGGAGCTGGGAACTACAGTTTATTAAGCTACCAAATCACATTAAGTAATAGCCTACAAATAATAACAGCAATGGCAACAACAAAAGGGTCTTTCCATATTTATTCATTTGCACTTTATAAACTATTAAAAATAATATGGGGGCTGGGGTTGTGGCTCAGCGGTAGAGCGCTTGTCTTGCATGTGCAGGACCCGGGATCAATCCTCAGTACCAAGTAAAAAAAAAAACAAATGAGTGAAATAAAGGTATTGTATCCAGGTATAAACTAAATATTAAAAAAAAATAATATGGAATTGACTGAAAGATCACAGAAGAACATGCTTCTTCAACTTAAAAATCTCACTACATTTTCAGCATAATCACCATGGCAGAATTTCATTAATAAATCAGACAGTCATATTTGCTTTTTGAAAAATAAATCCTAACAGGGATGGGGCTGTAGCTCAGTGGCAGAGTGATTGCCTAGCATGCATGATGCATTGGGGTTCAATCCTTAGCACTGCATAAAAAAGTAAATAAGGACATGCTGTCCATCTACAACTATAAAAAATAAAATAAAAAAATAAATCCTGACGAAGAACATACATTCTTTATCTAGAAGTGAAAGTATTTTATGATTTTTTCTTATTGTACTTAATATGGAACTATGATGTCAAATATGATTTCAGATCAAATTATAATAACAAGATTCAAATTTTTATCAACTGGGTCTAGATAAAATATTTAGTAAAATATATTCAAACTTCTATAATAAGAACAGCTATATATAAAAAACTCAAAAGGGATTCAACACCTGTACATCTTGCTGTGGATTATGTAGCAAAAATTAGAAGGCATAACTTTTATGTCAAATGCCCTGCTTAGTAAATGGCATCATGAAAGAGCATGGGCCTGTAGTCATATTAGATCTGAAGTTGAATCCCAGATACTCAATACTGTGGACTTAGACAAGTTAGTTAACCCATCAAATATAACTTTGCTCATCTGAAAAATACACCTTTAGAAGTAACATCACACAGTCCTTGAGTTCACTTAGGAGATACAACAGTTGAAGAAGCATGTTCTTCTGTTCTCTTTCAGACAATTCCATATATTATTTATTTTTAATAGTTTAAACAAAAATAAGAATGATACTTTCTGAGAATCCCTCAGTAATTTTTTTTTCCCAATACATTGAAATAACATTTTTTCTCTCACTGGATCACATGTTATTGAAGCTATAAGGCCTGCCAATTTATAGTATGTTACTTCAGTTAACAGTTTATAAAAACATGCAAAATTGATAATAAACTTACAAATTGGCTAAACATTAGTTTGTTGGACTCTGCCACTTATCTTCTCTCATCATGCGGTTTATTTTCTTTCTTTAAGTTACTTGATATGATTTCCATTTCACCACTGGTAAAATGAAGTTGCATATGCCTTTTAACTTCATGTTTATAATGTAGGAAATAACCAAAACTGTTTTTCAGAAGGCCCATTACACATAAAATTCATTTGGGAAGTATAGTAATTGGTCTGAAACTTCCATAAAATGAGCTGGACTGTTCCTTGCTGCTTCCCTCTTTTATCAACTCCACTGTGTGCTTCATTGTGTGGCCCATAGTACATAATTGTTTTTCGTTAGTGGACATATGCCCAGGAAAAATTTATTTCTTAATGTCAATCCTGATGACACAATTTGGTCTCATATTCTATGAGACTTATATAAATTCAAGGATCACTGTACTTCAGCTTTACCTTCCACGTTTGTCAAACTTTCTTCAGTTGCCCTTATCCAAATGTACTTTTGGTAGACATTTTTCATGTTTACCTTGAAAGCTCAACTCAACCAAAGTTCTTGGCATGGATAGTGATATGAGATATGAATTAAATGGGAGGGAAAAATCCTCTCCATTGTGGATCTGAGCATGGATAATGGAGTTGTGATTTAGTCCATGAATATTTGTTAGAGTAAGTGATGTGACCTTTAGCTCCTCTTACTGTTGAGCCAAAATGAGAATATAAATAAAAATTATTTTTTCTTATCACCTTGAGAGATGTTATAAATCATTAATTTTGTATTTATGCTTATAATATCTACTTAGCTCTACAAAAGTATGCATTATTTCCTTAAACTTAAGAACTCAGAAAGCATTGAGTAAATGCACATTTTTTTCTCTAGACAGTTATAATCCTAATGTAGTTGTTCTTCTGACACAGGCAAGTATTATATGTTTTCCCTTGTGTAGAACCTAGGAGGTAAACAACATGAAAACAGAAGAGAGTCTATTAGAGGAAAAGGGGAATTGGGGAGGGGGGAGTGGAAAGGGGATAGATAGGATTAAAGTATCTTATATGCATGTACAAATATACTGCAATAAAACTAATATTCCATATAACAAAATGCACTAATGTATTTTTTTTTTTTCCCTTTTGAATATTTTTTTTTTTTTTAATTTTTTATTGTTGGCTGTTCAAAACATTACATAGTTCTTGATATATCATATTTCACAATTTGATTCAAGTGGGTTATGAGCTCCCATTTTTACCCCATATACAGATTGCAGAATCACGTCAGTTACACATCCATTGATTTACATATTGCCATACTAGTGTCTGTTGTATTCTGCTGTCTTTCCTATCCTCTACTATCCCCCCTCCCCTCCCCTCCCCTCCCCTCCCCTCTTCTCTCTCTGCCCCCTTTACTGACATTCGTTTGTCCCCCTTGTATTATTTTTCCCCTTCCCCTCACTTCCTCTTGTATGTACTTTTGTATACCTCTGAGGGTCTCCTTCCATTTCCATGCATTTTCCCTTCTCTCTCCCTTTTAAATTGAGCTTTTTGTCAGTCCCATTAAATATAATTCTTTATACTTGTCTAACAATTTGGGTGTTCATTTAATGATAGGAACCACCATCTTTGAGGCAATCTAGAGCTGAATGATAATCTTCCCATTGCTTAGCTTCATTCTTTGTAATTCAAATGAAAGCCAATACTTTTATGCAATAAAAAGAAATCCATAATTCAAACAGTATGTACATATATGATTATGCTTATATGTATAGCATGTAAGCAAGCAATTCCTAATTCACTCATCTAATTACACTGAGACCAGTAAAAAGCATCGCCCACATTGAAACAGAAGTGACTTAGATTTGATTCATTTAGAGTTTTCTGAGAACAAGATAGGTTTAAGTAATGGAATGTGTTTTTGAAGGACAGATATTTAAATATATTGGGAGATGAAATATCTTTTAGGTTTAATAAGTGCTTTTTGTTTTATAAATCCAAATTATTTTTAATTTTTTTTAGTTACATGTAACATTAGGATTCATTTTGAAATATCTATAAAAGCCTTGGATAACATTTGCTCTAATTCAGTCCCCAGTACTTCCCCTTTCCCTCCCCTTGTCCATTCCGCTGGTCCCTTCCCTCTACTCTAATGATCATTTTGCTCTTTTCTTGTAATTTTTACTTTTTAATTAGTGTCTTGTGGATATACGTGATGGTGAGATTCACTATGGTGTATTCCTATATGTACATAGAAAAGTTGGGTCAGATTCATTCCACTGTTCTTCCCTTATTCTATCCCTTCTCCCTCCTCCTCAATCCCCTTCATCTAGTCCACTGATCTTTATTCTATTTTTGATGGGCCCCTCATTTTCTTTTCTCTTTTTTACAGGCAAAAAAGAGTAAATGACCATTGGCATTTATTGGAAGATTTGATTTTAAACATGTTCAAACAAAATGTAAAAAAAACACAATACTTACATAACTTCTTCAAGTTAAGAACACTTTTCAATACATGATCTTTTTAATATTTATGTCAGTTCTTATAAGATATTGGTATTTTCTTTAATAGACTTAATAACTTGGCTCTAAATTTATTCCAGAAGAGCCTTTTTCAGATATGGCTTCTGTATTAGTTTGTAATTGCTGCCATAACAAATATCAAACTGGGTAGCTGAAACAATAGAATTTTATTTTCTCAATTTTCTGAGGGTTAGAAAGTCCAATATCAAACCTACTGACTCAATTGATGTCTTCTGAGTCTTTTCTCCTTGACGTGTAAATGGCTGCCTTCTTCCTGTGTCCTCATGTGGTCATGTGGTCTCTCCTTTACGTACTTATTCCTGGCATTTGTATCCAAATTTTCTCCTCTTAAAAGGCTACCAGTAAAACTGGACTAGAGACTATCCCAATGGCTTCAATTTTAGACCTTCAAAGAAGGCATTAGCTCTAAATATGATTTCATTTGAGGTAGTGGGTTGGGTGTAGTGCTTCACCAGTAGTTTGGGGGAATACTATTAAACTCACATAATTATTTTGTTCATATTTGGCACATATAGGTTTTTTTCAAATAGATATTTGAATAAATTTCATGATTGATGAGTGAGCAAATTAGAACCTATCATGAACTAAAGATAAATGTTGGCCAACTCATACCAGGTTCAATGAATTATCAAAATTTGAGTCATTATTTGGATACAAAGGACACTTTAATGACATTCTTAAAATAGTGTCTTAAGTAGGTTAATCATATACCTAAAATACTTAATCATTAGTGGTATAGTATTTATCATGGAAAACATGACAGTATACAATGCATCACATTAAAACATTTTATAATTTTAGCTGGCTGTGGTGGCATATGTCTATAATCTCAGCAATTCTAAAGATTAAAACAGGAGGATCACAAATTCAAGGTCAGCCTCAGCAAATTAGTGAGACTCTTAGCAACTTAGTAATACCCTGTCTCAAAGTAAAAGGAATAAAAATGACTGGAGATGTAGCTAAGTTCATTGATTTAAGTTGGCTTATCAATCCTCGGTACCAAAAAGTATATATTTTAGAAATGTTTAAAAAATTACTTTAAGTAATCTAGAATATGAGGGGTTTTATTTGGATTTGTAGAATCCTACAAATTTTTCTAATAACATTAATAAATTATAATTTTTCAGCAGTAGGATCACACACTTCAGTTTACCTTTGTTTTTTGCAGCAATACATAGGTGCTTTATGAATTTAAGTCTCCATTTTCTTTCATTATAAATGTTATAGTTCCTTTGCCCTTCCCCACCTTTATTACCATCTTTATAGAAGTTGGTGGGCTATAGCAAATATACCATGTTTTGACCTTTTATAACTATACAATCTAATAAGGAAGATGGTATAGTTTATAGCTAAGGCATAAGGTTTTCTGTTTGAAGTTATTTTTTCACAACTGATCTATGAAGCATTATGTTACATGAATCAGTGTATCTGATGCATATATAAACTGTTACTAGTTTTCACTAAAAGAACTTAAAATATATATTAGGATAAAACCAATTTATTTGTTTGTAATAATTAAATGGTAATATTTTTAAGCTCATTGATTTAAGTTGACTCATTTCCTGAGGGTGTCTTGCATTTCTATTTCAATGTTATGGTTTTTGTCATAACCTAATGTAATTCAAAAGGAGTTGAGTAGAGAATGAAACTATAAAAAATAAGAAAATCAGTTACATTATGCTGAAAGCAATAACATTTTTATTGACACTTCTGAAGAAAATCTGAAAACTCACTTCTGACTGAGATGCATATGAGTACATGATCATTTTAATATTGTAGTAAAATGTTTATTGCCTACTATTTACTCATGCATGGGATTTCCTTTTTTAAGTAGTAGTAGATTAAACAGTGTAAAAAATTATGGAGATATCCAAGTTACCTAAGGATAGATGGATTTTTTTCATAACTCTAACTACATTTGCATTGTTTGAATCCCATAATAATATCTTCTAAATGGATTGATCCAAATATGCAGCATCAAGATAAGTAGAAAATTGTGAGGCTTATTTTAGATACTGGATATATTTTCCAAAATATGAGTTGTAAACACTTTTATTTTAGTTTTGATTCCATACAAAATAAAGCATTCCACATATTGTGATACCTCTATCTTTAAAGATTCAACAGCGATGAGACATTAATTCTCTTTATATAAAAAAATCATAAAAGTTTGAAATTTTAGGCTCTGAAGTGCATCATAAAGGAGTACAAGTAAATGACATACTTTTTTGTCTTTCAAACACGCCCTGTGCATTAAAATCATTGTAGTATATATTTCGTATCCAAAATCATTTGTATTTGGTTTATGTTATACATTAAATTACTGTGTACACTTAGAAATTAGTGACATGCTAAAGGTATGGAGTTCCTATTCAGGGACTATTATAATTTTATCTCAATGTTTTTGAGATAGCACATTTCATAGTCTGTAAGAATATAGATAATTTAAACTTTATATGGTAATATTAATTCTAATTAAGCAGAATTTAAATAAGAGTCCTTTTAAGGTCTTTAATTTAATAGTCAGACTTTTATTCTTTGGAGTGTTTTTTTCAGACCTAAGTAATATACAGAGTTTACATGTTCTCATTGGAAAATCCCCTTCATGTTTTTAGCATTGACACATAATAGTTGTACATCTTTATGGGGTATAGTATTGTTTTGGTACATACATTGTGTATTGACATTATATAATTTTATATTTATATCTTTGCTAATGTATTGTTGAGATAGTGGTGTAACTGCTTCAGACTGCTTGTAAATTGCTTTTCAAGGAAAGGTGAAAGACTGAAATAATCTGAAAGGCACATTGCTTACCTAATTCAAAGCAGAAGCAGAAAAGGTGGTATTTAAAATCCCCATTATACATAGGAGACTCAAAATCGAATACTTTGTCAAATCATTTATGCCATTTTTAATGAAATTCAGTTAAAAATTGTTTACTGATGTGTTCCGTCCTCTCTTCCCCAGGTACTAGGAGATCGATGGGCAAATATCTGTAGGTGGACAGAAGATCGCTGGGTTCTTTTACAAGACATTCTTCTAAAATGGCAGCGTTTTACAGAAGAACAGGTGAGTTATGTGGAAATTATGGCAGTTAAAGACATGGAGAGGTATTAATTTGAAAAACAAAAAGGTCTATTTTTAATAATTATTTTTCTTCTCTGAAATTTCTTTCAGTGCCTTTTTAGTGCGTGGCTTTCAGAAAAAGAAGATGCAATGAACAAGGTTCAAACAACTGGCTTTAAGGATCAAAATGAAATGTTATCAAGTCTTCAAAAAATGGCTGTATGTATATTTTAGCCTTCAGTAGTCTTTTAAAACTTCATAGTATATTATTACCATTTTTTGGTATTTTCTATCAAGTCTGAAAGGAAATGTGCATCTTTTTTGCTTAGTTTAGTTTTTTGGCATATGTTTACTATTTAAAATGGGGAAATCTGTACATAGATTTTCACGTTTGCTTTTCAAACAAAATTGTGCTCATGAAAAAATAAGTATACCTATAATAAAACTTTATTTAAAACATAAAAAGTAATACTAAGAAGTATTTGTAAGCTAAGAGTTCTAAGCATCATCATTGTAAACTGATAAAGTTGATACTCGGAGTAATATACGAGAAGTATAAGAGATGATTATTATCACATACATGGGTTAAACCTTATTTTGACCAAAAAGGAGAATCAAATGACATTCATTATATGTACCTCATGTGTTTTGAGAAATGATATGACATTGGCAGTAACATGACTCCAGGGAAACCTTCATTGACACATTTGGTTTCAGTTGAACAAGATTAAAAAAAATAGAACTCTACAACTTCTTGATCTTTTGGAATTTTATTACTTTCCAGGAAAGGAGAGGTCGATCTAATATTAGGAACTTAAATTACTAAGTAGAATATTCTAAATTAGAATTTATTAACATTTTAGATACATCAATTTTGTGAAATGCTAACTTGATATTAGCTACTTAAGAAACAAAATTCTATTATAATAGTTCATGATTTTACCTAAATTAATATACTTTTATTTGTACTGATATTAGATATTATACTTATATTGATGCTTGAATAATTTCTTTAAAGCTAAACTTAAATAAATTTCCCTGGTTATTTTAAATATTTATTTGAATTATATTTTTTTGTTCCATATGTACTAATACTCATTGGGCATTTAATTTAAAATAGGTTTACTTATTGTTACGAGTTAGCTTTTAGATAAATCATGGATCAAAGAATAGATGCTTTTGGAGTGATGCAATGCCTATGGAGTTCAGAAAAGTAGTTTATGTAGTGAAAGATAAGTAAAAAATGTTAGATATATTTAAAAATTTCTTCATCAACTGATGGGGGCCATTGAGAGATTGAAACAATCATATTTATCTTTTTGTAATACTCTTTGGTAGTAATATTTCTGGTAGTAAGGAGATTAATTAGAAGTTTTGAACTAAGTAGCACTGTAAGTGAGATAAGAAGGGAGACATGACAAATGTTGATGGAATGAATAAAACTTACCATAAGAGAGAGAGGTCACAAATGATACCTATACTTCTAAATTGGGTGATTAGAGTCCTAGAAAGGTTAGTAGACTTAAGAGGAAAATGGATGAGAAATATTTGGAAGGCAAAAATGATAATAATTTGAGTTTTGATAATATTTAGTCCAAAATGTCTTCGGGACATCCGAGTGAAAACATTCATTTTTTTAGCTAACTGGATATATATACCAGACTCTCAATAATGAATTTATAACTATATAACTATAACTAACAGAGAAGATTCAGGGAGAATTTTATAGAGTGACACAAAAATTAAGAGGGACAAAAACTGAGGGTGCTTCTCAGTTCGGAAAGAAGGGACAGAGGACAAGAAGCTCAGAAAGTAGATTTGAATAATTCAAATAATTCATGGTACAAGAAGGAGGAAAAGAGTGGCATTACAAAGTGAGAATATTTTACACAGGTAGAGAGTAGTACACACTGTCATATGCCACAGAGAGGAAAATATAAATTCAGGGACGATTTTTAGCATATCTAGGGGAAAGGATAGTTGGGCTACATATCCTTAAAATATGGGATTTTTTTTGAGAGAGAGAGAGAATTTTTTAAATATTTTATTTTTTAGTTTTGGCGGACACAACATCTTTGTTTGTATGTGGTGCTGAGCATCGAACCCGGGCCGCACGCATGCCAGGCAAGCGCGCTACCGCTTGAGCCACATCCCCAGCCCTAGAATATGGAATTTTGGCAAATATTATTCTTCTTGAGCAATATATGGATCCTTTCAGTCAATACTATGGTGGACACTGATTATCAACATATAGTCATGCTCTCTAACTCAGAACCAAGCTATACTGCTGTTCAAATGCAGAACCATAGTTAATCATAATGGAAGTGTAAAAGCCTCATTCAATTGTAGTCTCGGTTAATATAGGCACTCTGTGCCTTTGTTTACAATTGTATCCTTAATGTTAAGAATGGTGAGTTACACAAAGTAAACCTTCAAGAAATATTTACTTGATAGAACCTGTCAGGGAAACCTCATCTTCACAAGGATGAGAGATCAAGAAATACACAATGGGCCGACTTTTTAAAAGGCAACACTTAGTTGTTCTTCCAGTTAACTATTGCTGTGTAATAGATACTTTAAAAGTTTTAGCTTAAAATGAACTTTTTATTATGTTCATGGATTTTGTTGGTCAGTAATTTAGAGGAAATATACAGAGAATGGTTCATATTTTTTTCACAGTTGTGGGACTTGACTGGAATGCCTACATGACTGGACTCTAGAATCATCTGAAAGTATTCATTCACTCATACCATCAGGCTCCTGTGTTGGATGCTTTGACGTCTGGGGCTGCTCACCAAAACGTGTTCCCTTGGACTTCTCATGTTGTTTGGCCATATCACAGCATGGTGGCCTTAAATTAGTCAGAATTCACAAATGGAGACTAAGGACTCAAAGCAGCATTATTTCTATAAAGAAAACTTAAACTTCACAAAGCATTAATACTACCATACTCTTCTGGTAGAAATAAACATAAGCCTGCTTAGATTCAAGGAAGAGGAAATAGTATTCCATATCTTCATGGAGAAGCACCAAGGTCAAATCATAGTAGAGCATCTTGAACAATTTGTTTTAAAAAAATAACCATATCTGGAAAATACCACATGCTAAAAATATTTTGTGATAATAAATTCATAATTTCACTACATAGTGCAGGTTGCTATGTAAATCATTGATTAAATTTACCAATCAAGAATGTTGTTCTTAGGAAGCAACATATTGACAAAATCCAATTATAGTAAAACTAGTAGGAACTTTGAAAATGATCTAGCTTATCTCTGATCCAATTATAAGTCTAAAGTTCCTTGGGATCAGCTACTCAGGTTATGTCTAAAGAGGAAAATGAGGTCCAGAAAGAAACATATGGCATATACCAGTTATTATATAACATTAGTAGCAGAGTTAAAAAAAGCACTAAGACATCCAGATTCTATCCCAGGCCTTTCAACCCATTTTAAAACTCCTCATATCATTTGATTTCTTAGAAAAAAAAACTGCAATTAGAACTCTCATTTCTAACAATCATGTGCCACTATTTGGACATTTTTACGACTAAAAGATTTTGTCATCCTCGGGACCATGAAGAGTCTCTCTTAGCAAAATCTCAATAATCTTTCAATATGATTAAAATTCACACTATGTCACCTTAGTTGTGAACAAAGTAAAAATATGTTTTGTATAAGTCTTACCATTTGATAGTTAAGCCAATTAACAAAACCTGACAGCTGGTCTAGAATTTGAGGTAAAATTCCCCTGCTGACTCAGGCAGTGAATAAGAATTTAATGTTCATTAAAATATGTCACAGTCTAAGACCCAAAACAGGTACCATCTGTCACTCATTTCTACTACATACCTGGGTATAGATACAGTAGCTAAATCTCTCTTTTATTTACAATCAGAGTAATTTGTTTTAAAATATTATTATTAATAACCCATGGGATTGCCTCCTATTTTTCACTAGGAATGTGAGATAAGGAATTTGATATTCCATTTCTTCTAGATCTGTGGGATTCATATCCATGGCATGTAGATCTATTATTTTTATGATTAGATCTATTTTGGGGGGTGTAAAGGAGACAAAGGAGAAAAGAAACTTTGGCCTTTAAGAGGTGAATTAGAAGACTTACAGAATCATGTAAGTTATGGGAAGACCCAAATGCAGAATACATCTGTTTCTGGGGAATGTTGGTATTGCCAAAGAAGGATAACTCTGGGGAAGCATGGTGATCCAGGAAAGAAAAAAACAGATAAAAATATTAAACACATAAAGAATAATTTCCAGTATAATAAAAATATGTCTTGGCATTATTCTCTGAGGCATACTACTTATGATAATAGAGTGAAGGTTTCCTGGGTCTTTTGTAAGTATACATTATTTTATTCACTTTAATTAATCTTCTAAACTTGACCAGAAAGAACTTGTCTATTTTTGTCTTATTGAACAAGTTATCTTTCTCTTCTTGATATCTCCTACTGACCCAGTCTGATTTATTAACTGTAGCTTCCTTCCTTCTATGTACGGGCTATGGCAATACTGTACTCTTCACTGGCTGTGGAATCAAGTGACAGGGTTAGAGTGCGTATGGGAATTCAACAAGTCCCTGTTGATAAAGCTCATCTCCTGTAATGGCCTTCAAAGAATTTATCCACATAGAATTGGTGTTTTATAAAGTGTGGTCCCCAGACCAGCAGCATAAACATTACCTGGAAACTTATGAGAAATGCAAATTTGTTTGAATACAAAAATATTTTTTAAAAAAAGATAGTGTGCGATGATCAAATGGGGTCCATCCCAGGGATGCAAGTTTGGTTCAACATACGGAAATCAATAAATGTAATTCCTCACATCAATAGACTTTAAAGACAAGAATCATATGATCATCTCAATAGATACAGAAAAAGCATTTGACAAAATACAGCATACTTTCATGTTAAAAACACTATAGAAACTAGGGATAGTAGGAACATACCTCAACATTGTAAAAGGCCAATATCATTCTAAATGGAGAAAAATTGGAATTATTCCCTCTAAAAACTGCAACAAGACAGTTCCCCACTTCTATTCAGCATAGTTCTTGAAACTCTAGCCAGAGCATTTAGACAAAAGAAATTAAAGGGATATGAACAGGAAAAGAAGAACTCAAACTATCATTATTTGCTGATGACATGATTCTATATTTAGAGGATCCAAAAAATTTCACCAGAAAACTTCTAGAATTAATAAATGAATTTAGCAAAGTAACAGGATATAAAATCAATACCCATAAATCAAATGCATTTCTATACATCAGTAATGAAAGAGAATTTAGGAAAGCTATCCCATTCACAATAGCCTCAAAAAATACTTAGGCATTAATCTAACAAAAGAAGGGAAAGACTTCTATGACAAAAACTACAGAAAACTAAAGAAAGAATTGAAGGAAACCTCAGAAGATAGAAAGACCTCCCATGTTCTTGGATAGGAAGAATAAATAGTCAAAATGACCATACTACCAAAAGTGTTATACAGATTTAATGCAATTCCAATTAAAATCCCAACAACATTCCTCATAAAATAGAAAAAGCAATCTTTAAAATCATTTGGAAAAATAAAAGATCAGAATAGACAGAGCCATCCTTAGCAAGAAGAGTGAAGCAGAAGGCATCACAATACCAGACCTTGAACTATAACATAGTGTTATAGTAGCAAAAATGGCATGGGAGAATAGAAGACACAGAGACAAACCCACATAAATATAATTATCTCATACTACACAAACGTGCTAAAAACATACATTAGAGAAAAGATTGCCTCTTCAACAAATAGTGCTGGGAAAATTGGAAATCCATATGCAGCAAAATAAAATTAAACCCCTATATCTCACCATGCACAAACTCAACTCAAAGGGGATCAAGGTCCTAGGAATTAGACCAGAGATCCTGTGCCTAATAGAAGACAAAATAGGCCCAAATCTTCATGTTGGATTAGGTCCAGACTTCCTTAACATGACACCTAAAATGTAAGAAATAAAATCAAGAATCAATAAATGGGAAGGATTCAAACTAAAAAGCTGTTTCTCGGCAAAGGAAGCAATCAATAATATGAAAAGAAAGCATACAGAGTGGGAGAAAATCTTTACCACATGCCCATCTGAATCAGCACTAATCTCCAGGATATATAAAGAACTCAAAAAACTTATCACCACAAAAACAAATAACCCAATAAATAAATGGGCTAAGGAACTGAACAAATGCTTTTCAGATGATATACAGTTGATCAAAAAATATATGAAAATATGTTCAACATCTCCAGCAATAAAAGAAATGCAAATCAACACTACACTGAAATTTCATCTCACTACAGTCAGAATGGCAGTTTTTAAGAATACAAGCAAGGATAAGTATTGGTAAGGATGTGGGAGAAAAGGTACACTCATACATTGCTGGTGGGACTACAAATTGGTGCAACCACTCTGGAAAGCAGTATGGAGATTCCTCAGAAAACTTGAAACGGAACCACCATCTGATCCAGCTACCCTACTCCTCTATAACCAAAGGACTTAAAATCAGCATATTACAATGACACAGCCACTTCAATGTTTATAGCAGCTTAATTTACAATAGCTAAACTATGGAACCAAACTAGATACCTTTCAATGGATGAATGGATAAGGAAACTGACATGTATACACAATGGACTATTACTCAGCATTAAAAGAGAATAAATTTATGGCTTTTTCAGGTAAATGGATGGAGTTTGAGAATATTATGCTAAGCAAAGCAAGCCAATCCCCAAAAACCAAAGGCCAAATGTTTTCTCTGATCAGTGGATGCTGATCCCTAATGGGGGAGGGTAAGGGAAGAATGGCAGAAATTTGAATTGGACAGAGGGTATTGAGAGGAGGGGAGGGGGCATGGAGGTAGGGAAGATGATGGAATGAGATGGGCATCATTACCCTAGGTACAGGTACCATTGCACGAATGGTGTGACTCTACATTGTGTGAAACTAGAGAAATGAAAAGTTGTGCTCCATTTATGTGCAATGAATTGAAATGCATTCTGCTGTCATGTATTAATTAGAACAAATAATAAGAGAAATGCAAATTTGTGGTCTTATTCCAAGCTTGCTGACATAGAAACATTAGAGGTAGCACCTAGCAATCTGCATTTTAACATCTTTTGGGCGATTCTAACGTTCTCTTAACTTGAGAAACCCTAAATAAGACTAATCTACTTAAGTACAATAACTGGTGATTAGAGCAAAGTGAAGTACTTCTTCCATTTAGATAAGTAATTACAGATTGAGCTGATAAAATTCATTTTTCTATTGTAGTAAATATTATCTTGGCATTATTCTCTAAGGCATACTCCTTATGATAATAGGGTGAAGGTTTCCTGGGCCTTTTATAAGTATATATTTGTTTTTCCCACTTCAATTCATCTTCTAACCTTGACAAGATAGAACTCTTCTATTCCTACGTATTTAATAGGGTATCTGTCTTCCCCATATGTACTATCAACCCAATCTAATTTACTGATGATAGCTTCCTGCCTACTTGGAGGTAGGTCCAAGTGACTGGATTCTATGAAAATAAAATATATGTTCTTTTAATATCCCAGCTGATCTTTACCTGTTATAAGTTTTCTAAAGTTTACTTTTGTTGCCTAGACTTTTTAGAACTCTGTGGGTTTCTGGCACTCACAGACCCATTATCAATTCTTGATATGCAAAATGACATCCTCTAATTATTAGGAACAGTTAAACCATAATTAATAGTCTCACATAAGATCCAAGCTTAAAAGAAAGACAGGAGAAAGTAATTCATTACTATGATCCAGTTTATCTGGCATAGCCATGGATTTTTTTCTTATCCTCCCTCTGCTAATTACTGTGAGAGAGTCCCTTTAGGAACTTGGAGATTATGGAGAGCATCCAGGGAGGTGGAAAAAAAGAGAAATACTGAGACCAACCAATCTGCCATCATCATTTTAAAATATTTACATCTATAGAAATTTATTTAGCCAGTGTTTTTGTCATATAGATTTATATGAAAATGTATTCAATAATTATACAATTTCATTATAATGCTATTTTAATTTTACCTTGAGTGTATTTTTCCTCATTGTGTTTTTAATGGTGCCTTTCAATTTTATAATTTCACTAAATCCATCTTCATTTGATTTCATATTAACACAGGAGGCTTAGTTTCATTTGTTTAGATAGCACAAGGTTACCCATAGAATTCCAACACATTTTTCTTGAAACAACTCTCAAATTCCTTTTTTGAAATGTTTCCAAATCATTATATATTTAGCTTAAATAATGAATGTACCTTTTAGCCCTTCACATAGGGCTATTTAAATGGTTCTTTAAGCTCTGAGATAGTAAGCCAAAGAGGATTGTACTTTCATTATTTTATTTTTAAATGTATGTCTTTATTTATATCATGCGTCTTTCCAAAAAGAAGTCACAGTGGCTCACACAAAATAAATGCATGCCAAAAGTTAATAAAGAAAAAAAAATAAAATGAATCTCCATAAAGGAATCTGAGGAATATATGTTTGAAATTCAAGTTTGCCTCTCAGCTCTATTCAGGTAGTATAAACTGTTGTTTTACTACTAGTACAAGTATGCACTTAAATTTTATGGAAAGGTAGCATGTGAATTAAACAAAATGAATATAAAAAATCTATATACTACTGCACTAACATTCTGAGAGTTTTATAGATATAACTCCAACTATTAATATTTTTCTGTCATTTTTTTCAAACTGAGAAAAAATAGTAATTATTGAGGAAATACATTACAAATGAACTTTAAAAGTTGCTTCCCTTCCCCTTAAAATGACAAGAAAACTGAGACATAAAATATGCCAGATAAACCCAGTTCTGAATAAAGGATGAACTATTTGAACATGAAACCAGAACATTTTACAGTTCATACCTATCCATGTAAGTAACATGCTAAAATGAGTTACTTTGCAGGTGGTGTATTGACTGCTCTATGTGAATGACACTTTGGTTCATGAGCAATTGGTACATCTGTTTCATGATAATATATTTTATTTCCATATGTAATGTTAGTTGTTCTTAAATAAGCTTGCATTTGTTTTAAAAAGTCAGGTATCAAAGTTTAGCTTATATTCATTGTACTTTCTACTGCCAGAAGAATGGGGTTGTAAAAGGACTATAAAATGATTTTTCTTCCTCCTCCCTATTTCTTTCCTGTGTTTATAAGTTAAGTCACAGGCTAGCATTTGGTACTTGGAAATTGGATTTCCCTATGAGCAGAATGACCTTAGTGGTAGATAAAGTGAAAGAATAAGCTGCCATGATCTACTGATTTCACATAAGTCACTTTGTTTATTATTTCCAAATCAAACAAAAGGCAATTGTAAACCTTCATTGCCCACAGAAACTTTGGAAATATGATTGGTATAAAAAATTACTCTATAAGGGCTGAGGCTGCAGCTCAGTGGCAGAGTGCTTACCTAGCATGTGTAAGGCATTGGGTTCTATCCTCAGCACCTCATAAAAATAAACAAATAAAGGCATGCTGTCTATTTACAACTACAATCTTTTTTTAAAAAAATACTATATGAAACATGTAAGTATTTAGAAAATAAGCAGATAGCTTCTGAGGGATGTGGATCATACTCCATGTCTTTCTTTTTACTTAATGAGCTTCAAATTAACATTAGAAAATAATTATTCCGATAGTATAACTTTAATTAAATAATAGATGCTAATGAAGCTTAAGGTCTGTTAACTTCATGGAAAGTTTTTATTTATAAATAATGGAGTATTGAAATTGTGGAAATAAATAATATTGCAATTTTCTCCAAATAAACAGCATTTCAGAAAGCAAAGCCCTTTAGACACTCTCATCTTCTCAAGTCACCAGTAATACTGGCACTTTATAGTCAGTTTTTGTTAGAAATTTTTCAGAGGAAATTCACTACCATCCAAGAGCAATGTCACCCACTCCCAATTGTTAAAAAGTAGTTTCCAGCTGAGGGTGGCAGTACAGTTCTGTAATTCCGGTAGCTCAGGAGGCTGAAGCAGAAGAATCACACGTTTGTGGTCAGTCTTGGCTAGGATCTAAGCAAAATGAAGAGACCCTGTCTCAAAATTAAAAATAAAAAGAGCTGGTGGTGTTGCTCAGTGGTTAAACACCCTTGGGTTCAATCCCTACTACCAAAAAAAAAAAAAAAGTTTCCACATGTTGATCTTGTTTTCACTTTAGAAGAGCTTTTACTAATTGATCACTAGGCAGTCCTTCTAGCTCTGAAGTGCCTCTTCATAGTCTTTATTCTAATGTCTCTATTTTATAATCCCTTCAACCTTTATTGAAAGATTTTTTGAAGTTATTATGTGTGTGTTTATGGATGTTCAATAATTTGCAGAAATGATTGCAGTCTTTGCCCATCTATAGAAATGAGTGAATGCATGAAAAGATGGAAACAATAGTGTTTTAATAAAATGTTACCTAGAACCTAAGACTTATTCTGTGATCTGGTTTTAACAGGTTTTAAAAACAGATCTAGAAAAGAAAAAGCAAACTATGAACAAACTCAGTTCACTCCACCAAGATCTTCTTTCAACACTGAAAAATAAATCAGTGACACAAAAGATGGAAGCCTGGATGGAAAATTTTGCACAGCGTTGGGAAAATTTAGTCCAAAAACTTGAAAAGAGTTCAGCACAGGTAAGTGATACCAGTTATCATACTATGAATTATGCTGGAGATTTTGAAACCTGCATTATGAGAATAATGCTATGACCTTACGAAGGATGTCATAGGATAATTCTGTGCCCAATGGTAAATTGAATTTAAAAAAAACATGGCTTCTGCCATGCACACTGGCATGCACCTGTAATCCCAGTGACTCAGGGAGGTTGAGGCAGAAGGATTGCAATTTTGAGGCCACCCTCAGCAACTTAATGAGGCCCTAAGAAACTTAGTGAGATGTGTCTCAAAGCAAAAAAAAAAAAAAAGCTCGGGATGTAGCTCAGTGGAAAAGCACCCCTGGTTTCAATTCCTAGTATAAAACACTCCCCCCCTCTCTCTCTAACACATACACACACCTCTTACACTTCATTTGTTATCTAATAGATTTATTTTAGCAAAAAAAAAAAAAAACAGGCTTTCTAGCTTAACTTGTTATTGGAGAATCATAGGCAGGGGAATGAGCACTGGTTGATTAAATTAGTTACTATACTCCAGTTTAATAGTAGTAGGGAGCTGCATGACAGAGCAGTTGACTCTGAATCACAGATTCCTAGAACCATGAATGCCATTAGTTAACCTCATTTTACATTTGGAAAAAAAAAAATGAAACCAGAGAAGAAAAGTGAATTATACAAGGAAATGTAGTTGTAGGAACAGGACTTTAGCACAGGTCCTTTAATTTCTCTGAAGGCTTTTTTTATGAGGGCAAATAATGATCTAATTATTGGGTTTTCAGCCACAGACTGCTGATTTCATAAAATCATGAATGTTGCTTAATTACATATAGGCTATAGTTTAGGAAAATACAAGCTGTAGTTTAGGAAAATAACAAAGTTACAGTTCTGGAATGTGGTTGTATGTTAGTAATTTTAGAAGTTTTAGTAATTGAAAAATCAGGGATTGTTTTTTGGTCTCATTATCAGATGGTAGAAAAATAGGTAGCCATTCAAAATATTGACATTATGTATATTCTGTCACATCATTTTGTATTACAAGGGCATTTGTAATTGATCACTGTTTACAACTCAAGGCTATGCATACACACTTATTAAAACAATGATCACATTCAATAGATCTTAGGCAGATATCTCCTTTGTTGTGAGACAGGTACAAGGAATTTGTTTTCTTGAGACTTGATATTTGATAAGTAACACTTAGGAAAATTTATTGAAAGATGAAGAAAGGAAATTTGAGGTGTTAACTTCCATAAATACAATTGTAAATATTAATCAGCCATATATGATTTCATTCCCTGTTCAATTTTCCTTTTAAATCCAAACTCATGTAAAAATTAAAGAAATATGAGAATTTATTTCACTCATTTGTCATGCAATTAAGTAATAATAAAAATCCATTTAGGGCTGGAATTGTAGTTCAGTGGTAGAGTGCTTGCCTAGCATCTGTGAGGCACTAGGTTCGAACCTTAGCACCACATTAAAAAAAAACAACTTAAATAAAATAAAGGTATTATGTCCATCTACAACTAAAAATATTTTTAAAAATTCATTTGTTATCTAATAAATTTATTTTAGAAATTAATTTATTGAATAGTAATTTTACTGTAGATCATGGTTTGTTATTATGTGTGATCTGCCTAAGGCTACTTTTAAATTTGCAATATCCCTGATATTTATGCCACAAATACATGAGGTATTATTAAATTTATAACTTTTAACTCAACAATTATTTTGATGCAATATATACTCCTTGATCCCATAGGTTATTGTTGCAATAAAATTGATAGTATCTATGTTAACTATTGGCATTATTTGATAAAGTTGTTTTAAAATGCATTCATTTAAGTGATATATTTATGGAAGTGTAACTGTTAAATTGTATGTCATATTTGGTTCACTTGCACTATATTCAGTTGTTTTCAAGCTTAAGTGCATGATAATCATCTGGGGAACAGAATAAAATGCATATTCCTAGACTCAGAAAATCTCATTCTCAGTAGGTCCTGGGAAGGACCCATGAATATACTCCTTTAAAAAACCTTTTATTACAGACTGCATATATACCTTATTTCACTGCATAATTGTTGAAGATTTTATAACATTTTTCCCCAAAAGTGGGGTGCATGCTTTTTTGAAGAAAAAAATGGGCTGGTAATACTTAAAAATCATTTGTTGCTAAACTGTCTTTGGTGCAACATTAGAATTCACAGGATACTTCTGAGTATACATTAATGTGATGATTATACGGTGAAATATGACATTTTAATAAACACTGATTAACAAAGGCGGTGACATACTTATCAACCTGTGCCTTCTGGTTTTTCACAATGCTGGCTGAAATGGGAAAAGGGAAACCTTCCTAGAGATGCAGTACTTAAATATACTCATTCCCTTGGAATGGTACTACTTTTCAATGAAGGTTGTATATATCTCTTCAATGTGTTACTAATTTGGTTATTCTAGTTGGTGGAAAAATACTAGAACCCTTATTTTTAATGGCCTATGAGTTATGAGACTAATACCTAGGCAATTTACTTAACCTCTTATTCAGCAGTAAAGCAGTACTAGCTTTGATTTGTGTAGTTCTTCACAAAATGATGTTCACCAGACATTATAGCATGTATCTGTTCTGCTTGTTCACTGGGATATGATGAGAATAAAACAAAGCAATAGAAATAAAATCATTTTTGAGAGAAGAGAAAAGGTGATCTTAATATATAAGTCATACTGATTAGAAAGTCTGTAGGCTTGTGGTTCACCATATTTTTTTTTCAAACAGTTGTATGTTCCTATATAGACCAGGAACACATAAAGAGACCTACACAAGTTGTTTCCTAGAACACTAAGTTGGAGCTTTTATAAGTTTATGTGTTACTTTTTCCTCACTGAATTTTCCCCAAAATATACCATCCATATCTTTTCCAATACGTATCTTTGCTGGGGGTTATTGAATTCATAGGAAGAGAGAAATGAAGCTGCCCAGGGAAAGAGGAATTAAAGGAAGATAAAGACAGGGAAGAAAGAAGTGATCATTTATAGTTAAAAAAAAGTGATTGATTTTCTTTTGTGAATGTCAAATTGAGCTTGATCAAAATTACATTTATGTAATTCTGAGAATGTTAGGGTGAGGTTGTGACTTTGAAGAACAGAACTCACTTGTGTGTATTTTCCCCTTATGTTTATGGGGAAAAAATCTGTCATTAATGATTACTTTATATCTAGATTTTTAAAAAAAGCCTTTTGAATGGTGAAAAAAATGAGCAAAGTTTGGATAATAATTCAAAACTCATAATAGTTAAAACTTGTTATTTTTGAAGCAAGGGATAGGAATTGTGACTGAGAGGACAAGGCATCTGATTGTTCACATATAAAGAACATTGTGTGCTTGTGACTCTGACAGCTATTCAGGTCAAAGCTTTGAGGGATTTTGACCTTATGAAGCAGTTGCATGGCAAGAGATCAAAGCATGATTAAAATGAGCTGTGAGGGCTGCTCTCTTGCATTTTAAAGTCAGGTTTGGCTTGAATAATACCTGGACACAAGCTGAGGATGTTAAACTTGATGAGAAGGCAGTCTGAGAAAATAGAAATGCTTTGTCTCTGAATGTTGGAAAGATAGTAACTCTTGTTATGTGGATACTTAATAGGGAAAAAGAGGGCAAAAGAAAAATATCCTGGGTTGACTTCTGTGAAAGCCCAAATGATCCTATACCTCTCCCTATTTTTTAAATGTATATACTTGTTGAGACTTGGTTTATTTTTTCAAAGCCATGACACTAAAGAATATATTCTATGTTGATTATAATTATGAAATATGATAGAAATCCATTCTAATGGGGGAAATAAGATATAATTTAAGTGATTTGAAACATTATGCCCATTTAAATGAAATAATATGCACTGTGTAAAGAACATATTTTTGAAAGATTTTAAAATTCATTATGATAATTTATATTAAAGTTGGACATGAGGGACTTAGATATAAAATATATCTCTCCAGGTAAGTCTAAAAGTTTTATAGTTTTATGACATCTTAGCAGAATAAATATCTCCTTTCATGGGAATAAGGAAAATTCTATGACTCAGATAAGTTTTAGGATCTCATTCCCATTTTGTAAATATTTTGCTACATGACCAATTTTGCAGTATTCTCAACTTGAGCAAAAATACCTTAAAACTAATATACTCAGAATCCCTCTCTCCTTGAACATGAACACTGATGTTCATTCTGTGTATCTGTGCATGATACCCAAAAAGGAATATGATCATTATATATATATGTATATACCTATTCTATATCATTTATGTCCTGCTGAATGATTTAGCCCTTAACAGACACATGGCTAATGTAAAGCATGGCTAGATAAGCCAGTGATTCTCATTATTCCCAAATGCAGATTGAAGGATGCAATCTATTAAGGTGGAAATTTATTTGTCCTTTTTTCTAATTCAATTTTTATTCTTTAAATATTTTAATTTTTACTTGTGACAAAATATTTTATATTCACATTCTGGCTATATCCATTCAAAGCATTCATTAGGCTGTATCCACTCTCAAAGCATTCATTAGATTGCAGACTTATTGATATATGTGATGTAGTTACAATTGGTTTGCCTCTATTCTTTTTTTACTAGTAATTTTAATTAAAATACTCGAAAGGCTTTTAGTTGACAAGCCTTTTTAGTCATTTCTGAAAGCTTGCCAAGCCTTAGAAGCCTGCTGCCAATTAAAAAAAAAAATATGTTTTTATAAAAACTAGAATTAAAACAAAATTCCTTCACTTATTTTAGGATTCCATCTTGTTGAAATTTATGCATTAACTACCTCAACTTTTAGAGTGTTCTTTGGTTCATTTATCAGGGTGTAAGTTTTATTAGAAAATTTTGAAATTACAGTTCAAATTACTTTGGAAATTAATTATATACTTTTGCTACCTACAATTGTAAAAAGTATTTGGAATGGAACTTCTATAGTGGTGCAATAGGTTTATGTAATAAATTCATTACCTACAACAATATAAAACACTGTGAAAAATTACTACATTAGGGCTGAGTTAACTCTTGGAATTGTGAAAATTTAATACATTAAGGCTGAGTTAATTCTTAGAACCTCTCCTTCTCGTTTTACAAAATTAAAATTTGAGGATAGACAGATATCTATATGGTCCTCATAATCCTAAATGTCTAATGTTTCTATTTGCTGGAAATTTTGTATTAAAATTTGGATTACTGACAAGATTCCAACTCTCTCACTATATCAACTTCAGAGGCAGCTGGACAACGACTATGAAAATAAAATCCTCTTTCTATTTAAAATAGACTGGCCTCAAAAATTATTATATTTTACTCTTGAATATGTAATTAATATGGCATAAGGATATGATACTTAACATCTATATGATATATTCACTATCTACCGATAATAAATGAAATAACACATGAAGATAAATGTAAGTTCTTTTCCTAACTATGTACCTGATAATATTCATCACTAGTTATAGAATTTATTTCATTACTTCCATGTCAGATGGTATGTAGAGGAAGGTCAGGTGGATGAGAAAAAATAAATTACATTGCTTTTGAATTTTTGCAGGTGCAGTTAATTCATACAGTTGCTCAAATTCTGTATTTAGTATGAATCCAGAAGCTAAGATGTACTTCTTCTTTCTGACATATTTTGTACTAAAGATAATTTGAAATGAGGAACAAAATACATAAAATGGAAGAGACAGTTTTACAGAATGAACCTTCTTAATTATCCTATATTTTATTTCAAAGGGAAGAATGGTTTCTTTTATGATGTCTTCTGAGTATTTGACTCTAATTGTGCTCATGATTCCAATGTCAGTACCTATTCAAGAAGTTTTATTGCCTCATTATCAATATCAAAACAGGACAGTAATTAATATTAAAATTTAGTTACCAAGCTACTGTCATGAACTTTAGAACTTATTGTATGCTACACTTAGTTATGGCAGTTGCTTTGTACTCTTTTGTGAAATAGAGCATTTTATAACCTTGTGCTTAATAACAGCCTTCTTTGTGAGCACCTGATCTTTTATCCAAGGATTCTCCCACAGCTCAGCATATAAATCTTTTCCATTGCTTAGAGATATAAATCTTAACACCATCAGATTTTTATGCCTTGTGCTAACATGTTTGTGGAGATACCTTTAAGCTTGGTTAACAATTACCAGCTAAAGATGTTGTTACGATTG
The DNA here is from genome assembly GCF_047511675.1 of Marmota flaviventris. NCBI lineage: Eukaryota > Metazoa > Chordata > Mammalia > Rodentia > Sciuridae > Marmota > Marmota flaviventris. Next base: position 26,088,483 of record NC_092518.1, on the reverse strand, counting down.
TGTAGTATGTTTTAAAGTGTAAAATTACAATGCATGAATACTGATTAAACATTAATGAACACTCAAAATGTATGTTTATACATATGTGTATATATGTACATATGCAAATATATTAAAACCTATATATGATTATATATAAACAACTTGGGAAAACTTTCCTGAAGCTTTGTAACTTTCCTATGCTTATAAAAGCAACATTTTGTCCAAAATATTTTGTGGTAGAAATTTGGAAACTCAAAATAATACAGAAATATATACTACACATGTAAATTATAATTTCTCTACTTACAATAGGTACCAGTGTTTATATCTTCCAATGTTTACTCAATGCAATCATGCAAACATTTTCCAAAACTATTGAAATAGTAGCAATATGTATACTTTATCACATTTATGTAGCATAATTTACTTAAACCATCACCTACTGACTTAATGTTGTTTCCATTATTTTACTGTTAAAAATAACCCTATGAACAGGGGAAAATGTTATATACAGCCTTCAGCAACAAAATAAATTGAAATGTTAAAATGCTCACGGAGGAAAATCTGCTTTTCTAACATTTCAAAAGAAATTTCATTGATTACTGTATGCTCAGTACATGTAGTTATTTTGCATACTGAAAATTTTCAGATGGCACACATTTCACAATTATTCTTGTGATTATTGCCTTCCCTGCTAAAATTCCTAAAGGCAAAGATTCCACTCTACTCATTTCTAAATGCCTTCCAATGTGTACCTGTTCAACTTAATTGGAATTTAATTGAAACATTACAGTTTAGGTGTTGGATAAATTATACAATTTTAGATTGCTTTGACTGAAGATGGTGTCCAAAGTCAGGAAACATTGAATTTAAAGTATCAGTCATATAAAGGTAGTTCTAGCAAAAAAACTGACAATATAAGACTTGGGAATGAGATTTATTAGAGTTGTGATTATCAGACTTCAAATGTTTTAAAACTGTCATGTAGAAAAAATACTTAATTTCTTCTGTGTTTCAAGATTCAAAACATATTTTAACTGGAGGAAGTCACAAGACTTCCATAAGTTGTTAACACCTTTGCCACTGAGAAAGATTGCTGCCATACTAAGGAAAACATTATCAGCTTCTGGAAGTAGCAAATTTTACAGTAAGCAGGAGGTTATGTTAAATGGCCTCCATAATCCCTCTCCTGTCTATATTATAATGATTCTAACACATAATTGAGTCATTTCTAAAATCCATGGGGAAATTTAATATATGACCAATTGTTTTATATTCTAATTATAAGGAGTAGGTTATGAGAATAGTTATTATTTTCTTATATATAATGTGTTCAACCTTGTATTTACAGGGTCAGTGTACAGTTGTTTTCTTATTTCTCTATCCCAAAAGAAATGAAATAGTATTTTCAATTATAATGTTGTAGTGATGAGAGTATAGAACAATTATTGATCCATGCCTTACTGTTGGTCTAATAAAAATTAATATTTTCTTCTTTTCATAAGATTTACTATCTTCTTAAATGCAGTTTCATATATATTATGGTGTAATTTCCCTTTACTATACCCTCCATAGGCATATCTATCCAATTTCTTAATACTTACCGATAATAAAATATTACTAATATATGTAGGAAATAATTTCAAAACTAATATTCAGTAGCAAAGATTAGATATAACTGTAAAAGAAATAGTTTTATAATTTCAGAATCTGCATTCTGCTGCCTGTACATTCAAAATTAGATAATCTCCTAATCTGAAAGTATTCTCTTCTAGGAGTCATTGTATGCAAAGAAAAGTGTGCTCATAATTAAAAAAAATTACAATAAAATGCTCTTGGAATCCAAATATAAATTACATTTTCTTTTTAACTACAAGTGAATTAAATTTGTTCATGTAATGGTCACTTTGTGTTGGATGCAAGTATGTTGTTTGTATTTTAAGCATTTAAAAAAAACAGTTGCTTTCTCTTTTTATGTATCTTATCATGGCACTATATAATTCAAGTTGCTTGAGGCTCAGTGATTGATTCTGAATGACTATGAAAATCTTAGAGAAGATAAAATGGGTGCTTCACACATGTAACAATTAAGTATCTCTTAGTGTCCTTTTATTGGTAGCCTAAATAGCTTATCAAAATAGAAATTCCTCCCCCTTCACCTATGTAAAGCTGTGGTTTGTATAAAGGATAGCATTTTACCAATATGTATGTCAAAGCTATTTTTACGTGGGGTACCATGGCAAAGGAATTCATCTCTTCACTGCTAATTGCCAATTTGGAAACTAAAATAACAAAACCCTGAGGCTTCTATCATTTCTTCCCTTTGAAGGGATCAGTCATCATTGGATGAGGGAGGGAGATTATTCTAAACCCTTCCCATATCTCTTGAACTTCAGAAAAATCAATAAAACTAATCTTGACCCCAGCCAGATTATTGGCCTTGTGCTTGTAACTTAAAGCTGATCCAATGCAGGCCTTTTGTTGTTTCCTTGGAAACAGATCTTCCAAATAAGTTGGATTACCAGAAGGGTAGTGTTTAATAACCCAAAGGTAACTTTATGGCCATAATATGAAGAATATTGGGAGTCAAATAATATGAAGAACATTGTGAGTCAAATAATATGAAGAATATTGTGAGTCTAATGTATATTATATATATATATATATATATATATATATATATATATATATAAAATATGAGGAATATTGTGAGTCATTATACAACTTCTCAATGCTGTGTATTGAGATGATGACTGTCCATGATTTGTGTCACAAACCATATTATTCCAGAGGCTGATGAACTGTCACACCCCCCCAAAAAAACAAACTATGAATGGAAAATTAAATTGATTACAAACTGAATCTCCAGTGATGAATTTGGAACCTCAAATATTGGAATATATTTACTAATTTAAAACAGGAGTATTATTCCTAGCATTCGAGTAATGTTGATCATAAAAACATGTATGAAATAATAGATACTTTGTTTTAACCTTATATAGTAATTTGAAAAGACATTTCATGTATTTGATTAAAAATAATTTATAACTATTTAAAAGTATGTGAAAAAATATTCATTTTACATGATAATCAAAACTTTTTATAAACCATTTTATTTTATATTTCTTGGTTTTATACATTTGCTTATATCCAGGTATTATTTTTATTTTTAGTATAGTTTTTTATTAGTTTATTATAGTTATATATAATGTTGGGGTTCATTTTACCATAAGCATACAAGCATGGAATATAATTTGCTTCACTTTAGTCCCTAGTAATTCCTTTTTCTTCCCCTCCTCTTGTCCCCTATTCCCTTTCCTCTTCTCCATTGGTCATCCTTCTATTTATTTATAGCTTTTTAAAAATTAGGTTACACACACACACATATATGTATTTTAAAATTAGGTGATATATATATGAAATTCACTACAGTATATTCATATATGTGTATAGGATAGTTTGGCCAATTTAATTCCACCAGTATTTTCATTTTAAATTATTAAGAATCTATTAGTAAACATCTGCAGTCTGCCACATGTTGGAATTTGCATCCAGATACTTGAATAAAATTTCTGTAAATGTTGCAAACACTTTAAAACAATGTGACATTATATATCAGAATAGCACCCTAAATTTTTCTCCTTTGCCCCTTTATTTCATATACTTTGACCAATAAATTTAAGAGGCACTAAATTTGCTTCTGGTTTTGAGATTTCCTTGCTTTGTTATTTTAGTCAACGTAACGAAAATCAGATAAAACAATTTGATTTGGGTTCAATATGGTGCTATTTTGATCTGAAGGTCAATCTACCAACAAGCAGGAACAGTTTCTCATTATTTTCCTTCACTACTCCAAGCAGTCTTTACTGAAGTCTTTCAAGCAATGTCTGACCTCTGTTTCAATACTTCTCACAGATTTCACAGACTGTCACCACCACTCAGCCATCACTAACACAGACAACTGTAATGGAAACGGTAACTATGGTGACCACAAGGGAACAAATCCTGGTAAAGCATGCCCAAGAGGAACTTCCACCACCACCTCCCCAAAAGAAGAGGCAGATCATTGTGGATTCTGAAATTAGGAAAAGGTGAGAGAGCATTTCATTCATGGCTTTACTCTCAGATGAAGATTCATTGTTAAGCATGAAAACTCATTTTACAGCTGTTTTGGTGGTAGTATTTTTGCTTAAACAGCATTTCTAAGTCTTCTTTGCCTGTAATGCCAGTTAATTCAGTGAGAAGAATAATGAGGTAAGTTTTAAAATTTACCCAAGAAATCATTATCCCAACAATAAATGAATGCTTAATGAAAACGCTGTTTTCTGAATTAAAAGAAGAAACCACAGGCAACATACTGCAATGGATACATTTTAATCCTGAAAGTGTCATTTTTTTCTTATAAAGGGACTGCCTGTTCAGTCCTTAGTTTTGCAATAAGTTGTCTTTCTTGAAGTAATAGAAAGTGCATTTTCATGAAGAAGTATACCTCTAATAGATGAGATCCATTCTGCTAGTTTATGAGAACATAATGTCTCAAGCTGCACATCCTAAATCAGGAGTAATTACAGAACAGATTTCCTGTTCTTTGATATTTATAAAGTCTTATCTTGAAGGTGCTAGAATTTTTAACTGATCTTTTTGTGGATATTTTCAACTAGATATTTTAGATAAGTTAGGTATTATGTAAATCTGTGGATATATTAAAATGATGGCAATAAAATTTCATAAAGGCAAAGCTAGCATGAAAATCATAAAAATGGTACAATTTTCATTTTATTCCAGTTATTGTAATTCTAAGATGAAGAAAGAACATTGGAATATGCTTCATTTTTCTAAGCAGCATATGTTCAGGAACGCATGGAACACTTGACATTAGAATTTGCGTATACCAGGGGGTAGAAGTATGGGAAGAACACATACCTAAAAATAGTGTGTCAGATGTTCTAAGCAAAGAAAAAGAAACATCTAGAAAAGTTATTTGAATGTGTTATTTAGGACTCCTCCATTTATTCATAACTTATGACCTCCTATTTCAAAGTAAATCATTGGGCCTTGTCTTCCTTGGTAGTGTCTGCTTGGTGGAACAAATTCTGTAGTCCAAGGGTCAGCAAACTAAGGCCTGCAGGCCAAATCCAGCCTATAGATTTTGTATGGATCATGAGCTAATAATTGGTTTTACATTTTTAAATTGCTGAAAGTAACCAAGAGAAGAATATATTTTGTAATATTTTCACATAATTATGTAATATTTCAATGTCTATAAGTGAAAATTCCGTGGAACACAGCTGTGCTTATTCAAACATGTTCTATATGTGGTTGTTTTCACATTACAAAGTAGTGTTGGAAGAACTGTAACAAATTGTATAGTCCAGAGAGCCTAACATATTTACTGTCTGACCCATCATTAAAAAAAAAAAATGTTGGTCCTTGCTATAGTCAAATGGTTCTCAAACTAAATGTTATCATTCAATTTGGGGCAACAAATTCCATGTACTGTACTCATGATGGTAGTTTAAATGTTAATGCTTATGGGTGGAGGAAAAAACAATAATGACACAAATAAATCAAGAAAGCTCTTACTGAATTTACTTTTTATTAATCCTAGTAGGATATACATTCATTTATTTAACATCAAATTAAATATTTGTCTATATACAATGCTTAGTTTGAACATGGATTTATGGATATTTTGTAAGAATTCAACAACTTTCCAATAGTTCTTCAAACTGAGTACAACCTAGATGCCTACTCCTCTGAATGCCTTCAGAGATTGCCTCATAGAGAAAGCAACAAAGCAAGTTGACCCATGTCAGTCTGTTTTCCAAAGGCTTATTCTTAGCTCTTGTTTTGACAATTTATTTGGTTACAAATGTTTATTTTGACTTGTTTTGTTTTCAGGACATTTGCTAGTTGTGAAATACTTTGTCTCCTAAATTCTTTTTATATCATATGTTCTTAGTAGTTATTGTAATTGCTAGAATTAGAGGTCCAAATTGGAATATAAAGATTCCTTAAATAAAAGCTAATACTTTGGAGGACTCGTAGTGTGCTCAACACTAGATTCAATGATTTAAGTTCATAGCATTTATTCTTCCCAATAACCCAACATACACATGGCTATTATTAATTCACATACAACTATAGAGTACCTGAGCTAAAATTTCAATTATGGTGGCTGGGCTACAGAATCTGAATTGTGTAATAAAATACATCTTTATTATGTATATGACTCAGGTGATCTTATTTCTTTGTTTGCCTTGAAGCTACCTAATTATACCTATTGTCCCAACGTAGTTTTATTTAGCACTAACTTTCAAATGTGTCCTGTTTTAGACAGCATAATCATATGGATATTCTATCTATGACTCTAGATTGAGGTATTTAGACTGAATAAAGAGAGCTAACATTTAGAAATTATTAACTTCAGTAATTGCTAATTGTCTATAGGATGGAATCTGGTTAAAATACTGTAACAGTTAAAAAGGCAACATGGAAAATGACATCTTATGTTAGCTAGTATCCTGCTCTCATTTCATGTGAGAATCACTAGCATTTCATTGTGAATACCATAATTTTGACAATTTATTAAACTCATTTCTTTAAAAAAATCATGTCATCTTTCAGTTGCTATGACATACCAGTCATCCCCTTACCATGTTTCACTTGACTTGTTTTTCTCTCTACCTTATTCCTATTGGAGTATCTCATAAATCCTTCTTTTTGCCCCTTCTGACTTCTTTATTTGAATAATCTCCTTTCATTGATTCAAGTCTGGTTCTAAGTGACTGACTCCCATATCATAAAACTTTACATTGAAAGTCTCCCTCAAATTTCAGCTTTAGAGTTCGAAAGTTATGATTTGGGTATTACCATTTCTACACCCAGCTGTTACCTCCATTTTAGATTTTTATTGCCCCAAATTAACCATATACACTTGTACGTTGCACACATATTTTAGTTATAATTCATACCCTTGGTATCTAAAGAAGTAGCAAATATTGGAAAAATCATGTCCTTTGGAATCAAAATTACTCAGGTTTGAAATTTGCCTGTTTAATAACTAATTTGTGATCTTAGGAAAATTACTTAAGGTCATGCTTCAGATTCAATATTCTCACTTTATAAAAACACTGAGTATTATGTATGAATCATTAGATATGGTGGCTATAACAAAATATGCATTCAAAAAATGCAGTATTTTCTGGTGGTTTAGTTATGGTAGAAGTGGAGGAGATGGTGAAATTAGTATATGTGGAAATGATGGTGGTGAAATTATAGGTACTAGAGGTGATGATAATGGAGTTTGTGTTGGAGATGGTGAATATGTAGAATTGGTGAAAAGAATCCCATAGTAGGGGCTGGGGATGTGGCTCAAGCGGTAGCGCGCTCGCCTGCCATGCGTGCGGCCCGGGTTCGATCCTCAGCACCACATACAAAGATGTTATGTCCGCCAATAACTAAAAAATGAATATTAAAAATTCTCTCTCTCTCTCCTCTCTCTCTTTTTTTAAAGAATCCCATAGTAAACATTATCTCAAACTGTGTTAGGTTTTCATTTCTGTGACCAAAATATCTGACAAGAGCAATTTACAGGAGGAAATATTTATTTTGCCCCATGGTTTCAGAAGTCTCAGTCCATAGTTGGTGGAGTCCATGACAGAAACATCATGATGTAAGGGCATGAAAGAGAAAAGCTGCTCTTCTCATGGCAACCAGAGGCAGATCACACACACACACACACACACACACACACACACATGCACACACGCACACACACCAGGGATAGTCCACTAAGGTCTCCCTGGCGACCTAATTCCTTCAGCCGTGCCCCATCTGCCTACAGTTATTACAGTTGAACATTCAACTTATTAATCCATCAAATGGATTAATCCACTGATGAGTTTCAAGCTCTCAAATTTATTCATTTCCTAAAAGTCTCACCTCTGAACCTTGCTGCAATGGGGACCATGTTTTCAACATGAGCTTTGGGGGACATTCCAGATCAATACCATAACACAAACTTTACAAATATATCAAATACCTTCTAGTTTTCTTCTTCACATTGGAATATATCACCAACTTTTCCAGTTCCATTGACCTCTTTCTCTTCTTATTTATTATTATTATACCATATTATTGGGCAGGTGCCATCATTTCAGTTATTTTCTGATCATAATGAGTGCCTAACTCTATAACATAAGCCATTTAACTCATGATGGTAAGGCTTCTCCCCCTTTCTAATTAATCTCTGTACAATTAATTTATCTAACAATATTGCCTTTATGCTATCCCTTCAGATATGAAATGCTCATATTTTAATTACCTCCAAAACAACACAAAAACAAGTTTATGTCTAGCTTCTCCAAGAGCTTTTCACTTCTGCTAGTATATTATGTTCCATTCATTTTGGTATATTCTTTAATGCCATTAACACAAAATCTCCTAACACCAATTACAATATAGAAATCCTGTTATTATACTTATTTATGTTTTACTTAAACTTTATTATAGTTAGTACCACACATGCAATAAATAACCAGTAAATATTTGTTGAAAGAATGAATGGCACAGTTCAACTAATTAAAGTAACTATTATTTAACATTCCAGTACGATTTAAGAATTTTATGTAGCTTTTCATGAAATTTTAAAAATAAATGCATGATCATTCTAATATTCTTTAATAATTATAATTTTACCCATTAGGATATCATTATTTAATCAAAACTATTAAGGGATTTAGAATGCAGCTTTGTACTATAGTTTC